>NC_070633.1:12753003-13360919 GCF_947347685.1 Pleuronectes platessa
AAACAGAGCTTGGATCAGTTTGCAGTTTTCTCACTTGTTCCTTTCTGCAGATCCAACATCAAGACTCTCTATGATAGCCAGAGTGGACCATTCAGATTTTTATAAGAGAGTTTTGACTATAGGTTGATATTATAAGAAAACTATCAGTTATGTTTCTTTACATTGCAATTGCTTTTTTGTGCAGAGTGCAATTACTGAATATCAACAAGTTAGCTTTTTTATGTAAAACCCAAGCCATGGTCAATTTCATTTACCCACATAACTAATAATGTCAATGTTTGAATTCTCCAATTATCCAATTGTGAGGGCGTGGCCTTCCGCGCTGTTTGACTACAGTGGAAAAACAAGGTGCATCTACTCTACCTGCAAGCAAAGCCAATCAAAAATCCTAGATCTAACCAGCAGGAGATCAATGGCCAGGTCTGGGAAACGTTGCCTGACGGGCAGTTACTGACAGACTAGTGTTTTATGGAGGCTGTAAATATTCGAAAAGCCTTGGGGACACTAAATCTTTTCCCTGTTACATTGTGCGGAGTGTAATTTGTTTTAATTATGCATTTAGATGAGATTACAACTAGATAAATTGAACTCCTTTCACCCAGGGCTTGCTTTAGGTGTATTCCCATTGGATGTTATTCCACTTTTGTTTTTTCGCAACATGGGGGAAAAGAAAAAACTACTTTGAGCCATTCCACTTAATTCAGTCTATCAGTTCCCGACCATTAGATAGACAAAATATCCTTACCTAACAGTATGCTTTTTTAGCTTATGTCTCATAAACTTGTTAAAGATCCACTGGGAACTCAATTACAGATTACTTGGTGCATACGTGTTTTTAAACTTAAATCAATAATAATTTTCTGTTGGGTAACACATATCTCATTAATATGTCAGGTAGACAGGGTAGATGGTCTGAAATTCATTCAACATAAAATGTGTATAAATGATAGGCCACCATGTTGGCACAGAGTAGCAGGCATAAAGCAAAATTCTGTCACTCACTGCGGATGCCTGAGGCAAAAAGACTGCAAGAGTTGGCTGGGTGAAGTGAGCTGTTGCACGAGAGAGATGGACATAAACGGGGGGGGGCAGAAAGGATTGCAAGGATGGAAAAAACGGGAACGAGAATTCAACCAGGAAAAAGCCACGGGTAAGAGAAATGCTGAGTAGTACAGAGTGGGAGACTATACTGAGATACAAGATGGCAAGAGAAGGGAGAGGCTAGGGTCCCAATGCAGTGGATAAGCATGTCCTTTTAATACAGGTCCAAATGAAAATGTATCATTTCAAGTTGAAGAATTTAAATGTCAGTAGCCTAATATGTCAAAGCGACCTAGCATCATTCTCTTATGTGAAATAAAACCCTGACAGAAACTGGGAACAAGAGATGCATTATTAATAAAAAGTGGCAGAAACAGTTACACTCAACACCCACCATGCCGAACTGTCTTGACAATATGGAGTAATTGAGGTCATACTATGTGGCAGTGCTGGGGCAACATTACCCCCACTCGCCTTTCCCCTTCAATGGCTGAGTCCACAAGCTCTAGTCTTGTTAAATGATAATCACAACACTGTGCAAACGTACATTTCCACTCAGGATTGGAGGAGGGAAAACGGGATCCAACAATAAAACATATTCTGTATATTAAGTCATTTTCCAAATATCTGTTTCCCACAAGCTCAAGTCCACTATTAGTCTAACCCAAGGTTATCAGAGTTTTTCATATCAATGTGCCGCAGCTTCACGTTTTTCTATGTTTTTATAAAAACATAACAAACCAAAGGTGTAAAATGTTTAAAATTCAAACCACATGACATATTAGCCCTGGAATGAAACAGAAGATAATTCCGCACTCAGTCTTCTTAACTCAAATTTAGCTTTAAGGCCATAATGCTAAATGCTTTAAATAGTGTAAAAATAATAGAGGCATTCATTTCAGGCGAATCATATATACTATCTTTAAATAATACATTGATTCTGAAATTTCAAAAGGACAAGACCTACTTGTACATATTATTAGAGGGATCTCTTGTACAATGCAACTTGGGTTGTATAAGTGAGAGTAAGCCTGTTATACTACTACAATTATACAAACCTTGACATGTTCTTGTCTGAGCTTATCTGAAAAAAAATGAATTCAGTGCACAAACAGTAATCATAGCAACAGCTTAATGTGTTTAGAATGTCAAGGGTAAAGCCCTTCAACATTGTCATTTCATTGGTTATGCAAGATTCTCATTCCTTCCATTGAGTCAAAAGTTGTAGAATTCCACCAACATTCTTTAATTTGTCCTCCTTTCTTTGAGAGGCTGTATCAAGCCAGAGTAGGTGTGCGTTTGTGTGAGTTTATTCGCTGTTTAGAACACTGGTCTTCTCTATCTCCATGGTCTTAATATAGCCTTAATTCTAACATGACTATACAAATGAATGTTTTCTTTTGAGAAAACATTCAGCCTGATTATGCTCTAAGACTTTGGGATGCCTGAACAAATACTTTGAAATTGGGATGTGTGGTCACCCTGCTATAAAGGACATTCCTCAATGTCATGGAATACTTAGAATATCTGGAAATTCAGAGTAAAAGCATTGCCTATCCGCATAGGTCAGATCAAAGTAAATGCCGTTGGCAATCTTAGTGAATATTATTTTACCTGTAAAAAATTACAGGCATACTGAGCAGAACTACACAAAAGTACGTGAAATATTCTAAAAGGCTTACGTGTCATCCTTGAAATGTCACTCAAAAAAAATGAGAACGAAAGGATCTCAGACAGAATTTTTTGTCTCAAGAGTGAAATAGGGAGAAGGAAAAAACGTGGATAAAGTGGGGGTAGAGACATCTTGTAGCTTGAGGGAATGAAGGAGCAGAAGGAATGAGAGAGAAAGTGAATAGGAGATAGGAGTCTATCAAGCAGCATCAGCTGTGAGTGTAAACCCATATGCTGTAATGGCAAAATATACTGATAAATAACTTGCACTGCAGTTTCAACACTCAGAATTATATTTGCTAGGTATGACCTTGTAGTGAAAACCGACTAAAAAAAAAGGGAATTGCCTTGCTGCATAAATTACATTTCATTGCAGCTCTACCTTAGAATCATGAAAGAGACATCTCCATTAAGCCAGTGTGATGGTAGGTTATTCTGTCAAGCTCAATCACAGTTATATGTCAACATCTAACATTGGTTTATAGGGATAGTTCTCCCCAAAATTGAAATTCACTCATTATCTACTCAGCACTATGGCGATGGAGGGGTGGGTAAGTATCTGAGCCCACAAAACACTTTTGGAGTTTTAGGGGTGAATAGCGTAGCAGCCATATCCAATAGAATTGAGGTAACTGGTGACCACTTCTTCAAACGTAAAAAACTGACGACAGGAAATGTCTCCATACTGTGCCTGCTGTGTCATCCAAGTGACAGTAAGCCCACCCTTCGAAGTTAACTATGTTTTGAGCCTTAATGTCCACTGTTATCCTCATAGCTCAGAACTGCATTCACAAGGGAATCACGATGAGCTCAGTGAAAACTTGCACGTTCTGCAGCCAGCTCCAGCTCATCTCGACTCTGGCACCTTTGGCGAGAGCTTGTGCAGTGTGTGCGCGTGTTATGTGAACAACCGACATTTAGGCTAAAAAATTTGTAAAGTATGATAAAGGGGCCCCCAGTTTCTTCAATTTTCAAACCCTAATGCTGTTTACTTATGAAACTTCAAAAGTGTTTTCTGGACTTCAACACTTCACCCACCCTTCCATCGGCATAATGCTAAGTAGATAATGATAGCATTTAAATTTTTCAGAGAACTATCCCTTTCAAGGCACCAGAAAAGAAAGCGTTGCACATAGTTGGAAATTACATATTTTGCTCCTCATTCATTTCCTACATCTGGTCAAATGAGAAGCCAAATCTCTGTAATGTCCTCTTGTCAGTGTGGTGATGGATCCCAATTTCTCAGGTCATACAAGAAGATGCTGAGTGAAATGGAGGAGTTCAGTCAAGTAGAAAACTTTGAAGCAAACCAGAGATACTGCATGAATGGACTGAACCTTAAATAATCTGGCAATGTTCTGGATCAACAAAGCAAACAAACTACTGCTGCAATGCCTGTGCAGGGAAAGAAACATTTTAACTGGATCAACATCTGGTCATGATCTTGAAAATGTTTGGTGAGAACACTGAACAGCACAAAATAATTCAGCTATCATTCATTTCATCATTCTATTATTACTGTCTGTGACATGTCAAATAGTCTGCCCTGACAAATGGCCTCTTATCAGGTTACTAATGTCATATCCGCAGGCGTGAGCAATGATTTGAAACTAGTTTTACAACCTGGTTTATTTGAGGATTCTCCTCAACCTTTTTTGTGAATATGTCATTGAAAACCCATTCAAACATAGATACAGCTACATTAATCTATTTATCTTGCTTAATGTATTCTATAAAAGCTGATTACAACAGAACAGAGGTAAAGGATAGAAATGGAGCAAAACAAAAGGCTTTACCATCCTTTTAATATCTAATACTTGCCCCCAAGGACAACCAAAGTGAAGCGAAATACTACTGTAGAATTACAAAGTACTACTTTGTCATACTTAAAACAAAGCTACACGCTCCAAAATGTAAAGTTTCTGCAATTCATCAAATGCCACTTTGCTATGCAGTTATTATCTCTGCCAAAGAGTTACTTTGCAGAATCTCTCAAAACCTCCTCCAACACATTTCAGTGACATTGCATGGTGCATTAGGCCAAGGGCCAGGAAGACAGAGTACATTTGGGTGCAGCAAGAACACCAATTTGCTCACCTTGTTAAGCAGGCAGGCTTAAGCTATTGCCCAGTTCTCTACTGTATTGGCCTTCACAAAAGTGAAGGCCAATGTATGCTTCTCCGTTTTGACGGACACGGACAGATAGGACCGCCCTCTCCAACGTGGAACGCTCTCCGAGGCTCCTCGGAGAGCTTTTCGTGCAGCTCTCATTTTTCTAACTACACGTCGAAATGACGGACAGCCCACGGATAGCACTTGGCTGTGATTGGTCCGCTAACGCCAGCATTTCGGAATGGAAACTTCCTGTTCCATTCCCTACATCACAATAAACCAAAATCACAACTATGACTCTATGATTAATGTGACAAGTGTGTTAAGCCAGCGGCGTTGTCCGGCTGACGGTGGCTGGTTAGAGCACTTACAGCATGTGTGTACGGTCACATACGGTTATAACGAACTTTGATAACGGGGCTAGCGGGCTAGCCACCATGCTAACTGCGATGGGAACAGCGCAAACACCCGCTGACTTTAATCCCACGGCTCTCATGACACTGTTTCTCAAACACTGTCAGGTTAGAAGCAAACACTTGGTAGTAGTTAGTATCGGGTGTCCGTGCTGACTGTGTGTGGAAGCTGGGGGGAAGCTAGCTGCCTCCGTGTAGCTTCAAGCTGTTGCAGCTGTTGAATTAGCAACGCAGTTTGGAAACAAGACCGGGGAACCGCTGCGCTAAGACACGATAACAAAAGCATTTTGACCCGCTGGGTGTCACTTTATTCAGCAAAAACTGTCGCGTCATCAACATCCTTTTTCTGTTAGTTGCCATCGTTCACTGTGTGTGAGGAGCCGGGAGGACGTAAATAAACCAGCGTGGACTTCTTCTATATACCTCATGAGGTAGGCTTCTCTATGCTCGACTTCAGTTGCGCCATCTACTGTTCTGGCGGTGAATTATTTTCACAACAAAAAGGCTCGTAGAACTATAAATCAAAAAGGGTCCGTCCGATCCGTCCGACCGTCAGTCCGCAACGGACTCGGAGAAGCATACTGAGGCCTTGAGTCAGCCGATCTGCCCGTTCTAGATTGGCCTATTTAGAATGTAATACTGTATTTAGATTATGTTAGGTTAGGTTGCCTCTTGGCTTAGGAGGGAAATTACTACAGGTAGTAAACCAGTTAGCGAGACATCCTAAAATTAGCAGTTCATACAAAAAGTCAGAAATTTAACTACAAATCAATTTGCATCGTTAAAATACTTGTGTTGTGGAAAAACTACTAATGTGTGTTGATAACTCTTACAACAAAATAAGCACAGATATGTAAGCTATTGAGACACAGGTTAAAAAGCTGATGGAATTATTTCCGGAAGACAAGTTTGCCTTACTGATTTGTTTGTATGGTTTGCAACTTCAACATTATGAATGTGAGAGAAAGCAGGGTTAGTACACAGTAGAAAGCTACATTGGCCAGTGACTATGTTATAGCAGCTGTTTTTCATTTCTATAACTTCGGTCTCTTCAAACTTGATGCCAGCTGAACAAGATTGGTGCATTGCTTGAATGGAGACAGATGGAGGCGACAAGCCATCACAGAATCGCATCAGAACAGGGGTGAAAATTTGTGTGTCCAGTGTCCACCCAGGCATCATGTTTCCATTAGTGCGCTTGAAGCTGAAGCCGAGAAAATACCTGTTAGGACTCTATAGACATAGGCAGCTAATGGTGGTTTTTTTCTATCCAGTGTGAGAGGGGCTTAAGAGTTAAAATACAGCGATAACAACCTGCCTGACCAGACATCTATCAAAGACACAGGAACACTTAAATTTCACCAAGGAAATAAGGAGGCTGTGCAGTGTATGACATTTCCTCTGAAAGCCAGCAAAAACAGCAGCAAACACAAACATCAGCTTCATAGATTCTAAGACATTACAAAGCAATGATACTCCACACACTGAGATTCTGATGTTACAGAAAGGATCAAGTAAATATTATTTGAGGGCTCCAGACTAACTGTTTACTTTTTACTGAATTGTGTTGTTTATTGTTAGTAGTGTAAACTGACGGGTGGTGAGCAGGAGTGTGGCGGGAGCAAACCAGACTAAAATCCAACCGCTGCTTCTGCTCTGATCCTAAATCGGCGGCACTAATCGTTTATCATTAGCAATCTGTCGCATAGACCATGTACTCGCACTTTTTGACACCACTGTTTGACATTTAGCACCTCGTTCACTGCCTCTCCTCACTTATCTCCGCTCACTGTCCTTGTGTCTGTCTGGTGTCAGTGTATGGGTTAATGTAAACGCCGCAGCGGAGAGATGAAATGAGGAAGTGACATGACTGGATCAAATACACATAGACAGGCCAGCTAAATGTTTGGTGCACCGGTGCGACCAAGGAAAATGTTTAATCGCACTTCACAGATTTTAGGTCGAACTCCTGATTCCTACATTATAAACAGTTTTTTGGGAATCAGATGTTATGTATTATAGAACTATTTGTCAAAGTTAGAAAAAAGGTATAACTTAATATGTCTTTTAATCTCACAAATATATTGTCCAAATTTCCAATGAAGACTAAATGTGAATAAAAAACTAGAGAACTAGTTATGCTTACAGAGTCTAAGATAGTGGCATGGCAAGAACAAGGAAATATCAAAAGCTGAGACACTTACGTTGCCCATATACTCGGACAGAAGGTCCTGAAGAGCCTGGCGCACAGAATTGCATTCGGCCACGATACGCTCTCTGCGGTCATCACGTGTGCAAGATGAGTCGGCCATGAGGGCAGCACCACTGATAATGCTCTCAAGGCGCTCCTCCAGGGAGGGACGGAAACGCTCCTCACTAAACGCCAGAGGGTCCACGATGATTTGTTTCTGTAGGGGAAAGAGCAGAGGGGAAATTACACATGGAGGGATAAAAAAAATGCAAAAAGTTATTATGGCACACTGATGTCTCCTTCTTCAAGACCAGAGAGAGTAAAATGAAGAGCAAGAGGAGGGCGGATTTGAGAGACAGGTCGACATGGAACACCTATGGTGAAGGTAAATATGTATTTTGAGTATTTATTTATATATATGTCTGCCAATAAGAGTACAGTTTCCGAAATAGTTATATAAATGATGGCATCTTTCATAAAATGAAAAAAGCGATAACAGAACATTTCCTGACTAATTCATGATATGGAAAGCAAATAATTAAGACACAGTACCTTGTTAACCACATTAAATGTAATGGTAAAAGTTGAATGTTGGAGGAATTATGTACACAACATGGTAAAAAAAGTTTTGGACAATATCAACATATTTGCAGAGACTTTTCTGTATTAAAGTGCATTGCTGGGGAAAAATGAAAACCTGAAACAGCTGTATTCTTTTCAAATATTTGTCATCCAGGCAACACATCACTATTAATACATCACTGTACAAAAAAGTAACTAAAGCATTTGAAAAGGAAAATGAACATTTCTGAATCGAAAGTCTGGTCAGAATTTCTTTTCGACATTACTGCTGTATATAGATGAAAATTCATATTCAACTGAAAACAATTTGATTTGTTTTTTTTTTCTAAACTGGTCCCGGGACTCTTCTCGATTGTTCTACCAACAGAAAAAGAACAAAGTAAGCATGGGTGAATCTTTTTTTATATAGCCTTTTTAAGCATAAGCCTGTTCTTTTGCTCCACTGATATAGTGTTTTGACTTTTGTTGCTTCAACAGGCAAATTTATGGGCCATGACTGGAGAAAAAGTGTAATAAAAGGATCTTATTGAGGGATAGTGAGAGCATTTTCCAAGGACCCCATGAAAGATTCCACTATGAGTCAAAAAAGGACAGGTGTTGTACTACTGTATGTCTGCAATGTGCATAAGATCCATTTCAGACAACAGATGAGCCTATGAATACCTAATTGTATACATAAATGTATAATCCTTTAGTAAAAGAATTTGATTTGCTACCTTTGATTTGAGTGCTACAGTAGCAGACTCCCCTCTTTTTTTTTTATATCTGCAAGATGAGAGAGAACAGCCAAATGTCTGATTTTACAGGGACAAGCCTGCTCAGAGAGGCAACTAGTTGACATTCTAAAGAGGCGCTGCAGAGGGTTGAGATATCACTGTGACGCCTGTGGCAGCGAATCAAAGAAAGACAACTTCTCCATTGAACTCTGTGCTTCAACAGATGTCTTGTTGCTACAAAATATTCAACAATTCAGTGGATAAAACTGCGGTTGATTAGGCAGCCCGTCCTCTATCACATCCACCTCCAGCTCCCTCCATTCCGTCTCATCTGACCTCATCTGCTTTCGTGTCATATTGCCATGGCAACAGGCACACGAGAGAGACAGAGAGGAGGAAATAGAGAAAGAGGAAATTTGGTGGGGGGGTGAGTCATGCTAATTTTTGCCTTGCTCTTGAAGGAGCTAGTCGGAAAAAGGTATGCAGGTTTTTGGAGTGACTACCTGTAAAATAATAACTGATGCAACAAGTCTCAGATACAGCATTGTTACCACTTGTTGGATGCACAGGGATCACTTGATTTGCCAAAAGTGTAAACATGCAAAAAATGGCAAGGTTTAAGTACTGAGTTCGGAGACTATTTTGAGAAGCAAAGCTTAATAAAGAATACTTCAAAATTAATGTCAAAAGGACTAACTTTGCTACTTAAAAAGCTTAGCAAAAGTACATTTTTAAAAGTCGTGCTAAGTGCTACTGACTCAGGTGGAAAATCTGCAGATGGGCCTAAGAATTTTGATGATTGGGTAAAGCATTGTGGCGTGTGATTTACAAATGTAATAAGACTAAGTGATAGCCAGGTGTTGCATAAAAAAAAAGACAAAGTATTTCAAGGGAGCTCCTGGTTAAATAAAGGCCATATTAAAGTTTTTCTCCAATTGTGTAAGCTGTATCACTTAAAATTTGACAAATTAAAAGGTTTACATAACGGTAGCAATGGTGGTAACAGGGGTACACTGAGAGGATAGGCAGGTAGAAAGAGAGAGGGCCTGTGTAATGCAAAGACCTGCCTGCCAGCTGACAACTGAATGCTTGTCAGGGAAAAGCTCAGAGCTAAACCGAAAACTGCCAATGATATGCCAAGTTCTGAGTTCTAAAATCTGTGGTTCTTTTTGATGGTCCCCCGACAAGGAGAGATATCTCTTAGTGCTCCCAATCACCAGTCTGACTATGATGGACGGGTCAATTGTCAATGACTTTGGGAGAGGGAGAGAGAGCATGACAGCGGGCCAACGAGAGTCAGGCATCGCTCTACAATTAGGCTATGGTGAAAAACACTCCATTATACATATTTTATGTCATTCTGAGAAGTGAAACAAAAATTCAGATCACAATTACACTGTGGCAGTACAAATTAAACTGGTGGGCCCCCAGAGCCATGGTAATTATTGAGAAACACTGCTGTGAGTCTTTAAGGGCATATTATTCCAAACACACACAGCAAATTGTGAAACTAAATAAATGATCAATACAAGAGCAGTACTGCGTCAAGTGAAAGGGAGCACACAATGGACACTTGTAGAGGACAAAATGGTAACTTGTGTTTCTATTGAGCTCATTGAAAGAGAGTTCATGTGTAGCTTTGGATCTTTGTGTCTTTGGGCTGAATATGAACAATCTTCAGTACATTATATCAATATTTATATACTGTCAGAACCAAAAATCTGGTTAAACATCTTTCTATTCTTCACCACAGACTGCATCTGGTTCAATGTTAAATCCAACTGATATTCATAATGTTGTTTCATATATATATATTCCTTTAATAATGTATATTAATTAGATTATCTTGTTTGAATAACATCTTAAAAAACCTGTTAAAGGTTGAATGGGCAGTTTCATAAATCTTAAGAAAAGGGTTCAACTATATTTATGTAAACTCAAGTTGATGACGAGACTTATACGAGAGTTATAAATGCAGCCTCATGTGCGTCTCTCTGTCTGAATGCCAGAGTTGTGCGCATCTCCTTCGTTTGACAGACAGAAGCAAATCAAGGAATGTAGTAGTGACTCACAAATATATTTTGGGGTACCCTGAAGGCATTTCCCAATTTGTCCACATATTCATCCTAATTTCCACCTTGACCCCTAGCCCTCAAGGGTTTCGGTCATTTTATGATTCAGTTGGGTTTGCTCTCACTATATGACCTCACTATATCCTTCAAAAACACGCCTTCATCTAACTCTGTTAATAGACCCTTTTAATTGAAACTGAGCCTTTTTGGTGGTGGAAAAATATGATGTTTTGAATTGATCTGGCAGATACCTGGATGTGATTTGATCTGTGAACTACTCATCTGACTTACATCAAAATTGTTGAGGGCATAGGCAAGTTCTCCTCCCCCTGCTGGATGATTGAGTGCAGAGTCCTCAGATGCGGTGGCCTGGGCGGCGTTGGAGATTCCAGAGACTGCATGCTGCAGCTGTTTGTAGATGAGGTCACGGTTAGCCTTGTAGGCTGCCACGTCGGGGTGCTGGAGGCAGGCACGGGATGCTGTGTACAGCATGGGGATGTTCCTCTGGAGAATCCCACGAGCAGCAGCCATTTGGTCTTTGTGCTGGACATCCTTTAGTTCCTAGCAGAACGGGATTAAAAGGAAAGTGAAAAATATGAAAAATAAAAGGGTTAAACTAGAAGATGGAATACCTAAGGGGGCGGGGTGGTAATGTATTTTAAATTCAAAATGGGCCTGTCATGCCCTTGTGGGGACACTAAGTGTGACAGAGTTTGTTCTGGATGACCCAGATTTATTTCTGTCCCCTGCAGTAACACAACAGTCATAATCAGGCCATTATAATATGCCTTTGCAATTTAATGCGCTGCTCTTCAGACCTCTGCATTATATTGCAATTACAGTTTCATAGGAGGGAGGAGAGGAGATAGTGATCGCTGAAATAGACTTTCAGCTTAAAAAATACATTGAATACACAAAACCTCTCCTCCAAAAGGAACACTACTTCTGCTTGAGAAAAAAGTTGTGCCGCCCTATTACTTCCTGCATTCACTAAAGTTAAACACATTTTGTTAAGTAAAACTAATTTGCTCACAAGATCATCACAGATTACTCTTCCAAGTTTTCAAGGAGATTTAAAAAGGGGTAATATCAGAAACATTATTTACTGATTACATTTTTAGTGCTTGAAGAATGTACATACAGTAATTCAAATATTTTTTCTATATGATGTAATGGCTGTATTAATTTCATGAACCTACAGAATTACTGCCTCATGACTGTATGCCCCCGCTAACCAGTCAAGTTTTATCCTCGTCTTTCTACACTCATGTGTAGTGGGGACATTAAAGAAATCTAATATAAAAGGAACTAAATGTATTTAATGCCATAATTAGCATATTAATTATTGAGTTAACGCATCAAAACACTATTCACTAGGCTTTCTCCATATGCAGTGATTTGCATGTGTGATGGGAAATGTCTTATAAATGTGTCCTTTGTTGAATACCACGAACACCACAGTAGAGAAAAACATTGTAGATGCCATATCTGATCACAAGGAAAAGGCTTTTGTCATTTTGTTTCTCAAGACTGTATGCCCCTGCATTCCCACACCACGTCCTTGCAACTGGTAATTGATTGTTCATACAAACATACATACATACAAACATACATGTAGTAATATATGCATAAGGCACTCTTCCTGTTGTTTACTTTATATTACAACTCTACTTACAATTTGCTATGACATTTGGATAACATGTTTGGTAATGATTGACAGGAGCAGTAATACCCACTCATGTACATGATGACCTTCAGACACGGTCAACTCCATCAATCCCCTTCTCCCCAATCAGAAACTGTCTCCCTTTCATGCTAACTTGCCCGTACCTGTTGTCTCTTGGCAGCCATCATATTCAGCTTGTCCACCTCTGGCTTCAAGGCTTTATATTGAATTCCCAGGTCCTGTTCTGTTCCTGCATTACGCACTTTCACCAGACTGTCCTCCACCTGAAGATGGAAAAGGTGGGAAAATTGAATTAATTTATAAAAAGAAAGATGCAAATTTGGGTTAATATCTATGACCTAAGTTCAAAATCTTGCTTATTCAGTTTTCCCTTATTATTTACACATGTTGGGATGAGCCTCCCCTAGCCCAGAAGATATCGCGCAGCTCCCATCATAACATAAGAATAACTTTATTTGTTTTCAGATTCAAGTTGAGAGGAACTGATATGGCAAAGTCTTACTGATAAGCATGTTTATATAGTGCAATATGGATACAAATCTGACAATCTCACCAGTTTCAGTTGCAGTAGAAGTTTGTAGACATCAGACATGTCAGCCAGCACCAACAGATGTGTGACTGCTGACAGGAGGGCTCTGGCAGCACGAACCATATTACCCCTCTTCACAGAAGAGCAGGGGTCTTCTGCAAATTCTCCAGAAGACTGGCGCATGGAGTCACCTGAGAACAAATGACAAAACATCTGCTGTAACTTCTAAAGTGTAAATTACAAGTTCAAATGAAATACAATTCAAAACAGCAAGAACTCTCCTGGAACACCAGCTGTGATTAATTAGTTTTTAGTGCTAAAAAGTGCACTTAATCCTCAATTGACTGTGACCAGTAAACAGTTTTCCATCAGTTTGCAGTGATTACAGAAGAAATATTTTAACACCAAGCTGTGACCATTTGATTAACTCAGCACTTGCCTCACCAACAGGTTATGATTTAAAAATGTGATGCAAAAAACTTAAATAATGTTTTTGTGTATTTAACCATTAAATAAGACAAAATTCATCACCGATAAAAACATTTCGTTACCATTATTGGCAGTATTTATGATATAAGCCTACAGTAGCTGTAGTAACATCGGTGGTAGTATTAGTAGTGGTGGGAGTACTGCAGCACGTTTCTGTGAGGGGTCACAGTCAAAATCACTAGAAAGGAGGATGGGTGTTCAGGAGCGGACAACTGTTTGGCACATTTTCCCTGACTGACTTGGGTCAGCATGTGTCATCAAGAGGGGCCGTGACACACACAGACACCCACACCATTTCAGTGTCCGGTAATAATTTCTGCTTTCAAATGGACGTGCACACACACAAAAAAAAAAAAGGAGGTCAAAGCCACAACAAAAGGCTCAGTGTCTGGTTTGTCCAGCTCCCTGCTTTGTCCTACATTGGCTGGGCCTGCACAGTTGGCTGGGCACACAAATGGACTTTGTAGGCTCACATTATGAACAAGACAGTAAATCCTAAAACAGTTTACTTCAGAAGAGAAATGGCCAAAATTAAACAAAAAAAAAATGAATGATAGGGTCAAACCAACAAAACGATGAGTACTTATATCGTCCACTTTACTATGATGTTGTACAGCTCCAAAGAAGCTAAGACTATAAAAAAAAGTGGGAAATTGTTTATATTACATTTCATTAACTGACGCTTTTATCCAAAGCGACTTACAATAAGTGCATTCAACCATGAGGGTACAAACCCAGAGCAACAAGAATCAATCATATATACTTCTTTACCTATGTAGTATGATCAGGATTTTTTTTTTTTTATGTATTCAGCAGCAGTTTGTTCTCAGTTGTTACAATCTTGCTAAATACTATTTCTTTGACAGTAGTGTATTTAGAAGGCAGCTATCTTTTTTGGCACCAATGCTTAGAGAGAACTGCTTTCAAACAGGATGTGCTTCCACATTAGCCATAGTGTCCCAGGGCTGACTCAAACAACCTTGAGCGTACACAGGGTTAACAGTTGAGAGAGGGATGACGATACTTTTATTGACAGAACACATCCGACATTTCTTTTGTGTCATATAGCAGCTTCCCAAAATTAAGAAAGGAAGTAAAAAGACCTGCGTTAACATAATAAAATCACAATACGTTAACACAAAGGACAACACTACAAACTTTTAACGGTATGAAACAAAGAAGATGACGCTCAAGGCCCTTTAACCTACATTTGATCTGGGATTAGGTTCAATATTTATTTCCGGTAGGCATGCAACATAAAAGGCAATACTGAAAAAGGACTGCGCAATAAACTAAGTCTTACAAACTGGCTGACTGATCACTCTTGAGTAAGTGCCATAGTGTATTTTATGAAGTCAAAGCATAAGTGTACTCTTGCACTCCTTGATAAGAAATGAGCTGTATTTAGATACGTGAAATTTGGCTTAGACCCCTGGAATGTATTCAAAAACAGATTTTTCAAACTGACTTAACAACAGACGACTGGATGTGTGATGCTTAGACTCATTTCCTCACTCATCAGTGATGCCACTTTCTCTTAAGCCCAATTCATGCTTGTGCGTCAAAGCTATGTTGCAGGTATGCACATAACCTATACAATACAAAAATACAACAAGTCATTTGTTTCATCAATATTCTTGCAAAGAAACAGTTTCAGAAAATGCACATTTAACTTCAGTGAAGCAGTGTGATTGGTAAAGAAAAAAAAGAAAAATATTGCACCATCAAATCTTTAGCACAAAGATCTGAATCAGATTCATGTTACCCCGACAGAGAGCTAAAGCTGTTGTTGCAAATGATTGACAACACAGACCTCAAACACAGTCCACATCTTCAGGCTGTTATTCCCCCCCTGTAAGCAAAATCAATAGGGCCATTTTCAGGGGGCAGATAGTGATCAGGGCTCCTTTAATAAACTTCCATCCATCTAATGCTCACCTGCGGCCCACCAAGTGCACGCTGAAATGATTAAAATGTATATCACGCAAAAAGCCTTCCAAAACAGGACAACAGAGACTCAAGACGGGGAGGAAAGGACAAAAGGGAGAGGAAAAGAACAGAGAGAAAGGGCTTAGTAAAGGAAGTGTTTACAGGATAAGAAATGTCTACTGTAGAAATGTGTATACTGATTTCTATTGTAAATAAAAAATGAATATAATATTCAGAAAATAATTTAACTGGCGCCAAACATCCACTACATTTCAAATCATTTGAAAAACGGAGAAGGGATTGCTGGCATCTTCTACATGAATTTTATGTCATCCTCAATGATCATGTCAGAATTGTTTCTCCCATTTTAAACAGCTGTTAAGCCACAGCTGGTTGGAAAATGTTTTCAGAATCCAGTGGGGGTGGGGGGGTGTTACCCTACTCAATGGCCGTATTATCAGTCTAGGCACGCTCCACTGAGCAGCATGGCATAGCTGACAGCCAGGCCTAGGCACCAGCTCACAACAGTCACTGAATTCCGGCCCAGTGACAGCTTACCACGACAACAGTAACATTCCTGGGCACTGAGCACAGCACAAGCCATCTAGCAACATGTCATCCACCTCCCAACTACTCAGAGCAGTACTCGAGCAAGGGACACAGTATAACTCGCTGGGCATCTGGGGAGAGGAGACAGTGACACAGATGTTGCTTCACAAGGTGATAACAGCCACCCTGAAGTCAAAGCTCCCCGGTCTCAACGGTCTGCTATTGTGTCAAGAGAGAGACACATATTCAGAGAAGAAAGGGATAATTGAGGCTTCCAAGTGTGGTTGCTAGATGATATAACTTGTTATCAAAAGACAAATAGTAATTTCACTGGCAGGTGATTGGATGGTGGATTCCTGTTTTGAGACTTGTGGGAGGTATGCAATTGAATTGGAAATGGACTGTGTGTGGGTTGAGTCCCGCAGGCAAGTGGATATAGTCATTTAAATACATTTGACATCATCAATGACATCTTTCGACATTTTTATCCCTTGATGAAGGACAAGCACATCCTTCTTCTGATCACCATGGAAACAACCAAAAAGGAGGAATTTTCATTATAAAATCGGAACAAAAATGTATGCGTGTTGAGAGATACCTTTTGTGTCACTTCTGCCGCATAATGTGCAGATAACCTTTTATACAGGAATCTAGACAAATCTCAACTACCAACGCACTCCCTACAAAGACAAGACGAGCCTCCTGGTGTTTGATGATTCACTTTTGATTTCGTCATCGTCATTACAGACAAATTCAGCTCCAGAGGCTGCAAACCAATGTGCTCTACAAACTGGCACAAAGGATCCTTTTAACACTAGTCTGAGCAGGATAACACAGGTAAATCAAGCTGAAACTTGTTACTGCTGCTGACAAAGAACCATCAACGGTTTACTGCAATCATACCAGGGCAAACAGGACATGTTTACTCCTTTATTTATTTTTTGCCCTGGTAGCGTAATTTAAAAGTATATAAAAGAAAACTTCACACATTCTCTCCTTCACTGATAGGACCGATTATAAGCCTGAAAGGGGGAGAAAAAGAAGGTGAGGGCTTGCAGCAGTGGGGAACCAAACCTGCAGCTCCTCCTGCAGAGGATTCAAGCCTCATTATATGGGATTCTCACTATACCTACATTCTATGGTGTTAAATACAAGTCAAGAAGTGGCGGTTTGGGTAGAGTTCCTGACATCGGCCCTTGCTCATTTAGGTGCATATTCTCATGATGATCTCTCAGGTTGCTGATGCCGGAATGGTGGGTTTACTGTATTTTACTGGGCTTGCAAATTTATGTTTCGATTCGACAATTCTGCGTTCTAGATCTAGGAGTTTCAGATAGCTTTAAGTGCAAATCACTGCTAATGTTGAATTATTTTCACATTTGATCATGACATACATTTCATTATCAATCAATGACTGTGATGATCTGTGATTCCTGTCTGCCATACAGACATGCGGCTCAGGCTTTTGCCACAGACAGCCCCAGCAGTACCTCTTATTCCAACCCCAACTGAATATTAATTCACACAATAGAATATCTGTTTTTATTCGTTGACAGCCCAACAAAGGTCGTATGCTGCTCAAGCACAGGGATGGGGGAGATTTTCTATTATAATCAGGAGGACTTCAGTGGAATTATATTGCAGGGAATGCAAGGTAAGGGGGGGCTTGGCCATGGCAAAATTAATATCCCACTATATAAATGTCTTTGTTCCTACTGAAAATGTAAAATGAAGATAGATTATTTTGATATTTACTGCACTATACAGCAGGAAGAGACTTGTAATAAACATACTACAAAAACCTAGGACAATTTTTTCTTTGCACCAAAGCGTTATGATAGACAATAACATTGAATTATTGCCCGGCCTTAATTTATGGAGTCTTCTATTAACCTTCTATCGCTTCATCTCAATAGAACACAGACAAGAAACATAAAAGAGGAGAAATACTACAAAACACCTTAGGCTTAAAAGAGTGAGGCTAGTGATGCTGAAGTCCATATAACCTCTGAGCAAACTTACACTGAGCTAAAAGAATCCATGAACGTCTGAATGGACACATAATTGATTAAGATCCTTGTAGGTGGCATTGTAATGCCAGTGTATGGACTGAACAAAATGTGAACCATATAAAGTCTATTAATGGGAGCCCTGAAAACCCAACCGCAAGTGGAAATCTATCAGGCTCAATGCAATGTCTTCCACTGGGGCAGATGACATGTACATAGCTTATGATTTATGTATAATCCCAGCTATCTTAAGAGGTACTCTGTACCAGCTAGAAACCACACGCTACTGCAGTATGCATTTTCAATTTACCTTGCTTGCGGACATCTTCCACAGCTGCAGTCAGCTCATCCTTGAGGAACTGACTTTCCTTTGCAATCTTTTCTCCTTTCTCCAGGAAGTTCTCGGTAGCATTTTCCACTGAAGCAGCCAAAACATGAGCCTTCTTTGAGCGTCCCTTCTTCTTGTTAGATGGACCTTTGTTGCTGGAGTTTACCAAAGTGGTTACCTATGTATGGCAGGAATACAAAATGGCTCAGTGTAACAGGTAATGTCAGAAAACCTATGACCCCGCTGTACTAGCTTTTAGTTTCTTATCAAAATAATTAGCATCCACCAATTGAGTTTGTATGTAGAATACATAATTTTCACCAAATACATCTTTAATGATTAAATAAAACACATTCAAATAATTGCTTGCTTTCAAGCATTTTTTCTCACCAAGATGTCAATTCCCCATATGAACCATCCGACCCTATCCCATCATTATGGATAAAAATACTCTTTGTTCACATTACCTGGGTGACCAGGGGCTCAAGCAGCCTCTCCACTGCAAGAGTGCGGATCTCCAGACTCTTTGGATCCCATTTAAAGTTGATGTTTGCTGTGTTGATGGTCGTCATTGTGTCTGGAATTTGGAGAAAGTAAACAGAAATTTAAAACAGAAGACCAGGACCCAGTCAATTTCCTTCTACATGCAATGATGAAACACAATTCAGAGGGCATCAAACGGCACAAATAAATGACTCTCTTTCAAATAAGACGACTGTGGTTGTATGTTACAAAAGACTGCTTTTTGCTTTTACCAATAAAAAGGAAAACCACTTTAGAAGATGCAGTCAGTAAAAAAAGTTTGCTTCCCAAATCAATATTCCTTTATGAAATTCAGACTACTCTCTAAAGGCTTGTGCAATAGTCAAAATATTAGGTCCCTTGTTAGAGCCAGCACTGCCTCATCTCTCACAGAATGTCTGCCAAAAGCCGAGCACAGTTACACTGTGCCCCAATTTCGATTTGTCTTTTCACTCAGGGGCTGCAGCTCCATTGATTAGCTATCAAACATGGAGGGGCAGGGATAATCAGCCAGCCCTGAGGGCTGAGGGCCTTAAGCTGAAAGGCTGGCCAGTTGTAGTATGAGAACAATATTCTAACTAGCCATTAGCCTATATTGTTGATTATTATACCAAGCTATTAAATACACCACAACATATTTGAAGGACAACTACCCAACATTAAATCCAACTGATTTTTTACTGGGTGGAGGAGCTATGTGTTTTACTGTCATGGATTGCACTAGGATGGGTTATAGTTGCTCTGATCTATGACACCCTTTAAATTTGAACCAATCAGAAAGAAGAAAAAAATGCCAGGCAGTATGAATGGATGCAGATGGTCTGTCGCAGTGTCAACTTGTTTTATCCGTCACATAAATCCCAAGCACAAGCTCGTCATGTTTTTCCACAGTATTCACTGAGGCCTTCATCTGCAATTACTTATCAACCACTGCATGTTTAACGTCACACAAACCAACAGATGCAATATATAATAATGATTTAACCATGACAGCAGCTTTGTTTTGTGGGGGCTTTGAGATCTCCACTGCTGTGACATATGTGCCTTTATAACAAATACTGTAACACGTGAACTGAAAAACTACACCGAGAAACTAGGCCCTGAAGGCTCTACATAAAAACATCACATTCACCAGTAATTCGCACGCACCTAACTGTGGATTATTTACACTGAGACAACCAGTAACTATTTAATTATTGCATTCAAAGCCGGTCTGTTGATTATTCCAGGTAACTGCGACATCACTGGTGAAATTCTGTTGACTTCCTCTATGAGGGTCTGGGTGTGGCGTGAGGAGTTTCAGGGACAGATATCTGCGGATCTGATCAGATGAATCTAAAGGTCTGTGCAGGGCAAAAGGCTCCATAAGGTGATTGCGGAAGTGCCAAGCAAGCGAATACATTAGGGTCCGAGAGAAACCAGAGAAAAAAAACGTTGATGTTGTAGTTTACGAAGAAAGACACAAATGTACATGTTTAGCACGTATTCGAACTGGGCACTGGGGCGGGTCGAGCTCCAGGTGAGCTAGGTGCTAACAGCGATAGGTGGGGTTACACCTGTTGCGGCTAACTTTACTTGGATTTGTGATTGTTTACACCGCTAAAGTTTGCACAGTTCGTTGTAACGGTAACACACAAATGGTGCTGTTAAACCCCGGTCCTGTACCGACTTCCAATGGATGGTTCTTTAATTAGGACACCGGTTACATTTAAGCCAACTTAGCTAACCTAGTAGCTTAGTTGGTTACCTGCTAACGTTCGCCGTATCAGACACGGCACCTTGCTAACGCTAATGCTAGCCTACACAACAACCCTCAGCGGTGGCTCCGTTAGACCGCTTTAAAGCTGCGGGGAACTTGGGCTATGTTCTTAAAGGCCTGTCCCGTCCACTGCCAATAGCTGGAGTATCTTTCCCGGGTGCGGCTGCATTTAAAGTTAGTAAACTTACCGACAACAGTCCGCTACTAAACCCCGGAGTTTAAAAGTTCAAAATGGAGGAAGGAGAACTACGGAATTCCTGGGCTGAAAACTTTTCCTCCCCTCGCCGACTGAAACTCAGCTGCGCCACGAGCCACCGAGCAAACACGGCGCACGTTTGACGACAAGTTGACCCGAGCAGTTGGTCCAAGAAGTAAAAGATTTGCAGCGAGTTACGTTACCTGGGAAGTTTCGGTCACGATTGTTTCGGTGTCGCAGGCTGTTGCCCAACAATGGATGAGGCGGAGGGGTGGGGACGTGCGGGTGGGGGGCGAAGGGGGGAGCTGGAGCCGGGGCGGTGACCGAGTTCCTGAACTTCCTGGCAGCGGGGGCAGGCGCAGGCCCGGGCCGACCACAGGACACAGCAAGCCCGCAGAACGAGGAGGTGTCCCGGGCGTGGCACTGGCTGCGTGTGTCCATATATGGATTAATTACTGCTTCCATGAAACCTAGTGCGGGAGCAGGCTGTAGTTTCTACACAGGCACGTCTGGAAAGGGAACTTACTCTACAGCAAAGACAAAACCATGGAGCCAGATAGATAGTCATCTGGGGATCTGATGTTAAAGACTAAATAATGTTAAATTTTTTTTGACAGTTTAACATAACAGCTCTTTATTTCTGCATCGGTATTGTTTTATCAGTGCAAACAAAAGTGCATATTTAATTTAATCCTGAAAAGCCATTCATAGATGCTATGTAAAAATGGATACATCTCCGCTTCTGTCTATCATGACGTTTCAAGGTAGTGCTTCTGTCATCCAGTAACTATCTTGAATGTCACCAAGTAGACTGTACACCTCCGCCAAGGCCCACCAGTCTCCTCAAATTCAATCCCGCTGCACCAAATTTCACCCATATAGATACCAGCTCCCTAAATGTGCCTCATTGTTTTCATCTAGATTCATGAACTATTCCCTATTTTGCTATGTTAAAGAATGTGAAAAAAAAGTATCCTGTTTCTGTCCGCTGATCCGGATCCACACCCAATTTTTATAGCTTCTTCCCCAACCACATCTTTCCACCAAATTTCATTGAAATCTGTTGAGTTGTTTTTGTGTAATTTTGCTTACAAACAAACATACAAACCAATAAACACTCAGACGGGGTGAAAGCATAAGCTCCTCATCAGAGGCAATTCAAACTAAGATTGCTGGGAAAATTAAGACTCGAACATACATCAATTTGATAAGATCTACTTAAAATGACTGAAATTATGTGCGCTTTGACTTTTTAGCCTTTGTCCCACCAATTAACACACTGGAGGTGGGATTTATGACCTATACTGCAACCAGCCAGCAGGTGGTATTCAAGACACTTTGGCTTCACTTTCAGGGAGCAGTCATGTCATCCATCTTTATGTACAGTCTCCCTATTCCCTGACTTTGCTACAGTAGAAACTGCCAAAAAACCTTGGTGTTTGATTCAGAGCTCACCTTAGATTGTCTTATTATAACAAATCAACACACACTACACCTTATAGCCAACTTGGAAAGCATTTCACGGTGAAGGATTTTAATTATTTACTGCTGAGGTGAAATTTAATGGTGCTCTCATCCCATCTCATGTTTTCTTGTCCAGCTGCACGCTGTCCAACCTCACAACCAACATTACTCAGTAAATCCAATTCAAGCATCTTTGCTCATTAAAAACTGATTCAGGTTAAAGGTTTCATTCTCAAGTGATGTCTTGGGAGAAACCTTACCTTTAATCTATTATTAAATTTTTTCAAGTTATACGTGACTGCAATCTTCAAAGTATTTTTTCTTTCACCTGCAGTTATTTAGCAGCATGTGTGACATATTTTGTCAATGGTAGGTGGATCATTTTAGAATTTGTTCTGAACCCATATTTCTGCCAATGTCAAAGTGTCATACAACGTATATTGAACTAACTATTCAAAGATATAGCGTGAGTTAACTGACACCTGTGGTATAGAAAGTATATAGAAATAATGCTAATGTACATTTGCATATATTGACTCATATGAGGTGTATATATATATATATATATTATATATATATATCCAGTTGACTGGATTAAAAAAAAAAAAAATGTTGTCTTCTTCTTCATTGTTAACATACGGCCTATTCTGGTCCCCGCGGAGGAGCTCGGTTTCCAACCTTCTCAGAAATTATATATGACTGCATTCATTCCATGTATCTTACCTAAGGTTGTGTTTTAAAATGTTAATGAGGCCAAATGTTGGAGGAACAAATTCCAGTATAGCAGACTCCAGAGAAAGACGTGTACTCCAAAGTCAGCTGATGCAGCGTCAGGTTAACACGCAGCGAGCAGGTTTCTCAGGTGAGTTGGTTTCTCATATTTTATTAATATATAATAAACATCCTCCTACAGCAGTGCTGACCTTTCATATGAGACTTTATTCTTGCGCTAGAAAGGGCACGCAGATGTCACGAAGATTTCAAGGTCAAGGAAAAAGTATATAAGCCACTGACAGTATGCAGGAGGGTCACCTTTATGGGTTGTTGCAGCTGTGACTGATAACAATGAGAAGTTTGACAAACATATTCAAGAGGCAGGTATTTTGGTTCAGACATATTGAAGTGCGAGAGCCATAAATAGATTATTTGAAGAGGCCAGAGGCCAGTCCTCCCACTTTACTTTTTCACCTCACACACACGCACACGCACGCACGCACACGCACACACACACACACACACACACACACACACACACACACACACAACCCTAACCCTAACCCTAAATCCAAATCTTAACCCTCGAACAGCTCTTTGAAAAAGTGAGGACCGTTCTAACTCACTCCGCCAGGTCTATGATCAAAATGGTCCTCTCACAAATATAAAGTACAACCCACACACAATGGAAACACTATCTCTTTAAACAGAGGTATCATGTTATATCTTAAGTAGAAAGGCAATGACAAGTGCTAATCTGGTAATTAAGTTTTTACAGCCTGCATCCTTTCCTGTAACCTCCCATTGGTGTGTGCTCATTAAACCTCTTTGGCAAAGGATAAGTCTAATTACAAAACACAATATATAATCTAATATGACAAAGAAGTGCAATCACATGGGTCATAATTCAAATTGTATACACACACGCAGACATACATATACATATATATACGTATATGTATGTGTGTGTTTAGAGAAAGAAAGCAGAAAAAAAACGCTTCAGAAAATAGGAGACGGTCATCTGCAATCCACAGTTGTTACCACAGAGAACATTGCAAGCTACAATGGTGTTTTGTTCTGTGCTCTATTCCAGCTGACACACTTGTGTTGTTTGCCGAAGTAGATGAAGCTCCACCAGTGCAGAATGAATTACAGTCCTGATGAGAATGAGTTTACAAATGTACTATGTACTTACAGAGCTCTTTAATGAAGGCCTCAGAATACAATTATCTCCCAGAAAGACGCCCCTGAATATTCTTCGCGCAATAATAATTAGCAAAGTAATTGTTTTCTCCAAGGAGTTTTGACCATGCCGAAACTGAAGGGCCATGCATTAAAGAGGCATATTAAATTCCCGCAAACTGAGATAAATAAGTGAACTCTCTTGTGTGCAATATTAATTTCAGTCAAGCACAGAGGTGCCTGCCACGTACATCGTGTGGTAGAGTTTTGTTTATCCAATTAATTCTCTGAGGTTGAAAGAAGGATTCTGTGCTTGAATGATGAATGTTTGTCCGAGGAACAGCTTGCTTGGAGGACAAGTTTGGGTGTCCTTGAACTTCAGCTTTCTGTACCTGTTGGGCCCGACAAATGATAAGAGCACAGCATGCTATAAATAATTCCTTCTCATTATGAGAAAGTGCACATGTTTGTCACACGCTGAATCCAAAATTGAGCAAATGCAAATCTGTCCTGTGTGGCATTTGAAAAATAAAGCGTTCTAGTGTATTTTTATCGTGATTTTTATTTGGGGGGGGATTTGTCCAAAATGTAAAATATACATTCAATATACATATTACATTACATGCTTTCTTCTGAGCTTTCTGCTCAGTGAATCTGTAGATTAGATATGCGTTTCTATTCATGGAACACAATGTCTTATCGAATGGCAGTCCTGGCGAGAGAAGCACTCGTGATTGCAGCCATAGGCGAGCGTCAATTTGTTATCATCTGTGGTTTTTTCAGACGTGGAAGTAACTGTACCTTATAGCTTTCTGTCAAATGAGTTACTCATACTTTGATGTTGACTGGACTGGAAGCTCCGTCACTGAAGGAGGGTCTTGTTCCCTGACATAAGGAACACAGCGACTTTCACTCTGCCCACATTCACGTGACTCATCCTTTCCATGGAGCTGCATGATTTCCATCTGCAGGCTCTTCCTTCCTGAGTAAGACCTCTTACCTTCGCAATTAGAAATGAGCACGGTGCAACGTATTAGCATCAGTCATCCACTGCAACACCCAGGGGGTGGAGAGCAAAATCAACATGCTAACAACACTAATGATTCTCCCCAGTAGCAGTGATTCACTGTGACTTTCTCGCCGAGGTGAAAAGAAGCGAAAGAAATGTCCATTGGGAAAACAAATCAAACATGTTTACAGCCTGTTTGTTTTGACAGTGATGTAATGGTTTCATAAGGATGTAATGCCATCTGATTGGGCCGTTGAGATGGGTGCAGTTAACTACTTGTTGGCAGTTTGTTGAGCTCCACCTGCTGGTCTACATATCATCAGACCGCTGCCTTCTGCTCTACTATAGTCAGTCTTTGTTGAACATCTCCTTGGCTCTAGAGTGGGAAGGATATAACTGAATTATATGCATCTGCCCGCCATAAGACCATTAACCAACATTTGATTGTGTATAATTGCATTGATGGTTTGCTAAGATATATGTGTAACACAAAAAACATAAGCATGATTCAGGGAGTAGAGAGGGTCGCCCTCAAACCAGACAGTTGGTAGTTTGATCCCTGGCTCTTTTAGTCTGCATTCCGAAGTGTCCTTGGGTAGGATACTAAACTCCTGACAGCCCTTAGAGCATTGCATGAATGTGTTTGTGAGGTAAAACTGTAAAGCACTTTGAATGCTCGATAAGACTCAAATAAATAGAGCCCACTAACGCCACCAAAAATGTTTTGCATTTAGTTTGAGAGAAGTCTTCAAAGTCAGACAAGTGTTATTGCAGAGAAGGACTAGCACTCAGTGAGGAGTTGTTGATGTTTTGTGGTAACAATGCTACAGACAGTATTCCAACAAGTGCATTTGCTGTTAACGCTCTCCCAGCAGTTCTGCCTCTATTTCTGGATAGGTTCAACGGATGGTAACAACATGTTCATCATCATTTTGAAACAATCAGTGATTACTGAGGGAAACACAATTACCAGCCGACCAGTCTGCACTTGTCTATACATGCACTATATTCCAGAAACCAAAATTCTCCAGGGAGTTAGTGTTCTAATTTCCAGCACCATGTGGGATTCAGGCTCAGAGGAAGGTGAAGAATGTGGAGGAAGCCACAAAAGGAAACATGAGGCATTTCAGATCAGTAATGAGTCACAGGTTCAGACGGCCGTCACAACGTTAGAACCAAACGTATTACCTACATATATCTGCTTCACAAATACAGTGTCTGGCCTACACTTGGTTAGTGTACGCACAAACATGCACAAGGTCACAACATCAGCGGCACTGAAATAGCTCAAGACAGCTTATATAACATCACACTGTACATTATGGGTGGCTTTAATTTTTTAAAAGGAAGCTCTAAGGACATCAACGCGCTGCTGTCTTTTTTTTAAATCTGTGAGTTTTAGTCGCTAAATGAATAAACAAAAGAACTGGTATGGGTCGAAATAAAATTTAATGCATGTTTGGACTTGGGAAGGTAAAGAGGTTTTAAAACTAACAGCTAATTTTGTGAGAACCCCTCACATTCTACGATCAGCCAGGTACAAGAGGTCAGAAACCCCCTTATGAGGCCCCATGTGACTGTCTAATATGATGGGCCTTGGATGGTGATGGGGGTTTGCTCTAACTACTTTATTTAAAGTCTCTTGATGCTCTCCCAGGACCATATTATCAAATCAAACTCAGGTTAGATGTTTATACCTGAATAAATGTGAAGTCAAGCAGGATTAAATATTTAATGCAGAGATAAACGGAGGCAAATCTCAGTTTTCTATTTTTAAAGAAGGTAACATCTTCAATATCAAGACTTTGCGTTCAGTCAGGCTTTAAACACAAGCTTTCCACTGAACATGTCATGGGACTATAGGCGGCAGGCAGTGGGTGATTCAGTATGCTACCGCTTCAAGCCAAGGGCTCTCTGGCAAACAATAAAAGAAGCAGTCAGCTAATTTCCAGAGGAATTTTACAACACGTAGGTAGTCCTTCCCCAGATAAATAGTGTAAATGACCCAGGCAGTCTCGTGGTAAATTGGAAATTGACCCCCCCCCCCCCCCCCCCCCCATGTGATAGACAGGACTTCCAAGTAGGGGAAATGACCTTTCAATATTAATGATGCAGGGAGCCATGACATCATCAGGACCTGATTTGGTCCATGTGATCTATGGGAAAATGAATGGATATGAGCATTTGAGACGACCAGTTAACCCACAGCCAACATTTACACCGTATTTACTTTCAACAAAATGTATCAGTCCAAACCACCGCGCTCTGAGCTCAAGTAGCTCTATTGAGAGCAGTAGCGGTAGTGTCGTAATTCAATGAGCACCATCTCCCCATCTCCACACCATTCAGATGATGTCTTGTTGAAATGCATTTAGGCTTCTTTTTTTTATTTGTCTCCTGCTCAAGCAGAACTGATACCCCCACTAACATCTGTTTGTTTACTGGCCTGCTTAGAAGGTGCCTCACACATTGCACCGTGGAATCAAATTTTCTCCAAATATAACCAATGCAATCACCTTCTCACAACCATTTAAGTCTTCTTCAGGCAGTGAAACAGCAGGAAAGGGGGGGGGGGGTGGGGGGTTGTGTTGTTCTTTTTGTGTGCTGCCTGGTTTTTAATGTACTGCAAAGCATGGGTCATTGAAAACATAAAATTCTCACACATCACAGAAAATGCAGCAAGGGAGAGTGAAGCTCTGCATGTCTGACTTCAATTATTTGTGATATAAGGAGTCCTTGTCGAGAGGATGTCACCAGCATCGTCATTTATTTGTGACTTTCATCTTGAGCTGTTCTACCTGACGCGCTGCTGTGATTTGAATGGATAATCGGTCAGTGAAAAAGTTCTTAGCCGGCAACTGATGGAAGCAAAAGGCATTTTCCCTGTTAAGGCTCTTTAAAATTCAAGAAGCATTTCTCGCAAAAGTAGCTGCAGTTTGAATAATGAATACAAGATTGAAGAAAAGCTGATCCACTCATATGCAAAAATCTTGTACGAAATGAAAAATACACAAACTACAAATGCAACTGAGGTGAATGTTTTATGTGCCTACCGTTCTGCAGTGCCAACACGCTAGACAGCAGTTTTGATTCCTCAAAGAACATTTGCAAATCTGAAGGGAATTCAGCGAAAATGTTGATCGTCAAAGAGCGATGGATAATTACCCATGAATTAACCACTCTCACATTTCTTAGCCTCCTGACACACCTGAGAGTGAGAACATCAGCGGGAAGAGGTGTCAGCTGAGTAGAACCCAGCAGGGCCTCGGCAGTTTAGGCACACACTAGCAATGCGTGCTCGGTTGAGTGGGGTTCGCTGTGAACCTGCTCGCTGGTGTCTCCAAGGAGTGAGCTACAATGTTGAAATACTGCTGGACCAGACAGCAATAAACGCCCAGTCGTTGCCAGGGCCCACCACAGTAAACAATTGTTGGGTATCTGTCAGCTGGATGTCTAATCAATCATGGGGATGTGTCCAGTTTAATGCACTGTCAAGAGAGGTTTATGGATTTCTATTCTGACACGTCAGTTCGGCCAATAACAGGGAATCCCATGTGTCTATTATCAAAACTTCGTGATATTTCATAAGTGGTGATAAATTTTGTTGTAGCAAGAAATCGATGGACAGATATCTTGGACTGTTTATTACCAATTTGCTGATTTTGAATGCTAGATTACCTGGGGCAGTGAGTAAATGGGAGTTTGTTAGATTTGACCCCAATAGACACTTGAAATTAGTTTTATTACTCATTAATCGAATTGTTTTTTAATGAACCGTTGGTCACTAGAAACGCAGAAGGTTAAATGCTCATCACAATTTCCCGAGGCCAACAACGCAAATCGTAAAGCTTTTTCATTTTACACCCAGAGAAGCTGATCTGTTAAGTTCAGCTGTTTTTGCTGGAAAATTACTTTTATAATTTAAATAACAGTAAAAATAAGTGACAACTATTGAGTTATACGCTGAGTATGGCAGTTAACATTTGTCTCTAATGGTTTAAATGTATATTAATGTTTTTGTTTAACTTCTTTTTATGTTAACAATCTTCTATACATCTCTGTTTCGAGTTAACATGCTAACTAAATAGCCTTGGCCTAGCCAACTCGTCATTTTCCCAATAGTGAGTCACTGCATCATCCAGTCTGCCCTGAAGATGCAGCGTTGCCAAGAGAGTGTATTCTCGAATTTTAAATAAAAAAAAGACTGAAGCTGCTCAGCAGCAGAGAAAACGTATTCATATTTCCTTTAAGGCAGATAACAACAGGTCAAACAACCTGGAGAATTAGTAATGAACTTTACATAATCAAAAGTTAAAAATGCAACAAAACAAATCCTAAACGTCAAGATATGTAAGACAAGAAACCCATATTATGAATAACCTTCAATTTTTTTTTTTTTTATAATTGTACTCACTTTGCAAATTTGAATACATTTCAGAAGTGGTGATGGTTAAATGTGAAGGTCCTAACAGTGATAGACTGTGTAAATGAGTCCATTAATGAGGGGAATGACATTTCATTCAGTGGCCTCTCACTCAAAGGTCCTCTAACTACACTTCCACACGAACAAACAACCTAAACCCTATCCCCACAAGGATTCATGTTGAGGAGGAAGATGATCACACTCTGTCAGTTTACGTTTTGTTGTGTCTGAGCTGACATCCATCTGCAGCAGTACATCCACAGTCGGATAAAGTACATGGCAGCGAAAAGTAATCCCAGGGTTAAACTACAGTCAGCTGTAGTGCTGACATGTCTTTGAAGACAGACAAAGACGAGACAAAGTGATAATAAAAGACAGCGTCAAACTGCGGTTTCATCTGGGAGAGAACCATTGTTGCTCCATTTAACAAACCAAGGTTATCGAGTGAAAGGAGGCGAGCCTGGAAAAACCACAGCTAGCCTGTGACAAATATAATGCAGCTTATCCCAAACATTTCTCTTCTCTTAACTATAATGAGACCATCAAGCGTGAAGCATGAAAAGATGAAAATAACAAATGGAACAAAAAGAATGACCCAGCTGTATTTTAACAGAATGGAGAGGAAGTGGAGGAGGAGGAGGAGGAGGAGGGGTAAACGAGCTTTGGAGGGTCAGGATATGATGGAAAAACACAAAGCGAAGAATGGACCTAGTTAAGAAGAGGCAGTGATCAAAGCACAGGAACATGTAGGGAATGTGCTGCCAGCCTCGGTGTTGCAGCATCCATTGCAGGTACACAATGTCAAACAGCTTTGGTCGGCTGTTTTTCTCACTCGCAGGTCTGCACCTTCGACTCATTTCATGCTGATTGCTAAGCTTCATTTCACCAATTGTGGTAAATGTTTCATACACTACTGGGGGGGTGGTATGCCCACGAGGAGGGCTTCCTTATGAAAAATGTATCCCGGCAGATGTCTCTCTCCTGCCACGCAAGACTCATCTAAGCCGGCAGAGAATTGATTAGAAAGCCATCCATACTCAGTGTGAGCACACCTTCTTCAAATGCTGTGTGCATTGGGTTACTCTCAAAGAATTTAACACCAAATGATTGCTTTCACATTCGCACATTATCAAGTGTTTGAGCCCTCAAGTTGAAAACCCCACATGAAACTGGAGGAATGGATTCACGCTATTTGATTAACTTTATTGCCGAATTAATTAATTGTAAAATTTATGTGATTCTTTAGTGGCTTTAAATTCCCGAGACTAAAATTATTTCTTGTATTTATATTCAGTAAGTTATGTGCAATATCAGAGGTGTTGTTCAAGGTGCTAAAATCATGGAGCATTAATTTTCAATCTTCAGGTTTACTAAAACACTTCAGGCTTTAATGTTTTAAGTTTACACCCCAGCGAGAAGTGAAGTAAAAGCTGAACTGAAACAAGAGTAAATATTAGATTTAAATAACAGTAGTTCATTTCTATTCCTTTCAAAACCAGAGTTGCAAGGTGCTCCATAAAATAAAACCTAAATGCAAAGTGAGCAAATCATTAAAAAAGCCAGAACATACTCAGCAATGCAATAAAACGAAACAGATCAAGGAAATTAAAGCAATAAAAGAACCACATTGAGTAAATTAAAGAAAATAAATGTATGAGGAAAATTAAACTTTTTATACTGAGGCACTTCTGCTGATCTGAGGTTGAGGGAGAGTTTGTTCAACAGTGTAGGAGCTAAAGCCATAAAAGCGAGATCCCCTTTGTTTTAAGCCTGGATCTTGAGACTCTTTTACAACATGAATTCTCTGATCTCAGGGGTCTCAGTAGAGTGAGGCGTTAAGAGTTCTGAAACATAAAGCAAAGTCAGACCATGTAGTGATTTGTCTCTAAACTTCTGAATGAATGCTAATGTCGCTCTGTGTCTTCCTGATGTTTATAATCGGCAATCATGTGCTAATGCTTTATACCCACAACAACTTTAAAAAGTCGTAATACAGTTGTGAATGTATCTGTGAACTTGTTAAGATTATTTTCTGCCCCCTACTGGCCATATGTCAGCATTAAAACAGCTTAGATGGATTTATAGAAGTGTAGCCAAGTCCCTTTAACTTAATTTGTGTATTGCTCCCTATCACATTTCATGGAGTATGTGCTCAAAATACTGACGTTTCCTCCCTTATCCCTGAATGACGACAACGGCAATATGTGAATGCGCAGGAGTGTGTGTGGGCGTCTTATGAGCTGCTAGATGAAGACAACACATTTTTCATAATAAGTGCCCTTCACTCGGCAGCAGATGCTATTCTATACGGAGGGATGAGCCTCTTCCTAATCTCTTAATGTAAGAAAGTAGGAGGATGGTTAATACTCTTGACAGCCTTATTTAATTGTTTTTGTCCTTCTGCTATGACTAAACTCAAAACATGACATCAAGCACGGGAATTGTTCCAGACACTGTGTGTATGTTGCTGCTTAAACGTTATGAACCTGTAACCCAGAACTGTGGGTGCTGCGGCACACTTAGTGTCACACACTCCCACACGCTCACCCTGTTTTACACAAGGTGACACGAGGTAGAGACTGCTAACAAAAACCAAGACCTGATCAAAATGCCAACTTGTAACATCCACTCAGCACTTTCTCATCTTTTTTTCACTGAAACAGTTTTTGTGTTAACATCAGGGTCAAATCCATATCCCAGAGAGGGAAAGTGTTCATGTTTTAAACACCACCTTTCTCATTTTAATGTACGACTGACAAGCCGTGTAAAAGCCTCTGGATGATGCTGGGGTTCACATCCCCACTCCCGTCACTAGGCAACAAATGCATTTTTGAAGGATTATGTTTTTGAACACATTAACACATTGTGTCTCCAGTCACTATGTAAACTTTTTCTGTTTTGATCTACAACAATAACTAGAACAGCACTCAGAGAGCAGCACATTTACCTTCGCAAAGGCCCAACTTTTTCCTTTATGAAACCACATTAAATTCACTGGATCCAGATTTTTGGTTGATCAGCACCGAATTGCACACACTCATAAATATCAGTCCCCTGCTCCCACCCCCCCAAGAATTAAGAGGTTCTTCTCTGACCCAGACAACATCCTTCCACCAAGTTCCGTGGAAATCCGTCTAGTTTTGCTCTAGTTTAATCTTGCTTATAAACCAACCTTACAACAAAACATGCACAGGGACAGGGGTTAAAACATAACTACTTTGGGCGGAGATATAACAGATTATTAAAGTAGATATTCAACTTTAAGATGTTTTTTCTGTTTCTTAATTTGATATATCATTTAAATTTGGATTTCCTTTACGTTGGTGACACTCAGCTTAAACAACGTTCAATAGAATAACCTGTTTGCAACCCCTCGTCCTCATTGACTCACTGAATTCAAACTACAGGTGTTTGTAACTCTGCTGCTCCCCAGTAACAACCAAACACACATTTACTGGAGAGAATTCTAAAAATAGCAGAACTTTTGCGACAACCTGTTAATTTCACATTCAGCCCTGATCCTTTCTGCATAGAGGTTTTGTGTTGCCCCGTTGTTTGTGTTGGTTTTCTCATTGCACTCTGCTTCACTTTCAATGTCCAAAAAACTGTCCAGGCTACTAATGTTCAATCTTTTATTTGGAGGTGACCTCGATGTACAGCTATTACGATAAGATCTTATATTTGGACTAGCATCATCTCTTTATATGGGATGTTGTTGAATCATACACACAATACAACTGCAAAGGGAATGAACTCATACCACGATTTTCTCTTTCATTGCTTTTCCTGCAGAGACTGGGGAGGAAAACTCTGTAGCTCTCTTTAAAGAGCCGAGCTGAAACTGTTTATTTTCTCTGTAATGTGGTCAGCCCCGGCTCTACACAGTTACTGCAAGTGACTCAGTAGCTCATAGTTAGCATTAGGTCAGGCTCCTGCTGATTGGAATTGATTTTGTCCTCTCAGTTTTCCAATTCTGCGTCTTTCTGCTGATTAAAATGTATACATGTCTTTTAGTGTGAGTGAGAGAGAAGCAAAAGGCTAAATGGACCTGCTGTGTGTGTGTGTGTGTGTGTACGTGTGTGTGTGTGTGTGTGTGTGTGTGTGTGTGGCTGTCTGCAAACCCGCCGCGTATTAATTATGGTGCAGTGCTATTAACTTGGCTGGTGCAGTTGGAAACAAGGCATAATTAAAAATACATGTAGTAATGATTGAGTAAAGTGAGGTCATAAACATCCAGCCTGGTCAGAAGCAGTGGAACATTATATATACAGTAAAATAAAACTCCTACAAAACATGCTATCTATATAATTTCCAAATAGGGATTATGGAGCTTTGCCATCTATCCATCTGTACATCTATACACCTGTCCACCCATCCATTATCTTTACTGCTTATTCTTTGAAGGTCATGGGGCGAGCTGGGGGCCAATCCCAGTTGACCTTGGGCAAGAGGTGGCATACACCTTGGACAGATTGCTAACACACAGAGACATACAGCCATTCACTCACACGGTCGATTAAGAATCTCCATTTAATCTATATCTCCAATCTGCACGGCTTTGTCTTTGGACTGCGGGAGGACGTCGGAATACCTGAGGACAACCTATGCAAACGCAGGCAGAACACGCAAGCTGCACACAGAGAGACTCCGGTCCAACCCTGAATCAAAGCAGGAGCCATCTTGCTGTGAGGAGAAAGTGCTACATTGAATCAGTTGTCCATGGCAGATGAGCGGGGGGTTAATGGGCTGAGCAGACAGTGGTTTGCTCATTGACAGGCTTACAGTATCCTCTGTGCTCTGAAGTGCAGAGTGGCTCCTTGTAGAGAGAACAGGAGGCAACTAACAGCACGTGTCAGTTAATGGCATTAAAACACCAGTTTCCGCTGTCGCAAATGAGAAGAGAAAAAGAGTGACAGCCTGGTGACCGGGGAGTGTGTGAAACTTTTCTGATTGCAGATAAACAAATTAATGAGGTGGAGTATTTTTAAAATGATATCCATGTTGTGCGTGTCTTCAATAAATGGGAAAATATATCACTGGGTTTTCAGTCAACAGTTGACGTTGTGTTGTGAGACGTGTCTGGAGCCGGGTATGCATGTGCTATATTAAACCTGAGAATGTGGCATGAAAGTGCTGCTGTTTGTGTTGGTGCGTCTTTGTGTATGTCTGTCTCTGTGCATCGTGAAGAAAAAGAGGATCTTTGAGCAAGCATGACTTCAATCCCCCCTTCTTTTTCTTTTGGGGTCTCCATACGCTCATCCGCACACCTGATGAAACTGCACTTCTAAGACAGCAAATTGTCCTACATCTGCAGCGCTGGTGGGAATCTCATTATCCAATCTAAAAATAATTGTGGGCTAAGCCGAAAACTTTTCACAGCTGAAAATGAAATTCCACATCAGCGTATACAAGACACTGGCTCTGAGCGGAAGCATGTCAGTGGCAGATTGAACACTGTTTTAAGAAAGGAAGAAGAAAAAGTGAACCGAGACACGACTGCGCCTGGTGCAATGCTGATGCTTACTTCTTTTTTTTTGGTCCTGTCTCCCTCTCAACACTGTCAAAGCCACGGCACAGTCAGAGCAAACTGTTGGAGCAAATCTGTCATCAGAAAGAGTTTTGATGGCATAGCATCCATCATACTCTGATGCAGGGCTACCGTGCTGCAATCATGAATGTGTTTACCGTGGTCCATTTGCGGCGGTAGTGGGTTTACGTGAGTTCTATACCTATGTGTGCTCGACCTGGAGGCGGTGCACAAAAGGCTGTGATCATTCTGTAAAGTAGCAGGGGACATCAGAACTGGTCTCGTGTCATTTACAGTAATGTTCAGGGTTATTGTAAATATATGATGTTGGTGCAGTTACAAAAGCAATGGAACCAAAAAGTGTTTCACAAAGAGTGTTTTATTCTTCTCTTCTCCTTCCCTGTTCCCAAATGCCGACCTTACAAAATTGAGATGTGGATTTCTTTTCTTTTCCATTATCTACCCCTTGATAACGACGAGGTAAATTATTAGGGTGATTATATGTCGGACGGGGAGGCACAGAGTCAATCAGCTTCCAAATGGAAACTGGATGGAACAAATACAATGTGAACTTGGAGAATCTTTCTCCAGGGGGCAAAGCGGATAGATAGACGCCCGGCCAGGTTCTCGGCCAGCTTAACAACTTCTGGATGGTTCTAATGGACAGCGAGCAGCCAATTGAGCTGAGAGTATAACTGGCGAAGGTTGCGGCTATACTGAGACCCTGTGAACCAAGATGGCTGGGGAGAATTTTCATTAAAAAACAAGAGAAAACTAACAACTTTGCATGGACCCTGGCTATAGTAATGGTTGAAATTCCCTCACAAAGCTTTCATCACAATGCTCCACTGACTTTGATGAATTTCATTCCGCATAGCTTCAACCCATTGATGCCCCAGCACAATCCCCCCCCCCAACCCCCCACACACACACACACACACATACACACACAAACAGGAGCGCGGCATGCACGATCACAGGAGTACAAAGAGGCAGGAAGGAGAGAATAAAGGAGCGGCATGAACCCGGTGCCTTCAGGAAGATAAAGGAGAGTGAATCCAGGTCTCCTCGCTCGCCATTTCATCGCCATGAGAAAACACGCCCCGAGGGGCCCAAATCCCCCGATGGGCCAAAAGCTCCCCTGTCTGTCCCATAAAAACACGTTTTTTCTTATCTGCTAAGTATCTGGGAGGACCTTTCCCGCTCTGCACAGCGATGTGATAAGTCTTCACTATTAGCGTGTTCTTGGGTGAAATCCTCTATTTCACCCATTCTTCTAAAACCCTCCTGAAGAGCTGGCATGCCATAACTCACACAGCCACCCATGCTTTGCAGCCAAGCCCAGGAGCTTCTTTGGAGGAGATTAAAGAAGCACATTCTGAATGCATGGAGGAACATTCGCAATGTGAACACTTGTCTCCACTGTCAAAAGAAAACACATGCACAGTAACACATGAGGGTAGGGGGAATTGTTCACATGCAAACAAATGCAAACAAAGCAAAGTCGCGTCATCTGTCGTCGTGTTTTCTGCAACAGTGACCGCTGAGGTCGCAAACTGCTGTTTTTTTTAATGAATTTAGAAAAGAAAGATAGCAGCCAGCTCGCTATATGATCTGTCTACTCCTACGTGGTGAGCACACTCCCTCACATCAGCCATCGCTGTGGAGAGGCAGGCCCGCTAAATTAAATCGTGCCTGTTGAGAATAAGGCTATTTTTACCAGCATCATGAGACTGAGAACTAATCCAGGCTGGAGCTGCCTATAAAGAGGAGAGGCAATCTGGGTTCTGAATGGGTCTGAACGCTCAATCAGCAACATAGTGCACTCTAAAGGACAGACAGAAAGGCAGCCACTTCAACCCTGACAATGATTTCTTTCTCTTTCCTCTTAGACATTATCCTCCGGATCACAGTAAGTCACATAAGTCATACATTGCACTCACAGGTCTCTGAGTGTCTGTGATATTTGTTGGGCTGATGAAACATTATTGCGGTCCACGCACTTCCTTCTTTTCCCCCTATGAAAGATGCTGAAGCACTGGCACAGCTTCACTTTCAGCCTCAGCCGTGGTTCTGAAAAGCTGTAATGTCTGAGTACAGTCAAGAACGGCAATCGCAGACCTATGTAATATTGCGCCAAACCACAAGAGGGGGAGGCACCACCTATTATACAGTATTCCCAGTGTCTGAGCATCAGCGCAGGTTTGGATGAAAGGCTTAATGTAGAATGCACCGCAGGGAATTGCTCGCATGCTGTGTCGACCTGTCTGAGAGAGAATTTGCAGTGTAGATCAGAAAAGGACGTGTTTGGCAAATTACATGCAGGAACACCTGAGCAGAGAGACACAAATCAACACAGGTCTGAACCAGGCCGTTTTTATAACAGCTATAAACCTCAGAGGCTGCCTGTGATACGCTCGACTGACTGCGGTCCATTATATATGTATGCTGACATTTTATATGCATGTCTACAATCTGCTCAAATCTCTATTTTGCATCAGTAATTTAGAATTGTATCATAAACTGGAAAAGAGAAAGGACGAGGACGACGTGCAGTGTCATTGTTTGTCCAGTAGGTGGAAATACATGCATATTAAGTGGCTGAGTCAGTGCCAAAGAGGTTTTACTGCAGTGGCAGCTGCAGACAGGAATATTTTTAAGTTTTGCACCAAACTCATATTTATTAATTTAAACTTATTTAAAAACAAGAAAATAGAGATTGCCTTGAATGCTGTATAGTAAACTGTTCATGGATTCTTAACATGAACATTATAGTATAGTCTATACTCTACTATACCATTGAAATATATATAAACTACGGTTTCTGTTAGAGTTTCTTGGGGAAAACACTTTCAACTTTCTCGGCTCATCGTCCACTTACTGGACCCTTGTTTTGAAGACATGTGATTTTGCGTGTTTTATTGACAGTCATTAAAAGAATATGTGCCTTTTCTATTTACTCAAAATCAAATCAAAAAATCGAATGTATGCTTTATACATTATCTACAGCTTATCCTTCGAGGATCGCTGGAGAGCTGGAGCAAACCCTCAGCTGACATTGGGTGAGAGGTGGGATACACCCTGGACATTCACATTCACACTCACACCTATGTTCATTTCAGAGTCTCCAATTGACCTAACCTCAACCAATGTCTTTGGACTGTGGGCTGAATTTAGAGAACCTGGAGAAAACCATCGCAGACACAGACACAGACGCACACACACGCACACACACACACTGACAACACACACGCACACACACACACACACACACCCTTACCCTGTAAAAACTTTAGAACACCAGCTCTCAACAGGAGACTTTAATTCAGAGTTGTTAAACACATCATATGGATTTCTGATCGATATGCTATAATCATGTTATGTTCAGTGGACCTGAAGCGTCTCTCCCTGTCTGATCTTACATCTGCTTTGCCTCACATGAAAAGAAATGGAGTCACATTTTGAGGTGGACGAGCGTCTCGCAGAACAAAGATTGTCACTTGTCAGGTATAAACCATTACCTGCGTGCTGTAAAAATCTATTATTGATTCACTCCCGCTCTATAAGCTCGGAGCTTGTCCTTATCTCTGCTGTGAAATCATTGGAGTCCACAGAGGATTGTGTTTGAGGTTGGCTGCTGGTCGATCTGCTTGTGACCATTTGCACTGATGCAGTTTCTTCCCCTGTTAAGAAAGGCGGGAGAGAGATGCTATCTCGGACATGTTCATTTTTGATCTTGAGAGCTCGCAGGTAAGGTTGGCGGCAGCGAGCGGCATGATTTTATCCCGTGTTAATAAGATTCAAGTGTTTTATCTGTCCCCGTATCACTTGAGCACAGTATATTTAAAAACCAATCAGATAAACCGACCTGACCAACAGCTCCATCTGCATCAGCACCTATTCAAATTATTCATTAAATTTTATGGCTAGTGGGGAAAAAGTTGCACAGCCCCTCGTTGATTGGAACGACTGTGCTGGAACCTGTATATTACTCATAAATATAGCAATAAAATATATCAACAAAGGGGCGGGATGGGTGGGTGGGGGTTACGCCACAGACTTACTTGCGGACCTGCAGGCGCGCGTGCTGCATACTGATAATGCTGGAACGCCACAGACACTGCATGAATCCTCAGATGCTACACAGAGGTGTGAGCTCTTGCTGTGGAGATGGCGAGCAGTAATTCAAAAGCCTACTGGGCCCAGCAGGATCAATACTGAATACAGATTCTTTTTTTTTTTTTTACATCTCAGAGGTGAAAATAAGCTGTTTGACTTTTGCTTATTGCTGACTGATATGCACTTATACGTTTGACCAAATCTTCAAAAGATGTGCCTAGGATAAACTGCCCTGAGGTATTTGATACTTTTTAACACTTTGGTGGCTGTGAGGAAAAAAACAAAAAGCCTGAAAAAATAAGACAACATCCCTCTATCCATCCTGGAGCCTATCATTGACATCGGGCAAGAGAAGGGGTAAAGGGACAGGTCAACACTATTCGTCAGAGCCAACACACAGAGACAGACAAACAATCGCACGTACAATCACACCTATGGTCAATTTAGAATCTCCAAACAACCTAACCCTCAATCTGAGGAGAACATGCAAACTCGTTTTGTCGGTTCAACAATGCAGCATTTGGCACTGTGTAGTGAAATAGCCCAGACAGGAGATGATTAAAGAAGAAGTGATCAATGAATGTCCTTCACAGAACAAATGTCAAGTGTCGTAGAGGAAGTAAATCATGGTAGTCTGCCTGATCTCCACTGTGCTTTTTAAACAACACATTTTTCTTTAATTAACTACTTCTTTTGTTTAAACCTTTTTCCTTTAACTTGAAATACTCTAATAGATGCTATAGAAAATACAAAAACACATGTCAGTCATTATCCATACATATATACATACTCATTTCAATCAAATCATGGATAACAATGTTTAGTTTGGCCTTTCACAGGCTGAGATTGGTCATAAATTGTCCTAATTGGGCAACCGTAGGATCAGGTGCAGATTCACAGTCGGGGTTTCTTTCTTATTCTATGTGCTGCAGTCGGAGGAAAAGGGCAACAGTAAGAATATCTTTGGGATTTTAGTGGCTCCTTGCAACTTCAGTGTGAAAGATTTATTTTGCTACAGTGTATGAGGTGAGAACTGTCTATGGGGAGTTATACTGGTATTTATATGTACATATAAGAGCATCTATTAGTTCACAAAAAGAAACAGAATATGGTTCGTTTTAAGAAGCTAAGGTCTCAAGAAGTTATGGTTTATACTGTTAACTCTTATACATCTAAAATCGTTCTCAATTTGGGGCACAGCAGGATGTCCGGTGACAATGCAGCCATAATGTCTGACGAGGAAGGAGGTGCGGGTTGATGAATGGTTCAATACATTTTCAACATGGGGGAGATCATTACCACGATTGTTTCCCACAGTGGTCATCACTGTAAACATGATGTAAAAATACCCCTGCCCTTAATTAAGTAGTAACCTCAATAACATTGGCTGACTATGTTTGAAATCTATCATTGGCTAATGTCATAGGGTGTATATAAAAATGGATGATATGACGGCTACTCAAAAATTATGATGAAGCATCTTCATCACCCTTCTGGCTAGCTACAGTATGTTATCATCATAAAAACACTGTCTCCGCCATGCTAGTGGATGGGAAGTGGATCAAACTACAGTACAGGTTTTCTGTCATTTTAGGTAGTTCTTATCACACTAATGTGCAATATGACAGTGTTGGTTACCTGGTAATTTTGGCTTCATATCTGGATAGAGGAAGGAGGTGGAGACGGGTTGTCCTTCTTTATGGTGAATGTGCTCTCACAGTTTTGGAATGTAACTTATCACTTAGATAATGACACCATAGCTCACAGTCATATCTTCAGGTGACTCCCTTTTACATGGAATAGTCTGCCTGCTTAAAACAGGTCCACAGTGAACCACGCTATTTGCACTATTCTGTGCTATTTTTATCCCTTCAGTAGGCAGAAACAAATGTGCATGGACCTCTCGCAGCTCATTGTATAATTATGCATATTTTGTTCGCTTATTTGACTTTTAAATCACTAAGTAAACACACAAAATACGAGAAAATAATCATGTTTGGTTCAGATTATATCCATAATGACAGTAATGCCCACTATACAGTAGCTTTACGTCTAATTCTGCATCTCCTCAAATGCCTACATAGTGCGCCGGCTTTCCCTTTTGGTTAATCAACTCTCTATTCAAGCAAATGAAGGTGGAGGGTCCATGTTCAAATCACAGCAGGATTATGCATGCTACATCCATAGTGGCTCCTTGATTAAACCTCGACCTCCAGTATGTGGCCACACAGATTTGTATGCTTATCTGCACAACACGATGGTTGGTTATGAATCAATCTTCTTCATGGTTTTTCCACTTTATGCAGTGGGTATTTGAATAAAAAAAACACGCTTCTGCATGCAATAGAGCGTGTCATCATGGAGACGTGTCAGTTCATGCAGACTTAAAGAGAAAACTGCGGTTGTTTCCACAATTTGTTCCTAGTGACACTATTGTTACATGCAGACACAACCAAAAATAACTGAACACATTCCTGGACAATCAAGACAAAGTTCGCAGGCTGAGAAAAACACCCGAGATGCTCCACTCTGCAGCCACATCCTCCTGCTCTCATGGGGTCCTGAGGCTTTCCTCGGCTAGGTGGGATATATCACCTCTCCAATATTATCTAGCTTCCAGTTGCATGCCTCTAGAATACCTTTTACTGGAAGGTGTCCAGGAGAATCCCGATCAGAGGTCAGCTGGCTCTTTTCGGCGTGAGGGAGAGCTGTGTGCCAGTTAGAGTCGAGATAGAGAAGATTTGCTCAGGCAGGTTTCCTAAAGCACCTCAGTTACCGTCCGAGCCTTTTCCCCGGAAGAACGTTGGTCTTTTTGTGTCAAATAAAACCATTAATTACATTCAGATTTGGAATATTCCACAGATTCTGTACCGTGCCAGTGTTCAGTTGTAGTGCAGGACGTGTCATTCCCTTAGTGAAGTAGAAACTATGGCTGTGGAGTACAGGGTAGTAGATGGGCACGCAGCAGCACCGACTTTCATGGAGTAGACACCAGAAACTAAATTAGACAAGTTAAGAGAAGCGATATCTATGAGTTTAAGCAATTTAATGCAGTTTCAAGTGATATCCACACCGAGTGGATTTAAATGTGCTTTTATGCGAGGACTAGTGGGCCTTGGTGGAGATGTTCACTCAACTGAGATCTCTTCTCAGAGATGATCGTATGTCTTCAGCCTTTAAAACAGGCCTTTTCTGTTAATCTTTGATCTGGGTCTACACAGCTTACATCAGCTTGTGCTGCTCGTATACATCTGAAGAACCAGCTGTATTTTCCATATAGGAGTCATTAGGGGCATTCTGGAGTGCTGTACCTCAAGTTGTAACAAAATTCTTCAGAGGTTTTTATCAATGGCTATTGAAACAGTTGACAGATCAATAGGGAAGCACTAACCCTCTCTAGGTATATTCGTCTTGATGTTCAAAAGAACTAAAGGCCAAGTGACACCGGGCAGAAGGACAAGGAGCAACATGAAACATTGAAGGGTCATAGAAAAACACTGGCAATAACGATGGGATACCACTGATCAGATACAGGAGGTACAACAAGAATCTAGTCGTGACTTTGTAGCATTTCTTTTATGAAAGGTGCTATACAAATAAAGTTTATTAATAGTATTACAATCATTATTATTATTACTTTTATTATTGCTGTTGGTATTATTATAAAAATGTCAACAAATAATTCCAAAGTAATGCACTTTTGACAACGCAAAGCAGATTTGAATGAAAAGTGATTCTCGTGCTTTCACAGTGAGATTCAGGGTCGGCACAACCTCACTCACAGTCTCTTTAAATAAGACCTCTTCCTCACTGATCCCTGCTCAGCTACACTGCCACCCACGCCCTACTGCCGGCAACCTGCCTCCGCCACTCCAGCCTGCACCTTTTAGCACTGAGTCCAAACATGGCTTTGGTAAATGGTATCCATCTTGAACAAATGTATTTTGGCCCATTATGGGATTTTTCATGTGTTCCCTGTTTTATCTTAGCATGCTAATCCAGAGCTAATCCAGGGCACATCCAAAGAATGGAGTCATCTGTGCCAAGCATGACTGTCCCATTTGTGAGATACATGGTTAAATCATGACATTCGTGTTCTTGACTGAATTGGTTCTTTCTGTCATGATAAACAAAGATCGCCTTCAAAGATAGTCATGGTTCTGCCCTTCTCATAATATCACAACACTTAACTGTCAAGGCACAACACTTACTGTCTACTGTCATTTCAATCTCATGAAATAAGACAAATGGTTAAAAAGAAAAAGAAAAACATATTTTCCAAATTTCTATAATACATTGGTCCAAATCCCCCAATAGGCTATTGAGTTATTGATATAAGGATGTAAGCTATTGAGCTAATATCAAGGGACATTAAAGCTAAATGTTTGGGCTTACGGACACCCTGAAACTCCGAAAGTGTTTTTGGACTCAGACACTTCACCCACCCATCCATCGGCATAGTGGTGAGTAAATAATGAGTGAATTTTCATTTTTCTGTGAACTATCCCTTTAAACGTAGAGGCTATTATATATATATATATAAAAACAGCTTAATCCTAACTTTCTGAGGTGCTTGGAGGAGAATGTAATGTTTTTATTATCAGGATGAAACAAGTGAAAATAGATATTTCTACATTGGAGCATCTCTCAGACTGGTGTTATAAAGTGGCTAGTTTATAAAGTGATGGGTTCACCGCAGTATGTGAATTTGTCTTGCTCGATCCCCCAGAGGAGCTGCAGCAGGAGATCATATGACCATCTGAAGGCCCTCAACAAGATCTGTGTCATCCAGCAGCCGAGAGAATAAGAACAAGCAAATCAGCACAAACGGACTCATTTGAAAGACTCGCCTGTCGAAGCTCGTTCGGTGTTGAATTCCAGCAAACATAAAGTGATCTAACGTGATTACTTTAAGTTTGTTTGAGTGTACATTTTACAACTCTACAATCTGATGATATGTGTGAATGCATGAAGAGGCTTTTAGAACATGTGTTGGCCTGTTGCCCGTTCACATTGACAGACAGCCCCCCTGGGAACGAGACATAATCTGATCAACCTTTCACCCAGGATAACATGTAACGTGAAAGAAAGATAACATCATCAGAGCCATGGTGTCGTTCAGGAGTTCAACTTTTTTTTATCATAGTTTCAGGACTTCTCTTTATATTTTGAATCAACATCTTTTCCTTTTGAAGCGTGACATTTTCATGACTATTTCATTTGAGGAATCTGAACAGATAACGTCCTCATACACAGCTCGCATGTGATGCACATGTGAGGAACTAAACACGTTCTGTGCATTCACGAATGAAACTGATAAAAAAAAAAGAAACATAAACTCCACAGTAACATTTATAGCCAGAGGATATATGTAAATACCAATGGGAATCTCCCAAATATATAAAAAAAACAGTAGTAATAAATGACATTGAACCTAGCCTGACTCCTCCTATTCGATAAACCTTTCCAACTGTGTTTATCACATGTCTTAACCTTTGGAAGACACTATTTCCTATTGTCTTTCCTGGTGTCAAATATAAACTTAACACTGACCAGAGCATGCAATTAACATTAACAAGGGCCCAGAGCATTTACTGAGATGTGTATCTTATCTCGACAAAAACTCATAAGACATCTGAGCCATGTGATATCCCACTATCAACTGTGAACCAGACAGGGGAGGCTACTGTTTCACTTGTGTTGCTTCATGTTTTTCCCCCTGGATTCGTGCTCCGCTGTGACAACAGCCGCTTTGAGTCCGCCTCGCTTGAACATGCAGTACAGGAGAATATCTGTGAATCTGTGACCCACAAACGAACAGACGAATTACAGGATGTCTGGTGTGACGATTGCGATAAATGAGACAAATATACCTCATATACTTATACTAATAAACACAATATATTGATCATATCGTATTTAATATCGGTATGCCGTATTATCCCTGTGGCATTGCAGTTCACATGTCCTACTCATTTTTACTACTCCCTGTTGGCGGTGCTGTTTTCAGTCTATAGTGCGCATACACTGAAAACAGACCATAGAGTGGACTTGTGAATACAGAGCACAGGATGTTATCCAGTCAGTGTTTACTGATGTGATCGAAAATCATTTGCTGTGGCAAGTCATGGCTCAGTCTTCTATTCTCTCTATTTAAAGTAAAGTGTTGTTAAATCTGTATTGATCCTTAAGGGAGTTTGCAGTGTTGCAGCAGCTACTTGACATAAATCACGAAGAATCAAGAGGGTTAGATTTAAAAAAAAAAAAGGCTCAATTATATGCAATCAGAGTGTGAGGAATAAATATAAATGTAGACTATGGCTACACTGTGTGCTGAATATTCACAGTGCAATGGTGGTAATGAATTAACAAACATCAACTGAAGCTCCTGCAACCGGCTGCTGCTAGAGCAGGAACATGTCGACAAAAATGAATGAAAAAATGGATGTAGCTGGCAGTGATACACAGCCCACTGAATGTTATTCCAGCAGCTAACCAAGTGCAAAATGCTAATGTAGACCACAAGTTCTCTATTATGCCTTCATCCTTAAAGGGATACAACAAACACAAGTCAGTGAAAAACCCACCAGCTCTATCTGTGCTCTCCTGATATCCGGGGATGGAGGCAGGGAGCATCACCATTAACATAGAAACACTTTGAACTAAATGCTACCTCCCGGGGATGCACGGGGAGCAGCGCCGCTCTCCCTCTGTACCTGAGCAGCAGCAGGTTAATTCTCTCTCAAAGAGAGGAGTGATGATATCACTAGAAATCAGCGCAAACTCCTTAATGCTGCCGTCAAATAACTCAATGTGACAGGCAATTATACCCCTCACTTTAATGAGTCCTCATCAGGCCTGATGGGAGAAAATGTGTGAAGAGGAGACGGGTTCTGTCAGCATGGTGACATCAGAGCATTCCAAGCCTTTTGACCTGGAGTCGAGAGAGAACATGTCGTCTGTGAAGAAATTGACTATTTCTACCTTTATAAAAAAGAAAGAAACGTGTTACTGAATAATTTCTGTATCACTTAGTGGGCCGCGCCATTGGGGTTCCAAGGAGAAATTAGATTTCCAGCACATGTGGCACCTAATATCTCTGGAAAACTGCAAATGAACATTGAGCTGAGCGAGAGTCAGTCCTCTCATTTCAGTGAAAAAATATACTCACAAAAAAGTCAAACTATGCAGTAGATGCATGTATTTGAAAATATGCACTATTTAAACCCAATGGTAATTATAGTTACGGTGGGTTTTGTCTTTGTGACATTCACTGCCAAAGGCATAACTACAACAATCCAAAGAATTCCAACCCCCAGCAGGAATTGGAAGGTTCTAAATCATTTGTGACACAATTTGCACCAGGCTTGTGCACATGTTTCTTTCCGACGGTGCGTCCCTACTGTGCGATTTCAAAATAGTTTATAACACATGGTTCAACATTGTTATGAAACGTTCCCTGTGAGTTTCGCAACGATGGGTCAAATATTTTCTGTTTTACAGTCTTATTTGCGTTGTGACACCAATTTTTTGTGGTATAATTGAAACAAACCTTCACAGTGTGTTTCAGATATGTATATGGTCGCATAAATAGACCAAACACATCCTGCAACTTCTTTGAGTTGCAGGATGTGTTTGGTCTATTTATGCGACCTCATCAACAACTTTTAATAAGCACAGACGAATAATGCGGGATATATGTCAGAACAATTCTAAGCAGCGGAAAATTAATTATAGTGGTTCTTCATGAAGTTGTATTGTAAAGCACATTGAGCTGGATGTATTCCAAAATTTCAAGTTAATATGGCTGTTGCAGCATTGCTTTTTGGGACCATAATTTCCCACCATCTGGCCTTTTTTTTTCTCTTCACCGTCATCTATATTTAATGGCCCAGGTTTGGTGTTTTTATCTCATTCCAGCTTGCAGCAATTTGATCCACACAGCAATATAACAAATTAAATAAAGCAAGATAGGTTGAATCCTCCAGGTTAAGAAATCTATAGAAAACTCCCCGAGTGCTTTAGTTATAAGTGTAGTATAGTAGCAAAAATCCTTTCTAAGTTGCTTCCTCTTAGACACGGTTTTACTGCAGGAAGTTAAAATGTTCTCCTCATCTAAATGATGGATTAATTTAAAACTGAAATTAAACCTCACAGAACCAGAAACCACTTCAGAATAACACTGTTTGTCACATGGTCGAACATGAACATTACTTGGTCCATATCAGTGAACAAATTACCATTCGCAGAAAGGACCTTTGTAATCATTTTCAGGAAATCATTTTCCAGCTCAATTTTCCATACACATACAAATTGTGATTGCGATTGGGCCTGCATTATTATCACACATAACAAAACCAATACTCCCTCTCAATGTGCTGATCACTTTAAGGACTTTGTTTTTGTGTGAGTTAACTTTTTTGTGTATGTGGTTGTGTCTGTTTTTACTCCTCTGAAACCAGCATACTGTGATCTGCTCTAGCTTTTATGATCTGCCCGAGGCCAGTGTTGTGTTCACATAATCACATTTATGAGCTCTAACATATTGTGGGTTGTTACAATTAAGTAGTCCAGGACTCTGTTGTCAAAAAGTAACCAATCCATATTTAAGATCTCTATTAAAAAGCAAGTTTTTGAACCAGGATTAACTATTCACCATTCAGACCTTATTTGAGTTTGATTTAAATCCTGAAACTGCCCATAAACGTCTGTAGCTGTTATTTACTCATGTTTATTCCTCACTCGATGGAATAACTTGCTGCAGGTTAGAGTTTTATTGAATCATCGTGCTCTTTTTCAACTGATTCCAGCTTCACATTTCAACAAGTGCACAACTTTATACCCGGGAGGTGGTGAGGGCACTGCCGTCCTCCCATGTTGGCCACTGAGCAGATGGAGGGCGTGACCTCACTAACCCTGTATCGCCCCAGTACAGTTGGCACTCACTGAAGGAAGGAAACAAGCAGATCTGTAGCAGCCACCAGCCAAATTCTTCCAGGTTGGGATTACGGCGGCTCACTGATGCCAACAATCTGATGAAGAAAGTCCAACTGTTTGTTTAGTGTAGCCCACTGCACTGATGTTTTCAGACACACTTGGTCTGTTAGCACCAACTGTAGCTTTAAGTAACTGATATACTGCATGATGTAATCATGTTAAGATTGGACAGACGGAGAGTAGGCCTACTTTATCTCTCAGAAGAACAAACAACACACACACACACACACACAGGTTTTTGCAGCTAGGACTTTGCATCGATAGCCTAACCAAAACCTTATTCCTAACCTTAACCGTGACCAGTTCATGTCTAACCTTAACCTAACCATTATTCACATCTTACCCCTAACCTTAACCAGGGGTCTTGACTAGAGGTCCTTAGGGGGGTGGACTTTGGTTCCCATGAGGTCTACTGGTCTTGACAAGGTCAGTGTTTATGCTGTCCTAAAGAGGAAAAAAAATGCACCACACACACACACACACACATAACAGTGTTAATGAAGGTACTATAAATGGTTGTATAATGAAACCGTTTTAAACTAATCATTAGAAGCTGTTCAGTTTACCAAATATCCAGAAGGCTTATAGCAAAAATGTGACTTTAGTGTCTAATGCAATTATTTCACATTTTCTAGACCATCGGTTGTTGTAGATGAAGATTTTAATAAAGGTGAATCTGAATATACTGTACACCAGAGAACATTCTGCTGTCAGTCAAATTAAACATTTCATGACTTGGGCAGCCGGGTCATGAGTTTTGCATCATTACTCCATCCCAATCACTGCTGTCCATCAGCTAATCGGTGTTACCTCGTCCATGACGTGACTGAAAGAACGCAGGACCGACTGATGGATGCTGACTTTCAGAATGACAACACCTGGAGCTGCTCTGGAAAAGAATGTCATCATTTGAATCCTGCAGCACAATCAGGTTGAATAGTTTGATGTTGGTACAGCAGCAGCTGACAAACAAAATACTTTTCTGTTTGATGAAAAATAATTCATGCGGCCCGATAGCTATTCTATATTTGATAGAAATTAAATTGTATTTTAAATGTATTAAATATTTATGCCAGCAGCTCTGTGGTTGTATTTAGATATGCTTTAAGTTAAATATTCAGAAGCTAGCATGCAGATGTTCAATTATTCAAAGGTTGTATTGTCACATGCAGGAATAACAAGATAATAATTCAATAAAATACTTATTTTCCAATGTCTCTATCTGTTTTCATAAATCTAAAGAAACAATAAATAAATGCACATTCATATGCACTCACAAACACACCACATAGAGACATCCGTACATACTGATGTAGACAGTTGAAATAGTGCTAAAGACAGGTATGTGTGCTGATTGATGCTCACCATGTCAACACGAGCCAGTAGTATTTGGCCATAAAGCCAGCAGGTTACAGAACAGTCGTATGCTGGAGCAGATGACAGCACTGGATGAAAGGATCCCAAAAGTTATGACAATTCATCCTGAGGGGACATGAATGTTTGTACCAACTGTCAGAGCAATTCTTGTAATAACTTCTGAGGAAATCAAGCAGCACTAGATGCAGACATAGAACAGGATTAGCCCCGGGTCGAATGTTTTTTCTTTTTCCTCCAATGGATGGATTAGGAGAAAATCGTCTGGTGGGAACAAGTTAAAGACCCCCACCACCTACTTACTTTAACCACGCAAATGTCCCGGGGGTGGGACAAATTAATGATTATCTTATCAACAACTCAGCAATTTTCACATTTTATTGTTATGTGAATTACTTTCAATTAACTAATTGTAATTTAAGGCCGATTATCTGGGCAAAAAAATCTACTTAAATATAAAAAACTGGAAATTCCTATTTACAAATGTATTCAGACTCCACAGTGTCCAAAATCACATTGGCTTTCATCATCCATGAGATGTGTCCTGAGTCCACCTGTAGCAAACGGAATTGAATGGCCAAAGTATAAACAGGCACACTCCTCTATATACTGTATTGTCCCACAACATACAGCAAAAACCAAGTCACGGAATTCAAGGAGCTCTCCAATATAACATTGTGGTGAAGTTGGCACCAGGACAAAGCTATGAAAGCATTTCTAAAGTTCTGAGTGTTTCCAAGAGCACAGTGGCTTCAACAATAGTGAAATGGAAAAAGTTAGGAACCACCAGGACTTTTCCTAAAGTTGCATGTCAGGTCAGACTCAGTAAATGGGCAAGGAGGGGGTTGGTCAGCTATACCCAGCGGTTACTGTAACAGAGCTTCAGACGCCCTCTGCAGAGACTGTAGAACCTGCAGGAAGGACAGTCATCTCAGCAGCGCTCCATCAATCACAGCTTTATGGGCGAGAGGCTGGACGGACGCCACACTGAGTAAAAGATGGATGACGTGAGTTTCCCTGACAGCTCTGAAAGGATTTTGAGCGGATGAAGGGAAAAGATGCTCTGGTGTAATGAGACAAAACTTTTTGAGCAGAACTCTAAACATTGTATCTGGCAAACATCATGTACTACATCACTTGGCTAATATCGTCCCTACTTTAGAGGCATGGTGGCAACATCATGATAGAGGCCGTGGTTTTCAGCTGCAGGGACATGATAGAGTGATCAGGATTGAGGGAATGATGAATGCAGCCAAAAACAGAGAGAGAGCCTTGAAGAAATCATACTCCAGAGTGCACGTGAGCGGCACTGTCTCTTTATACTCATATTTTCTTTGGTCATTTTGTGGCTATTGATGGTTGTTCTTAATCCCTTTTATAGTTTTTCTGTCAGGGACATTTTCTAGGTGAAGCCCTGATACCTGGGACCTCCATCCATGGTCCACACCACAGACTGTAAATAAAGATGGACAACATGGCGGTTCTCCAAAAGTAAAGCCAAAGTGTCTCTATTGCCACCTGTCGCCCGGCTGCTTGACCATTTCCAAGTGCTCATTTTCCCAGTGCTGCAAAGACTCTGGCTCCATATGCGGTGGCGTCTGTATCCAGGTTAGCTCGGTTTCATCGCTGGACAGTGGGAGGAAGTGGAGACGCGTCATCCGTCTTTCTATTCAGTATATGGCTGTAACACATTGGACTTACGGTTCAAGTCTTACAGATATTTTGACACTCAACATGTTTTTGACCAAGGACACTCTTGTTCTTGTCTCTAGGGACGAGGGGTTCATGGTGGAAAATGTCTTTTGCTGTCAGGAACTGGCAGAGCTGAGCTTAAAGAGCTGATTGAAGCAGGCCTCCTGTGCAGACTTACCGTCTGGACCAGCTACATAAGTCATAAAGTGCATTCTTTATGAGGACTAGTGTGAAAAGCTTGAATACATTGTCTGTGTCCTGATCAGATCCCAGCAGAATACTCTCTGCAGAGGTGATTCATTCTCTGGATCAAGACAGTCCTTTAAAGCCGCTCCTTCTGATTTCAGATCAAAGCTGCTAAGAAAATCTTTTTTTGGTGTGAGCATTAAGCAGCCGCCTCAAGGGCTAAATCATCACTGAAAGCGTAAATGCAAGTGATGGCTCAAATTTTTAATAAGCTGAAGCTAATCATTATTTGGAGAAAACAAAAAGGGAGCTTCATTAACGGCTCACAGGGAATGTGCGTTTTAATCGCGACGCAAAAAAGAACACTGCGTCTTTTTGTATTAAAGTGACTGAAACGTCCCAATTGGACAGATGCTGCTGGGGTGAATGTCTCTAACATTTGTATCCATTTCATCTTACCAGCATTTATTAAAGAAGCCTTAAGGAGACACTATTCAGTCTAATTGATTCTGAGATTTTGGGCCAAATTGTCATCTTTTCTTTGTTTTCTGTGTTTTTATCACACAACATAATGGACCAATGGATTACTTTTTTTGCTCTTACTTTAATGTTTCTTTTATTCTTTTCTCATTCTTTTGAATGGTGTTCTATCAATTTATCTTTGTCTTTCGTATCATTTTTGGTGTTTGATTTTAGATTTTATGTTACATGATTTGCATGATCTGAATTTGAATGCCTTTGCATTATTTTGCTTTTGCTGTCGATGTTTTTGTTGTAGCTGTTTTAAGGAAAGCTACACTAATAAAGTTGTTTTTATAAAGTTAGTAATACTTATTAAAGTGTAAAACAGTAGATTGTAAATATGGCGTAGGGATCCAACTACAGGGCTTTGATAAACTGCCCTGTCCTCATTATGACACATCAAATTATCTATGAAGGGAGGGAACTAGTGTCCGCTGAGGCGCACAGTGTTTGGTAAAGAGCGCAGCAGAGGCGCACGGTGAAGAGTCAGCTGTAGTTTGGTTCAAGAGACATCATTCCAACAGACTGTCCCTGCTCGTACACATTTCGATTTAATGCCAGCCTGTGAACGTCTCCTTGTTTTAAAACATCTCCGTGAAGGCAAAGCGCACTGAGAAGAAGTCCAGGAGGGAGGATGCGCTCCTGCGTCTTTGGATAGTGCGTAAGTTTGCTGCCTGAAACTTTTGGAGAGCAAGCACCGGCAGGAGAGCGTCCGCTTCAAATCCGTCCATCCACGGGCTGTTTCTGAGAGGAGCCGAAGATGAACGACACGGGCATATTCTGCAGGAACAACCAAACAGCCAACCTGACCGACCCGGCGTGTCTGAACTCAACCCGCCCGTCCTACAACCACATAGACATCACCACGTTCATGCACACATTCCCCACCATCTACGGCATCCTTTGCTCGGTTGGAGTTATTGCCAACGGACTGGTCATCTACGCGGTGGCGGCATGCAAGAAGAAGATGGTCTCCGACATCTACGTGCTGAACTTGGCCATAGCGGACATGCTGTTCCTGCTGGTGATGCCCTTCAACATCCACCAGCTGGTCAGAGACCGACAGTGGGTGTTCGGAAACTTTATGTGCAAAGCGGTGGTGGTGGTGGACGTGAGCAACCAGTTCACCACAGTGGGGATTGTTACTGTGCTCTGCATTGACCGGTAAGTCCATCAATACATGAAGATAAGAGTCAGATAGGGGTTATTATAAAGGTGGTGAAAAATAACAACATTTATGTATGTGCAAATCAATATTAAAAGGCTAATTATACTAATAATACTACTAGCAACAACAGCAGCAGCAATAATAATAATAATGATGATAATAAACATATTCACTGTTGCATAATACTGAAGAAATCGTCCCTCTATAGTGTTAACAGGTTTTCCTAGATGATCGATCATCTGCAGGATCCCATGACGACATAATGTTATATACATAAACCATCAATTAGTCATGTGTATGATCTGGAACAGATTAGTACTAGACAAAACTAAAATAACTTTTCGTAAAACAGCCCAGCATCCATTCCTCCGTTAATGCTAGAAAATAATATAATTGCCGATCACTGATCAATAAGCGTCCAAGCAGGTTTGGGGTCCTCGGGCACGTGCGGATTTTGTGTTAGAGCGGGAGAGGGAGAAAGAAAGACAGACAACACGGGTGAAGGTCTACAGGGCTTGTCATAATTGCTGGCATCTGGTGGGAGCCAGTAAACTAAATCAGTGAAGTACGACTTGAAGGATATAAGGGACTTTTCAAAAAGAAGAAGGGATGAAGGCAACAAGGAGCATGAGAGGAGGAAGAGGAAGAGGAGAAGGGGTTATACCTCCTGTTGCTGCAGCAGCAGAGCAGCTCAGATTGATGAAGAAGAGGGGATCTTCATCTGGAGAGTCTGATTCAGTGGTTCTCAAGCACCGTTTACATATTGCTTTGGTAAATCATCACAAATATAGGACTGATCTCACGGTCTGATCAAATCTCAATTGGTCACATACACAGATGCCCAGATCATTTCCTTACAGCACATTATGTACGGTATTCATGTCATAACTAGAAAGGTGCAGTTACTTGTGAGAAATGCGAAGCTATTTCAGCTGCCCCCGCTGTTTCCATATCATCGCAGCGCCTTATTTGAAAAAAATCGATCAGAGATACAAATAATCAGGATGAACAATCACTTGTATGAACCAATCACATGGTTCATAAAACGGATTCTCTGTGTAGGCCTTAAAGGACGTGCATGTAGCATAGAGTTCTCCTGTCGGTGTGGGGTAAGTGTGAATTTTGGATCATATCAATATTCAACTTGGCTGACATGGGGGAAACACATCAGTGGGTCAGAGGCCGAATATGGATCTGCACTCATCGATTCTACTGTCAGACTAAAGGTACATTTATTGGACGTCAGCTCGGAACAGCAGCGTCTGTTCATGAACATGATGTCAAAACTGTTATGAACTGAGATAATTGCTGCTAGCAGGAGGTCCGGGAGAAAAACGCAGTCATTTGTACCACAGCGTCATTTTCTCCACTTAAGTGTCACTTGCTGTAAGTAGTGACAAAATAGTCATTCATTTCCTGCGAATGCCCTAAAGCCTGAGATCCATTGTGACTAAACCACCTGAGTTGCTCCTCAAATTGAAATACAACCAAATGGAAATGTGTGAATTTTCACTACTTGATTAAACTAATTTATTGCGGCATTCATCACTTTGCAAAGCATGTAATATATTGAGATTGTATCTTTTACATGGTATTTACTTTTATCATCCCTTGTCAAGGACCTTGTCAATGACCTCTTTACACGCACTTTAGCAAAGTTGCTTTTATAGTCTGAGTGTTGAGTCTTCAGTCTGACTCTAAACAGTGACTTCTTCCTTCTAGGTACATAGCCATCGTCCACCCCACCTCAGAGAGAAGGACCATCAGCTGGACCATCATGATCAACATACTAGTGTGGCTTGGAAGCTTCCTCCTCACCGTGCCCGTCATGATGTTCGCCAAGGTGGAGCGTAGGCAGCATTTGGAGGTCTGCATGATGAACCTGGACGGGCCTGAGGACATGTACTGGTACACGTTCTACCAGTCCATCCTTGGCTACATCATCCCCCTCATCATCATCAGCACCTTTTACTCGCTCACCCTCTACCACGTCTTCAGCTCCATCCGCCGGGTTAAACGCAAGCAGTCCGTCTGGGCTAAAAGAGCCACCAAGATGGTGCTGATGGTCATCGCGTTGTTCCTGATCTGCTGGTCGCCCTACCACGTCATCCAGGTGATCAACCTGAGCAACAACACGCCGACCATCACCTTCATCTACGCCTACCACATCAGCATCTGCCTCAGCTACTCTCACAGCTGCATCAACCCACTCATGCTGCTCATCTTCGCCCAGAACTACCGTGACCGCCTTTGCCGCAGAAACATGCTCAACAGCTCCCAGCATTCTTCCAAGCTCACAGTCGTCAAACAAGATGGTTCCAGTTCAACCAATAACCCTAACTACCGCTTAACTGTCGTATAATCCCAAAGTGTGTGTCCTTTTGTAGATACACAATGTTCTGCTGCTCACCTCAACAGGAAGTAGCTCGATGAATGGTGTTGTCCGTGAAATAACCTTCCCCAGCATTTTCACAACTGGAAATGGATACCGTACGAATGAGCCTGGGTATAAAGCATGAGCAGCAACTTCAGCCCTGAGTGAAAGAAGTGAAATACAGGTCATATCAAATGTTTTCAACAGAGAGTGCAAGAGAAAAAAAGACACAGATCTGCAGAGGAGAGCAACCCCCGCTAAAATAAAAATAAAAAAGGAACTAAGTGTCTCTGAGCCAGGGGGGACTTCCGCACTGACTTCACAGATGCACAGATGAGAAGGGACGCTGAGGAGCAACTCAGGTGTGGCTCTGTTTTTTTCTTCTGGACTGGGAGCTTTTTCATCAAAACCTTTGTCGACCACAGGCTACCTCCAGTGTAATGCTGGTCAGTCACTACACTGAGGGGCAGCTTGTGAGATCTGTCCCCGACAAACATTCAACAACACTTTCACGTCTGTATTATTGTGAGGTTCACCAGTCGGAGTACGACACAGTGCCTGGAGAGCTCGTGATGAAATCTGCTACCAGTTCATAGCTGTATGAGTTGTTTGATGGAAAAAGAAAAAAAATCTGAACATGTGACCTCTGTCAAAAACAATCACTGGTCTCACTTTCTAATAAGGAGAGACTTATACGATGTAACAAACGGCTTTATTGTGGTTAACATGTGATGTCTTTATTTTTTTTAGAGCAGTTATCAGCGAGTGATAATAATAAGTGAGGACCTTTAAATGGTGCAAAATCGAAATAGTCGATTTTTATCTCGTCTATTTTAGAATAATGCCATTATACATGCTGGTAAACCCCAGCCAGTTATGAATGGTATAAGTCATTAAGTTTGATTTTCAAGGTTTAAGTCAATAAATAGATTTAGGTCCAGATCATCCACCACATTTTTGATATAGTTTTCACAACATGGCAGCCCAAGATGTGTATTCATCATTGGATTATACAGAATTATAACTCATTGGTCTATTACAATTTAACTGTTAATAAAGCTAAGACATTCATGGCACATACTCTACAGTGGTTTCCAGTTTGCATAATCAATCTATATTTTACAGCTGATCCACACAACCACAAATACACCAGTTTTACTGAGTCTTGTTGGTCCCATGACAAAAGCCGGTTACCAACAACACACATTTATGACTGCTACTAGTGTAAGTACTGCTTCTCATGAACTCCTGCTAATGACTCACACATTCTTTACTCAATAATGAGTTGAACGGACACGTGTGCTTTCGTTTGTCATCAACACAGAATTCACAGTGTGTCATTATGCTATTTAAAGACGAATCAGAACGGCCCATTTCCATCAATTTTAGACTCTAATCACTGGAAAACGCAGCGTTAAACACCATAAACTGCCTGAAACCCAATGTCTCACCAGAGAAAATCAAGAATCTCTCAGACTTAGACAAATACTGTATCAGACGTATGTTTTTTTTTTTTTTTATCTTTGCAGCCACAGCATCACCATCACTGTGGATTACAAAAATAAACAGAGCAATGGACAACTAGACACTGACGCGATGTTATGTGGGAGGGAACTTGATGAAACTGATAATAAAACTCATTAAATCTGAGTTGCCTTAATTTGTAGAAGACTGCTATGTATAATGTCCCATGGATTGCCACTGTTTGTATTTCAACGTGAGACCAATCATTAATCACTTAAACTGTACAAGATGGCTGTGACTAGAAGTTGTATATTTGTCATAACGGACTCAGGAGACAAATATATATACATATATATACAGATAATACAGAGACAAAAAATACATCATGGAGGACAGGTAATGCTCTCGCATTGATATCATGTAATTTGCCTAAGTGTTAATTTGCATAATGATTGCATAGGTAGAGGCAATGTACAGGAGAATTACATTTGCATTATCTTCTCGTCATTACGGTTGTGTGTTTACAGTGGATCACTAAATGTGATATACAGTGTGTCCTGTGCACTAATCACTTGTCCGTACGCTACAGCAGATGTGCACCACTCTGTCAAACTGTATCTGGCTCTTCTGTGTGTTAAATGTGCTGTAGGCGTTCTTTCACTTCCATGGAGGCTGGAAGGTCAGCAGGGCAAAGCTGGGCTGCAGGGTTGGAGGTTCACTCTGAGGAAATTAGTTTGCGGGGATTTTTTTATATGTTAATTTGGTTGTTAATATTTGCCACTAGTGTACGTTATAAACTTATCTGGTAAGGGTCTAATACTGGAAAAGCTAGCAAGCGCAGGCTGCTCTTTAAAAGTATGCAACCTATATACCCCACCCAGTCCCATCGCTGCTCTCATCAAAGCTGTTTTTTGTGAAAAAAGGTAGGCAGGTTGGTTAGTAACAGACAGACAGCAAATTATTTTGTTCAGTCCAAATGACATGAATTGGCGTGTATATCACAGTCCTGCGAGGGCCAAAGACTCCAGCTCTTCTCTTTCTTTAGACAACTTTATTGATTGATGGTTATCCGGAAGTGAAGATTTCAACAAATAAGATCTAAAGTGTTTCAGAAAAAATTGACCAATTCCACCTTTAAAGTGACTCCACCTTATCTTGAGGTCTGTATTCCAGGATTAATACCTTGAAAGTGGCAACCCAGTGATGCAGTATCACTCGTCAATAGGATTTAGAAGAGAGGCCTCTGTTGATTCTGAGAATTTCCTTCAATAACTGATGCTATAATCTTTTCTTTGTGTGAGGGACTACCCTTATTAATAAAATTATGTCAACATGTAAAATTGTTGCAATTCCATTCTAATATTTCAGCTGATATTATGCTAATGTGATCAATTATATATGTATTCAGTTTATCACAAGCTAACTTGGGGACATGGGTTTGGCCCATAGCAGGTTTTTGCTCTGGGGGCCTCACTCTGGGTAAATGCAGCCTGAACTTTAATGAGGTGGTGTACAGTCACTGTTTGGTATTGTTGGGTATAGTTGACAACCTTTTTTTGATGTGGTTGTTGTAGTCTGTACTATAACATACTTATAACCTACCAATATATGATATATTATCTGAATGTTGTTGTTTGTCGTGATTCATACTGATATTGTGCAGTGTACTTATGTACTTTGAATGGTTTCCCAGTCAATGTCAATGGAAGAACTGCAGTCTGTGTTTTGACAATCACTATTTTAAAGAAGTGTAACACAACCTATTGTCCAGAGGCTCCTTTCATTTTGATTTAATCCAATACTTTAACAACCATAACGGATACCTGGATGGGATTCAGGCTTTAAATCAGCGATTGGTGCAGTGGTGATATTCAAGATTTATCTTTGATTGCCATAACCCACATCAAACAACTTGACATGGCTATTTACAGTGTTTCTCATAAGCTCTTGGTTATTTACGACTGCAGGAGGCTTCTCGGGGATGCCAAGCGAAGTGGGAGAAAGTGCTTCGCGAAAATAATAGGTACTGTCATATATGGTGCGAAAGCTTATTTGCCTCAGGTTTCTCTGATGTTGTGGGACATAATGGGGAGAAGTCAGAGGGTTGATGGCCGAGGCAGATTTAGAGTCACGACCAACACCACTTCAGTGACCCCTGACGAGACCTCGACCCTTAACCTAGATTCTGTTTTTAATTCTCATTTTAACAGCTGCAGACGATTCCATAAACTGAATTAAATTCCCACTGAAGCAACTATGTGTCATGGCGACATTTTTATGAGTGATGTTTACTTTATCATTTCTATCATGAAGCCAAAAAATGCTTTAGGGAAATGGATTCCTGGTGTCATTTGATTTTAAAGTTGTGGACACAGTGGAGCAAAACGATTATGGCCGCATAAAATGTAGTTTCGCAAATTGTTTTCCCCCCAATAGGAAGATTGCCATGAGTAATCTTCTGACACCCTTTGGTTTCAGCCAGAATAAGACTGACAGCAAATATGTGATGCTCGTGGGCAGTCGTCCCTTCCTGACAAACAAAACAATAACGTATTTGTATTTTTTATGGAGCAAGTGTGACTTTAAAGGACTTTCACTGCAACGGAGCATATGGGTTAGCGTAGCATGAAGACCAGGGGGGAAACAGCCAGGCTTTGTCCATGGGTTGTAAATAATAATTATATATGGTAAAAGAATATCATTAAATATCTGGATGTGGATTTTACTTTTGGTCGATCTGTAATCGCCTAGCACAAATTCACGCTGGCACTTTCTTGCTGTCAAGCCAACTGGCTGCTGGCCAAGCTGCAGAGACACTGTATCAATCTCTTCATCCATCTCTGTTGGAAAGTGTTACATAAGATAAATTATTGAAATTTGTCAACTTTTCTCAACAAAGTTACAAAGTGCTTAAAATAAGAGAAAAATGGAGATTAAAAGAACGGCAATCATAACAAGAAATAGGGCAATCTCCGAGCCCATTGGCTATCGTTCATTAGCCTCTGAGGGCAACGGCCAATGTTTAGGGTCTAGAGACTCTAGACTAAGGGTCCTGAAAGTGGAGTCCAGGGACGACAAAGAGACCTTGTGGGGTTCAGGGGCCCCTGGCAAAAAGGGAAATCATTTATTGGCATCGTTATGTAACACACTGACAGAATGATGGACTAATTTGACCCTGAATTTCACACACTGCCTGTAATAAAACACCAAAAAGCAAAAGATCTTGTCAAATGGGAGTGCTTTGTCTAGTTTGTGTCAGTTGAGAGGCTCTGTATTTTAACATGTAGAATCTGTTTAAAGAAATTAAAATAAGTAACCTAACCCTGTGAAAGTTTTGAAACTGGAGGGGAATAATATGAAATCACACACACACAAAAAACTGAGAATATGCCAAATATTAAGAAAAGCTTTGCGATAGAAAAGTTAAAAGAAAAAGATTTTAAAGAAAAGGATGTTGCCTTTCTGATCTTAACATGTCGACTGCTCCACAGCTGCAGGGCTCACACAGTAAAGACCCACTCACCCATATTCATCAACCAAGATCTGGGAATAACAAGTAGATTCAACTGTTCAAACATGGTTATGGATATATCAGAGCAGTAGCTGTAAGAGGATGAAATAATAATACTTTTTTCTATAGCACTAATCTAAACAAGATTACAAATAAAAGGAATAGATAGATAGATAGATGGATACTCTATTAATCCCGTGGGAAATTCAGAATAAAGCAGCATTGAGCAAAACAAGACAAAACTAGAAGAAATCTGAGCACAAAATAAATTATTAAAAACAACATTCCTTAAAACGGCTTAATAACCAGGCCTTATAAACTACTCCTATTAAAGCATTGAGAGTTTAAGTGCTGGCAAGTCTCACCTCCTCAGGTTAAGAGTTACCAGCCTTGACCAAGGAAGTTCAACTAGCAAGTGTTAGTAGGAAGATCTTTGATCACGTCTGTGAGCATAGAGAGTCAGTGGCTCTGTAATATAACTGGGCGCCAGACTGTGCTGAGTTTGAAAAGTTATTGAAAGAATCTTAAAATCAATCCTAAATTGAAGTGGCAGCCAATGAAGGGAGCTAATTGTTGGAGAGATATGAGCCCTTTACGCTTGGTGCAGTCCAGACACTGAGGATTGACTGGTGCATGTAAATAGTGCATTGCAGTAGTTTATAATTATTTCTAGGTCAGGAAAAGACAACGTTGATCAGATTTTTTGTTATTTAGTAGGTCAAAGCAACAGATTTTAATAAGGTTATTGACATGAGCTTCAAATTTAGTTGTGAATTAGATGTGATACAGAGTTTTCTGGCTGATGATTTAATATTGCTCGCTATTGTAACTAAACAGTAGTCAGTCAATTCACTGTATAAACCTTAATGTCTAAAATTCACTGTATAAACATTCATTTGTACAACTCACTATATATGCACAAATGTTTACAACTCATTGTATCTACATTAATTTGTGCAAACTCACTATATATACACACATGTTTACAGCACACTGTATAAACATACATTTGTACAACTCACTGTTAATATATTAATGTGTATAATTCCCTTTGAATCAATACTACTTTTATTCCAAAATAAAGGTGTTTTAATTCAACCGTATGTCGTGTCCCCGTCAACCTTTTTAAATATGATGTATTCAAAGTGAGACCTGACCCCCTTGTGTGTGGACACTTCAACATGTCATTTTGTCCTCCCCTTCTCATCCACTGGGACACACAGCACCTGCTCTGCACCAAAAAACACATTCCATCCCTGATTCAATAAATGGTCAGACAGCAGTCCTTTTATGATCTGGGCAAACACATAAATCACATGGTTCTGTCCTCATTTTTCCTCACGCACCGACTTCTCCTTCCTATCTCAGTGAAGCAGATCCCTCCGAGACCAAATAAATCAAATTATGGATTCTTAACACTCATGTCTCAGGCCTGGAGAGCAGAAGCCCCCCCCCCCCCCCCCCCCCCCCCCCACGTTTCAGGGGGATGCTGAGAGCATAAAAGATGCACCTCTGACAAATGGTCCACTCAGCTGCTGAAACATTAAAGATCACTGCATGTGGACAAAGTGGGAATTTCACTCCAACACAACTTTTTGATACAACTGCTTCCAGACCTGTTACATATTCGTCCACTTTGTTCTGCTGGGAGGAAATAAGAATGCAACAAAACCAGTTAAGGGGGTTGATCAAGGAATGTTTCACTACTTTAAAATGAGTGAGATTGGGCATTTTCAGTGATTTCCCAAGGAACAATTCATGAATCTTGCTGAAGTTATCTGCGAGTGTGTGGAATGTGGTGCTGCTGGTTTGAATATAAGGGGACTGCTGGGCCATCATGTCATTATTTGAATATAAATCGTTTATAAACCCAGGCTGACTTAAAAAAAAACGCTGAAATGTTGAAGAAGCACATTGGTTGATATGACAATTGAAAATACCTCCCTGTGTAAGTGGAGCTATGAGCTTCCTCTGAATTCTGGAGTGTTGTAAATGAAGGACATTTCATCATATATATTTGAATTCATCCAACGGCCAGCCCCAAGCATCACTGCCACTTCTATGCTGGCAGACTGCGGAGCTGCAGACGACTAACAGGCCATAATAACCATTATGGGATGAGTTCTGTCAGTCCCACGTGAACCATCCTGCTGTAAATACTCTTAATTAATCCACCGCTGAAATTGGGCCCTTGAAAAGCGCAGCTCAGTCCCGTCAGAGACCTTATTTTCTAAAAGCTAAAGCAGCAGCTGTTTTTCAGATTTTTTGAAAGTCAAACTTCATATTTGAAGCAAATTTTTTAAGATTTACAGCTTCCGTAGATAAGCCAATGGACTAAAGGCTGATTTCCACATATGGGGCTGAGAAATCTGTACTTATTGAGAGAAAGATCAACACAAAGTCGGTTTCAGTCATTTCATGGGAATTTTTTGAGAATCAGAAAAGTATGGAAGGACCAAAGCTGTTAATGTGATCAGTGATCGTCTAGCTTGACTGAAACAGTGCTCATCACTACTCAGTAAAATCAGAAATCCTGACAGTGCACCTCAAGAAACCGATAGGGTTCAGCTCCATTCACCAGAAGAATGAACGGCAAAATCGCGTCTTCCACTTTTGCCTTTCAGTCAGCCTCGTCAAAAAGAACAGATCATTATGTGAACGTAGAATTTGTACTGTAACTTTTCTCCCATGGGCAAAGAGCCGGGGGTGGATGTTGGGATAGAGTTGGAGCTTTTGAGCAGCGTAGTTTCCAGGTGAGCAGTGTGAGGAGAGAGAGCACAGCATCATGATAAAAAAACACTTTTGGGATTTATCGCAGTGACGCAAGTTGTGAACAAGCTCCTAGACCTGCTGATTTCTGTGGCTGCAAGTGCAAAGTTGACATTTTCTCTGCAGGTTCAAGTTGCCACGCATCCTATGTGGTGCTGACTACTGACCACTCTAATACAAATCAAACAGAAGGGCTCTCTGAGGCCTGAAGAGCGTGAACTTGATGTGTAAAACAATATTTTGATAAAAGGTTCTTTTCATGGTTTGTCTCCAATCTGTGTGGACACATCTTTAAAACCCAGACTACCAGCAATTGGTCACTTGTTAGATCTGCTCTTTATGCCTCGCCTGATTCTCCACGAAGCCCGGACAGGTTTGTCTTTATCAGAGCTAACACTCAAACACATTTGAGTCTTCAGAATTTGAAAACCCACATTCCAGCTCGATTTCAGAAGACTGTCTTGTGATGTTGTTTGAATTTTTTCCTCCACAAATGTTCCCAGAGACGTTCACTGGGTTTGAGGTCTTGTGACTCGCTGATGAAGAGCTCTGCGAGTGAACACTTGTTGCTATTACTTTGACTTTCAATAGGACTATTTTTCAGTCAGGAGGTATTTTACTGCATGGTCTCTGCAGGAAAGAAGGGTTCCTCTCTTTAATCGGTGCAGAGAAGATCTTTTCAGGAAAGCATTTGACTGTGGGTCACGAGCACTGCTGCATTAATGTGGCTGATTCTTCACGTGCACTAACTGCATCCTTGTCTTGCATTCCTTTAGTTACTTAAAAGACCAGGGTGTTCTTTTACCGGCTGGCTTCACGTCTCTTTATGTCTTTGACACAGATGTTCTTTGAGCTCATAAAGACGTCATATTTATATTATTCTAAAATGGTGCAGTGACGTAAGCTCCTCTTACATTTCTTTGGGTGAACTCAAGCTCGATTAGTCAGAAAGTACAGCCCTTTTTAAAATGTTCATCTGGGAGTTTAGTGTTTTCTTTAGCACGCAGGAGGACTACTTCGGCTCAGGCATATTACATTTTCTTGACAGTGTTACAGCCAACAGGACACAGTAGCTGCAGTGGAAATCCCCAATCAAATTAAAGCGCCCAAAGTAGCACCAATAATGTGGATCAAAACTGGAATTTTCTCTCTTGCCTTCAATCCTCCCACATCTCCCTACCTTATTTTGTTCACGTCATTGCATATATCCATTAGATTATATTAGATTGAATTAGTCAACTTTATTAATCCTCGGACCTGAAAGTAGTTTTGTCACAAGTCAAACAAGCGGACAAAACCGCGCTGCCTCTGCTGACACACAGACGAACACACACTCCCATTCCAAGACATGAGAGCAGCTCAGGAGCCTGCCAGCCTTTAAATTCAATTAGAGTTAATCAATCAACAGAAGGTCAATCACATCTGTTTCCCCTGAAAAACAAGGCCATTCAAAATTGAAATATAAAACAGGCATCAAACTAATGTAGACATGGAACCGTCCTTTTCAATAGCCGGGGTGATATTCAGCCACTGAGGAAGTCCACATCTGTCCTCAAAACAGAACACCCCGGCAGAAAAGGAGAAGATCATTTTCAGCTACAGTACATCTGAATTTTTGACTCTCTCTCCTGATTTTCATGTAACAGGTTGGAATGACTTGGTGTTGAACTTGAGTTCCTCACTCATACACAGCTGTCATGGTGAACGTATGAAGGCTTGATGTGCCAAGCACTTAAAACTATCTCCCATTTTTGCTCTAAAGACTCAGAGAGAAAGTGAGATAGAAACCCTTTGTCACTGTGTCCTCGAGGGAAAAACGCCCTCAGAGGAAATGTGTGATCACGTCTTTGTAGTCAACAGAAAAACATTAGTGTTAAATTAGAACAGTCGGAAAGTCTTGACCGACTGTCGCAGAGAAAACAAAAAAAAACTGAAACAGTTTTTCACAGATAACTACAGTACATACATTAAATATCGTAAAACGCCTGTGAGAGTGGGTTGGGTTGATAGTGTTGGAAGCCACTAGTGCAATGAGCTGAGCTCATACACTTGAAAGTCATGCCCCCTGTTCATGGCATAATGAGAAGCATTGTGCTGGTAAACACCTTTCTCCAGGCCTGGCCCAAGATGAATCTGCAGTCACAAAGCGGGGCCTGTATAGAGTCTTCATGATCCCTGAAATAAGAAGAAAATGTCTGTCTTGAAAGAATGTTTTGTTTTCTTCCTGCATGACGAACTGGCTCATGTAAAGTGTATTGTGGTCTCATGGGGGCTTGTAGCATGCTGCACCCTTGTGCATCCTCACCGCCTTTTACAAAACAGCGAGGAGTCAGCCAATGTCAACAGCGAGCGGCTTAGTTGTGTCTTCAGCAAGGTCAAGTAAACAAAGTCATTAGATTCATTATGGCCCGACACTATAAACATAGGAGTATATGTAACATGGCGGTATTTTTCTTTGACTCTATAGGCGGCTTCCTGTGAACTAAATTAATCACTTGTTTCCTCTTCCCACTGCTTGGAGCTTTCTAAAGATACCTCTTATCTTTTGATGAAGTATGTTCTCTATATTTTGATAAGGCTCACTGTAAAAAATGTTTAAGTTCCTTCAACTTAGATGAGTGAGTTCCCGGCTTAAGTGTTGGCTCAAAAATGTGATTTAATGGAACTAAATGGCTTTTGAATTTCAATTTATCAGATAAAAAAAAAACAATAAGAAAATAAGAACCTCCACGAGGAAGATTTTGTTTGTCTGTATTTATGTACTTGTTTGTCTCTTTGCTCTGGTTTAGACTTTTGTAAGACAGTCTCTGGCTTTTGTTCTTTCTCTGAGGACTTAGAATAGACTATATTGCTACTCTTGAGAAGCTCAATATTTTATCTTTAGTGGACATTTTATCTTTTCTAATGGACGCTTGTGTTAATGTGTTTGGATTTGTGTTTCGTGTGTTACTTTACCCACCTCGTGTGTCCCTGACTCTGTTAAGTTACCATTTGTTATCCCTTATGTTATTTCATTTCCCGTTTTATTTTGAAACCACTTTCCTTGTGTGTCTTAGTTGGTTATTTCCTGTCTTTGTCCTGTTTGCCGCCCTTGTATTTCGCTATGTCTCAATTCAAGGGCGGTAAGGCTGAACTGAAATACGGTGGTCTTGTCTACAGAAGATTTCGTGATCGACGTCACCGGCTTGTACCGCACTTATTGCCGTCGCCTTGCAACAGGTGACGGACATCACAAGAAAGTTTTACTGCCACTTGGTCCTTTTAACATTTGTAGCTGTTCAACTGAGTTGAAGCATGAAACTCAAGCATTGGCCTTCTTGGCACTCGCATGGCGCCATTACCTATCTAATAAATGGTCACCGAAGTGCAATGAATTCTGGGACAGGTTAGCCCAAGAAAGATCCACCCATTGGAAGCTTTAATATCTTCAGGAAGGAAGGACGCACTGGTAATGTTGAGGAATTTTTTTACATCCCCACACATAACTGTATATGCCACTATATATTAATGTATATAGTATATTACTCATCATATCTGGACAGGAGATTAGTGCCTGTCTAAATTTCACAGACACTCCCATCCCTCTCTAAGCAGTACCCAAGGTCAGGTTAAAGATAAAGGGCCAACCAACAGTACATTGTAGCGTCTGTGTTGAGGGACGTTCATATCTAACTCAGATGTGTCCGACAGAGAGGCACCAACTCCCACTTTTTTGCGTATTTCACCAGTGGCAAGACGCAAGGATACAATATGATTTAGTTATGCATACTTTAGACTTAACTATCCAATAGGATGCCAACACCTACATTTAACAAAGAGAGTGTCAGCAAATTCTAGCCTTTCATGGATGTGCTGCTGGAATGGGTGATACAAGTAGAGGAAGATATACTGCGATGCTGTGGGAGACATCTTAAGACTTAGGGCTGACTATTGCTCATGCTACACTGTTAGCATTTGTATATTGTTTCACCTTCTGGTCTCCTTGATGCATCAAGTCTATATAAAAATATAGTCTGCATTAGACAACAGCTGCTGCCCGAGTTCTCCTTTCACAAGCTTACAGAAAAGTTCCATAACAATTAGGACCTATTTGGAGGAGCGTAGGAGATGGGACAGTCGAGTTGTGCTGCTGTGGTCCAATAAGTCTTCAATCGCAGCCTGGGATGGATTTGGATCTGGATCTGAATTGAGACACAGTTATTTCGGCACCTCCCCTGTATCGCACTCTCATTCCTCGGTGTCATTTCATCTGCTCAGTTCGGGTTCTGTTCGTGTCTCTTTCTGTTACCGCGTGATGTTTCTGCTCCCAGTGTTTTTCAGTGTTTCAGTTTCTAGTTTTTTTCCCGTGTTGATTGTGTTAAATTATTGGAGTAAATCGCTAAACTGCCTCAGCTGGTTCTGCAAATGGGTCCAGAATCAACCACAAAAACATTGCATTGTTTTGTTGGGTTATTTGTTTTGTCAGCAGCATTACGCAAGAACTACTGAAAAGATTTCCATGAAACTCGGTGGAAAGATGGAATATGGGCCAAAAAAGAAGCTGTTACACTTTGTTGTGGATACAGACAAACGGGCGGATCAAGGAATTTAAAAATCTCTTTCTTGAACAGTGAACATTTAACAATTACTAAAATATTTTTCAGGGGAAGATTTATGGATCCTGATTAAATAACATATTTATAAGATGGATTAATGAAATAAAAATACAACTGGTCTTATAAGTGAGTTTTTTCCGCTGCTGTACAGAAACAAATAAGGATTTAGTACGGAATCAACAGTAAAAATGTATCTTCAATGAACTTTGACCGATTGAAAATGATTGTTGCAATCATTAAAGGGATTGTTGGAGGATGTATGCAGTGATTGTTTAATCACCTCACAATACACTAGTTCAGGTTTAAAGAATCGAACTCACGGCAGCAGCCATCAAAGCTGTTTTACACCAGAGTCAGTTCAGAGAGGACATACGGAGCTGATCCCAGTGAACTCTGTTAAACTCCATGCATACAGATAAAAGGAGTGAATTCAATACGGCCCATCATTAGCATGAAAATATACATCCATGACTTAGTGTCCCTTCACATGTGTTACAATCACAGGAAGTTCACATCACGTCTGTTTTTGCCCATAAGCGAGGGATCTCTGGAGAGCTTCCACTCTCAAGCAATGCATGCAGGGAAGTCTTTTCTTATGCTGGTTTGTTTCTTTAAAAGCTTAATTTAATGAGCTGAGTAAACCCTTGAATTCATATCCAGTCAAAAGACGTCATGCTAGAACAACTCTGGGGTTTCTGAGAAACTCTGAGTTGAATCAAGATGAACAGAACCAACACATTTCTGCTCAGTCAGCGAGAGAGGATTAGCTGATTGCACAAAGTTGCGTCCTGACTTACTGTTGTAAACAAGCCTGGCTGAGAGGATGTTTGATATGAGTTTAACTCCACATGGTTATAATCTGGAGTTTAGTTTATAAATGCAACAATATAAAAGGCAAACATTCAGATCACAACAGGAATAGCAGGGAACTGCTCGAGCCACAGGCGTATTTGTCTGGTTAGCCAATCAGAGTGCTGATAGGAGCAAATTCGCACAACGCTACTTACAAGCACAACAACAACTGAGGCAGAAAGAGTTGATTTAAAGGTTCAAGGTGTAGAATTGAAGGACTTCTATTGGTGAATGCATGTTGCAGCTGAATGTGAATATAAAGGATTCAAATATAAAAGCCCATTGTAGGGTAAAGTTTAGCAATTCATACAAATTAGATGAAGCACTAGTGAAAACATCACTGGGAGTTTTCAATTAAATTGCCAATCGATCCCATTTACCTTAATAGTACACACTGTACCTTTAAGATGGAGTCATGGTTTTCTGAAGACAAACTTGAACATCTCTGCCACACAGACTGACTCTTTCAGCTCATCAGATCCACATTATCAGAAGTATCATGACTCCTTTGTCGAGGAGGAAATGTTTGGTAGTGGTTGACTGTGAGGTTATCGTTGTTCACATCTGCGTTGGGGATTTCAGAGTTTCTCAAGATACAATGAGATGGGTTCACTATTGAGACCCAGAGGGAATTGAAGTCTGATGAGCACATGTTCTCCTTGCTGCTTATTTCCTCTTTTCTTTTCATTTTCTGGAAATATTATGACTTTATTCTCGTAATATTATGGGTTTTTTTCCTGTTAATTCACAACTAGAATCTCATAATATTATGTATTTAGTCTAGTTCTCTATTCCGACTTTATTCTCATAATATTCAGATTTTATTCAGGATTTCTTAGAATTTGATTTCCTTCACTATGCATCTAATACTCCACTACTAAACAAATCCAGGATTGTCTTATGGAATCTGTTGTAATAAGGTGACTAGGAGCTGATGTTCTCGCTCCTCATCCAGCTCTTACACTTCTTATGATGCTGCAGAGCTTTCGGTCATAACTTGGATGCTTCTGTCACAGATCAGCTCAGGAAACATGTTCCTCTTGATGTGAGTCATGTCGTCCATATAGGTTTTTAAAAAAACATCTAAAATGGCGTAGGTCAGGTCTCCTCCCTCGCTCGCAGCTGAATAAAAGCTCAGCAGCAGCTCAGAGCTGCCTCGAGGCTCGAAGATTTCCTATCATCCAGTAAGTCTATCTTTTTGAAAAGATTCCAATGATACGTGCAGATGAGGGACAGAGATGTTCGATATTTTTGAGATCGCATTGTAGGACCATCCCATTAGAGCCACTGTTTTCCATTTTGCAGCAAAGCACACATTTTGCCCAGACACACAGTCAATGCACATGGAGACAGAGCACCAGCAAACAATATTAATCAGAGGAAAATCATGTTTGGTTTGTTTTCTCAACTCAGAGCTAACTAACCCTGCACCTCTCTACTCCAACAAACACTGTCTGACATTATATCGATATGTCATCCTGCATCAAAGCCTCAACACAATACAGTACCTCCACCTGCTTTACACCCATTAGCTAACATGCCATTATCGACACCTCCGAATCTAGTTACTTTCTCTGATTAAGCGATTCCCAGTGCGGTTGAGCAGCGGCGCGCCTTCCAGTCATCGAGCAGCCCTGTGTGGGATGTTAATGTGGGGTGAAATAACTGAGATTGACTATTGATCAGGTGCATGTCTGCAGCCCCAGGGCCGCTCAATATAATCACTTCCACACTTGTTCTGTCTCCTTCTGAGTGTGGCTGATGGAGTGATGACACAGGATGCAACCACACAGCGCCAGGCGTGATTTGTCATAATTCAATGGGCACAGACGCGCGCGGCGTCTCCCAGAAACCAGTTATGAGAGCAAAATCGGGTTACACTGCCTGTCTCAGACGCATCGCGGCGTAATTGTTTTGATCATCTATATTAAGGAAGGTGTGAGATGTAGATTAAATAGCAGGAAAATGCTTGAGTGTACTGGAATTGAAATGAGACTCCATCTGAATCCAACCTTCTTTTTTTTTCTCTCTCTCTCTCTCCCTCTCTCTGCAGCACAAGTTTAATTGAACTGTGTCAGCAGTGTTGAAAAAAAGTGGTGCTCTGGCTGAAAAAGAGAGTGTCTGAAAGGCATATTGATTAGCTGCTCCTGGACGACAGAATCCTACTCATCACACTTCCCGGCAACACATCCCAAAGGGCGTCCATCTTAATGTGATATGACAACCCTCTCCGCCATATCAAAACTGAATCTGGACATCGATTTCAACATTCAGCGTGATCGCTGAAAAACACTTCTCTGCTTTCATACGCACAGCTAGACGCAGGGGTGTTGTCTCGGTGAGTGGGACTCCTGCAGAGGCCTTACACAGTGTGCGCTGGAATAATAGATAATAAAAAGACATTCTCTCAACGTTTCTCGCTGTTGCTCATGTGATATTTTCTATTAAGCTGCCACAAAGTCAGATTTAACAGAGACTTTTAGGAGTACGGCAATGAAAAGGTCAGGTCCTGTTTGTCCTCAATAGCGACTGAGGAGGAAATTAGCATTTTATGATTATGATTTTAATAACATTCACCTCAGACAGCGTCCTTGTGTTGGAGGGTACTTGCAGGAGAACACACTGTTCGAGTCGAGATGCTCAGGGACGAGGACACATTCTCAGCCCCTGGCTCAGGCCTGATGAGGCTATAAAATGCCAGAAGACAAGAAACCAGGAGACCAGGTTTAATTAGTACAGACATTTGTAGCACAAATTTTTCTCTGAGGTTACAAAATGTTTTGGAATGACACAACCAAGGCTGACGTGTGTATTCACAGCTCAGTAATTCATCAGGTACACCGATTGATAAGCACACGTTTTCAGACAGACTCGGAAAGGTATGCGTGTGTGAGTGCTGGTTCAGTGGTGCTGAATGTGTGCAGTACTAACTAAATGTGTGTATCTGTAGGTGTATTACTCCGGTTTGTGACGTGTGTTTAGTTGAGGTTAGGTAATGTCAACTTTTTCGAGATTTATCAGGAAATTGCAGGAGTTATTGAAGTTATGAATTAGATTTCCACAAAGTTTAACAAGGTCATTCCGGCGGAGGGGGTTTTCTTTCCTCAGTCTACAGAGGAGTGTGCAACGCTCCAGCTAAAAATGCAAAAAAAAAACATCAAGATGTCATAAGGGAGCAGATAGGCTGTAAATATATATAAAATGTTCAGGGTCATTCGAGAGCACTATGAAGGATTGACAGATTTATTTTTCACATGCACACAAACAAAGGACCTGTGCATGTTCACTCATACGGCTGTGCTAAAACTCAAGGTTGCAATAAATAATCATTGGAGAAAAATATGCATTTGATAAATAGTCAAGATAATAAAAAATATAAATCTTATAAGCATCATCATCATCCGTGCAGTTTTTCATCTTAGAAAAATTATCAAATAAACACGCCACCGTCATATGGCAAACTGTGCAATAGAACAAGATGTCATTTTACCTGTTTTACTGCAGACTTTCAAACAATCATTCATCAGCATTTGAGAAAACAAGCTCTTCAACAAGGCTCTTATTCCTCTTGTCCACCAGGACAGTGCTGTTGCCAGTGAGTAGTCAGATCATGTGTGTTGATAACGTCCATTAACTGGCCTGTTAACAGTCAAACTCAGAAGTAACTTCATTTGATGCCAGTCCGCAGTAAAACACGTATGACGATCAAAAGATACCTCGTCCACGTTCCATTTCACTGTGGGCGAATCTTTTGTTTGCTTACGGCCAATAAACCTCAAAAGAATAATATTTTGTCGTGGAGGGTGATGGAAATTTGGTCCGAAGTGAATCATGGCCGACACAATGCTTCTATTGTCCTGGCGTTTTATAAATCTTATTCTAAACTTAGTAGATCTTGCATTTGAAGGTTTCCTGAAAAGCATCGTGCTGCATCTGCTTTCGCTCAAGTTTTCTTTTAAAAGACACACAGATGCTTTTAAGGCAAGCTGCATTTATATGGGCTCATACATTTTACATTTATCAATGGATTTTATCGTTGTTTTCTCTAGGAGATACATGAATAATCGTTGTAAAGGGTTTTTGTTTTTGATTATATGCTTTTGTTTTTTCATGGGGGAGCTCTGTTGGTTTTGACGCACTTCAGGAACAATTTCATGGCCAGTGTTTTTCCCCCCCACCATGTCAAATTAAAAAAAAATATACCAGAAAATGAACCATAGCCAGTGACGTCAGTGGTTACAGCCTTTGAACCAGACATCTTTTGGATTCATGCCAGTAAAAAATACCTTAATCAGTGGAAACGTGCAAAACTGGCTGGTGGAAAAGGGCGTTTAGCAGCTGTTTTGGGGTGTTCTGTTTTTAGATCATATCTCTTGATTACCAGCACATGGAGTTTGACATGAAACTGTAAATATTCAAATTCACGTATGCCGGTTTAAAAAAAAGGACAACAGGGGACGCTCACTCTGCTAAAGGAGGGTTTTGTTTAATGTGATTGAAATCTCCGGACCACACACTAATCGGACTTGAACTGCTGTGACAGTGTTTTCTCATGTGATGACTGAGACGTAAACTTTCTTCAATAAAGTGCAGTACTAAGAACATCCCTGTTGTTGTCTGGCTGAGTGGTTGAGTGTGTCTTCCATTCATGTATCGCTCTCTTTCAACGTTTCAACGAGGTTACCACGCTAATTGGGCAAACGTCCCGCCCCCAAAAAACTGTATACAGATCTCTAAGGATCAGTCCTTGACTCCTCGAAATTCAAACTCGAAAGGAGCAAGATGAAATGGCCTCGTAGTAACACCTATTAAATCGGGAGATAAACACATCAGCAGCGCTGAGGAGGATGAGGAAGAAATCAGAGGTACCGAAGAACCTGTTTCTCACTAAAGCGATTAAGTCAAACTTAGCAGCTGCATATATTATATAAGCATGATAATATAGAGAGAAATTATGTAATTATATGAGTTCCATTCTTCATGCCAAACTAAGCTTAAGCTCCTTAAGTGTGTGAGAAACTCTTCTTGCACTTCACTTCTAGCTGCTTTTGGTGCCACTGGCTGATCCTCTCCTGCAAGAGTTGGACATGATTAACATTAAGGAAACGTGGCCATTCATTTGTTAATCAGCACGATTCAAGGCCATTTAAATAGCTTTACTTTCAGTATTAAATTCTTCAGTAATTCTGAATTGAAATAACTCTGTTTTTCAGGGCGCTCAGAGGAAACATCCTAATTTGAGTGTGTTCAGGGGATTAACGGCTCTGTCTTTTCAGGCCTCACAGAAGAATAGCAACAGTAAACCTCTGAACAAAGGCAGAGAAGGAGTGTGTTTCCTTAAGCTCTAAGACCGTGATAGGGACATCTTACATAAACTGACTGTGTACTCTTCCCATGATTATCATACATTTTATTTTAGTGATAAATAAGGCAATATAAGAATCACTGTGGCAGTGAAAACTTGACCTTAGATGGTTTTATGAATACTCCTCCTACCTGATTTGCCTGCTAGGGTTATTAGTTCAGTTCCTTTTCGATGAAATTATTTGAGTTTTTGGGGGGAATTATGCAAATTCCTTTTCTTGCTGATGCCACTCAAATTTCCGAATGCTAAACACAAAGCCACAGACCGTGTGACATTGGCCAAAAAATAATCAAGTGGCTCTGTGAGGCTCATGCACACTTGTGCTTTGAGCTAAATGCTGTCAACAGCGTGCTAACATGCTAGTGTTTAGTAAGTCTAATGTTTACCGTCGTAATTTAGTGTGTTAGCATGCTAACATTTGCTAATTGGCAATAAACATAGCTTAGAGTAGAGTGGAGGTTGATGTTATTGAAAATACTAGTTGTTACGTGCCGTTGTTTGTGTTTTTTTTTATTATCTCTCTCCTCATCTCCTCCAGGTGTGTGCTCTTGCCTGCACCTTCACTGGCACAGCTGAAGTCACTCCTGCAGGAAACCCTGAGCAGAGCCTCAGATGGGGCCACTGGGCCAAGCGGCAGTGGGGAACGCGTGTCTTGCTGAAACAAGCTGCGACTGACCAGTGTAGTAGTTTGCCTTGGTTGGTTGGTATCTTTGTGCATATTTGAATTCTTTGATTAACTTTTGTTAGTGCTCTTTCTGTTGTCCTGGTTCATCTTCAGTGTGTTGGGGATTGTTTTCATTTGATCGTTCTTTGTTGGCTTATTCCCTCTTAAATTCTGTCAAGAGCGTTTGGTTTTTACGTTAGTTCCTTGAACGCATCCTGCTGGTCATTTGTTTTTCCCCCGGTTTATTTGTAATTGTTTGTCCCTAATCCCCTAGTCCTCTTATGGTCTAGGGGGACCCTACACTTATTGAAATTGGAGGGGTGGGGTACACCCTGGTGTATCACAGGGCCAACATGCAGGGTAAAAACTGCAATTCACCCTCAACTTTACAACTATACGTGCAGTACGTCGAAGAACTATAAATACTTTACATAGTGCTGATCAAAATCTAAAATGTCTGAAAGGTGTGGCATGTAATTAGCTCTTGTGTCTTAGTCACTTGGGGGAAATATGACGGTCCCAAGACGCTCTTTCCTTTATCTTAATCCTGTGGCACGCTCCTGTGCCTGAGGTGCCAGCAGATCAAGAGGCGTACTCTGAGTTTTGTGCTTCGGCTGAAGTCCTTTTCTCCATTAATTAAATTGGCCTCTGATTCAATAACTGTTTAGCAGGTAATTGCAGATGCTCATTGAATTATGCCATCAACCAATCATGTCCGCTGGACCCCAACAAACGCCACATTGCTCAGAAATCATGATATCATTGACTGTCTGCGTCTATCAGTCTTCCCAAGGCGGGGGGGGGGGGCATCGCCTGCCAACACAGACATGTGGATATAGTCTGGGGACAAATCTCGGGGATGAAACTTGTAAAAACGTAGTTTCTTCAACCAAATTAGATAAGAAAACAATTACCGTGCTGTTCCTCTCCAGCGCATTCATGCTTTTTTCCCAAATACTTCAAAGATTATTATTTCTAGCCACTGCAGTATATGTCAATAACTCCCTCGTGCCCCGGCGTCCCTGCCCTCGCCGCTATGAAAGAATGCCTTTGACACACCACATGAAGAGGCGAGGAGCTGAGTGCTGTCATGTGATGTCTGTTTCTCCAAGTTAGCTGACGCAGATGTGACGTCACCTGCTACTGAATGGACGCCTTTGAAAGTTCACTGCGCAGAATGCATCAATAAAATCAATTGGCGTCCATGCCAGCAGCACTAACAGGCCTATCTGGAGGTGGACATGGTTCTTCCCCCCCCTGCAGAACCACAGGGACTTTTCCCACTGCCTGAGGTTTGGTGTTCCTTGATGGCAGATACTTGTTCCGATTGATCTGAATGTCTGCAGCGGGATTTAAGCGTTCCGCCTGTTACTCCAAAGTTATGGGTTTCATTCCCACGTGAACCATAGCAAAGAATTCCTATGCTTGTTGAGACACCATAACCATATTTGTGTTATGATTTGTCTGATTAAATTGCGTTTTGCTGGTATGGTTGGGAGGATTTGATTGTTGTGCACGAGATTCAGCATCACACAGACTTTAATTGACAGAGGTGAGACTGAATGTGCCGAAAACAATTTGAAATCAAATGCAGTGTTCTGGAAAGGAAAATGATAATTGTTTCATTTAACTGAGATTTTCCCCACTTAGATTCAATAAATCCGTTCTGAGCTCGGGGTGAGGCTTTGCTTCCCCGAGTGTCAAGAGGAGGCCAATCAGCTCCTTAAGATTCCCAATCGTCTCCCCGCCGTGCTCTTTAATTGGCTAATTACAAACTGTGTGGATCTAACTCAGCTGCTCAGGCACGGATTACAGCAGCTGGGGTGAAATCCTGCATTCAAATGTATGAGGTTTCTGGGCTATTCAACGAGAGTCAGACGCCGCAGGGCTGCAAGGATGTAACTGTGACCTATACCCCCTGCTGTTTGTTCCCTTGATCATATCTCTAGTGAAATGAAGTGTGGGAAATCTCACTAATAAATCTTGCCGGGTAGAGAACTCCACAGACTTTATGAATGTTGAACAGGGACAGGACTCACGCCCTCCTTGGCAGAGCGAGCACGAAGTCTGCTGGCCAGCAAAAACCCCAGCACCATAAATTGACAAAACAGCCAAAGAAAGTGTCGTAATTCCACCGGACAGCAAAGTAAAAGCCAGTTCCTACTTTGCTGACAGTATTTTTTTTAAGTGTTGATCACAGGATGGTGGATCAATGCATAAAAAACAGTTAGGGGTGAACACTACACTGAAAATATGAAAACGGTGACTGTTGTTTAATATCGATTCTATTATAGGTACTGCAAGGAAACGTTTTGGGCTGAAATGATAGTCAACAGAATGCAGATTTTCCACTAGGGGGAGCTGTTCTGTCCGCTCAGGTCTAGCCATCAACCTATGATGTAATATCAGTAATATCAGCACAAGCAAAGACTGTGAAAGCTATGCTCATTTTATATTGACGCGACCTGCAGGCAATGAGTGCTGCACCTTTTTTGCTGTAGCGCCACCTATACTAAAAAACATATAAAATGTTCATCCATTACCACAAAGCACCAAATGTTGTCATCAACATTGTCAAGTTTTGTGAATATAATTTTATGCAAATGTTTAATTAGAATGAGCCGGGCGATTTTACCAACGACTGAAGAAAGATTCAATACTGACACCAAAACAAGTCCATGCTTAAAATATTTAGTTCCACTGTCGGAACAAAAAGACTGGATGATGCCAACTACAAATCTTGTGTTCAAATGCAACACGAACACACGTTGTGCGGTCCCTTTCCTTGTTCTTTGTATTATTTAGTCATTGCTTGTGCCTGTCCTTGTTTGAAATGTAAAAGCTGAGAATGATTTCCCCCATCTAGCCTGTAGGTAGCGGCTATTCTTTTTTAAAATCAGTTGGTACAACAAAAGTCAATTTAAAAGTTAAAAAGAGTTTTTATACATGTCATGCAGAGTATATATAAAGTGTTGCTTTTGTTTTGTATTACACATGCAACACACACACATATATATGTTTTTGTTATTATGACATGAATTTAATTCTCTTCCCTTTGCCTTACTTCCATTATTAGTTGTCGTTGTTGTTTACAGATGCACTAATTATAACTATAAAACATTTATATATTGGACCAATTAAACATTACACATTGCTTTTCTATGATGGCACAATGCAGAACATTATATGTAAAGCTAAGTACAGCTGACACTTTGTTCGTGTGTCAATGTGCTCAGTCAACCGCAATTTATCAAATGATGAAATCAAATTATGTGCATGGCCGTCATCACACCCTCAAGAGAGCACGAGAGACTTCCCCACTGTCTTACAGATGGAGCCACCATGACAGTGAACTTGTGCACATGTGAGATAGAGGTCGCATGTGGAAGATCTACTGTACGCCTTCACGTTGAGGGTCAGGGGGTCAGATGCGTTAGCACGGTCTGTGCTCCACCACAATGTGAAGCCAGGTACAATAAGAAAGACTCAGTGATACAGGCGGGCAGCAGTGGCCTGATGCGGCCCTGCAGATGTACGATTACATTTTGAAACCTCACTCATGAAGGAAGTGAAGCGTGTATCGAGCAGTGATATCCTCGAGCTTCATCCTCATAATAATATTAAACTGTCTGGTTTTGCGACTACTGTGAGGACGTCAGGAAGCTCGCTGCTGCTGCCCCTCAGTACATGAACTTTCCTGAGCAGATAAAACCACAGCACCACTCAGTATTTACTGGACAGATAATGCTCATGGTAGCAGCCACTTCAAATCAGATCAGAAAGGAGGAATGCCAGTCGCCGCGGCTTCCAAGAAGCCACGTGCTTTATCTAAACAGGCGCAGGACTAAATTAGGGAATTTTCAAGGTTTACAAACGATCATTCGCTGCCGCTGCCCGCAGCCAGACACTGCAACGTAAAGACCGTGTGAACAGTGATGCATGTGTCCACTTGGTCATTTGTGCATTGTCAAGAAAACAGCTCCACTTTGTGCATCCTATCTTTGACCATTACAGAACATTTAAAAACACCTAAAGGCAGAATTGACAGGGAAGTGCATGGATTTGTGAAGCTGCTAGCTGACCTTTAAACACCACTACTGTCAACATCATGAGCTCATTTATCAGAGTCCGCTTTGTTTCTTTTTCATTTATCAAGCATTTATATTTTTAGCATTGCAGTTGTTTGCCGCCTCGCAGGATAAAAAGATCAAGACACAGCACAACTGTGAGTCAGTGTACGTGTGTGTGTCACTGTTTGTCTCCCTCTGTTGGCTGACTCATCCATCATATGATGAATTCAAACATTTCCTTAATCATACACCCTGAAAATATACAAAAGACCTTCCAGTGTAAGGAGGACAATTACTGCGGCTTCAATTCTAGCCACTGTCTGACAGAACATTGCTGCTTAGTCGGAAAAACATTACATTAAAACAATTAAAGGTTCACAAAAACAAAATACACAGAAAGTTTGCTAATTAAAATAAAATACTAAAAATGGTCTTATTCCAGTTAGCCATAGTGTGAATATAACTTGTTAAAGGTCCAGTGTGTAAGATTTAGGTGAAGGGATCTATTGACAAAACATTTAGTGTAAAATAATCCTAGTGATGTTTTCACTAGTGTGTTGGATCTGAATTGTACAAACTGTTGCTTTCTTTACTGTAGAATAAGCCCTATATATTTATATACTTTAGATTTTACATCGGGAACGGGTCCTCTCTACGGAGGCCACCATGTTATTTACAGTAGCCCACACTGGGCAAACTAAGGTTTTGAGTTTTTATGAAAACTGAAGGCTATCAGAGGTTCTCTCATGTTTGGAAGAGGAGATGAAGTGAGGGGTATCCAGCTGTAACATTAAACTTCACCACTAGATGTCACTAAATTCTACACATTAAACCTTTAAGTCAGAGTTAAACATACTTATTTCATGTGTGGTACCACCTGTAGTAATTCTTCAAAGTTGCAACTACACATCATATAAATGTATCTGATTGAAACTTGCTTACTTTTGTTTTGAAATGGAGTGATTGGAAGTCTTCAGAAGCATGAAATTAAAACCAATAAAATCGAGCACTTGAGTAACTGTGCTTACTGTACATGATAACTGGAAATAAAACCCACACAGCACTGCTATTATCTTAAATCCTTTAATATATGAAAGAGGCATATTTTAACACAATATACAGTGTAACAGACCATGTCCAACAGTTTCCATTTACATTTCTTTACAAGGCTGCCCGTCAGAGGACGAGTCGCAACTGAAACAACTGATCGACAGTACGGTTTTGTTTATTGTCATCTGCTGCAATCGAGTCACAACTGGAAACAGACTGTTGATTAAACTCAGAAAGAAAAAAAAAAAACTTGTTTGTGTTGCCAAGCTGAACAAAGATATTCAGAATAATTTCTGGGAGCCTAAGAGATCACTATCTACTGTATCTGTATCCATACTCTTCAACTGGGAGCCAATGTGTACCAGTCAACAACTCAATATGATCACAAACAAATCAGTTCCGCTGCAGCTTTGTGCTCTGATGTGACCAGCGTCTGAACAGCGGCAGGAACGATCCGCGGTTGAGTGATGTGCTGCTCACCTTTGTAAAAACTATTTGACGGGGACATGAGCAGACCCCGAAAGCTTAGACCGGATCACAGGACGGTGTTGCATGAATATAAGGAAAATAAAGTTAAATCCTTCATAAATGCATATGTAGAGTTGTATATCGATACGGGATTATCAAACCTTTCAAGTAGTGATTTGTGATCATACTTAGAAAATCATCCACAGCCACTGAAGAGACATAAAAGCCAAACCAAACAAAGAGTTTAACGCTTTGAGATTGCATATAAAACATAGGTCTGCGCGCGCACACACACACACACGCCTGGAAGCAGAAGAAATGGAATGCTCATTTGCTTTTACGCTCACGGAACAATTAAAAAAAAGATGAGGACACCAGAGTAACATTGAAAACAAAAGAGACACGTTTTAATTCACATTACTAAACTTCACTGGTTTTGTGCATTGCGTGCAAGTGAGGGTAAAAATTAAGACTTCTTACTGTAGTAGGTCCATGCTAATACAGACTTATACATTCATGTGATGCATAAGGCTCCTCAGGAATGATTTAACTGCCCAGAGGGACAGCAGGAAAAATGAAAGAGGTTGTTTTGTGATTGCGATGCTGTTATGATAAAGTTCAAAGCAGTTAGCATTGTTCGCCCCCCCCCCCCCCCCGCATTGAATACAAGCAGCCGAAGCTGGTAAAACCCAAACATACTCCAGCGAGTCACCTTTGTAGAGTCTGCATAAAGAAAGTCCTGCCATCCTGCAGATTATTATGGCCCTTTAGTCCTCATTACCAAGGTGACATTCTGATTATTGGCAGATCCATCTAGACACGGCGGAGGCTGCAGAGAGTCGGTGCTTTTTGTTTTAGAGCTGCAGCACAACTGACACCCGTGGCCTCCATCTGCCCCAGCCAGACCCGCGGCATCACTCAAAAAGGCAGCGGCTGCTCTGTTAACGTCACGTACGACACCAGTCTCCTTGCATGCATGACCAGAGGTTGCTCTTTATTTATGAGGGGAAGGGGCGTTTCAGAACCTGAGAAAATATTTTCCCTTAAGGACGATTTAAAAGAAAACGATGGGAACACTTAACAGATTAACTGATCCAATCCACTCATTCATTAAAATTAGAAAAAAAGAAAGGTGTTGAAAAAATGCTTCTGGTTTCATCCTTGTAGATTTTACAGGACATTCGATCAAAAATAAAAGTAAAGCAATGTCACATCAGGCAACTTTGGGTGAGGATTAACTCGCCGGAAGTTGTGTTTTATCCTGAAAATGTTTCTACATTGGAGCTGAAGGAAAAAAGACTAAAGAGAAAACGTGTTCTGCAGTCAGATTGCTGCAGGCGCTGTGTTTAAAAATACATCAAAATGACAGCCTAGGAGATATGTGCAGTCAGATCAGGTAGTGGTTTGGAAGCGGGAGCATGGGGAGCGAGAGCAACATGTGACATGTAATGTACACACAGCGGGCGATCGTCAGGGTCGGAATGAAATGATAGAGCAGTTAGAGGTTTTGGTGTAATGTCGCAAAATAGCAATGCTGCTCATCTTTCATCTTGTGTTTGCTTCTTTTCAAAACGTGTTTCTCACCTGAAACCCACCTGTGCGATAAAAAATAATGCTCATGTAAGAATAAAAAAATTGACGTATAAAATGATCAAGTGAACCCAGTTATACCTGCATTCTGTGAGGTTCACGGACGAGATGAAAAGCTGTAGCTTGAAGTGTGAGACAAGAGGTTGTTTTTTTTTAGATTATGAAAAACAAATGGCATTGTGGGCTGAGTGCAAACGAAGAAAGAGAGAAAAATAATCTGAATTTCTCCTCAGCCTGGAAACACCATGACAACATGGCAGATTGTTCAAATGCCAAGATCAGGTGAGACTTGTTATTTTCCTGGTTACTGCACTAAGTTATCAATAATCTAGTCAAAGTAAAAGCAGCATTCATGTTATATTGACAATGATGCTAACATCAAAAAGGTAACAGCATGTATTTACTATTCTAGTTTAAAAAAATAGGCCAAACAATAGACAAGACAATGAATTAAAGATAAAAGCAGTGTGTTAGCATTTATATTTTTTGTTTGATTTCTCATTTCAACTGGCACTTCCCACATAAAAAGGGACAATTAATTCACATTTTGGCTGTGCAGAAATGCTGTTTGTTAATGTGGGAGTTCCTAATCAAGTATGAATTGCAGCCAGATAAAATCTTGGCAGTTAGCTTGTGACCAGCTGATATTATTTGGTCTCCGTTTGGACTGCTAACCACATCAACGATAAGAAGTTGATGTGCAGTTCACTGATGGATCAGACTTTAAACAGGCGCCTGTTGAAGTCAAACTATAAACCTGGGATACAAGTCTCTCTACGAAAGGATGAATAAAGGACGTATTTAAAGAACAGACACGAATATTTTCATAATGCAGAAGACGAGATATAAACGTAAGACAAGTGTGGTAACAAAGTCAAGTAAAAAAGGCCCCAAACCAGCAATCCCACGTGCCTGAGGGATGCTCAGAGATAAACAAGAAACTCTGTCATTAAGTGTTTTCCCCCCACTCTTTAGCATATAACCTACAATCCTAACCCCACCAGGCCATCCATATAATACAATCTAATATCCTTCAGTAAATCAACAGATAATACAGTTACTGCAGGGCAAACAGGGGGACTGTCGAAGAACTGTCAGTGTTACTCTGCGTTAAGTTAGTGTCATTTTAATAGACATACCGATGGCAGAAAGCATAATGGAGTCAAGGCCTCAAGTGTTTGTATGTTTGCACATGTTTTTGTTCGGCAGGCACTGAGCCTCAGCATATTCAAGAATCAGCTTTGATAAAAGTATGTTAACATCAACATTGACACATTGTGTTGGAAGATATAACCCTTTTAGCACAAAGCTCCCAGGTTTAGCAGTAAACGGTAATTGGATAGTTGTACATGAGGTAAAATAGAAAATCCTGATACCCAGGTACATGGAATACATGTTTCCATGTCAACAGTGGAGCGGCAGATGTGGAACGAAGGCGTTAAGACTGATGAAACAAAAATCAATCCACTGATGAATCCTGGGGGAAAAGATGAACGGCTCATGATCAAAGCATCACCTCATGTGTCGAACATGGAGCTGGTTGTGTTCGGGCTCAGACATGTGTGGCTGCCGGTGGAACTGGAATTTACTGATGATTCCACTGATAACAGAAGCAGCCGGATGAATGCAGGTGAACAGGATCACCCTGAGAGCTCAGATTCAGTCACACACATTAAAACCCGTTGGACGACATTCAGCAGGACCAAGATACTCAATATACAACCAGAGCAACCACACAGCCTTTTAGGGTGAAGACTGAGCAACAGTTGACTTGGTGAATATTAAAGACCTAGCTGATGGAGGCGGCAGCGAAGGAGAGTCACCAGGGATGATACAAAGTGGCTGCTGATGTCTGTGGGCCGTAGACTTCAGACAGTCACTGGCTGCCAACGATTCTAAGCAAAACATGATATATGATCATTTTGTTTGACTTCATGTGTCCAATTATTTTTGAATCCCTAAAATGTGGGCACCTCGTGTTAAAAGGGTTAAATCTCCCACTCAGTTCCTTCTATGTTGACTTTAAACTACTGAAATCAAAGCTGAGACTTGGCACTTTAATGTAGAGCCTTATATATTTTAGTTCAAATTGAATGTGCTGAAACTCAGAGCCTGAAGTGTGTGTACAATCACTTTGAGTCTTGACTTGAGTTTTTTCGGCCAGACCCTGAGGTATTGTGGGGCGGGGTGCAGAGAATCATGTACAGAGCAGAAAAGACACGAACATGTCATTGAAAAATTAATGGCACTTTCTTTTTACATATACAGTTAGAATTTAAATCTCTTGAAACGCTTAAGCTGGAGACATGACCAGCCAGTGTTCAGAGTCTTCTCAGTGGTCATTAAAAAGGTCACAATTGTGAAATTTTACACACGCAACAGAGTCAATATGTTTGTTGGCCAGCTGGCCGGCCGGCCACCCGCCATCCCCTGCAGCAGGAAGTCGGGATAACCGCATAAAAAACTCTGCCGTTTTTATAGGAGATATTCAACCCCTCGCTGGGTGGGACTGTGGCTCTGTGGCTCTGTGACAAAGTAACTCTGGACTAAAGAGATTAAGACTTGTCGTCCCTTTTCCTTTGTTTTTCATTTGTTGTCTCTTACTTTCATCCATGGCTTTCAATCTCCCAGCTGACAGGAGCCATTGTGCAACTGCGCCCCATAAATACACTGGTCTAAAAAACAAAGTCAGTGGAAAAGGAAAACATAATGGAATCTATCTCTTAAGTAGGCAAGGCAGTCCTCTGTTTATTTGGGTTAGAATCCCTGCTTAGTGGTAAACAAAGTGTTGACGTTTTGGTTTGCGTGGGATATTTTCTCCCTTTAACCATTCAAGTGTCATCGTTACACAGAGGAGGAAACGCTTAGTGACAGTTCGTCTGTAAGTGTGTATGTGCTGCTGAGCTCAGTTGGAAAGTGGACCGGGCTCATGGCTCTCCGTCCTCAGCTGGACAGGAACTGTTTGTGTGCTGTGTTGACCTGGTGTGGGCCTGAGGGGTGGGGCTCCGTCACCTCACCTCTCCTGTCACCAGTTGGCTTTGACGGCATTGACGTCGCTCACTAGGTTTTGAGCAAGGCAGATACCAAAAATCTGGGGAGGGAGCCACACAGGACGTTAGAACAGGAAGTGACATCAGAACAAAACACAATTGATCCTCAAAAAAGGACCAGACTGCTGTAATGCAGGGATTTGATTGATGTTGCCTTTTCTCACCACTAGATAGCAGTGATGACACAAAATCAAAACCCTTCTACATTTTCTGTTTTAAATAAACATGTGATTTTCAAATGGACAAAGTGTCCTCGTAGGAATATTTCCAGGTAAAATATCTACAATGATTCCTTACCTGCAAAAGTGCAACACCAACAAAGATTCCAGCTACAATGATCAGGTTGTCCTGAAGCCACTTCTCAAACTGTCCCACACAGCCCTTGGTGTAGATATATTTCTGCCGATCCAGCTCCTTTTCAGAAATAAAGTAAAGACACAATCAAATTATGACTTCATAAATCGTTTATTAATAATCATTAGATCCATGAGCTCCCAGAGAGGACACTTTAGCATGAGTGAAACATCAGACTCTGACTTGCCTGACCTTTAACTAATACTGGACAAAATAAAAATACATAGCGTTTTGCCCGCTGACTCCATCGCCGAGGAGGGCAGAAGGAAAGAGTGACAGTGGTTGTCAGATGTCGGTGTCTGGACATCATGGCGGATAAGAAGGCAGTGTATTCAGTCTTCACTGCGGACACAGTGGGACTGAACAAACAGGCAGAAGCTGTTTCCTGTTACCGGACAGATGGCTGTTTGCGTTGGCTGATTCAGCCGATGATGTATGTGCTCCATTCAGAGATGCAAATAAAAAGGTGTAAATTAGAGCTGCAGAGACACTGACAAGGTGGGAGTAAGACTGGGTGTGAACAAGATGACACAGTGCTGTCTTTGTTACTCTTCAAGACGAGTCAACCGGGCAAACCCTTTGTTCTATTGCAAAACCTGAAGGCTATCTTTCAACCAATGGGAGGTGAAGGGAGCCCCCTGGCAGCCAATAAAAAAAAAAGCAGGAAACACAAGGTCGTTCTGGCTGTGAACTTCTTCACAAGCTATTTCAGCCCTCTGCCTTTGTTGTGCTGCTGTCCTCCCCAGGTCTCCTGCTCTTCCTGTTTCTCATCCTGCCATCCATAAAAAAGGGCTGCACAGGAACTTGGTGCATATCACTGATGGGCATAGTGTCAACAGCCAGGGCGACAGCACGAGAGCATGCAGAGAGAACCTTAATTCATAACAACTTGGTGGCAGGTGGTTCACTGTATTGCAGTGTGCCTAGCAACAGCAGTCTTTCTGACTGCAGTGCAGTGAGTTGTAACCACCACACCCACACACAGAGGAAAAGGGAACGGACTGGCATAACCCACTGAGTTGCCAATTACAGAGTGTAGTAAGGCTGCTCTCTCTGCTAAAACTGGAGCCTAATTATCCCTGTTAGAAGAACAATCTGTTATTAAGGCAAGAAGCATGCAGAGGAGTCTGTGTGCTGCTTAACCCTTCACATTCTCTGTGTCTGCTGTGTCGGCAAACTGTTTTCAGATATACATGCATTTATAAAACAACTATACTTCATAAGCCTTAATCAAGAATGATGGACGGAACAATGACAGGAATCCTGAAGTTAAATTCAATACCTTTAAGACCTTTTTTAAACACCAATATCACTGCAACACTGAGCTCTAACCATTTCATCAGGGACAAACCTTGAACTTCCATCTATTAAATACATATATTGATTTTGAGATTGCAAAACTTAAGAATCTAGATTGCAGTAACCTTTATGGAACACTGTATCAACACAACAGAATTCAGATATGTTGGGAGGTGGGCCTAACTCAAAGATGAAAGTAATAACAGTAACACGCTCACTAACACAGGTATTAACATAAATCTCAGAGGTCTTCGCATTCTTTCCTCTCTCTCCCATTCACTCTCTGGTACATTTGGCCGAACAAATGAGGCCGTTTGAAAACAAAATACTGCTGAGAATCACATCGTCAGCATGATATTGGCCAGGTGAAAAGCAACTCAGCCATAAGAAGTGGCCTCCTAAGGCTGCAGTATGTTAAAATTACAGCTGACAAAAGCCACACATACACTTATGAAACTCAGAATTAAACTAAATGTACTCAGTAATACACTTAACCAAGATAATGGGAACATGTTATACACCCAACTCACTGTGTGGGGGTAGGGCCCACCTCCATTCAAAAACCCATCGGGATTCATGGCATGAGCCTCAACTCTGTTCAAAGCCGGTCCTGACCTCCCTGGGGCCCTGAAGCGAAATTCTGTAAAGGGGCCCTCCGACCTGACCCCGGAGCCATGTAAACCATTTGCCATTGTCCCAGTCACACCTGAGGCCCCAGAGCTCCCACTACAATCCTCCCACTTTTAAAACTGTTGGCTCCATCAGTCGTTCAAACAACAAGTAAACCTGAGGCATAAACAACATTGACCTTTTTATTTTTCCTAATTGTAAGTAGCAAGTTGTACCTTGGAAGGTGTTGTATAAATCTATATACAATTATTATTGAATAAAACATATTCTAAACGGAACTAAGATAATATTAAGATAGGGAATATTCTAGAGGAAATTGTAGAAAACACAAAATGTTGAAAAGGGTCAAATATAACAGAGCTTTGGCTTTGCAGCCGGGAGATTAACACCGACACATTCAGTGTTTCCTCCACTGTAAAACTCATAGCACCTGGAAATTATAGATAACCCACTACTATTAATTTGATTAGATTCACTGGACCCATTCAAGCTGGCGCACCAGGATTTCTTAAGTACATTCGTCAAATATAAAAAAGTTGGTCGAGTCCTTTAGCTTTTATTTACGGGGAGATGTGCAGCCATATTGCCCAGTATGCCTAGCTGATTAACATTTAAAATTCAATGTTTAATCAATAGCCCATGTCAAGTAATTACCTATGGCCTATGCAGAGTACCATCATGGACACACATTGTCTGCACTGGTTCACACAGAAGCTGCAGCCTGATGTCACAGGTTTGATTTGGTGAGTCTATATTCAAGCTGCATTTTATGAACAACGTCGGCCTTTTCTGAAACGTAATGAACTGTTGCATTTTCGTTCTCACTTTTGTCATTGACAGAGTCACAGAACCGCCCTGGAAGTGGTTGGCAAGCAAAAAACAGACCAAGAGATGCACTGCCTAGTTAAGTTAAGCCATTTTCAGACATGGGTAAAATCCGGTGTCCAGTGCATGTCTGAAAGCAACTTTAGTGAGAGACAGATATGAGACAGATGCAAATCAACTTAATGTTACTGTTATTCGCTGACATAAAAAAGAGATCATGTTTACCCGATTGCTGTCTCTGCAATTCACTTCCGTGATGTCATTATTGTCTTTGCGACCAGAAGGACAGTTCTGCTTTTCTCTCTCTTCAAAGCTGTAAACACCAACACCTGCTTTGGCACGAGTGCGTAGGGCCGCCTGGCTCTGATTCAGTGGCTTTGTATTCCATGTGTTATACAATCAAGAATCTGCAGCGGGTGTCTGATTTTGTCAAATTAACTGAATGCTATACAATTTATGTGTCTGACTTCCTGGCCAGCTTGTTCTGATCTGTGCAGTTTAATGCAGCTGCACAGTAGTCTGCAAAGCTTTATATTATTAAAAAAATTAACATTGGACAAACATGCTATTAAAATTGAAAATGTAGTTACAAAATGTTATACCTTGTAAAATAGAAATTAAGTTGTTTGAATACTTTTAATTGTCACTAAACTGATTAACTGCCTTCTTTTGAAGGTCCTGCAGACACCCTGGAGAACCAATCAAGACCAATACAAATGAAGCCGATTGCCACTCCAACCGAACAACTGCTGAGATCACCTCAATCAAGCAGGTTTGCAGCTTGTCAGTCAACTCTGCCTCAGGAGTAATTCCACTCAGGAGCATCGCGTCAGTTTAACCAGGAAGGCTGGCATTGGCTGCCAATCATGCCTTAGACGACTGCCCTTCACCGTACCATGAATACAAACTGGTTTTCCGTAACCATCTCCGTAAAAATCTTATAAGTCTTTTTATATTTAGATATATATGGAATATATTCTGAAGGACAATATTAGCTATAGCATAAAAACAAATTAGCAATAGGTAAAGAGAGACCTGTTGATACTTACCAATTGAAGCCGAACATCATAACCACACTGCGTGTTGATTACATCCTCCTGTAAAAAGAAGAACACAAAAATGTGAAGTACTCTATAAATAGGGGATTATTTATATCTGAGTGACATGAGAATAAATAGATTATTTATTAAAATCCTGATTATACTTATTGCTGAGTGACTTACTGCGGGGTCTTTAACACAACAGGAAAAGGGGACTCCACAGCGCTCCCTGCTGGGGTTCGGCTCAGTGCAGTTGAAGTAGATGTTGAGGTTCCAGTCGTCGGGCCCGTGAGCTCCGCAGCATGACCACTGAGACAGCAGCCGCAACAACACGAGATTAAACTGCCGGCTTTGACTAACGGACACATTTAATTTCTCTGATCTGGTCTTAAAACAGCTCTATAGAGTCTGGCTCAGGTTAGCTGGGGCGGGTGGCAAACTACAGACACAGACTCAAATGGCAAGACAACAGCGGATCTAATTAGCTCTACAGTGCAACACGACAGAGCCCAGCATTTTCACATGGGAGCCAATTATCTAAAGCGTTTCATTCATATAATTGGATAATCATTTGAAGGAAATGAAATCACATTAAACATGAGATTTACTGCACAGCTGCTGACTCATTCTCCCCTCATCCCAGCGCTGAGCAGATTCAACATCAGCTTTTAAACACGTACACAACAAAAAATTTATGGAGAAGGCAGTGACTTCTTACAGCCTGGAAACACGAGCTAGTGAAACACAAGTTTCAGTCAGTTAGTGTGGACTCACATATTCCTGGGCAAAGTCAATGAGATTCTGTAAGTCGATGTCATCTCGGTAGGCCTTCACATTATTGTTGATAAAAAAGTTGAGCTGGTCTTTGATCCAGTCCTTAAAGACGAAGGCGAGGATCCCCGCAGTCAGCTCCAAGAAGAAAATCAAACCAAGGAACACAGAAAACTGAAAAAGTACAAGACACACGTCAGAGTAAATACACAAACACAAAATGTCTCACTTCAAACATCTGTGTATCATGTGTCGTAAATTGTGGTGGCCCTCAGAGCTCAATGCAATAAACACACAAGAAAACACATACAAATAAACACAATACATGCAAATAGAGAAAACATTTCGATCATTTTGACAACACATGTGCCGCAAATATAAAACGCACTGCAAATACTCACAATACAATAAACTACTCACAACATTAACAAATCCTTGCAACACCACAAAATACATGCGACATAACAAAGTGTTTCCAGGGGACACTAACAAGCGATAAAGATTGTTATGTTGTTATTTGTTGTGAGTATTTGGTCGTGTTGTTAGTATTTGATCATGTTGTGAATTGTATTGTTGTGAGTATATGCTGCTTTGTCTATATTTGGTAGCGTTGTGAGTGTTTTTCTATTGCTGTGCAAGTGTTATAATAAGTGTAAAAATTTATTGAAGACACTCTGTTTTAGCTTTCAGGGCAGGAAACATTTTTTTTTCTCGTATTTCTTGGAAAGGGACCAGAGCTCTCATGTGTCCCTATGCAGGTCTGGTGGTAAGATTGGTCCTGATTTGCTGAGTGAGAGCGTGGCAACATAAACCGCAGTCCCAGAGGTTCCCGTATGTCATCCCTTTACAGTAAATGTAGGAGGAGACAGGGTTTATGATAAATGCACAAAAGACACATTAGCAGCTCACTCTGACGCCTGACTTATTGCTGCTAATGGACATGGGCTGGAGTTAATAGCTACTCAGAATCACAGCCTGCAACAAGGCTAGTTTGTCTATGTCACTCATATGTTCTCAGGCTCATCAATACAGCTGAACACAAAGAAATGTCCTTAAATGGTGAGGTCATGGCTTTGGAACAATTCTGAGCTTCTTTCAGATCAAAATCAAAAAGTTGCCACTGAAGAAAACATTGGTTGACACCAATATGGGAATATATATAATATGGCCTATAAGGACTATATCAGTGTCTCTGGTTATTAGTGAAAAAGGAGTAGGTTTAGTAATGAGATAACACATTTTAATGCAATGCAATCACCCACAACATTTGGCTTGGGTGAATCAAAAAGGGACACCTGCTACACTGACAGCCTCAGCTCTGGTGTGAACTGCAGATCTAAAGGGATCTTGGTGTGTGGTTAAAATGGAGTCTGTGCGGAGAGAGTCAGGAGCTGGCTTACAAATTTAAGCAAGAGGGTGTTCTCTCTGAGGGCTCCAATACAGCCAGCAAAGCCCAGGACGAACATGACCCCTCCCACAACGATGAAGAGCCACACAGGGTCGAAACCCCCTAGATCCGTGATTGACGACAGATTGGACAGCACGCCCTGAGGGAGAGGAGAAAAGACAAAAGGCAGGGGTTTAAATCCTGACTATAATATTTCCACAATCAATCCTCATCATCTCTTTTACGAGGTCTCATAAAAATCTCTCATTCTTAAGCTTTGGACAGAGTTGGGTGTCAAAGTAATGAGTGAAGTAATGACACACTCAAGAGACCAACTGGGGTCGCAGAGGCAGAAATGTAACGAAATCTATTGGAATACAATATTGTTGTTGAATTTAACTGGTCAAATGTGTTGCTTTCTAAATAAAACAGCAAACCCCACAGGGTGCTATCTTATCAGTTTATCTACAACACAGCTTCACCCTCCGGTAGATCACTGTCCAGCCAACAAAATAAGTCCCTTTTATCAGGGGACAGAAATGTTCACAGCAGACATCTGTCCTTCCTCTCCGGCCCCACAGTCCCCGAGGCCACAGTGTATACACAAACATGTTTTCCTGTCAGCCTCTGGTCTGCGTCATGCCTTACACTGACAGACATGTTTTATCTGAAAGAACGGCCCATTTCACAATCTGTATTACACTTTGAAGAGAGTGCCTCAGCTTAATGGAAAAGGCTTTTATCGTGTAAACTATGTCAATATTTAAAGTTTCAAATTTAAAAGTAATCTTGTTGAGATAACAGCTCCTGCGTCACACGGCTCTGAATGCCAAACTCCCAATTTTTGTTTTTTACATTTACGACAAGCTGATATCAGCACAGATTTCTTCATATAGTTATCCGCTCCGAGCACAGCTTGTGCTTCCAAAATAGGGGACTTGAGGAGTTTTATATGGATTGTATGTACTCCGGCAAACAAACAGTCGACATTACAGAGATTTGGCGACATCACAGTCACATTTTACTGGCAACTTTAGCTTTTGGATTAAATGACAGCAGTCATTTTCCACTTGAACATTTTGGTACTTTTCCAACACGTACAGTGAATAACAAGGGCATATACAGAAACACTTTCATTTAAGGATTGTGATGGGACTAAATCCACACAATAAGCAGGTATTGGGCGTAATTATTTACCGACAGACATCCTGCTGTAATCTTTGTTGCTGGGGATGTTCATGCATCCCACTCTCATATTCTTAGATCAGATTCAGGCTCAAACATGTACAGCTACATTTGAGAAGTTATTTTTTGTTTCTTAGATTAACAGTTTGCTTTCAGAACCTCCGTACCAGTAAAGACGATGAGGCGCTGCTACAAAGCACTGTTTTTTAAGAAGCTCTGAGCTCAAATTGGCTGTTTCAGTCAGAGGCTTAAATGAGAGGCTGTGTAACAGGCAATTTTAGACAAATATAGACTTTGTTGATCTTTTTTTGAATTTCTGGAGTTCCAGAATAAAAATATAGAGCTGGAAATGAGCGTAATAGGTCACCTTTACTGTCACTTTGTAGTGTAACATGAGGAGCATTGTTTGTGGGTCTAAAAGCTTGTTCAAATATAATAGGTGTTCCAATTCATGGGTGGTCTCTCAAAATCTCTCACCTAAAGGGAACCTTCCATTTATTGTTTGTAAATGTGGGCCCCTGCTCTTTGTTCTGAAATACTGTTTATTTTTCCCATATAGTGCACGTCAAAATAAAACTTGCAGCTAAAGCCCAAGAAGCTGAAGTCTCATACTGCTTAACTTAAGCTGCTCTGCACTGAGCTGAGGGACAACTGCCGGACAATACCGCATTCTTGTGTTTTTATGGCACTGGTACAGAATAAACTTCCTTTATTTGAATTTAAGCATGAGGCCCTGAAACAATAATGTGGTCTAGCTGCACGCAGCGGGCTTGAAACTAATCAGCTTAGTCCCCGAGACCCAAACTCACCATTGTGCCTTTCCAGTACGCGCTATTCATCATTTGGCAAAATCCTTTTAGATTATTCACTCTGTTCCACAAAGGTACTCCTGTGCAGGTCTATTTGCGGAGTGCATGACCAGATGATACTAATGAGTCCAAGCTTCCACAGCATTTACTGAACTGATGGGGCATTTTCAAACTAATTAATGAACAAATTGACTGTAAACTCTGTTGGAAGAAATTTTGAAACAACCTCTTATAGGCACATGACACCTGACATTTGTGGCCTGCACTGTGGGAAATAAATAGTATCTACTTTCCATACAAATCTGAAGGGCCAGTTCATTTATTCTGCACTAGTACCTGTTCCATTTTTTAACGGATGGGCTACAGCAACATTGTTAATTTCCTAAGGTGTCTAAGGCCTGGTGCACACTAGAGGATTTTTTTAACTCGTAACCGATTGTAATAACATGAGAGATCACAGACCCAAGCATATTTAACAGATTTTTTAACATAATAATCGCGAGAAAATACACACTCTACGATTTGGCCCGAAAGTAAAAAAATGTATGAGGACTGACGTTGTGAGCTGGCTACACTTGTGTGTGCGCTGTCCAGTTGGTGCTGATTTCAAGGTCAGCTCGCTGTCATTGGCGATTGATGGTTTCTGTAGGAGCCAATTACAGTAACTGCCAAACACATTCAAACATGTTTGGTAGTTACGTTCAAGATCAGGGAGGCTTCGGCTCCATCAGTAGTATCAAGATTATTTTGTTTATCCCTCAGACTTCAGCAACATTTGGCCAGATATTCAGCACCGACTGGATGGGGCAAATTGGATCAAAAGTCAGCCCAACTATCCTCTAGAGTGCAGCAGCCAGAAGACGTGTTTACAGGATCGTTACGAGTAAATACTCATTCTTCGACTTCATATTTCCACACCACTTCTGTCAAACTCTCCGCTCCCACCTAAACTCCCTCAGCTCGTTTCGGCCAGGACGGTGGAAAAATTTGAGCTATGCTGTTGAGCCAGTCATGTTGTAATTCACCAGTGTGTGTTTATGTCTGCATGTGTTAATACTTACCTTCTCTGCCCATGCCCACACGCCAATGCATAAGAATGCTGCGCCTAGTAACTGTAAAACAAAGCAGAGAGAAGAGGATCTTCAGTCACATAAAAAAGCCGTACCCATTAGTTATGAGACTATTTTACATCCTCCCAGTTTCAAGTATCTCAAAATGTCACCATATTTCTTCAGTATTTGTTTAAAAGAATGAATACTTGAGATTTAATGAGCATTGACGCAGGTCAAAGACAGAAAAAAACATCTCACATGACAGATCAAATATAAACCCAATAGTCTAACCTCTACTGAGGGTGCGATTCAGTCTTCTTGGTTTAAAGGGGTGTCTCCATGATAACACAACTGCCTGCAGTAATATTTTTTTTAAACTGTGATTGATCAAAAGTAATCCATGACATCATCTTTCCCCAATACATCCTTGCCCAAAGCAAAAAACTAGAGAATTCCGAACACAAATACAAAGATCTTCTAATTCAATATAACCTCCAAGTACTCATCTAAACCTGGCAGTTTGAAGTGAGTCCATGTAGAACTCCTATTACTTTTAGGAAGAAAAATGGCTTGAGAGCTTTTAAACAATAGTGAATTCTCAGTCTTTTAAACTAGCTGTGGACAGAGTGAATCATTACATTTGCCAGTTATTGCAGGTTTAAGTTATTGCACTGGGCTGGGTAAGAGGATGTGTTAAAAGGTAAATCCCTCCTGTATTAGTCTCCCATCAAAGGGAGGAATGATTATAGGGCCCAGCCTAAAACAAGCCACATAAGAAGAACTTCAGAAAGTACAGGGTAACCACAGCACTGGACCACCCAATGTAAAATAAACCCTAAATGAAAAAAAATACAGCAGAGAGGCTTCAAGATTATATTAGACTACGTGTTAGTAAAGAGCGAAAGTTTCTTAGCTGCCAAAAAATGTAATTTGTAAGATATTTGGTACAGCTATGCACTTAGCTGAAGGACATAACAATGAAAATTACATTGAAATTGAGTTAAATCATACTGCTGCGAAGTTGATTAAATAAAGCGAGAAAAACAAAGGAAACCTGTCAATGCCGAACAGGTCCCACAGTGTGATAATAACAACAGCAGCAGCAGTCACTGGGAGGGGGTGCTGCCGCTGCTGAGTTGACCTGGTAGTTACGCAAGCAGTTGTATGGAAGGGTGTGGTGGCTTCGGCTTGAAAGTGACGCGCAGGTAGGCAGCTGGAGATCAGTCAGTGGAGATTAAACTGACAGGGTGAGGGTAATAAACCTCTGCCTCTGACTCGAAATACTACACATAATTACCGAGAGCACAAAAAAAACATGACAGAGAAAACAACTCTCAGTTTACAGCATGGAGACCACAATTGTACAGCTCCACCTCAAGTATAGTGTTACAGAATGTCTTTCTAGATGCTGTATTTTGTTGTTTTAACCGTAGAGACGTGTTCATCCAGTTGTTTATTTTGGAAGACAGGGATGTTGCTAAGCTGCATTCTGTATGTTCAAGCAAATTTCTATTATTTTTTTCACACCATTCAAATCAATGACAGACAGCTAAACAAAACACACATCTCTTTATATAAAGCAGTAGAGTTCAACAGTGGCCTTCAAATATTTCTGAGATCATAACGTTGAAGAGGCATTAGAAGAGATTTGTTGCAGGACTGTTGTATTATAAAACATAAGATAGGCGTTTCTAATAAAGTGACAAGTGCACGGATGTATTGCATATTCAAAGGACAGTTATTCATTACTTTTTTAAGGACAGTTATTGACTATTTGTAAGCCTGTACAGACCAGTGAAGTTGAGGAAAATATAAATCACATGCTCCCTTTTGTTTCAGAGTTCTGCAAAACATTTGACATAAAGTTATAACTTGGTCATTTTATTCCAGCAGACATTTGTTAAATTGCGCAAAGACTAGTGTGATCTTGGCATATGACTCCTAAATTATAATCAGTTTAGTCCAAGCAAACGTTTGTACGAAGGAAATCCCCTCGAGTTCACGAGAAACTGATGGACAGACAGTTGGGCAGACAGAAAATTCCTGCCTCTAATCATGGATGTCACCAGCGAGAAGGTATAATTTTTGTTATATCGGTTTCCTAATGGCTATATGGGTAAACCAACCTTCGTAAAAAAGAAAAAGAAAAAACTGTATGCGATGAAAGTCTGGTTTTGACAATTTTAACTGTCACTGAATAAAGCGTCCCCAATCCTTGTGTGTCACATACTAGGGTGTGACCTTTTGCTGAGATTAGTGACTTGCTTCAAGGCTCGGAACCTTCTAAGAACACAGCCCATGAAGGAGCGCCCTCGGTCTAACCTGAAGGCATAACTGTGCAATCCTGCCTCACTGACACAAAAATCTATGTTGAATCAAAGTGTTCATTCCATGAAAAAGATTCCTTGAGGTTGCCACCAGGACGCCGCCCTAAAACGGATTTCAACAAAACCCTCAGCATTACCATTTGTATGAACTCCACTTCACAATTCCAAAAAGAAGGTTATGATTTTCCGATATAAAATGTATTGTTTTCTGAAGGTACACACTTTCCGCCTATGTGGCCGATGTTCTTCCTGTCTCACTTCCATTTGTCTGTCCTCAACAGGAAATCAGTCAGTTGAGGAAACTTCAAAGAATATCTGGCACACACAAAACTCATTTCCTAAATACAGATATCTCTCGATATAAAACTTTCCTAATTAGCTAGAGATGATTAAGAATAGCTTGGGGTACGAACATTACGAGTTCACATTTCTAATGATACCAGAGCACTTGGCAGATAAAGAGAACACAACCCTCAAGCCACAATGACTGATGTCATGCGTCCTATGGTTCAACATGTAGTATTTCATATAAATTACAGGCACTTAAAATAAATATTACAACCACTTCAGGCTAATTGCTCAAATCATCAATTACAAGATGCCCTGATGATTGACTAAAGAATCCTCCCCTCACTCTCCCCATCTTCATCTCTGCAGCGGACTATCAAATAGGAGAAAGAAAAAATTGCGTCGTTACTCTGGGGCTTCTAAAATAGAACACCAGCCAGACAGCAGAACAGTACTTTGGTTATATGACCAATTTTGTATTTTTTTCTGGTCAAAAGTACATAAAAGCACGTCAAGTGCCATCGTTATAGTTTCAGATGTCAAATTCTTGGTTGCCTAAATACTTAAACAAAATTCCCAGTGTGCCTGCCATTGAGGGTGTGTGTGAGAGTGGACTCTAATTGTGTTCCAGCATCAAGTACATCACCGCCAAAGCTCTACGTGTTCTGGAGACGACTGAAGTCTTGGATTGCTCCTTCTTCTACTAGTGAATCCTTAAATTGGAGTAATCCAAGCGGCATACATGGCTGAAACTCATTCCCAGTCTGACCATCACATTATTGTTTTTTAAGTCCAACTAAAGCGTGCAGGCAAGCGTTAGAAACTGGAAGCTGGATGCACTGGTGTCATGAAAAACAAGGGTTGTTTTATGTAAGGTCACCATTATGTTAAACCATATAATGTGTGTTTTTTAAAGGCCTATCTGCAAACACAGTTTCCTTCGTGGGACAATAAGGTTTGGATTCAAGTGTATTTAACGAATGAGTACACTGAGATTGAACTGAACCTGCCTTTGTGTCATGCTTGTTAGTTTTTCAGCAGTATAATGTGAGCAGCCAGAGTCAAATTTAGGTCAGTTGGTGGTATGGAAAAACATATTGTGCCACTGCTACTCTGAGACAAAATAAATCTCCACTAAAAATGTGCCTTTACTGCTTAGTGGACGAAAACAAAGCGATAATGTAACAAATTAAATTTGACAAACATTCTACACTCATCTGTGCTCAAAGGACATCTCTTTTGTTTGTGCTTTTTAAAAGCCTCCTAGGGTTTGTTTACTTAAATCTCACCTGCCAGTAATTTGTTTGCTATTCCTCTGTGTCTTTTTATCCTACTATCAAATCCCTGTGCCTTTATCGCTGTTCTTAAGCCAATAAGCAAATAACAATGTCTGAACTTGGAGGTCCTTGTGTCTGCCTTGTTATTTAAATCAGGCTGCTCAGATTATTTCACTGTCAAGTACTGCTGCAAAATGTGTATTTCCCAGTCCAGAGCAAAGGGTTCTTCTACTTTTGGACACAGTGATTATCAACACACGAGAAGATGCCTTTTAAGCCAGCTGATCCCATTAACCTTAACTAACTAGCAGACAAACCAAGCTTCATGCTGTCTGAACACGCACACACACACACAGACAGACACGGTATGGACTTACTCAAGTGAGACTGCCCTTTCAATGACTCCCTAAAAAGCTGAATATCTAATGTGTCCCACTGTGTGAATGCAGTCATTCTTGATAATACGATAACGGAAGCACTGCCAACAAAATGTGTAGCTCGTCTGACTCCAGAGCAAAGTATCACTTCCACATATTTTTGCATTCACACTTCTCTGTGCTTGATACCTGCAAAATCAATGAATCTATTTGGCTGATTAATTGCGGCAATGATACAAGAGTCTGAAATTGGATTCAGGTCCAAAATGTATCTGACTGGAATGGACTATCTAAGTCTATCGTCGAGAGAACGTTAGATCCTGTTGATGCTATTATCTTGTAGCCAGAGACCCAACTGAGAGGGACTGCGGTTGACACACGGTATCGGAGCACAAATCAGAACAAATCAGAAAAGAAAAATCCCTTAGTAAGTGTACTTTGCTTCCCTGTTCACATTTGATTGTATCTGTGGTAGACGGCAAATACTACTGAACAGAAAAACACACATTTATCCTCAGACTAACAGCCAGAAGATAGAAAATAGCTGTTATTTGGTGTCTCGGCATGGATATGTATACTCAGTGAGGACAGGGGCACCTGTACACCTCCTTTTTGTGCTATTATCCAATCACGGAACAGAACAATGCATAGAAATATGGAGATACAGTTTAATTTATCAATGTTCACGTCAAACATTAGAATGGAGAAAAACATATGATCTTAGTGACTTTGAAAGGGGCATGATTGCTGAAGCCAGAAGGGCTGGTTTGAGTATGTCACGTTCTCATTGTTATGCACAATAGCCTCCAGATTTGACTCAGAATGGTGTGAAATACAAAAGACATCCATTGGGCGGGACTTATATAGATGGAAACGCCCTGCTGATGAGAAAGGTCAGAATAGTTGGAGCTGATAGGCTGTGGTTAGTCAGAAAACCACTCTCAAACAACAGCAGATGACCACATTCTGTCCCACTGCTGTCAGCCAGTTCAGATCTCTGCAGCAGCAAGGTATAAGACTGAAAAACAGAACCTGGTCGGATGAATCCCAAATTTTACCAAAGTACAAATGGACACAACCAAATGGTGTGAGAAAAGTTTTCTTGCCTCACTTTGGGCCCTTAACACCAATCAATCATGGCTGATCATGCTCATCCCTTTATGGCCACAATTCACCATCATCTAATGAATACCTTAAGCTGGATAATGCTCCCTGTCAAAAAGTTAAAGTTGTCTCAAACTGCTTTCACAAGACAGTGAGATGAGTGAACTTCAGGGGCCTGCTCAGCTACCAGATATGAATCCAATAAAACACCTTTGGGATATGATAGAACAGAGACTGGCAGCATGAATCTGCAGCCTACAAATCTGCAGAAACGATGTGAAGCAGAATCTCAAAGGAAAGTTTCCAACATCATGCGGAATCCATGTCATAAATAATTCAGGTGGTTTTTAGAGCAAAGGAAGGCCCTACTCAGTGTTAGTATGGTGTTCCTTATAAAGTAATATGAGAGTGTGCATCAGCTGCGTTGTCGAGGATTGTCATGTTATTTGCTGGGGACTCAACAATTATTTATCAGTTAACCTGATGATTATTTTCTTGATTAATCAATTTGTCAAGCTATATTGTCAGAAAATATTGGCAATGCTCATGTGATTTCCCAGAGCCCTGATGGTCACATACTGGTGATTATTTGCTCTAACTAACGAATGACCCAAACATCAAAAGATATTTAGATTACTTTCCCACTTGATGAGCAAAGTAATTTAATGCTCACAGTTTAAAAGCAGGAAATGTTTTAGAATCAGTGATTGAATTTTCTTGAAAAAGAATTTAAACAACTAATTAGTTAAGTGATTAAGTGATTAATCAAGTAACAGTTTCAGCTCTACCAAACACATATACAATAGTATATGCTTTCATCCAATGCGATGCATCATGGACACACTCACACTTGCTGTTGTGAGTTCATATGCATGTTCACATCGACAAGTATGACAACATGCAGTGCACCTTAAGTAGCTGGACTGTTACTCCGAACGGTCGAAAGTTGAGTCTAAATGTTGGACCATTCTCGCCCTAAATGGCTCGTCAGAGGAAGGACAGGGACCACCAATGAGTTTTCAAACTTGTGGAATTGTTCACAAGTTGTGACTCGTTCACTTATGTTTTGTGTTCATTGTTCCTGAATCCTGAGCTCCAGATGAAAGAAGCAAAATGCAGTACAATGGGTGTGATGATCCTCTAAATACACGGTTTGGTTTAGACCTCGATACTCTCTGTTTGAATGTGTGTGTGTGCGTGCATTTTTGGGGGGTAGAAGTGGGGGGAGGCAACTGTAGTGGTGGAAGTGGGTGGGGTTGGGTGTCTCACGGTTCTGTCGTCCTATTTTGCAATGGAAGATCATGGATGCTAGAATCACAGCTTCGACCTCCGTTAAGGAATCATTACAGCCCTACTCTGTCCACATCATACTACTGCAAATGCGTCCTCAAAAGGCTGCATTCACACTGGTTTTTCTGCTGCTCTCTACCTGTGATGCGTTCAACCAACGCACATTCGGGTGCCAAATGCAAACAGACATTTGGAGCTGTAGCTGGCTAATAACACACAAACTGCATCCAACCAACTCAGCAACTTGGTTACAGCTTAACAAGCTTTTAATTACAGCAAGCAGAGCATCCAAACATTTCAGCAGCTCAGGCAGAAAATGTGATTAATTAAGTGGATGTGAGGAATTTGTCTATTCTAAGGACGAGAGAAGGTTGGTTGTTCTTGGGTGAGAATGTCTGGCTGTCAACAGCGTGTCCGGGTGCTGGAAGAATTCACACAGAAGAAGAGCATTAAGTTTTATTGCCCTATTTTGTTCACAATATTTAGGGTCCTACAAGCATTCTGTCTCAATTTGGGCAGCATTTTCAAGCCTGACAAGATCACTAGAGGAAAGACAAATGGGTTGATCTGTGGAGAATAAACCCCATCTCTTTCTATTCCAGCAACACACTGGCTTGTCTGTCATATCCAGTTTCACAGCACACAGACAAGAGGAGAACATCTTCTAGTGATTATTAACGGAAACATCCAGCGAGCTGGAACTTGTTTCCCTGTTTCACGGAGAGCTCAGACACAGGACTGTTAGCTCGGCCTGAGTGTCTGAAGAGACCCAATGAGTCAAACACAACACTACAGCCATATGACTCAATGTTTCCTGGTTTATTTCTCAATCCAATTAAATTACAGAGTGCTTTTTCCAATTGTAGGGGAAATTAACAAATGAATCTGAGCATTTTTCATTTAATAAAAAACAACAAGCTCTGGCTTGTGGCATGTTTTGCAATTCATATTACCTCACATGTCACAGGTATGGTGTAATGCTCCCATGTTGTGAAAGGGAGGAATAGGGTGGTGGTGACGAAAGGAGAGCGAGTTGCATGTGGATTAGGCGAAACAAGAATACGAGCGGAGAAAATGCAGGATCACACCCTATGCTCCCCCCAATCTTTGTTCTCACCACCCCTCTTTGTGTGTTAGTGGGTGTGTGAGTGAAGGGATACAATGGTGTCCCACAGAGCCTGAACACTATGGTTGTGGACAGAGTGAAAAGGGTGCTTGGAAAGAGGAGGGCTGGGTGGTATTCAGGCCCGTGTGGCTTTTTCCTTCAGGCAGTCTGTGGGTAGACCCTCTGAGGCAGACAGACACGCCATCCCTTAACCCGCAAACATTGTACTACACCAGTTGCACAGCGAGGCAACACAGATGGGCGAGGAGGGAGGGGTGAGGGAGACCAAACAGAAGAACTTTTCAGACTGAGAGTGGGAGGAGAAAGATGGAGGGGGCATTGTAAAGGAGACGTGGTCTCACTTGCCACTGGCCTAACAATGCAGAGGAGTCTCCTGCCTTTACTCGGACTCAAACACAATGGTACCACTGCTTAGTGCCGGGTCAAAGCGGGGATGGCAAACTACATTACCCCAACCTTAGTCCCTGGCTACTTTGTGGGTCCACCAAACAGAGAGATTATCAAACCATAAGCAGAGAGATTCATGCACTCTTTGAAAGAACTGGATCATCCAGTAATATCATATGGGCTGGACAAGTTTACGTTTTACTCATCACAACAAGTCACTTCATGAGTTTCACAAGAGAAAAGTTTCCCACGAACAGAAAAAGACGTACTCACATAAATTGAGCAATTATATTGTATTATTTTATATCAAATATTAATAGTCTATTAAGGTTATGGCAACAATGGTTGTAGCTTAAGTGCTAATTTTGATGACTCTTTAGCTACTTTCCTGCACCAAAAATCAATTAGGTGACGACTTCTAAGTCAATGAACCCACTGTTATGCAATTTAAAACAAATAAACAACTATCCACAACAACTACAACAACACATGGCAGAAGCATGACTAATTTCAAACTTTACGAGTTGTTTTAACTTGTGTTTACCAATAACAACAGTGAAATATCGTGGTTTACTCTGGTTTACTTTGGTTACACCGACGGTGTAAACGTTGAGCTAACTCCCAGAATCTTTCAACATACTTTTAATGAGACACATTACCTTTATTTTGTGATATCCAAATTAACACCACACAATGACTGGAGCTACTTACCCAGAAGAGAATGTTGAATCCGAATAAGAAGTATTTCACACAGCAGCTGACTTCGGACCCTTTTAAATGTTGGTGTTTGTTTCTGCTCATTCTTCCAAGGATAGTGGTGGCTAACAGCTAAGCTAGGTAACTAAGTACTACGACTGGTACTTCGGGGGCTCGGTGGCCAAAGCTGCGGGTGTTGAACTGGTGAAGCCGATGCTTGTCGGCTCCATTAGCTGAACGACGTCGAGTGTAGCCGCCGGGACAGCAGACAGTAAACCAAACACATGAGGCTGGTGGGCTTCTCCTCGCTTTCACAGTTAGCTCACTAGGCCAGCTAGCTCACAACTTCTCTGGTTAGCATCAGCGGCTAACAACAACAAATCCGGGGACACTTTGAGGCTCGTTCATCTGCAGTTCGGTCGATGCTCAAAGTGGCCTGGCGTCACTTCGGCGGCGAGCAGCGGCGGAGCAGGATGAAGCTTGGGGCTCTTCAGCTAATCGTCTTCCTCATTATCAGTGCGGCGGGTGCCTCGTCGCTGGGAATCCTCATCCTTGTTGTTTTGTGCTGTAAAACAAGCCCCTGCTGTCAAAGAGGAAACCACTGCGCTGCCTCTCGCCCTTTTCACCTCAAGAGCGGCACCTTGTGTCTCAGTGAAGGCCCTCACCTCACCGGGCCCTCAGAACGGGGACCGATCCCTGTTTGTATTCACCTTCAACTCAGCACAGAGCAGTGTGGAATTCAGGTGGATACCTGCAGCAGGATCTGTAAAGGGTCAAGATCTGATCCATGCAAAAACTAGGAAGAACACATTAACAACTTTATTTCAATACATGGGTCCCAGATTCATCCCCCCCATCCACACTGAATGAGTTAAAGGAGTCTATTCTTTATATTATGGTCTAGCTTAGGGGAAAATAAAACAATAAAAACAATATTAACAACTATTGCAATATCATTTTGCAACGATAGCCATACAACAAAGGACATAAACTTGTATAAATATACATATATATATATTGATTTATAAATGCATTGTGCACTTTGAGGAGATATAACAAGTAACTGTTCGTCCTCATATTTGTAAAATTCGATACCCTTAAAGAAGTCTTTATAATCCACAATCTTCCCACAGGAGCAAAACCACTCTTTAATCTTAAAAGAAACACTTATGTGATATCTATCAAGATAATTATCACTATCCGATGCAAAAGTAATTTCTTGAAAGAACATGTGGCCATATCGCCATAGTCTCACATATATATTTAGTCTGCAAACACTTGATTCACAGTTCAAGCGATTTTGCACTTTTTAAATAGAATGACGTGTGTGTGACATCTAACACGAATCTGATGACTTGTGATCCTATGTGTTAGTGAGCATCCAGGTTAGATTCGTTCAGTTCAGTTGTCAACACAGTGTGAAGATGACGGCGTGCATAATTAATGTAGTCACTGATCCTTCAAAAGTGTAGGACAAAAACACATATTTTCGGGTTACATTAGGGATAAATCATAGGTGAGTGTAATATCATGAATGACGCTGGAATAACTAAATGCAATATTTGTATGATTCATGACTTTATTACTGTTAATAATAAACATGTGATTTTCCTACTATATTACATGTTAAAATGTCGGCAGTGAAAACCATATATCAGAAATGATATACATTTTTCCTTTTGAAAAATTGTGGACACTAAATTGAAACTGTATTCCTTATTTCCCTGTTTTCACTCCACAGTATTTTCTTGACGAAACTGAACATGGAGACCATGACGCAAACTGTTGCATGTACAGAATCAGCCGAGTGCCTCTTCATTTGAACTTCTGTCTGGAGCCCAACAGATGGCAGTCTATGAACCTTTGATAAATGAGGCTTTGGTCTCTGTTTTCACCCTGAGGAGTTGCTGCTGAGGACATTTCAGTCTAATAATTATCACCACAGATGTGTAGTATGTTGCACAGTCAATAGAGGTCAACACTCGACAGTAAAACCAAATGAAACCAGTCTGTGAACAGCCTGCTGTGGTTCAGTCTGTGCATGTGTCATTCATTTAGGCAATGTGCAACTTATGAGCAGATTTTAGTTATTTGTTCGTATGCCTTCAAATTGTGCTTTCATAACATTTCATTCAAACTATCAACCTACATCGAGTTCCATGACCTAGATGTCATAGAGTTTTAATTTAATACAGGGGCGACTGAAGAGGCTTACATATGAATACTTGTTTATGGGGCACTACAGGATAACTGTTTTCCCATATGTGATAGTTTCACCTTAAATACTCCAAGTGTATAATAAGTGTTAAATAACTTAAATAACAAAACAGTATAAATCTGTGAATCTTCTCAATCGGGGGGGGGGGGGGGGGGGGGGTGTCTAGGGGCGGGGCCAGCGGACATCCGATTTGCTCTCCGTAGAGCTAACATGAAACAAGGAATGACTTCAATGTGCACTTTACCGAATCAGGAACTGTGCATGGATTTTGAACATATAATTGCCCCCTCCGTGTAAATTAAAGCCCTTTAGTGGGCCCTGGTTTAAAAAAAAATCCTTGATCCGCAACTGTTCTGTATGAATTCCAGTGGATCTTTAATTTTTTATATAAAAAAAAAAGGGAAATTACTACTCTAGCTTTCATTACTTCAGTGACACTATCATTCTCGTCCAGGGTTTTATGCAGTTAAATAATAAAGCAATGGACAAACTAGAAATGATTTGAATTGGTGTGTCATCACTTTTTATTTTGTATTCTTATTTCAGAAACGATACAGTAAATGAAATTCAACATGAGCTGTGTTGATACAATTCAGGAATGCAATCACAGAGCCAAAGGAAAAGCTTGCAAAAACTGCAGAGGTGAACCAGATTGTAATCAATCCATGACAGTGTCTCCATCGTGCTGAAGGAGCCAGGTCAACATGGAGCAGGTGTCCCTGCCACTCAAAACACACACTGAAGTAAATATTTAGAAATGTGCTGATGCTCTTGGCCCCCGCATGTCAGGGAATGAAAGAATGATCTGTTGTGTGTGCTGGTACCGGATTGGCTAAGATGGGTTTCGTTTCTCCCCACATTTGAAACAAGGAACAAGCTGTGATGTGAAAGCAGCGGCCATGTTTACAGCTCTAGCTCTCTCACCACGTTGCATAGTACACGAATGTTCTTATTTTTTAGCGGAAGGATATTTATTTGCTGGTCTTATTGTGAATGACACTCATTCAAGCAATCCGGGTTTGAAACAATGCAAACATGGCGGCTGAAATGGAATGAACAGAAGTGCAAATCAAGTATAAAAAGAAACTATGTATTTAAATGTGTTTAAAGTACAAGTCATTCCTCCGATCTTTTTCTCACAAACACTGGGATTAATATTCCATACGACATACAACATTTTAACAACTTACATGTTTATCCCCTCGTGAATAACATCACTGATATGAAAATTTGTGATCAGTAAAATCCACAAAATAGGCACACATACATCAGTCTCCAAAATAATTTTTACAATCAATATGCCATTCGTTTTGCACAAGTCTTCGGCTAACATTTGATAAATCAATTGTTCGTCATCAATCCTTAAACATTTGCAAATAACCCCTTGAAATCTTTTTTTCCCTCAAACATGGCCACAGTGACGTGTCTTCGTCCCATCTAACCACATAACTCTTCATTCTCAACACCACCTTCAATCTACCATTCTCTGTCAACCTGCCTGTAACCCGTACATTCATTTCAGCAAATGCAGCACATAAAGCAACATAATATACACTGTGTTAAACTGATTATTGCACTGTGATAGTTATGCATATTTTTTACTTTCCATTGATTAAAAATGAATAATAAACTGCAGTGAATACTTTAACCATGTATGTTAATGTAAATGCCATGTGTCCTACCTACCAACCCCTGTGATTTTGTCAAGGAAAAATTAAGGAATCTTATTTAACTTAGTATCATCTACATCGATATTCATCAGGATTTGACTGGATTGTTGAATATGATCCTTTATTAATACAGAACAAGGAGAGTGCCTCCAACCAAAGTACTGTATAGTCGATTAGGATATGTATCAACACCACTTTGACTTTGCCTGTCCCTTCTTTGCCTTAAAAGTTAAAACTTCCCTCCACTTCTCCTCTTGCAAGACCAGTAAATATAATGATAATGATAATTCATTAATAATATTCAAAACAATAGCCCTTTACTTTGACATTATTCAACTAAAATAGTCAGACACTGTCAAAGTGTGGTGAAGATGTAATAAAGTGTAACAGTCATTTAGAGTGAATTCAAATCTATGGTTAGTTTGAGTCTTTGCATTTTTTGATATGTATAGAAGCATACAAGCCACATCAACTGTGATATGTAAAAAGCTTGTTCTTGTCACTCCGGAATATGAATGTGAGTCACATAAAATACTAAAACTACCTCAATACATTAATCATAGGCCAGGACCGGCAATAAAAGCTGCAGAAAAGTAACTTGGGTGAAACTTTATCAGAAAATCTTTTTTAATGGTTGATCCAATGGCAAGAAAGTCTGTGGAAAGTGTGGTTATGCTTTAATGGACATCCTGTAAACGCCCTCACAGGTCAGTGGAGACGTTGCTCCTCTTCACCCTCAGGCTACCGCCCCAGCCGCGGGGACAGGTGTTGTAGGAGTGTCCGGGCGACCGGAGGCCCGAGTCCTCAGACTCAACAGAGGCGTCCGAGTCGGTGAGGGAGCGAGTGTTGTAAAGCCTCACAGGGGAGCAGATCCTCTGTGTCGGAGTGGGCGGGGGGCTGGTGAAGGGCGGGGACCGGGCCCCCAGTGCCCGCGACTGGAAGGGGCTTGTGGGCGGTTTGTGACAGTCGTAGCCGTGGTGCGAACTTCCCAGCGGTGAGATGGGGAGGCTGTGACCACTCAGTGCGCCAGGGGACGGGCTGTTTTTACGTTTGGCTGCGTTGATGATGTTCTTGGCCAGGAGGCGATGGTTGGCCTTTGAGTCTAAGTTATTAACAATGGGGGACATGCAGCGACTGTCTTTGGTTGGGGGAACAGGGGAGGCGGCAGAGGATGTGTACAGAGGTTTGGTGGAGGTGAAGGATAAACTGTTGTGCGAGGGGGCTGGAGACTGGGAACGTGAACCCCAGGGAGGAGAGATGGGAGATGTGATTATTTGGGAGGGTCTGGGTGAGACAACAGCAGAAGTAACCTGGCTTACCATGGGCGACTGACATCTCGAACCCCAGGGAGGAGAGATGGGAGATGTGGCTGTGATTGTTTGGGAGGGTCTGTGTGAGAAAGCGGTGGAAGTATTCTGGTTTACCATTGGCGACTGGCATCTCGAGCCCCAAGGAGCTGAGATGGGAGATGTGACTGTAGGTGTTTGGGAGGGTCTGGATGAGACGACAGTGGAAGTATTCTGGCTTACCATCGGGGACTGACATCTCGACCCCCAAGGAGGTGAGCGTGGGGAGGTGGCTGCAGATATCTGCGAGGGTCTGACTGTTGTGGTTGCGTTAACAGTGGAAAACTGGATATTCTGACTGGTCATAGGAGACTGGCATCTAGAACCCCTGGGAGTGGATACAGGGGAAGTGAATGAGCGGTTGGAGCTGGAGGCGGTGGTGGAGGGGCGACTCACTTGGAGGCCTGACGTCAAGGGTCCTGAGGCGGGACCCTCCGGGCTGCTGAAACGTCTGGTGAGACCGGGTGTCCTGGTTGGTGTGGGAGTATCACTTGAGGTTTCAACTGGGGTTGAGTCCTTTGGCGTCTGTAGGCACAAATATAATAAATAATTACATTTTTAGGAGTAGGACAGGCTCTCAAATACATGCATACACAAATATAACACACAATTAACAAAATAAGAGAGTGGAATTATTGTACAACATAGGAATAATTCCATTTTAAGGTTTTGATTTGATGCTAAGTAAATCTATTTTGATGAATTAGTGTTTATGTGTTCAGTCTGAGTCCCCCGTGAAAGGCAGGTCATCTGAGTGTGTTCCCTTCTGCTGTTTCAGTTTCCTTAAAGCCAGTGTACACAGCCAGGGCCGGTCTTCAGTGTCTCTCTCAGGTTACTGTAATTTGGCCTTGCTCAGGTGGTTAACCTGAACTTGGCAGTCCTTGTTAATACACCTACTAATCAAGAACTAACAGTCTTTGCTCAGGATAATAATATGAAGACATGTCAGTGGAGTTATAGTCTGAACTGCTCAGATCAGTATCCCGGCAGGTTATGATCTTTTAAGACATGGTCATGTTTCAAAAGGTCAAGGCATCTGTGCGGGAAACAAGACCCAGGTCAAGGTTCACATCATTTGTCTGAAAGTCTGAGCCCATGAGGACGTAACAAAACCAAACACACATAAACCAGAAACTGAAGTGTAAAATATCTTCCGATGCCGAGCTGAGCTTATTTTTCAGCATTAAATGTCGCATACTGTTTTAAAAATAGACCTGGCTGCTTGTGTAAATAATCTGTTTACATAACCATCGTGTTACATGTATTATATTGTGCCAGTAGTTAGAGTGATTGCAAGAAAGAAAAAGGAAATAACAAAGAGTTAATATTAAAAGTCAAAGTCTGAAAGAAGTGCATGAAGTCAGGAAATGAGAAAAAGGAGAGAGAGTTCACGGCACAGCGTTAGCACAAAAGTTTAATCACAGCAGGAAAGAACTTTAACACAAAGTAAATCAATCATATAGGACAAGATAACCGCAGAAGAGAAGAGAAGAGTATATCAAGCTTTAAAAACTGAAACGTGCATAAACCCTGACTGATGACATCCTGGGAAAAATACATATGGAATTACCACGAAAACAATAAATATGTAGATCTTTGATGCAAATTAGTATGCAGCCTGCCTGAGACATCAAAGTAGTACACACCATGTACCATATATTACGGTACAAAAAAATGGCGGAAAAGCGCAGTGTATTACCCTGAAGACATAAAGACATAAAAGGAGCTCTCTAGCTGTAACTCTCATGTCAGTGAGCAGCATTAAATTGCAAATCATAGATCATAAAGCAGATGCCAGACCATCTGTTAAAGTGCTTTGTGAAGCAGCATCACCCTGGTGACCACAGGACTGGGAGACAAAGTGGAAAGAGTGTGAGGTTGTTTCTCATGATTTTCTGAAAGGCACCGAGAATGGAAGTGCTGACGTGCTCAGCAGCTTTTGGGTTCAGCAACTTATCTGATTCCATCAAGGCGCTTTTGAAAAATGTTAACCAAGGATAAGGATCTTCATGTGGAAAAAAACAAAAGGGAAATTAAGATAATTATATGGTCACCTCCATATTCTATTTAACAAAATCTGAATATGACATTCAATTTGGTATACGCACCTTATAGTATCTATAGGGAAAGTATTTTACACTATATTGCAAGATTCAATCATTTCAAATCTAAAAAGATTCAACTCTATGATGTCTCTACAATGCAGGAGATAGTACAAAGAAAAGAAGAGGCATAAGAAGAATGCGTAAGTTTAAGAAAAAAGTGCATTCAATTTTAAATTTAAAGCCTTCCACATGAAATTGAGTTTTAAAATCACATGCATAATTTCTACAAAAGACCCAATCCCTCTAATGACATTTCATTCTAAAAGTGATACAGAGAGGGTCTCCACACCTGTGGTGCAATCCCTGCCCTCTTGGCAGAAAACGTTGGCCTCGGTGCCTGGACTCCTGACCGGGGAGTGGACACTCGCTCTGGAGAAAAGGCAGGCATAGGAGAACTGATCCTGGGCTGCCCAGGAGCTGGAGGATTAGACCGATATTCGACACCTGGGGGACTGAGAGGCAGCTGAGGAGACATGCAATGGGTATGGATGTGAGAGGGAGGGTTGTGGGGCAAGGAAGTCTGTCTTGAGAAGGTCTGGGTGGAGATCATGTTCTTGGCCTGTGGTGCTCCTCTGGGTAGCGTACTAATGGGGTCTTTAACGGGGTTAAAGGTGAAGAGGGAAGAGTTAATCTGGTAGGGCCGGTGCCTCGATAGGTCCATCTCTAGCTTGGAGCATCCATTCTCTAACGGCTCCGGAACCGGCTGTGGTGCTGGAGCTTTTTGCCTCGGTTTCTGCTTGATTTCCTGTTGGGCCTTTAGGTTTTGTGAAAGCTGAGTGCTCATTTCAGAGTTTTTGGCAATGGCCTTGACTCTCCCAGGCATGTTTGATGGGTAAACCCAAGATGGTGGCAGAGACATCGTGGGAGACGGGGACCTCATTTGACCTGCTTTCTGATTATCAACAACATATTTCTCCATCCTGGACTGACGCTTGGCAAACAGCTCAGCCCCCTTTCCTGAGACATTTGTGAGGGTCTGTTCTGGCCTGTGCTCTTCTCTCGGTCGGGTCCTGGAGCTCTTTAGGCAGGAGGTCCACTCTGGTGCTTTAGCCTCATCTTTCCTATCTTCTTCCCTGGCTAGGAAGTTGGAGGCCTCTGCACCCAGAGCCAGTAACTCTTCCTCAGATGTTGGCTCTGGAACAGATCTATGTCCGTGCTTCTTCCTGTCATCAGCCCCTTGCACCAGAGACAGCAGCTCTGGGTTCGGAGCGACCACCTGCTTCTCTTTGAATGTGAACATTGATTTCCTACTTGCCCTCTTAGCCGCACCCTCCTCAAGTATCCCTGTTTTGATCGTTGTTATTGGCCTCCTCTCTTCCAAGGGCTGCGGAACGAATGTTGAGGGCTTTGGGGCCTTGGGTGGGCCGTAATGAGGCATTGGTGGGTAGTTAGATACAGAAGAAACAGGGAACTGAGATGGTGGAAGGGAAGAAGGCGACATCACAGGAGACATCGGAGGTGGACTGGAGTAGTAGGCCTGCGGCGGTTGGTTTGTGAAGGCCGGTAGAGGAGGCGTGGGATACGATGGAGGCGGAGGTGGAGGTGAGAAGGCCACGGGTTGTGGAGCAGCGTAAGCAGGCAGACGAGGAGTGTTGTAGGAAGGAGGAGGGGGGATGTTCATGACAGGGCTAGCTGCTTCTGGAGACTGCACCGTCGGCGGGGAGAAAAAGGGCCTGGCAGTTCTGTTGATGATGGCGCTTGTCTGCTTGGATGTGGACAGAAACGCCCTGTCTGATCCAGAGGCACCGTGACAGCCGTTAAGAAACGTTCCGCGGGGAGTCGGCCCTGTAAGCCCCCCATTTATCCCTGCCTCCTCTTCTACATGCCCCACCATGACTGGATCAGTATTATTACTTCCTGGGGGAATCTCCTCCATGACTTTGTCCTCGTGGATTTTATCTCTCGCCTCTTCGTCTTCCTCCTGTTCCTCTTTGACAGGCAGGAAGTGTCTCTCCTGGATAAAACTATCCTCCAACTCCTCTTTGTGGAAATCTTTACATGGCTCCTCCATGATGTGACCTACTCCAGGTACACTGACAGGTGACGAGAATAGAGGCTTGGTGGCGCTATTCTTCAGGTTGAGATCTCTATCGTTCTCCTCACTGCTCCTCTCTGCCCATGTCAATTTGTTGGAGGGGGCAGTTTTCAAATTCTCTGATCTGTCCTTGTCTGAGCCCTCTCCGCAGCTTTCGAGTGTGAAGGCGTTGACCCTCTGCTTGCGGCGGTTGAAGAGCTGCACGCCCCTGGAGCTGTAGTTGGAAGGCACAGTGAGCTGGGCGGCAATGATTTGGCTCCTGACTCGAGCCTCTTTGAGCTCCTTCTCTGATAAACTGGCGCTGCGGGTCAAATCTGAGGTGAAAGGGAAAGAAAGTGGACAACTCAATAAAAGGAACAATGGCTTTAGTTGTTTTTTTTCTGTATAGAGATGTTCGATTAATGATCAAACAGACCCAAACCATACTATTTAAACATACAGCATTCCCTCAACATCCAATTAAAGCTCACCACAGGGCTTTTATATACAAATAGAGACAACCAACAGGGACACATTTTTTAACAAGTCTGGGATTGAATTTCTTTGTTAAACCCACATAATTGTCTCTGCACCATATTTTTTTTATTATTCTTCGCTGTACTTTTCATTTCTTCCAATCCAGCGAGAAAAAAAAGGTGTAGACAAAGAGCTAACAGACAGAAACATTTCCAATAAACAATTTAATAGGAAAGTTGTAAAAGCTTGTTTTTGTTGCAAGTCACTAAGAGAAAGAATCTGGGTCATTGTCTTCTATGGGGCCGAAAATTCTGCAGTTCGCTGACCGCATTGAATTTAAGAGCTAAAATATGTCCGTGTTAAAACTGAAAGTTTGTTTTCTGAGCTTAAGAGCTCCATTCCAGGCAGCGGAGCTATTTCCTCTGCCATCTGCAGCAGTCCCTCCCTGAGCATTCCTCCGCCGCTGAGGAAAAACTCCCTGCCTGAGCTTCCAACATGCCTTTGGTTTCTCTGTGGAGTTAATTTGTGCGACGCAACAGCTCGAACCCTTAATAGACCATTTTTTACAATCTGCAGCTTCCAAAAATGACATCTTTCGCCTGCTGTCTATAAACATACTATACAATCAAGTGTTCCCAATCTTAAATATAGTGACTGCATTGCGCTTAAAAGTTCATGAGAGGAAAATCAAAGCTGCATCTTTTTTTTCAGGCTGGTGGAAGATATTTAGCTTCCCCCCCAGGCACGTCTCTTTTTTCATTTAATGAGGTGATGGATCCAGACAGCAACATTTTATGGTGTAATCATGTGTCAGTCACAGTAACACAGTGTGCATTCTAAATGCATTTTTTCCCCGGCACAGAGTTTAAAGCTAATAATCATTCCCTCCAGTAAAAAGAGTAATATGCTTCAGTCATTGATTTTTACAGACCTTAAGTCTGCCCTCAGAGTAATTTGTTTAACTCTTTGTAGTTGTCTCTTACATAATCTCCTGTCAAGTACACAAGCACAAATTCATTATGTCACTTTTAACCTACTCTTTTTATTCCTAAAGAGGGACAATGGGGCCCAGTTGGATTATATATATACGTTATCGTTGCTTATGCAAACATAGACTGACACCTCTGACTGTTCTCACGCCTGAAGGGAAATCCATCAATGTCCGTTTCAACTGTGTCAAATCAATCAACCTGACACTACAGCGGAAAAGATGGAGCGTGGCACTAAAAGGGATATCATAGATCAACCCCATTAGATATATATGTGATAACAATATAACAAGGATGAAAACATCATCGCACAGCCTTTTAAACAAGCACTCCCCTCAGCGCTATTGGCATGAGCATAAATCACTGTCTTTTATAAGCTGCAGCAGAGACGTGAGGCGGCCCTGTCGCACAGGTACTGATTGTATATTCAGATGCTTTTATCAGGGTTGTCAATAACAAGCTTGCAGGTCCCAATAACAACTGTTATTTGCCATTTACTGTTTGTAAACCATGCTGCCCTGACTATATACTTGAGCAGTGAGACATGAAATGAGATGTCCTCACTGTAAACATCTACCTCTGCTGTGAGCCAGACCTTCTTATCAAGTAACAGCAGGTGCAAAAGCCATCAGTGACCAAACTACAAGTGATACCCTTTATGAAATTTAGATTTGTATCATTTTCTCCCCAATTTCTTAGAGTAAATTCAATTTAATTTGTACATAACTAGGTAATTATTGAATGACAGATGCCAATTTTCCAGATGGGATGGTCAATCAAAACCAAAAATTGGAGATCAATCTGATTGAAATAAATTAATTTTCTTCCGAAAATTACATCATAGATCACTACAGGGCATTAAATAAATAAACAAATAAGTTAGTTTCAACTTCAAGTTTAGTTGTGAGGGGAAAAAAACAAACCAAAAGTTTATGGACAGTTTAGTTGATGTCATCTGATACAAAAACAACATACTCTTAAGTCATAATTTTTTACCACAAACAGACAAGTCAAAAATCTCCTCACTTTTGATTCATCCCCAGAAAATAATCCTCTCCCTGTGTCATCACATCCGTGCCTAATCTCTTACCTTCTTTTCCACGTCAAAACTCAAGAGCTCCGCCGTTTTCTAGTACTTCCAGAGAGTTTTCAATCTAACTGCGTCTGATTCAGCTTCACACCCCCTTTCTGTACCGAGTCCGAGCCACGGGATCGGGTTTCATCCCCTCCGCAGCCCAGCACACAGGCAGGCAGGCAGGCAGGCTGGGAGAGAGGGAGGGAGGGGGCTGTAGCTGGAGGCTGTGCTGTCCGTCATTCAGCCTCCAGCACTTTTGCACTTTCTTTAAAACTCTATGTTACCACCATCTCCACTGGGCGAGCACTTATTATAAAGAATGAGACTTGCCTCTGAGAAACAGTGCTCATGTGGAGAAAGTATCGAAGCTGCACGCAGACGACACTTTTGTTTTGACAGCTCTGGAGAGGTGTCCAATCAATGGTGGTCTTATCTCTGTCTAATATCCTGTGATGGCGGGCAAGTGTCTGACCCTGGTTCAAGTCTTTGAAGTGGAGAGGGAAGCCAGAGATACAGGCTGCTCCAGCTTATGAGACCACTGGGACACCAGAGCTCATGCACCTCAGCTGCCCTGCACGTCTGTCTGGACAGCGCCATGTGTGTTCACGTGCTTCCTCTGCCCTTCTGTGAGTCCTCTGGGCCATGAGCTCCAACCTGCAAGTGCAGGATAGGAATTTCCCGTCCTCCAATCGAGACAAAACTCAGCCTTCCATGGATGATGCAAGACCCTCTAAATTACATTGTCCAACTCCCCCTACCTCTAACTTTCTCTAGATCCATCTGCCCTTGGTCCTATCCCAGAGATGGGAACACTCCCCCAAAGCGGAGGATTTAAGTCAGGGGGCCAACCATGCATTTGTGTATCAAAGGTCAGATTACCCTGTCGGATGTTATCTCTCTCCGGGCGATGGCTGTGCGGGGTGACAACAGCGGCTCCCGTGGGTGATGTGTGAAGCCGTATGGAAAGACAAGGATTAACTGGAGGTCCTGGGATCTCACCAGGCTGAATTTGACCCCAACTCCTGGGTGGATCCCGTGGGGGAAATAAAACACCAGCCCAGGGGTGGAAACTGAGCCCCGCTGCTCATATTGTTACTTTCGTGCATAATGCACGTTCCCTGCAGAGGTGCTGTGGATTTGTATGCCTTTGTGTTGCTATCTGGATTTCTTTTAAACTTGAGGTAACTACTTAGTGGGTAATGAGTGATGAGAACAGTGCTTTATAGGTGCAGAGGCCGGAGATCTTCATCAGGGCCTTTACAACGTAACAATTATTTAATGGCCACAACCTTTCGGTTTTGCTTCCTCACAGCACAATGTCCACAATGTTGCTTTATGCTCTTTGAATGCAGCGTCTGACAAACCCGTCACCGCCCAGAGGTAATAATATCTCCATATTGTTTTCTAATATTGCTGCTTAACTACATAATGATCCTGTGTTATTACAGCGCTGAGTTAACTCCTCTCATTCTTTTGGAGTTGGCAGTTGTGACAGAAAAATAGAAAGGTCTGGAAAAAGTCTCCAAACAGCTTCTCCCAGAAGTTAGGCCATTATTGTCAGTGGCTGTCTTGTATTTGAAGTCTGCCCTTTAGCAGTGATGCTTGATTGCATTTCCATTGGTGGTAGGACAGCCTTGTTTTTGCATTTTTAACAGCATGCGTCAAGTAGACGCATGCTGACACAGGGCTGCCTGTTTTCTCTATTCGATGCCTCAGCCGTACGATTTCTGAGAATAGGATAAACAACAGTTCAAGTTATGATGTAGCATCACAGCGTGAGTCACAGAGTAACAGAGTAACAGAGTAGCAGAGCACTTTCATGACACTGCTTGGGCTCCACAAATAAAGACAGAAATGCCACATAAACAAACACTTACTTGTTTTCCGGCTCACATGTTCTTCGTTGAAACCTGTCTTCTCCCATAATGCATCGCACTCTGTCCCGGGAGTGTGCATTTCTTCCGTTGCCTGGATAGGTTTCCTCTGTCCTCCTGGACTCCAGCTCACCCCTCTCCTGATCGATGCATGTCCCTTATTCATCTCCATTGCTACCCACAGTTAAAATGCTCCTGCTGCAGCAGAAACAAAAACACCCGCAGCAGTGGGAAATGGGACGGTTTAGTTCCAGTCAGGTCAATCTTCTCTCCTGATAAGACAAAGCCACTGATCCAGCTGGAAGATGGGAACTTTTACTCCTCACTGGCAGGCAGTGAAAAAAGTTTACGAACACAAGAACCCAAACCAAAGGGCGGACAAGGAAAGAAGTGGCTCAGCTTTCCAGTTTGCTTCTTCCGGCCATGGCTCCCCTCTCAGCGACAATGCCTCCAAATGTTGTTCTGTAGTCAGCTGAAATTTGATGGAAGAAGTCTGCTCTCGCTTTGGTCTTCATGAAGTATTAGTCTCTGTCTAGCAGGACCTCCCAGCCGGGTCAGCTCCAATGTGTCTTGGATGAGCTCCCGTGGATAACTGCCACGAAAATTGCACAAGTTTGCTCTGCTCTGTTCAAAATCTGGCAAAGACGGGTGAGAATCAGTCCAGGCTTCTCTATTTGCATCTCTCTAGTTCTCCTTTTTTTTTCTTCCTTTCCCAGACTTTGCTCTTCCTCCTCTGCTATTTTGGTCACCAAAACATGCTTTTCGTCTGCATCCGTATCTCCAGCACGGAGATTATTTTTCTCTCGGAGAAAAGGGTCTGCCCTTTATCTTGAAGATCATAACTCTGCAGTGACGTGTAGGGGGACTGTGTATGTGGGCGCTTCCTGCTGTTAGGTGCATGCGAGGAATAACATTTCGCTCTGGAAAGGTTATTCCACAGACTGATTTGTATTCAGAGCTTCAAAGCAGCCAGTTAGTGTTGCTTTACTGAAGTTTCCTGTGCTATTAGTTATACAGTAAAGCCAGATACAGCCTCCACTGGCTCAATGTCTTTCTTGTGTTTCTTCACAAAACCACAATCAAGAAGGAAATTTCTTTTGCTGATTGAGGAATCAGGGAGTTATCATGAATTCAGTAATTCAGCTGTCAATTGCTGCTACCCACAGATTTGGTTTGTTTGTTTTGCTTCTAGTAAAGAAAACAAAGTGGATATCTGTCTTCTGATGTTCAGACAGTTCTCCGTTTGGTGTAGCTAGTGGTTGATAAATGGTCTTTAATACATTTCCACGTCCATTTTCTTCGCAGAATGACCTGGGAACAGAGGAATAAGCAGGTTTAATTCAAGTAATGCAAATGTCAACAGTCATGTTATTTCAAATGTGACATTTAGACAGATAAAACCTAGATATTACTTCTATTCAGAAGTTTGGGAAACCGCTGGTACAAGAACCCTGCTTCATTCTCCACCATCATCGTTTGAACAATGACACAAGCTTCAACCCACTTCTTTGTACAGGACATAAAATATTATGATGACGCTTTCGAGGAAGCAGTCCAAAAACCTGACCTTTGTGCCGTCTGAGAAGCAGCAGCTTCTACAGATGGCAACCCTGGCAAATGGGGAAACGCAGTTTGGCTCATCTAACCCTTTCAATGAGCCCAGCTTGAACTCCAAAACGCACAAATCTAAACTTATTTTCGAAAACAATGCATGTCTTTAAAGATGAAGACTAGCGCCCTCATTTTGAACTTTAGATGGGCCGAAAGGGTGTAGCAGGAAATGAAGATATGCAGCCATAAAAGTCTGGATATGATAAAACTCCAAATAAGGAAGAAAGGTCACAATTCACTAAGAGTTGAATGTCAGAAATCTGTATGAAATCTGCCAAATAATGAGTGTCATCTGAGTCCACGCCTGTTGATACGATATGAGGAGACAAACAAAGATGTGAGTGTCCCACAGAGACATCCATTGCATTCCTTCTTCTTATCGGATAAAGCATTTCATTAGATCCACAGTGTCACATTTCCCTCCTCAAAGCTAATAGGACCCACTGGCAGAGTTTGCAAATGATAAACCAGAGTTCGCACGTCCTTGTCCTTGATCAGACTTGCCTCTCCTTGAAAATGATCAGGGCTGCATTTGTTTTCATTCATGAGTCACCGCTGTAACACTCAGGAGTGGGTGGCCTGTGCCGAGGACGACGCACATAATCATTATCTTTTAACTGTCTAGTCTCTCAAGGGCCTAGCAACCACTCTCACGTCCGTCTCTTCTCAAGGTTTGTGAGCTCCGTGAATTTGTTTGCATGCCTTGAAGACTGTGTTTTGTTGAGACACTCTCCAACATGACTGCTGAGTCACAGGGGCGGATCCAGGGGTGCCACCCTGGGGGATGGGGGCATTGATGGCCTAGATCTGATTGGCCCCTTAAGTGCCCCTGTTCTGTCTTCATTAATATACATTTTCTATGCTTTTTTGTAAACAATGTGCTTGAACAAGAACCAATGTTTTCAAAATATACTCAATGTTTGCTCAGAGCTATCGAGCTTACAGTAACATGGCCGGACCTGAATGTGCCCCTAACTGAATCAGGAATTGTACATGGAAGTTTGACTTATAATTAGGACCTCTGTGTAATCCAGTAAAGTCGCAGATCCGCCACTGCTGGGTCATGACAGTCTCATTCCTCCGGAGACAATCGGCCCAAACACAACAGAGCCCCACCTCCCTGCAGAGAGGAGACAAATATCCTCCACAGTTCAGCTTACTGGTGTGAATGTGTCAAGTGAGACAAGATGAAAGCTGCTATTGTTTAGACCCCTTCTGACAACAGGGCTTTGATTCCCCCAGATGTGTTATCTATACTGGGATCAAACTGGATATCATCTGGAGTCAGAAACATTCTCTTTGGATTCGTTTTCGTTTTCACCCCCGATGGCTTTAATGGTATTTACTTTAAACACAGTTGTTGTTCCAAGACTTCCCAAGTCAATGTAATCAACAGGAACAGAGGTGAACATGTATCAAGGGGTTCCCGCTGGTCAACTGCTGCAGCAGATTGATTACAATATAGTTTAATTATTGTTTTACAATGCAATCTGACAATATTTATTAAGTGCTGGACGGAGAACAGATGTAGGAAACTTAAAACCGACATCAGCAGAGATGCATAATCGCTCTGGCTCGGAAAACAAAACACCAGCATATGGACACTCGAAATCCACAACTGCAACAATCTGTTATTTATTTTCTCCTTTTTGTTATCTGGACCAGTTTGTTAATTTCCATCTTGCGTGTTGCGTTTCATCCAGATGAACTCGTGATATCTCCCCTGCTCCAAGTGATCCTATCTACCCGGCATACCTAAGACCTGATGTCAGCTCTCCTCTTCCCCTCCTCTACCCTTCAATTACCTTGATGTTCAAAAGGTACTTTTACAGTGCCCACCTGTGCTGCTGCGCTCCCACACACTTTTCCTGTGCCACCCATTGACCTCCATGTGAGGAGCCAAGGATATCATTTACAGTTTGGCCCGTAGGCCACTTTAGAGTGTAATCACAGAATTCCTGTACATCGTCAGTACGTGACGGATTCATATGCAGACAGCAAAATGTACACCACAGCTCCCTGCAGCATGTCTCACAAAGTGGTGACACACAAAGGAAATGTTCTGGCAGCAGCACAAACCATAATCACTCATATGTCCCTTGTGGCCGTAGTGTTTTACATTTATCACACATCTGCAATCAACGGCCGACCTGTTGAAAGCATGTCAGTCACCTAATAAATCCTATGTGTGTATTTTCGCCTCAGGTATAACATCTGTACATCATCTGTGGCTCTGGAATATGTGTCCAGCTTGATTGGGAAAGCTGTCCCAGACTTTGGCACCCCACTAAATGTGAGATGTATGGATGTCAGGTGAGCATTCCAGCCACTGATACTTTGAAGTGCATCAGACAACAAAGCTTACAATGAGACATCTGGTCCGGAGAGCGCATGCAGACCTTTATGACTGAGTCCCTCAGGGGCAGAGTTGCCGTGTGTCTGCGGTGCGTGGCTCCTTTACAGTTTGGCATGCCAGAGAAAAATTACCATTCTGCCGCAAATGGCAAAAAGGCTTTACCAGGGCCTACTGCTCCTTCTCTCTCTCTCTTCCATTGTTCCTCTTGCTAAGACAAAAGAGTCATTCAGCAGTGCAAAATAATTTTGGATAGTGCTCCAAAATTGGCATTCCTGGATCATAATTCCTCAGGAGTCTGTGATAGTCGACATGCCTCGACTTGTGCACGGCTGGTGACTGACATGTAAAAGCTCTGCGTGGCACAGACGCAGATGAAAGTCACAAATATCTCTTTCTTCTCTCCACTCTATACTTTCCCTTTTTCTCTTTTCAAAAATCCGGCGAGTGCACTCATAAATCATGCAGAGCAGAGAACCTTGTGATGAAGTGTCAGCCTCATGTGCGGCTGCTCATCCTACTCTGTCTGAGACGCAGGTGGAGGACTTCAAGAGGCAGAGATAAATACTTTTCTCTGGTGTCTGTGATCCGGTGCCAAGAGGGAGGAACACTCCAAAACAATCAGAGTCATAATCTGAAAACTGTTAGACATGAAAGGAAGGAAGTTCAAGCACGTTTTAGGAATGTAAATTGTGCACAAGTGATATAAATACACCAGCATCTATTTGCAAAAACTGACTTTTTAGCAGTTTTTCTCTTCACATGGAGACAAAAAAAGTTTGCTGAAGTTTTAAAGCATCTTCAGGGAATAATTTGTTAATATATGCAAAGTAACATATGGCCGAATAGAACCTGCCATCGCCCCCCTGTAAAGCAGTTAATGGCTCTCACCTGTTGTGTTAACAGGAAGCAATTACTTATATGCGTAAGTCAATACAGTCTCCAGCCAGGTCTTTAATTAGATACACACTCTAATGTTACACAGTGCAGTTCAACTCTATAACCTGGCTAAACCCCAGGCTCCACACAGTCAGGACAATGGGCTCAGATATCAGTGACCACGGTGCTAATGTGGCCAGCCAACTCCCCTTTCTCTGCAAGTCTGCGAGCCTGCACCGAGGGAAAAAAATACCACAGCAGCCAGCCACAGATGTTTGTCATCTGCACAGACAAAGACTTTCAAAGTTTCCCTCCTCTTCTGCTGTAGTTCCCTGCTTCCCTGCTTCCCTCTCTGCATCTCTCTTTCTGCAAACAAAGACAATGTCTTACCCCAAATGGACAAATGTAACGGGCTGCAGGTGACAACGCCTGCAGCGTTCACAGTCTCACAGCAGCAGATAAAGTTCCAGGGGTTTTGTGCTCCTTCCTGTTTGCTGGTGTTGTCACGCTGCTCACCTGTACTGTAGTGGGTCTGGCTGTGTGAGGCAGCCAGAGTGTACAGCACTGCCCCTTTTCAGCTCCTGCACACACGCCTCCCCCTTTTTACCTCTCCCCCTTGCTCCCTCACTCCCTCAGTTGAAACAGACGAAGGATGGGGTTGGGAGGGGGGTCAGTTGGAGCACAGAAGGCTCTTTGTCTGGGATTTTTTCATATGGTTTCCTTCAAGCTTGCATACTGAACACATTATGCCATAATATATTTTCATATTCAACACGGGGATGTCGAGGAGCGAGCGGGCCCCACTCTGTTCCCTCGCCCCCTTTTCCTTGTGATTTTTCCCGCCATGCACCTCTGGAAAGACATATCCAAATAAAGAATGAGGGCTATGCAGGAAAAATGACAGAGTCAAGTTCCTGCTAAAGCCCACAGAATCTGTTGATGCAGTGCCTGGCTCTTTTTAAATAATAAAACACAGAAAAGATTCTCTTTCTTTCAGAGAAACACCAGGTATGGAGACCCCATAGAGCTTTTTTACTGTGTGTTTATTGCTCAGGACAGTAACTCATGGACACTCTGGCACATAGTACAGAATCTCTCGCCTCTCTGCAGGGATGTTGATCCTTAGATTGGCCAATAAAATGCAATATCTCCAAACATTGATCGACTCAAAAGATCCCACAAGAGCCACATAGAGTCCAACAGTAACATCTGGTTCGCTCCACAGAGTCTGAGGCTCAGAAATGATGATGTCTTTTAGATTTACACATCTAAAGTCTTGTGCAGAGACATGTAGAGATACATTGCACCAATCTTTTAAATGTTACCTACATCCTAAAACACAAAGGCCCCCCAGTGAGATGAGGCTCTGGCCGTGAGCACTTGATTACAAGTGCATGGCTGGGAAAATATGTACCACCCAGAGTAATATCCTGGTGACCTTTCAGTATATGTTTACTGGTGCAATTACTTGTGGTTCACAGCAGGCTACACAAAGTTTACCAGAGGGGATAAAATCGAAATCATGGGCATAATTTCTGTATCTTTATTCATTCCGAAGGTGTTGGCTGGTGTTGGGATTTTACTCTGACAAATGTTTGTCTGAACTTTTCTCCTCATCACCTTCCCTCACCTGATGGATGGATGGTGCTGCCAGGCGGCTCAGACGATCCATCATGCGGAGTCTACTTAAAGTAAAGTCTCAGCGCTGCCTCCGACATCACTTTCCTCCCACTTCCACTCTCCCTCTCTCTGTATTCTTCTATCATTTTCCTCTCTTTCCTCACACGTCTCTCACTAGATTGATTTTCCTTCTCCTTATCTCTGTGGGTCCTCTCTTCACAGTCTCGCTATGGGCTACTTACTCCCGATTTTTCCCCTCAGTCCCCCTTCTCTCCATCGCCATTCCTGTAAGCTCTCTCCTTTGACCCAACCTCTCCTGACATGTTTGTATGTGTAAGACCTCAAGCAGCTGGGAGAGCAGCCATTAGCTGTGTCTACGTTTTTTTTTCTTCTTCCATCTCCCTCTCTGCATCTCCAGCGGCCGGCTTGGCTCTGCTCCTCTGGCCTGACTCTGAAGGGCAGCTGTGTGTGTGTGGGAGACCAAGGAATTGAGGGGAAATGTTCATGCACATTCCTCCAGAAGAGGGGCTTTTGCTGCAAAGAGAGGGCCGTGGAATGTCCTAAGTGATCTGGTTTGCATTCCCTCTCAAGTCGGATCCATCTACAGAAGTTATTAAAGAGACTTTGCCACAGCGAAGGCCTGAATTGATTAGAATCATACACAGGCCCCTCTCCGCTTTCTCGCTCACCATGCCATCCCTCGGCACATCCCTCTGGATGTAATGGGATACAGCCGTGGGGCTGTTCAAAGGCCCGGCCTCAGTATAAACACAGTGAAAGGCAGAGAGAGAACGGGAGACTATTCAGCAGGCTTGTGGATGTTTTGATGGGTAGATGTTCCTCTGTGATTACCATGGCATATGAGGCATGGTGCGCTTGAGAGTACAACTCCATACCAATTGTGTTCATTACTGATCTTCTGGACATGTATGTAAAACTAATTTGGTGAAGGCGCAGCTCATGTTTCAGCTCTGCCTCTGTTTATTTTCAGTCAAGCAGACATCTGTATTTCTCATATGCACAACCTCAGAGGGTGTTGTGGTCTGGAGCAGTGATGAATAAAGCCTGGTAGATTCAGGGCGTGTCCACTTGTGGTTTGATGATGTATACTACTGTAAGGCCACATTTGAGGAGAGGCAGTTGGTCCTACAATTCCTTTCTAGTATCACTTAATAGAGTTGCCTGATAGACAACTCATTTCACTGTTGAAGTACAAGCAGGCCGGGATGATGACCTGGCGCCGGCTAATACATTAAAACACACTTAAACTTTTTTGAATCCAATCTATATGCTAAATATACTCCATGGCACATGTCCCATTATGACAGACTTTTGTGGTCTCAATTGCTTCCACAGACTGGGCAAGGCTTCTGAGTTGCTTGTGGACCCTGGAGTCCTTTTTTGTTGTGTGTGTGTGTGTTCATTTATGTGTGTGCCAGACTTGGACCCACACCACCATAAGCATATGGCGGGAGCCCCAGTGCATTAATTCACCGACTGAGACTGAGCCCAAACCACAATCAGCTGGCTTAGTCTCTGTGTCTGGGTATACTGTCGAAACACACTCACAGACTCACACACTAACACAAGGAGCCAGCTCTGCTATTTACAAATAAAAAACACAATCAGCTATAGCACCATTGCCTCCTTTAATGTGTTTTTGGCTACAGCGTTGCTCAGACAGGAGGGAATCAGAAATAATTGCGAGAGAATCTCGGGGGATTTGCCCTGGATTCAATCACTCTTTCCTTCACTAACAGCTCATCTGGATTTTATTTGTAATGTTTTAACGTGATAGATTTCTGCAGTTATGTAGTTTAGAATCCCACTCCACTGTGTTCACACTGCTGCAGTGGCCAAAACAAACAAACAGCGGATGTTGCAAAAAGTTTTGAGATTATTAGTGGAAGAACAAACAGACCTGGTTTTCCATAGATGGACCATAGACTTCATGTAAGGAAGTAAAACATGGTGGCTCCCCAAAAGTGAAGCCAAATGGACCTGATCGCCTCCTGGTGGCTGACTGCAGCATAGGTAATACTCCCCACCCCCTCCATGTTATGGTGCATTCACAACAAAGGTGAAGCAAATGTTTGGAGTGATGAGATTAAATACAAAGTCAATGCAAAGATGCAAATAGATGCAAACTTTGCGACATTTACTTCACTGGCTCAAGTTGAGATATTTTAAATCTCACAGAAAAATTTGTGTGATGCAATGTTGCAAAAGCCAATCAGCGCTGTAAAGGAAACCCACCAGGGTTTGATCTAGTAGGTCGTCTAACTGCCAGTGGTCAGCCTCAGATGGTGCTGTTGTCCAGTAATTCATTTTGTGTATATTAGTATTAGTGTTAGTATTAAAAGTCAAAATATACGTGAAAAAGATTTTTCTCAAAGATGGTTTCTGTGATTTGAGTCCATCCAGTAAATTTGTCTAAGAAAAATGTGGTGTAATGTGATTATTGTCAGCTGAGACACGAATTGTTGATGGGACCCTGCCACCACAGCTCCACCCCCCTATTTTTTCTTCTTTTTTTGATAGTGGGAGCAAGTGGAGACACGTCGTCCATCTTTATATTCAATCTTTGGACAATTCAGCACCAAACAGATCATGTTAAAGGTCTGTCCCCTTTTTAAAAGCTGCATGAGAACTACTCTGGGTCTGTATCACAGGTCAGTGGTTTGGGTGTGAATAGCTACATAACAAGAGGTAGACGTCTTACACATGAAGTCTGGTTGTAATCTGTACAGGACATTAGATAATTCAATGGAATGTCAGGCAACACTTTTACACCCTTTTTGCTCCATTGTCATGTTAAGTGTTAAAGAATAAGGGGAAATGGGAGGGGAGCACAAGATTGATAAAAAAATAAGAAGTCCAGACATACTCTAACCTGTCACTTTGCTGCAGCCGGGCCCTTTTTCCCATGCTGTGTTGTTCTGGCCAATAAGGTTTAAGCACCAAAATAATTAAAACCGACCATTTCACAGCAGCATTTATCCATCTGATCGGCATTATGCACAAGCTTATGTCACAAACGATGTGACATTTCCATCTGATTCCGTTTGTTTCAGCCCATTTCCATCTAAATGCCTTTCAGCCTCGTACTGTGGCCGGGCCTCTCCGCAGATGGGACAGGAACAAGGCAGGAATTATTCCCCCAACAAGAGGCTTGCTGTTTGTCTTTGGATCAACGCTCCGTGGAACGTAATCAAAATTTACAAAAACAAAATGCCCAAAACACCGATCTGGGTCACCGCCGCACAAGCTAAGGACTTAACCTGTGTTGCACAAAGCAGGTTTCCTGACAAGATATCAAACTTACCTCCTGCAAATTACATTAGTGAGTGAGCCAAAAAATATCTGCCGCAGTCATTGTGAATTTGTAATGTCTGGGAAATCAGAGGCCCCAGTGTGTGTGAGAAAAAGAAAGAGTCACAGAAAGAGAAACATGAGAGAAAGGCAGTGGTTCTTTTTGTGATCTTATTTCCAGCTCCGGCTAGTTAATAAAACCAGTGGCACCGCACAAGGTGGTTTTTAATGAATTAACATACACACATTTATATCCTGACATACTGTCGTGACTTGTAACAATGTTCATGAGGAGTCTCTCATGGTGGATTACTGCAGTTACAGTGTGTACCCTCTCTTCTCACACGGCGTCTGGAAGCAATTAAATCCATACCTTCATACCTTCTGCCATCTGGGCTCTGCAGGGCCCTCTCACTTCTTTTTTTTTAACTCTCTGAATTAAGAGAATATGTTGGATCATTTTCCGTTCTGTGGGCCCATATTCCTTCTCAGGACACTAGAGGCTTTGTTGGTTCAGTTATTTTTTATTCGTCTTACCCTCGTTTCACCAATTCTCAGCGCAAATAAGCCACTGGAGAAGGTTTATATGTCTCACCTGGGGATAACTCAATCTAACACAAAGATTTGCTGATAAACGCACAAATAACGCAGCTGCAAAAACATTCATGTCAATTCATGTTGCTAATATTGGAGCCACAGTGGAGAATGATTTCATTCATAATGCGAAAATCAGTTCACTGGGCTTTTTTTCAGTGGGAAACGGGATCAAAGTGCAACAACTGAAGCTCAGTGTCACTTTACCTGCCAGTTAGTTGCCTGGTGGTTGGCCAAACGGTGAGTCAGGCTGTAATAGGTGTTCCTGCTGTTCACATTGAAGCGGGGTCTCCACAGTGTGCTCTGCTCATCACTCATCCCTGCATTGGTTTAATGGTCTCTCTCCGGCCCGCCATGGATCCCAGAGCCCTCTGAGGCCGAGCGGAGATACTGGCAAGGACAGAAGTCTTTTTCCGGTTTGGAGAAAAGTGTCGAAGAGTCCACAGAGGCCAATGGATTGGTCATGGTACAGCGGCTTCACCAGAGGGTTGGAGACGGTTATTCATGCTAGTCCGTCCAGGCTCGGGAGACCGCAGGAGACAGTTTCTGAGGAGGACCCCCTGCGAGCTGTCCAGCAGCCGCTTGACAGATGGGACAGAAACAAGAACACAGACCGCTGCCCCTGCATCCTGGAAAATATATGAGATATATGAAATATATGCGATAATGAGCAGCAACAGCTCACTGTCACTGGCTTTTCACTTCCTCCATGAACAATGATGATTAAAAGTTTTCTCTTTGCAGTTCGGCCCCAAAGGAAGCGATCTGTTGCATTAGGATGTCAGGAGGAGAACATAGTCGTGTTAAGCCCGAGACAAAGATGAATTTATGCTTCTCAGTGATTAGTCCGTTTGACCACAATTACATCTCTAACTAGCTAACTCAGTAGAGCCCCTGTAGCTCCAAATTTTGCACACTCATAGATAGCAGTCCTCTAAACATGCCTGATTTTTGGCATCAAGATCCATGATTCATATATTGTGAAAATGTGGAAAAAATGCCCTAGCTCACAATGTTAAAGCAAGTGAGATTTTATGGGTTCTTCCCTGATCAACACTGCATCCTTCCACTGAGTTTCATGGAAATCCATTCAGTGGCTTTAGTTTACAATCAAACAAACCTACAAACCAACCAACAAATGGGCCGGGGCTGAAAGCATAACCTCCTTAGAGGTGATAAAAGTTTCTTTCAGGGATAGAAATTCAAAACTCGTCCAAGCCGCAGACAGTCTTAGGAAAGAATTTCTTCTGTAAAAGTTACAGGCAACTCGATCACATTTGAGGGAAAGTTTTTCATGAGAGGTCACATGCAAAGTGAAGCTGTGAGAAATTCAGTTTTCAAAAAGAAAGTGAGATCCCCAGGTTTCATGGGACTTGCACAAAGTGAAAGAATGCTGGAGCGTATTGTGGAAATGGTGGGCAGCCGCATTGTCAAAGCATTGGCCATCACTCTGGGGTTTGCAGTGCGTGTGTAAGAGAGAATTGTTCTGGGTGTGTGTGTGCATGTGTGTGAGTGTGGATGCAGTCAAGATGTGTGGTCAGACATAACCTTCTTCCATTTCTTTAAATTTAATAGTGCAGGATGTGAATAATGTTCTTGGTTGTGGTTTCCAGCCCAGACTCTGAGAACTGGTCAGGCTGCACAGTTTTTATTCATTAGTCAGTGATGGGAACCAATCATGACTCCGTAAAGATGAAATGAAATTACTGGCTTTATCCCTATTGTGTGAAGAGAAAATGACTATTAAAAACTCTTGCATGGTGAATGACGTCCCCAGCACAGGGGGGTTATATTGAAAGGACAGTGATTATCTGTGTTTGTATCTGTTGTCTCACAGTCGATTACTACACACCAGAATCTCTATGTGGCTAATCTGGCTCATTAGGGGGCTAATCAGCCTGATTTGCCTTGGTGTGTTGGGATGCTGAGAGGAATTAGCTTCTGTTGTTTTCAGTGTCCTCTCTGAACTTCTCTTGGTGCCAGACACAGCTCAGTGATCGTGTACACACTGGTGGCCATGCTCATGATTTACATCACTCTGAACAGGAATACTCGTGTAATCGTCACAATAGACTGTCTACATGATTTATTGGACAGAAGACGATGCTGTTTTAAACTTGTGCTAACGATGGCATGGTCTCTTAAAGGAGACAATGCCGGTCTATGAATTATTTGGTAGCGTTCGGTATAGTAAGTCTTTAATTGTGTTTTTTGATCTCTATGCAAAATCCCAAACAAGCCAAAACAGGTGCTGTTAGTAAGTGCTACATTTGATTTGTGGTTCCTAGAGATTTAAACTGGGACTTGGGACATGTGTAATTAAGCGGCTACGTTGATCTGTGCAGTATTACCTTATATATCGTAACTGAAAGCAGTTTTTTTCCTGTTATAACCTCTGCCAGGTCAAAAAGTATTTTTAATAACAAAATGAGTAATGTAGTGACAAAGTAATAACAAGTGGCATATCGTGATATAGCATCTATACCACTTATCCTTTGAGGGTGCGCAAGGGAAGCTTGAGCCAATCCGAGCTGATATTGAGCGAGAGGTGGGCTGTACTCTGGACAGGTGGCCAGTGTATCGCAGGGCCAACAGACAGAGACAAACAATCATTCACCTACATTAACACCTCAATTCAGAGTCTGCCATTGACCTAACTCCAATCTGAGTGTGTTTGGACTGTGGCAGGAAGCCAGAGTATCATGAAGGTCACTATGCTCATGATGTGCCAGTTTTACAAAGGTAATAGGTCATGCAACCTTTACTTATGCAATACAATTTCTAAAGTAATTTCTTTTAATGAAAGTTAAGTTTTATCATCGCAGGCCTCAAAAGATGGATAGAACCATGTATATTATTGCCTGTGTTATTAGGCAGAGGTTTTTTTTTTTTTTTTTTTTTAGAAATCCCAAATCCCTTAAATTCATTGTTTTTTTTGCCTTACCATGTGAGAAAGATGTAAGAACTGGAGAGTCTCCATATGTCATCCGTTCAGCTCTGTCTCCTGGTGTGTGATAAGAGTTACAGCCGCACAGGGCCACTTGTGTGATGACAGATTTTTTGTCTTGTTTTCTCTTTTCAAATAAAGTAAGAGCGAAGCAGCCAATGAACCTCCTTCCTTGGTTTTACTCCATGAACTGTGACTCTTAATGACACATCACTCTTTCAGTAGCTCTCTCAGTAAACAAAAGACCAGACGGGACTGAAAACATTCTTCAATGCCACAGGTGCGTGATACAGTCTGTAAAAACATTATGTGGAAGAACATTAACTCTTTGAGGTTGGTGCACCACTTTTCACTAGATCCCTGTGTGAGTTATGCTCGATTCTGGCCAAGTGATTCAGATGACTGGAGCTTCACTCTGCACTGTGTGTGTGTGTGTGTGTGTGTTAGTGTATGAGTACATGTGTACTTGTCTGTACATGCACACACCCACAAACACATGAGCACACACAACCCCTGCTGCGCCTCACTGATGGCAGACGTGGCCTCCGACACATGTCTGGATGTCTGGAGAAGATGCTGCCGCTCTCTGACATCACAGTCTCTTCCCATAAACAGCAGTTTGTGCATCACGCCCGCTCCCGCCCCTGACAGGCACGAAGCAAGACAGCACAATGTGGAATCAATACTCAAATTATTCACACAGCATGCAGAGGAAGTGTCCTCTCCAAGTCAATGTGAACACGTTTGTTGTTGTAAAGAGAAGGTTCCACCTAAGGGCCGTCCTAGTTGTTTATCTACGAATGCTGCTCCGGTTTAATCCCATCTGCTCAGCATGTGGTTTTAAGAAGATAAACGCTCTTCGCTGTTTACAACAAGCAATTAAGAAAACATGTTTTTTCACCTGACACAATTTGTAATGGAAAACCAATCTACGCCTGGAGAAAACCAGTCATCCACTACTGTTACCAGCCACCCACCTGGATGATACAACCGCGGCCGTTGCGTGCTTCGGAATGCAGCACGCTAAATGAAAGCAGACACGAGAGGATCTTTTATTAACTATCTCACCCACGCTTGTTTTTCAATCTTTGGCCCAACTGGCATGACTTAATGAGTAGCATAGTTCATGCAAAGTGCTGAATCCCCATAACCTCTCTTGTGCGGATGCCATGTATAGCCTGCAGCTCTTTTGATTACTGCTCTTCCAGTCAAACGCAGACATTCCAGACAGCAGCAATGACTGTGTTGTAAATAGACAAAAACATGCTTCGACAGGCTTCCTACATGGTCTCCCATTTCTCTGACAGTTCACTTTTCTCTATATTTTGTCTTCTTTCTTGCATTTTTCCTCCTCCACTGCCTCTATTAGTATTCTTACGACCACAGATATGCTCTGTGAACCAGGCCAGTTTGGTTCAGAAAACGGAGTGCAATGCAAATGCCCTTTTATAATGGAGCCAAGGTCTAAGCAGTTAGAGGTTGAACACTCAGTGCTGCTTTCCCATGAGTTCTTTGTGCATGACCTAGGGTTGTTTTATGTTAATGGGAGTTAAAGTCCCGGCTCTGTGGTTTTCCTGTCTGTTCGAGTCAGAGAGGATGCAAACAAAGCTTCAGACTGAGACGGTAGTCACCACAGAAGATTGTGACCCTGCAGACTGGCAGATGAGTAACAAATGAGGGAAAGAGTCCTCCTACGGATGCATGGCATACACCCTAATTTGTGCATATCTGTCAGTCTCCATGCTTGTGTATCTTATTCTAAGTATCTCCGTGTGGGGGCATTTGATTATGTGCTTTCACAAACCTGCATGAGCGCAATGCGTGCCCAACTGCGTGCCCGTGTGTTTAGTCTGCAAGCAGAAGAAAGGAGCTGGTGGTTTGACAAGGACGAATAGCCGAATCTGTTCCTCCTCTGTGAACGTGTATCAGCCCATGATCTCATCACTTCCATTTTCATGTGGTCGGCTGGCTGGTGGTCAGTGTGCTCTGGGCATGCAGGCACTCAGATACACTGCATAATAAGTGGGATCATTGACAAACAGAGGTAGAGGGAAAAAGACAGAGTGCGGTCGGCTGCAGCGGGTGATTAGATAGGCGGTATGCCATTGTTACCAGACAGACTGAGCTACTTTGGGGTATTAGAGTGTTAACTACATGTGCAACATCAGCGCAAAAAAATATGCTGAGCAGAGGTAACCCCCTCCGTTGGTGAGAGAAAATCTTGAAACGGAAACTATAACACATACACGGAAGTGGCAGACAACAGTAAACAAAAGCTAAGATTGCGAACAAAGTTGGTCAGTTAGCATCAGTACAAACTCAATGCTCAGAGCTCAAACCTCATGTGCCTAATTCTTCTCAAAGATTAGATTTTTTATAAGTGGAAGTAGGAGAATTTTTTCAGCCACTTAATCCTGCCACTTCCTTTAGCTCTGTTTTAGTCCCCACCAACTCTTGAGGGAAATGATCATGACACAACAGGCTCATTAGTTAGCATTAGGGATATCAACAGACACTCCCTCCTCCAGTATGTAGGCTAATTGTTTCCCTGCGCTAAGTACATACTTAAAGTTTTTGCTCCTCAAAATGACAAACTGTTTTCAGACATGAACCCCACAGAATGTTCGTACAATGGCGTCCAGGTTTTCTCCAGCGTTCAGAGATTCTCTGGTCAGATGTGTTCACAACATCAACAAAATCTCCAGAACGTGCCCAGCATGCAGGAGGCAGAACATAACAGCTGCAATGATCACATATTTTTGTAATCGATGCAGGTATCGGACCTCATCGGCAAAAACTGTTGAATCTTGTTGTCCTTTCAAGAAGACATCTTCTTCTGCATCTTCTATGTGTTTAACTCCTCCTTTTCATTCTTCGATAATTGTATTCTCTTTGTTTTCTTCAGATTAGTGTCCGTCGCTGTTAGAAACATCATCTACTCGAGGGGAATCTTCCAGAGAAATTCCTGCTGTGTTCTCGCGTGGGCTCAATCGGACATCAGAGGTTTCACATTATCCGAACGTTTATATTCTTACATACAGCCCCTCTCAGGAGAATATCTGCACTTCAGTTCAGGTCTGAAAGCAGCTTTAGTCAGTTTCATGCTGGTCAACTACAAAAAGCTGTCTGCTGCTGCTGTGGAAAACAATGTCATGAGAAATGAGAGTGAATCAAAGCAAAAACAAGGGGTTCAAAATCAAAACAATGAGCCAAAAGAAGCTAAAGCACTTTATAAAACTGTGGGGAACTGTAGAGTTCAGTAATATTTGGCTGTTGGCTCATCACTAAAAGAGACCACCTTAACATTATACATAATCATTTGCTCTTTATAAACACTGACTAAAGTTACTTTAAAGAAAGGTACATCAGAACTATTCATTTCCATTGCTAATATATAAGAGCAAAAATAGCCACTACGAAAAAAGATCTACAGCTTGTCCCTGTTTACAAGCTAGTTTGTCTTTGCTTCCCCACTGTACAGCACCAGCACTGTCATTCAACACCACCGCATGACCATGTTCCCAGTGGAAATAAAATCAACTCTAGGCTCACAGCTAATTTGTTAGTTGGCTCTGAAGTCAAGAAGTGTAATTTGTTACTGTCGTTCAGGTCTTATCACAGTTCCTGTAGCCCTGTTGCTCCTCGCTGGGGCTCACTAACATTTCCCGCCATATTCCTTTGATTAGAAGCACATCTGACTCCTATTAAAACTTCCACATGCAGATCCAGGGCTGCCATGGAGCTGGATGGAAAAAGTTCTTTTCTTTTTTGCCTTCCACCCAGAGGCCTAACTGAGCAATCAGAAGAGAGTCCCTCAAAGTGAAGCTTTGGGCTACTGATGTACAGTGTTGGAGTAAGTGTTTTCTCATCAACACGTTGACATTTTAAAGTCAAATTTAATCATTGAGTTTTGTTTAGGCTTTAACCAACACCATACACGGATGTGGTTTTGAAAGAGTGCTGTCTGCCTTTGGTCACAGATGAAATGTCCTCTGCCAAATGCCATTCAAAGCCTGGGAATAATGTTCCAATGGATGACAGTTCCATTGCGCTCCAATTTCTCAATTTAATTTTCCAACAGTTAAATAGTAAAGGAAAAAGTAAGAGTATGGTCCTTTGTCCATGGACCATAAAAGCGTCCATGGACAAAGGAGAGCTGTGGCTAAATGGGCCACTGCCTGGCAAGGACAATAGGAAGTGATATGACTAATCCATGGATTCCAGGGAGGAAATGACACACTGTGGAAAGCCTCAGAGGCCTTGAATCCCACAGAATATCAGGCGACATGGAGTCCACCCCTGAAGGAAAGGAAGTTATTTCACAAACTGGGCACATATTTCGATTCCTGTGTAACTGTCCCTCTGCCCAGATTGTCACTCTGATAATCTACAGTGCTTGATATAAGATATAAACTCTGAAGGACTGGGATGTATAAAGATGACACAACATTGGCTCAGCTCTGTAACTCCCTGCTTTTTCCTTTTCTCCTCCATGGTCCAACACTTTCATCCCAGACTGAGATATCTGGATTGTATTGACATTACAGTTTATCTTGGTTCCCATTTGATCCAACACACTTTGGTGATCCCTTTACTTCTCCTATAGCTCCGCCATCAGGTTGATGTGGAATTTTAAATGAGATGTCAACACACTTGTCAGGAATGTCTTTATATATTTTACAAAAATGTACGTCCTCCTCATAATAAATTGTTACTCAGAAATCCCTTTTTGTTCTTATCTAACACATCAGGTCAAATTTCAGTTTGACCAGTTTGCCTATTTAATAACCATTTACATGTCCAATACTGGTGGCATTTCAAATTTGCAAATGTAAGCATGCCACCAGGTCTGTTGAAGTTGTTGATATGGTATAGTGTTGCATTGAGCTAAATGCCAACAGCATGCCAACATGCACACAGTGACATTGCTAATATGCTCATGTTATGGCACAATGTCAGCCATGCTAACCATTTTAATTCAGCAATTAAAACCAATTTACATGAACATTGAACATGATACAAAATTGCGCCAATACATGAACAGCTTAGCAATGTCACTGGGCGCATGTTGGCATGCTGTTAGCATTTAGCTCAATGCAACACTGTACCATAACAACAACCTCTACAGACATGCTAGCATGGCTACGAAGTTGAGAATATTATTTCCCTACCTGAATTGTATCTATATGGAAATGCTGTAAAACAACATGTAGGGAAATTTACAACTAATATTATTCATGAGTTGATCGAAATATGAAACATTCAAACCATCTGGAGTTTATTGCCAATTTTTTATATAGAGGACAATCTTGTCAGGACTCCCTTCTCTATGTTTGAATATTGTATGAATACATAAACATATATATATACTCAGTTATATGCAGATATATGTACATGCCTTAGATTAATCTGGGTTTGTTTAATAAATCTCGACAGGAGTCTGAAATATTTAGACTCTTTTCTGGATTGATCAAAGTGAGAAACACCAGATGGGATATATTACCATTCACGCCCTGTTTCATATTGGCTACCAACCCCTGTATATCATTTCAGATTCATGGCACTGACAGACCAGCAATTTTAGGTCATGCACCCCTGCCACAGCAGCCCAAGCATGTTGTAATTTGAGCCTGTCGCCAGGAATTAATTGTCTGCTTTTTTGCCAGAAAACATAAATCAGTTGTCTGCATCCTTTCAGTGTCAGCCCCTTTTGCACAGAGCAGCAGCCAGGCCTGTGCACTCCTGATAATTATAACGCTGGGGTGAGCCAGAACCAACCATGAAATCAGCAGATCAGGATTCTCAGAGAGGAGATACTAAGGAGGGAAAGGTGGAGTCCAAAACCTTGGCTCTGTTCACGAAGATAAAGAAAGCATGGATGGGAAATAGCACGCCCTATTATTCAATATGAACGCAGCAAAAAAATTAGTATATTTCATATTCTGTTGCACTGTTAACAAGTAGATTATATTTCATCGTAGTCAAAATGAAAACAAAAGGTCTGATAATATCTGGACACATAATAAATAGTAACATATTTCTAATGAATGAGTTCGACATAATAATAATGCCATACCGGTTGCTTGTTTTTATAAGTCCCTATTTCCTCCATGTCTGGCTCTTTTCTATGATTAGCTAAGTGTTTGCAGTGTCCAACTAAAACAAAGATGACGTTGGTAGCCAGAGTACTGCCCTAAACCACCGCACAATCTATCTGCTGATCTCAGCCTAGATCCTGTCCAGACAATACCCTGTTTCCCCCCGCTGCACCAATCAAAACACATGCCATTATATGGCAGCCGGGTGAAAGGCCTGGAGACGAAAAACAAGGAGAAGGCAAGGTGACAGAAAGAGAAAGGGGGGAGGAATGAGGGGAAAAATACCAGAGTAAGCTGTAAGTGCTGACAAGCCAAAGTCATCAAATGAACAGAGGAATTTGTGTCGTCTATTTCGACCACCCTCTCAGCCTTTGTTTAGTCTTTTGTAATTTTCTCATGCCCACAAAGCTGTTAAATGCATCGCCTCTTCTCTCCAGTGCTCTCAAAGAAAACCCCCACAGTGGGATGGAGAACAGTGCTCAGACCCTGCTGCTGTGCGGCCCAGTGCTCTGATGAAGTGAGGCGACTGGGGCTGCTGGTCGGGGGCAGTGAACTTGGTCCTCCCCCGGTGCTCTCTGACAGAGCCTCTAATCCATATAGGTCGAGTCCTGGCAGACAATCTGAGGTCTGACAAAGCCCAGCTCTGTCTCAGTGATCCAGCCCACTGGGTTTTAAGCTTCTGCAGATGTGTGGAGAAAGTGGGCAAGGAGCAGGATGCGGCTGAGATGGCTGGCTAACTGGGCGAAGGGTGCTAAGTCTGCCTTTCAACAACCGCCTGATGATTCTTCTGTGTCTCTTTCTCCTCTCTGCACAGTGCGAGTCTGAATCTCACAAACACACACAATAAACTCAGCCAGCCAGGGCCCGGTGTTTATTTCCAAAACTGATATGGCAGAAATTGGATGTGAGATTATCCAAAAAATGTTTTGTTGTTTACAGGGGCAGACAGCCAAACGTCTCAGTCCTGATGTTGTCTTTCCTGGTTTCTGTCACAATGCTCTTCAGAAATAGGGGGGCCGTGATGGGGAATGTAATTCTTCTGACTCAGCTTCCTACTAAGATCACTGATGGGCAATTGTGACATTGTGCCATCAAGTGAACCATGGGAAAATCTTGAGAATGCATCATCTCTCCGGTCATCTCTCAAGTCATGGCAGCCGTTACGCCAAAAATGAAATGGACGACATCAAAGCAGACAGGAGCAGTTGACTTGGATGAGAAGCAGCACATCCACATTATGTCATGGCAGCTGAATACAAAAAGATTTATTCGACATGATGCTGAAACAGATGTCGGCAGTATGCGGTGCCATGTGTGAATGCCCCTTTGTTTCTTTTTCCAGTCAAGAAGATGAGTGAGGGGGGTGACTGTCATGGCGAATTCCAAATCCAGCTACTTTTTGAATCAGTTTCATTTTGCTCTCATCAAGGACAAACTTGGAGAGACGGGGCACATCATGAATATATTAAAGGTGAAGGAAAGAAAACAGGAAACTCCGCTGTATGAAAGTATAATCAGACATAAAGGAGCTGCAAATAGTTATTTCAGTAAAAGCCAAACCAGTGAGCCAAGATACACTCCTGCTAGAACAGTGGGGTTAGTTATATGTGACAGTGTTCAGGGGTGAGTAGAGATAATGGATGAATGACAGGCTAATTAGAATTGGACAGTGTAGACAGAGGGTGTGTCGTAAAAGCCATGATGATAGACTGTGGGTGTGTGTTTAAAGAGGTGGACTGCATCAGGATGTGGTAGTTGGCAGAATAAAATAGGAGTGTGTCAGGTATGATGGCAGCAATTTCCGTGTGTCAGTTCCTGGCCACCTGTTTGCCAGCTAGCATGAATAGGAAGGTACTATATTAGCATCCCACGCTACACCCTTTCCTCCCCCTCCTCTTCCTCCAGTCTTCCTCCTCCTCATCCTCCTCCTCCTCCTCCCTTCTGCTCAGAGCAGTAAAGCACTGACTAGGTCAGACTCCATTTGAGAAAAACAGTAACACGCAAAAGTCACTCTGCCAAATATTTCCTGAGAAACGGAGCAAGACCTGAATGATGTGTGGGCTGTGTTTTCAGACCTTGGGTCGGGGCCAGCGCGCCTCACAACCCATATGTTCCATGCAGACCATAAATAGTTGGGGAATTAATGTTGAAGAAGTTACTTAAAGAGCAGTAGAAGTTTATCAGAAGTTCAACAGCCAATAAAAAAAAATCCCATCTGGCTGCTTAATTCATCTGTCTTTGTTGTTTTAAAGTCAGTTGGGCATTTTGAAGAACAAGTTGATTCACTTTCTTGCCAAGTGTAAGATGAGAATATTGATTTCACTCTTAAATCTGTCTGTTCAGTATAACACTAGCCACTGGTTAGTTTAGCTAAGCATATAGACAGACAACAACTAGTCTGGCTTTATTTGACGGTAACAAAGTCCAGGTATCACTATCCTCGCAAATACATTTTTACAACAAAAGAAAAATTGTGGACTTGTCTTTCAGGGTGGTCCCTCCAACTGTAAACCTGTCACGTCACGGTCTGGGTGAAGGAAAGTAGCTGTGAAGACTTATTTATGCTCACTGTATTGAGCAGTACCACCAGATATCATGGGGGGCAGTGAATCCAATAGTTCAAATGAGACAACAAGGAAGAAATTTATAAAATGGCTAAACTTTTTTTAGAAGAAACTTTGCAAGTTGGATCACAGCTGTTTACGATTCGGATGCTTTTTCAGCTTTGTTAAGCTACATAATCACAATCTCCTCAACTGTTGGCATGCATGTTGTTTTCAGAAACTCTCGCCTCTGCCTCCTAGTGGATGTATCGTTTAACTACCATCCCATCATAAATGACGCGTGAAAGTATGTGGACAGTGATGGTTACGGTGTTTGAAACTAATGTTTCTCTTTTCATAAATCATGGTGCAAGCATCATGTGACTGTCGATGAAACAAATGGTAATGCAGAAAGTTGGGCTTATAATCATATTCCTGTCGGATTAAAAGACATACGCCAGTGTCCCTTAGTTATGGGGACACACTCACAGTGGCAAATCATATGCTGCAACCAGCTGGATGAGTTGTTAGGACAAATGTAATTAATTCTCATCAGTAGAGTTTATGTGCCCAACAAGCAGCTTTCACTGTACCATACTGTGACGGGGACACTGTTCTGTGGTGGGCCAGTTAATGAAATCAGTCTTTAAAAAGTTAACCCATTTGGGCCAAAATAATGAACAACATAATGTAGAAAATAAGCACTGAGGGGCATGGCACACTACTGTGGTTTCTCGTTGTTTTACAAAATGAGTTAAGAAGTAAAATAATTCAGGTGGATGAAGGGGAAAACATGTTGTGTAACTAAGTTACCTGTCAGAGCATTTCCCCAAATTGCAGTAACATTTGAATAAGCTATGAGTCCTTGAGGCATTTGGTTGGAGATTTCAGGACCTGAAATGTAAAGAAAGAAACTAAACTGATTTCTTTAATCTGTTATTGTGGAACCAGCTAATCTGCCTCACCTCTAACATGTAATTAAGATTTTCTCAGAGCTACAACTCCCTCCCTCCCTCTGCTCAAGCTTCATAAACTGTGTACGTCCTGAGGATTCTGAAGTTTGCACTAGATTTGTATTTACAAAACTGAGTCTTGCAAGACTCAACTCTGCTCAAGACTGACCCACCCAAACCTCGGAAACCAGCTGCGTGTTACATCATCCTCATCACTACCATCTGACATCAGACGCCCCACCAACGAGAGGCAGTGCCAGCCACAATGTGGGTAAGTGTGTGTTTAGTAATTTGGTAAGAACCTCTGCAGGTGTTATAAAAACTGATTTGATCTTTGATAAGACAGAAATTGATCATGCCCTGTGTTAATTAGTGAGCTAGGTTAAATATTTGTGATTCCCTGTGGTATCAGTTTGTGAGATAATTTCAAAACTCACAGGATATCAACTTTGTTAAAATGTGAAATGTCCCTGTTGAAAATATTCCTGAACAAATTCATAAGATGCAGGTATTTCTACAAATGTAAAACTTGAATTCATGATGTTTTTTTTTTAACAAATTCACATTGAAAACGCAACAGAACAATCGTAATATCGTCTGTAGAATCAAAGAAAGAATTTCTTCTAATCGAAACCAGCACACCGAGTCAGTAACCATCATGAGCGTTCCAATGGTAAATCTAATGACTGGGCTAACTGACAGTTTGGGTTCTTCCATGTTTCCCCTCATAAACCTTTAGTTATGGATGGCCCGACCACAGAAGTCATTAAAACAAGCGGAGAAAGTGTATATGACAAATGCCTCTTTTTGCAGAAACATTCCCATAATATGCAGAGGATGAACGTATTCTGAGAAGAAATTAGTTCAGCTCAGGCTATTTGACGGCACAAATGCATCATGGTGTTACGATACAGTTATATATATTATACGGACTAATACCAGGATTGTCCAGGGTGGATCTTAAAAAGGAGAAGCTCATAATTTGAAAAATTGTGCTCAGGTAACATCCTTGGCAGTGCCGTCTTATTTGTAAACAGATCAGGTATTGATATAACAGCCAAGTAAGTTATGAGCGTGTCCCCGGAGACACAACCAAATATAAACAGCTTGAAATAAACGCCTGCCAATCTCCCCAGCGGCCCCCATCTGGGCCTCTCTCTCGTTACAGTGCTGAATAAGAAAATGAGAAAATAAATAGCCGGCGGTACCAGGTTCCTGTTCGGGGCTGACTCAAGAATACCAGCTTCTCCTGTTGCAGCCCACAGGTGATCAAGCCAGTGTAAGTGCTCGTTAATGAATTCAGCAACACAGTCCCTGAGGTGTCTGGGATGGCGGGGGTCCCGATTAGGGGGGTGGGTGGGTGTCTGACCTTCTGCTTGGATTCTGCAGTTCTCTGCCTAAGCACTGAAAAGCCCTGCCTGGGTTTCAGTGTTTTGACCCACTTAAAGGCTGAGCGCTGGCAAACGGGCCCGAAAGGTTTTTTTCTGCTCTGGCGGCAGCCCTGGTTTGCTCAACTGCCGCTTTGCCAAACTCACAAGCTTTAACAACTCTTGCCTTATTTTAAACTCCCTTCTAATTAGCAGCTGGTTTGAGCGTGAGGAGAGAGAAAGAAAGGAAGAGAGAGCTGGTCAAAGAAATGAAGAAAAGAAGAGGAGGATGTAAAGATGTCAATAAAAGCTGTGAAAAAAGAGACAGAAACATAGAATTCACCGGGAGAATTTAGGGACAGATGATATTTATTCCGTGCAGGAGAAGGAATTCTTTGTTTAACTTTGCATGAGGTCATGTTATGATAACCCTCAGCATGAAAATATTTATGAACTCGGTGAAGTGAGGGAGAAAAAAGGCTCTTAATAACAGTTCGTGCTGGACGTTTGCCGGCAGAAGTTACTGCTATCAGCGTTGTGCAAGCTGCACCAGAAACATGAAGTCATTGCCGTCCTGAGGCTTTACACCCACACTAAAATCCATCTCAGATGCATGTTGTTTTACTCACTCTCTCAATTTAAAGGAGTATCTCGACACCATCACACAATCCTGACTACAACCACCCCTCAGAGATGCTCCTTCTTTCCAGTGGGAAGCTGCTCCAGCGAGGGAATATGTGGCTCCTTCTTCAGGGTGAACAAGGTCAAGTACACGGGGGTCAAGCTCATCCATTCTCGTGCAAACGGAAAGTTGTCAGGGCTGCAATACTGCTGCTGTGTGGACCTGGAGCGCGCCGCCATTTAGCTGTGTGTGAGCTGCTGTGTGCCGTTAGCAGTGAGTCACCACTTTCCATTTCGTATAGCCCTGCTCATGCTGACATTACTGTAGATCGGATGCTGCCCGCTGAATGCCATTAGCACAAATGATAGTTTACAGCTGCTGACACACACGGAAAGAAGGCGCACGTAGGTTTCAGATGATGTGTGTTTGAGGAAGTAGGTGAGGAGGCCTTGTTGCTAAGTCTCAAACGTTATCACGTTATCAGATGAATCAGATTAGTCCCAGATGAGCATTATTATTGCTTTACTCTGGAGACATAATGTAACTCTGTCTGTCCATGTCCTCAATCTTCATTATTCAAGCTATTTTGCTTTGACCTCTTTCCACCCTGCGATCAGGTTTAAACACTTCCACTCCCCTGCAGTACAAATTCACGATGAAAGGACAGACTGGGTAAAACCAAATTGGAGTTGTCAGCCAAAAAGTTTTTATAAATGTTCTCAACTGTGGACAGTGGTCAAGAGATATAACTACAAGAGCCACAACACAACTAGGGCGGCTGTGGCTGAGGGGTAGAGTGGTCGTTCTCCAACCTGAAGGTCGGCAGTTCGATCCCCAGTCTGACCCATCTGCATGCCGAAGTGTCCTTGGGCAAGATGCTGAACCCAAAATGGCCCCCCATAGAACAACAAAGTGCTGTGAATAGATGCACTGTATGAATGTTTGTGTGAATGGGTGAATGTAGAACTGTACTGTAAAGCGCTTTGAGTGGTCATCAAGACTAGAAAAGTGCTATATAAAGCCAAAGCCAAAGCTATTTAAGACCGCAAAAGCCAAAACACAAACTCAAACAACCAAAACACAACTGCAAGTTACGGTACGGGTGCTAGCAGTGCCCAAAAAAGAAGCCCCTGTACCGTAAGGGTACAGAGCATCACTTTTAAACATCTGTTGTCACCCACTTCCATTGTGATCATGCTTCCGTTGTGTGACTTTTGTAATTCTGCTGTCACTTGTGCCACCAAAGAGGGATTTATGAAGTGTGCAAAGTTATGTAATAATTTGTGTAGGCTGCCACTAGGGCTTGGCGATAAGACAATATCATTAATGATCCCAATGTAATTTTCAACGATAGCAATATCACAAAAGTCCAATATATGTTTTTATATAATTCTACAAACTCAACAAGGAGATGTAGCACATAATTGATCAACATTAGATTTGTAAAATGTTTTGCCATTTATCGAGTGTTTGTTATTCTCTGCTCATAAAAAAAAACCCGACAACCTACACTCAGGAGCAAAAATATATATCTTCCAACCCTCATGCCCACAGTGACTCTGTTTCTCACTTACATTTTTTCCTCTCCACACTCTCCCACCAGGTCTTCTCAAAACCAAGTTATAAGATACAAACAATCCAGAGAGGCCTGTCGTCCGAAGAGAAGGTGGTGCTGGGGTGTTCTGAGGATCGCAGATAAAGTCTTTGGCAACAAGATTATCTTTTCCTCGTCAGCAGGAAATCCAATCTGTGAGCCCCATCAACAGGAAATTAAAAAGAGCAACATAGTTTAGACAAAAGCCAACAGCCCCAATCTACCCTGTTCCTCCCAGCAGAAGATCGACCAGTGACAAGACCTGGCAATGACTCAGGATGTCCTCACTGTGAGACCTGTGTCCTCAGGCAGGTCCACTTTGTAGATAAACAGCAGCCAGAACCACTGCACAGCGCACATCCACAAAAGTTTCTGGAGAGTTCTACTTCTCCATCCTCTCACCACGCCAGACAAGGCTCATTTCATCTGGATCTATGTTTTGAAAGGAAGTTTACCATCGTCGACAATCTGTCACAAGAAAAATGAATTCACTTCAATCACCCAGAGACAGAGAGAACACATGCAGTGGTTCCAAAACTAGGGCCTGCGACCCCCTGGGGGGTCGTCAGAGAAGTTCCATAATATTTAAAGCATTTAGAAATAAAAGTTTTTGTCATTTTAGTTTCAAGAGTTAAATGTAGAAGTGACTATGACAGATTATAACTAGCAGCAGTTGCAGGTCATTTTGCAGAACCCCAGGAAGCAAGGAATTGCATTTTATTTAGTTACATTAAATATCCTTTTCATGCTTCAACCAACTCCTGGGATAGTGAGGGTCACGCGTCGCTTGCACCTTTATTATAACCTACTGCACACACAATCCGGTTGTTCAGATCCCTGTCAATGTCCAGTATCATATAGTATATATATTATATACTATAGTATAATATATTAGTATAAACACATACAACTTTGAGTCGAATGTTCGATGTCAAGTGAAGATACAATGAAAACAGATTTGAATTTTGAATTAAAACCAAATGAAAACTGGTTGAAATTCTAATTTCTCTTTTAGAGTGAATCACTTTTCCCTAATCATGACTTCACTACGTGCTCCTTGTTTTATTGTTTCAGTAAAGTTCAGTCTGTCTGAAATTCCTAAGGCATGACTTCAAAATGTGTAATTCAGTGCTGTGTTGTGCGTTGTCAGACTCTGCAGGATCTCCAGTCTGACTGTTTCCACAGCTGAGCCCGAGTCTCCATAAAACTCTTTTACACATGCTGCTCTCATTAACGGAGACAAGGTGAGAGTTAGCAGTGTGCAGCGAAACATCCAAATCACTTTGGACTTCAATAAATATGATCGTCACTGACTCAAAAGGTAACCTAACGACACACGACTGCTTAAGAAGATAGATGACTAATTTGCAGGGATTAATGAAATCTCAGAATCTCCTTTTGAAAAACATCTGTTCGAAATATAGACGCTAATTAAGCGTAAAGTGAAATGCTTCATCAATCAATAATTCAAACGTCATTTTTGTAGCACCTTGTAGTTTAGAGACACTCAAAGGGCTGATGAGCTAAAAATACTGACAATTAAATAGTGTAACAATTGGTTGTATAAGCCATAACAACAATAGAATGATATTTACAACAAAGGGGCAATAAAATACAGTAATGTTTATAATAAACTTAATAAAAAAGCCAGTCTTAAGAGAATCATATAAATTATATATTATCCATCCATAAATATACAATAGCTATATATTTGGTTGTGAATGACTATGTGCACTTTACAGTCGATAAACACAGGTCCAATTGTTAATGGTTGTCGCATTCAGTCTTTGAACCTTGAATTTTGTCAACAAAATCCAGTCAGAGGGAAAGAATAACAAACTGGTCTCACACTGGTAGGTTAACTTTCAAATAAGTTACTCGTTTTACAATATCTGAAACCCAATGTATTTCCTTCTGCTAACTTTACTAAGTTTCACTTGTTAAGTTTGACCAGAGAGGAAGAAGAACGGGGTCTGCTGAGCACTTCTTTAGGGGTTTGTGTCCACGTGCGAAGCCACCTCTAATGTCTCTTCAGGAGGAAACATGACGTCATGAAGGTAGATGGTTTAAATACAGTGTAGAACTGCTCTGCAGTGGTCCCACATTAAGGCGGTTGCGGCTGTGGTTCGATCCCTGCGGCTCCTCCAGCTCCTGCATGCCTAAGTGTCTATGGGCAGGACACTGAAACCCAAATTGGCCTTGATGGTTGTGCGAATGATGTGTGATGGAAAAAGTGCTGAATTTAGAAAGACGAAAATGGGACACATTAAAGCCCTGAATGAAGAACAACAGAAATGAACATACATACAGAGTAAACAGGAATATGTATAATTAAGAATTGTACCACGCTCACATCATATTTTAAAACCATGATCTCAAGCAGCTGAGTGGGAGAAAACATTAACGTCAGCCTGCGACTTCTCATTCTGAGTCTCAGACGTGGTGAATTTCTGACACCATGATATTATGACATCTCTCGCTCGGTGAAAAGAACTGCAGACATGTCAGCAAACTGTGGGAGGAACATTCACAGACGCACCACGCTGTCGTTCACTTCAAGTCAAATCCAAGATGAGCTCTAGTACAAACCAGCCAGCTGATTTTACAGGATCTGTACAATTACACAGCACGTCTCATCACTCTGGTACATTACAAAGTGATATTACCTGTGAAAAAACAGACAAACACTACATGTTAATAAAAAAGGGGACAACAATCATACGCTCCACAAGCTCCCTCTACAGGGGTCTTTATTGTCCTCTGCGCTCATGAGGGGCTCCTCAACCTGTGAAATTCAACACTGATAGAGTCCACAGCAAATCCACATCTCCACTTTGACATTTCATGTGCCTGCACCACACAGCCAATGAACATCCCATCGATCCCCTGCATCGATTTAACCCTCCCCCGGGTGAAACATTCCCAGCACTGCTCAGCGATGGGAATTTCTCTGAATGTATTTATATGCTAGGATATACAGTATTTGTGGTGTGCTGGAGGGGGGGCTGGGTCGTGATGGACCGGGCCGCTGCGCGTTTGGCCGCACGCCACTTGGGCGGCTGTACGGCGGGAAAAAAAAGGAGCCACCACTGTCTTGAGCATCAATCCACACATTCTCAGCTGCCAGCGCCCTTTCAGTAGAAGCTAATGGGGCTTAGCTGCCCAAGGAGCCCGAGGCTATACCATCCACAGCGAGCCAGCAACAGTGCTTCTACAAGTGTGGCCTCTAATTGAAATCCTCTATTTATTGAACTTGTATTATTGCTGGCGTGTGGCTGCATTTCTGCGGGGCATGTAATTCATTTCGGTAATTAATTAACCTCGTTTGGGCGAATACTCGTGGACCACAGAGGATTATCCTGTGCCTGACACTGACTTGAGATCTTGAGCGTGGTGGGTTGAAGAGATTCATGACTGTTTCTCTCTAAATGTCAGGGGGATCTCAAGCCCCGCTCTGTCGGCTAATACAAGCAAATAAACGAGTGTCATTTATGTCTCAGGGCAAAATGTCCCGCCAGTAGAATTATGTGTTTGTGCAGAGATAGGTCTTGTGGAAAGTTCAGGCCAAGGTGTGAGTGGATATTGGCGGCTTTACTGTCTGAGCGGAACTTTATGGAACATAACACGGTGTAAATGTCACAGTAAAAATCTCGTCTTATTAAAAGAATGGTGTTTTGAGAAATGCACCTATTTACTTTCTGGCCAATAATTAAATGAAGACATTGATACCAGGCTCACAACTGCTGAGCAGAAAGACTGCAAAACAGGAAAGAGGTTGAAAATTGACTTTATGTTCATATTAAATAGGTGAAATATGAAATGTTAATCAGCTTTAAGCATCCTGTACACTTCTTCAGACATCCTGGTCGAGCAGCCTCGGGAACCCTTTGTCTTTGCACCTTTACAGTGTTGGATTTAAGGGGTGTGTCCCACTATTTCTATACCTTTCCCCAAATTGAAAATCGAACCATTTGATGACATACTGTAACTGCTGCACACACCATGTGTGACCAGACAGAACCGCAGGGTTTCTTTTTAACGGTCTTCTGGCTCCAGCTTCATATTTAGCAAACGCATCCTCTCATCGAACTCTCGTCAAACACGTGGAAAAGGATATTTCCCAGAGGTTACTCCATGATTCGATCGCAGTGCTGTCTTCTTCGGAGGAAAGTCAAATGTGTGTTTTTTTAACCTGTCATCCAGCAGTGGGTTTGTTATTTTTTTGGGTGATTTCACTGATATCTACTTTCTGTCTGAAAAAATCTAATGTTTGTCTGGGCTGAAAGGCTGAAACACTTTAATCCAACATTTCAATTCGTCCTCTATTCATGCCTGCAGGGGTCTGCTCAGTCTGTAGAAATATTGTCTTATCGCTCTGTACTGATGGCGCACATCTGTGGAGTCACAGAAACACCATATCATGGAGTTACACAGGGCTAAGGTCACACAAACAGTTTAACTACTCCTTTAACAGTTTTATTTCCTAATCCTAACAAGACAAGCCCTGAATTCTTAATTATATTCACTCTCTGCTCTTTTTATTGAGTGGGAAGTTATTGAGTTTCAGTTTTCCTCTAGCTCAGGCGGATCCACTGAGGCCCAAATGTGGGACACTCAGCTCAGGTTGCCGACCTATGACTGCACAGGAAGAATAAAACCTATACATGCACATAGAGTCATTGGTGCAGACATACTTGTGCCCTTACTCACATAAAACTCTCAGTGAGCAATTGAGCAAATAATAAATGAAGGCCCAGACTGGGCCTGCAGTCAGGCGGACAGGGGCTCCGAGGGGGTGTCGAGAGTCAGAGCGATCTTTTTCAACCGCTCGTCCAAAGTCAACATTCCACCCAACCTCCAGCCATCCAAGCTCAGACTGAGAGAGAAAGCAAGAGGAAATGGATGGAGGTGGAAAGTAAATGACAAAACGAGCACCGGCGGAGGTAGACGTTTTTTTTCTTCTCCTGCCTGACAAGCTAAGGTTTCACAAGAGTTGGCCTCCCCAGCTTTTGGAAGCCCACATGCCCACTGTTATTCATTTAGGTAGACATCATCAATTACCTCTAATTAACCAGATGATGGTCTGGTGAGCAGAAAATGAAGGAGGTGATTAATCAATGAGGGCCGCTCCGGGCCCACCTCACAACCTTAAACACGGGGATGAGGGTGAAAAGGGTCTCTGAGTCCGGGGGCTTCTGGTCCTCCTGCCCACAAACAGAACGGGTCCAAACCCATTGTGGTGCAGAAACAGGTGAAAATCCAGGTTATATATCAAACTAATATGTGTTTAATAGAGAAAACACACCTCTGTCCCCATGCTGTCACAGCGTGCACAGCTGATCCAGGAGAGGGGCAGTGCTTGGAGAGATATGGTTGGTCAGGCTTCTGCTGTATTCCCCCTGTTCTCATTAGATGGGAGTGGATTTACTGCCTCTGTTGAGGTGTGGCTTTTTCCTCCTCTTTTGCTTGCCCCTGTCATCCTCTGCGGGTGAGTTACCGGTGGTTGGGCCATGACGTAATTGTGGAAAGGTCCCGGGTGCAGTCAAACTTGTAATTCAGTGAGGAATGTTTCATCTGGTCAAGGCTGGCCAGCTCTGTCTTTATAAATAAAGATGTTAGTCTTCACAAGTGGAAAACGGAGGAGGAGGAGGAGAAGTCCTTGAATAACCTACTTACCGACCCAACGCTGCTGATATTAATTATGAATCCCCGAAACGTGGTCGCAGGTCGCACCTCTGTGCTGTTTACAGTGCGAGGTTCTGCAAATAAGAACACGCAGACGCCGAGCATGAAATAATTTGAATTGTGATCCAGGAAAATATTATCCTGACCGGAGGCGTCCAGAGTTTGAGTGTTGTTTTTGTGTGCGTGTGACGGGGGTGGGGGGGGAATCACTGCTCATGAGTCAGTTGTGAGGTTGCGTAAATCTCCATCTACCATGTGCAGTCCAGTCATTTTCAGTCACTGCCTCCTCTATTCATCCAAAATTAAATCACAACCGTGCCTGTGTGCACAAGTTCAGCGCAGCAAATGTTCATCTTTGTCAATAGAACGTGCACGTCCCAGCTGTGCAGCCACCTCCCCACCAGCAAGTGCACGTGCGCACAGTGGCACCCGTGACAGGCTCCAGCTCCTGCTCTCTCTCCTGGGCTGGAGTCCGGGCTGTTTCGCCCCATGTGTGCTTTATTACCTCATCTTCTGGGCTGAGTTATGGCTCTCGCACAGGCCACTCTTCTGAGCGGATTATATCTGCGGAAGATAAAAGAAAAATCATGGGCTTTATTACCCAGACAGAGCCGCTCTGTTTACACAGCGGCCGGTCGGGGGCCTCGCTGGAGAGACGCAACAGGCCTGCATCACACGTATATCTGATCCGCCTTTCCAGAGGCAATAAACTGTCCCTCATGTGTGCGAACCATCATCGCGCCGAGCCGCTGTGTGTGTGAGAAACAAAGCGGTATCTGCCGGAACACAAATTCCATTACTGTCTGCCCCTAATGTTGACAGATGTTTGTTTTTTTTCCAGCCTGAAGAAAAAGGCAGCAGCTTTGTTTGGTCCTGTGTGGATCAGACAGTGCGGGGTCCAGTGCTGCAGCATCCAGACACACGGCGATCAACAGATGCACTGCTTCCGCTTGTGAAGTCATTTAAGATCACCACGGAGGAGCTCATGTCCCTGAACGCACCAATGTCTACCCCAAATTCACTGCTGCTGGGCAACTCTCTAAAAAAGTGTTTGCCTACAGTGCCATCCAGTGGTGGTAATGAAAACAGCCTCAACATGAGACAAGGACATGCAGTAAATTGGCGACTTGGCCAGGACGCACCCCGCCCATCGCCCAGTGTCAGCTGTGATTGGCTGCAGCCGCCCTGCATAGATACTCAATGGATAAAGGATGGATATAAGACATCCCATAAATGCTTTACAAAGTCACATCAGCTCGACGTGAAAAAAAACAAAAAAACAGTCACGAGGTGTGTTGCAGTATCACATGGTTTTATTAGCCGGTACAGAAGATTAACTGTGTTGTAAGGCTTTGTTTTTACTAAGTTTACACACCAGACCAGAAATGACAGCAGCATTACGATACACACTGACAGAGGTCAGTGATGCCTATAAAACAAAACAGATACGTCTTTAAATCAGGTATTGGTGATAGTGTCTCAACACATGAAAATCATAACACTGTAATTTACAGAGCTTCCTTATACATCATCTGTGCAAGTTCTGACAAGAGTAAAACTATGGAGCAGGTGTCACCTTCCAACCAAGATGTTCAGATGGGAAAGCAGTACAGGATCAAAACCTGCTATGATGTGGTTTTGTGTGTGTGATGTTTACTATAGCTGAGGCATGCAAGTTTATACGATGCTGTTGCAGAAAAGGATATTGACAAGGATACACAAGCTAAAAGCACAGGTGTGTGTGTGTGTGTGTGTGTTGTTCAGATCGTTCTCAGATATGGTTTCTGATTCTGCTCATGGACTCCACTTAGTTATCTCTCCAATTTCTATAATCTCATTATATTAATGTATGGCCACTCTCACCTTTCAACATAGCTGTTAATGCATTTAATGTACGTTAAGTGGAAAGACAGATGCTGGGAGCTTGAAGTTGTTTTGCCACTTAAGAAAAGACTTGATGTAACATAGTGATAAATCCTTTTCCATTTTCATTAATCAAAACAACTTAACATTTTGAATAAATAATTACATGCACTTTAGATATAAGCTTTTGCTTCCTGTAAATAAACACAGTAAAACTAAAACAGTTTTAAATGACACATGGTTCAGTGTTTAAATTGAGAGGATGAAATATAGCACATCACCCACTTTTCTTCATTTAGCGTCATTCAAAAGAAACAACAAATGTGAAACCAACTAAAAGTTGTATTGGTCAGTCTGCAGTCAGCCATTATTTCATATAGTTTAATACACTGAAAGTTCAACAATGTATCTGATGAAGCAACTGTGGATAAAACAAAAGAACTCTGAGTCTGTCTGCCAAGTAGATCTCTAACTGCTCTCACACACCGACGAGCAGAATCAGAAATCACTTTAAAATGAATGAAATCCCACATCTTAAAGAAACCGGCTCAAAAGAACCCAACACTATGACTTTGGGACTGATTGAGAGTAAATGGAGTATTGATGTTCAGGGAGCGAGGGGTCCCAGCCTCAGCTCAACGTGGTGTGTGAGCCAAATGGCGTCGGGGGTGCTGTCGCCTCCCTCCTCGCTTGGCCTGATGGGAGCGGCGAGGTTGCGGAAGTCGTGTCTGATCTTAAATGAGACGACGACATCCCCATCGTCTTCCTTCTGGGGGATCACTTTGATGAAGAAACCAATCTTGTTGGATTTCCTGAAGGCAACAACACTGTGGAGAGGACAGAGATCAGGTTAGGAGTTACCGCATACTATCAATTCTGTATTTCTAAGTCAAAGGCGACCCTAAGGACACATCTTCTGCCCAAAGACGAGTTGGTTTGGAACGGCTTCTCCAACTAGGGATGAGAGCTGTGTCTCTAATAAGGAAAGAGCTGCTTTTTGGGTCAGTGGTGGAGGCGAGGGTTACTTCAGTTAGAGTAAGGATTAAGGCAAGTGGTGGTTATGGTTCAGGAAATGAGTGCAAATCTATGTAATGTACCCAAAAGTGCCCTGTGGCAATGTGTGTGTTTGCTTGCTTGTGCATTTACGTACTCTGGGTCGTCCTGGAAGTCTTGAGGCTCGGCCAGTTCATCGTACTCAGCAGCAGCATCCTTCCCTGCCAACACCAGCTCCTTGCTGGGAACCATGACCTTAACAGAAATGCAGAGGCAATATTTTCAGGCTATGAGAGGGATCGATGAGACTTTAAATGAGCCTCTCCCACATGAAATTGTACAGTAAACTAAAGAATATGTCTAAAGGGCAACAATGTACAGCATTCACCAACATTGCTTTAGCTCTGTCCAGGGCTTTCACTTTTGGAAAAATTAAGTTTGAATGAATTTGACATGACCGAAAAATTGCCCGAATGCAATTCAAATGGTCGAGCTGATAATGAGCGCCCTCTGCTGGAAAATTAGGCAAACTACTTCAGATGGTCTGATGCACTTCTATGTTTCCTTGAGGAGTTTTTTTAAGCAGCAGGAGCAGGCCAATTTATTAAATCTGAGCACTAATTTGAGTCATCAATATTTCAATTTGAGTATTTTCTGCATCCGTCTTGTGCCAAAAACTTTTGCACAGATAATTAACATCCAAAACTTTGGGGGAAGTTGCATGAAAAACAACTATTGGGTTATTTTCATATTACAGGCCTACAGTAAATGCAATCATCTGAGCTTGGGGTTTGGACCACAGTTTTTCTATCCATCAGGTGTAACTGCTGTGTCAGTTTTTCTAATATTCACTTATCACTTTACTAAGTTTGAATAGATATTTCCACCGCTCTCAAAAGGACTGAATGTGTATCACATTCATCACAGCAGATGGAATGTGTCCAAAATCTAAATTGGTTCTTCTGATTTATGCGTTCGCCCCTCTGAGTCGACAGTCATTTCTGTCTCAGGCAAAAGAATAATTAAATATAATTTACTGGTAAAATCAGTGTACCCACACAATCATTAACAACCGTTGTACAGGTATGACACATAAACAGTAAGAGGTGAGTGGAGCATGACTGGATGTGGTTCTCACAGCCCTCCAGGTTGTTTAAATATCTGATCAAGCAGAATGACCGGACTGTGCACTCTGTTTGGCCATAATGTGAATGGAAATGAGTCATGAAGATGCTCTGATTTGGCCAGGAGCTCTTCTTTACCCAGTCTGGCCCATGACTTCATCCCTGAAGAGGCCAGGACAAACAGCCTGTAGTCACAGAGGGACTCGCAGCATCTGCTGGCTACAGGCAGCTCGTGTAACATTTTCCACAGGAACACAGACTCTGAGCTGCGCCGGTGACAGCTGACAGATGGAGGTAAAAATTGGACCCAACTGCTCTGCATAAGAGACGATGTGCAGGCTGACTATTCTGTCAGTAACCAGCAGTATGAAAGAGCTGACCATTCTGATAGCTGAAGCTCGCCGCAAAGAAAGCAGCCACACCGTTCGATAGAACATGCAATATTTAACAAGAGGCAGGGTAGAGCTGTGCTATGGCTTTATATTATTCAAGAAAAAAACAAATTATGCACTTTCCAGCAGTTCAAGCTCCGTTTGTTGATGTTCGGCCACCGTGCGGTGCTGACTACCAACCCCGCTCACTGACTCACGGCCCTGACATCTTTGTAAAGTATAAACAGAAACCTTGGCAGTGCTGTTGATGTCATCAGGATCTTCCTCCTCACAAGCGGTCAATGAGACGTGGGTGATGTTCTCTACTGGGTTGGTCAGAGTCAGCAGCACTTGGCTCTCCTAAAGAGACACAGGGAAAAACACTTCAATTAACTTTTCACAGTTGTCCAAGTTCATTTTGGGGTTCTTAAAATAAACTAACATGGAGCAGTCTTAATACCTCACTTAATATCTGGGGACAGGGATACTTGCGGAGGAATGTGGAGCAGCAATTTGTCCTGATTAGGGATGTTTGTGACAGGCAGCTTCTTTGGACGGCTTAATGCCTTCTAGAACGATCCTGATATAAGCAGTGTTTCCCAAATATTACTTAGACTGTGGCAGCCTGCCATAGTCTCCCTTGCCACCCTCTGAAGGGTCATGCAGTTCTCAGCAAGAGGGAGACTGCATCCTTTACCTGTCCCTGCAGGCTCTCATGCATGCAGGCACGCACGCACGCACACACAAACAAACACACCCTGTGCACAGCTACTCGGACAGATTGATATAATTCGATGGGAAAAACTGATATAAGTATATCAATCTCTTTGCATTACTGTGTTTTTATTAACAAACGACGCCATCACTCTTATCTCATAGTTTCTCAGGCTTAAAATAGAGCAACACACTCTCCATTAGAAATTGTGATGTATCTCTGTTCTTTGTGTACATTAACTTTTATTATCCTGTTCCCAATGTGATTTTGTTTTATTGCTTTTGCTTGTTAATAGCTTATGTACTTTTTTACGGCTTTGTTTTGTAGTCTCATTATTTAAACGGCAGTCTTTACAGCGGTTGGTACAGTCATATTCATCTTGGGTATAATGTTGTTGGCCTGCAAAGCTAATTCCACCGAAGGACGATAAAAATTGAGACTTGTTTCAGCATCATTTCACACATTCAAGGTCACTTGGTTAAGATGATGCACAGAATGAATAAAACATGTAAAAGATATATTCCTGTCAGAGCCTGTGAACACACTGACCTTCACGAACCGGAGATTTGGAATGGACATAATTCTCACTTCAGGGATATAACTCCTGTGAGACAGAAGGACAATCAAGACACTGGAACAATCAAACACAATCAAATGGAAATGGTGTTCAGTAACATCATGAAAAACCTTTTGGACAGAATCGTGATGACCAATACTCACACAGCCACCAGCTGAATTTTAAACTTGATTGAAGTAGGATTAAACTCTGGCTTGCTCAAATTGTGCTCACATTTCTGGTGGAGGAAATTAAGAAAAAGGTTATTACATAATTGTGATCTTTCTAAAAGGAATGACCTATAATTGATAGAGAGGAGTAAAACCCTGAGGTGGTACTGACCCTGCAGCGCAGTGAGCGCTTCATCAGGAGGTGTTTGTGTCGGGGGTGGAGCTGAGACGCGCCTGCAGGCTGGAAGTCAGGCTGCAGGAGCCGCTGCCGCAGCGTGGTCACTGACGTCGACAAAACACAGATTTAAATAATAATACTAATAATAACTTTATTTGTTTATTTATAGTTAAGGAAACACAAGTCTTACCCTCCGGTAAACTGATGGGCCTGGTGTAGCAATCTTCAGGCAGGGGCTCCACTTCATCAAGGGCCTGGGCAGGTTCAATAGTGATCTCCTTCTGGTCCTCACCCTCTTTAAGGCTGGTGGAGTCAAACAAATACTGCTGTCAACAATCTGTTGTATCTAGGGTATTTAACCCTCATTAAGTATATGATAAACAAACCAACGGTACAGGTGGCTAGGAGGGTTTTAGCACATTGACTTTCTCTCATTATCTTAACCTGTATCAAAGACCCTGTTCAGACCTGGTTAAGTTCATCTGTTCCCACCTTCCATTATAATGCATCACAAATGTGTCTACTGCCTTATATGCAAATAGTTATGTATGTCATTTGTGTTCCCTGAGACCAAGCTATGTTGTTTTCACCCTGTCTGTGCCACAAGCAATTCAAAATATTGATACTGAAAAGCTAAAAAATACAAATAAACTCTGGTGGGTCAGTGACTTCACCTTCATATATGGCATAAGGTGCATTTATGTTCACTAAAATAAAATAATGTGTCCATGTGTATCCCCGACCACCTCAAAATGTGGTCTGACAGCACATTGACACTGATGATTTTCAAAGGAAAGACATGAAACTTACTTAAGGTCAGTAACCTAGTAAACAGATCTATTATATTTTTAGTAAAATAAACATTGAAGATGCAGCTGGACAGAGACTTTTGAGAAGTCACTGATTACGAATTCAATCTTAGAAGTGCACGATTTCAGACTTGGCTACTAAACGCCAGAACAAGTGAAAACTCTTCACATTTGCCTCCAGGATCTGACAGCATACTCTGTCAATACACAGTCAATTATACAATTTCCAGATGTCCTTGAATACATTCCAGTGTAGAGGCTTAAAAATGATCCCTGCTAACAAGTATAATGCTACAAGCTGATGATGTAGCTTTGAGAAGAAATAAGGGTGATGAACTGCTCGCTGTGATGGATTACCGATGTATCTCAAGCCAAGTTTCAAGGATCCAAATTGATTTTCATGGCACATTGAAATTAATGAAACAATGGCTGCTGGGGGGTAAGAAATCAATTTATCTAAGTCACCGATATTATACAGTGTTTTACCAGGGGGAGAAAAAAGGTCCACGTGTGGAGTCAAAGCAGCGGTAATTCCCATTATAAGACAAAAGAGCACTCACGAAAGGCCCGCCAGGCTTGAGATGGGAGCTCCAGACCTCTGCCTCTGCAGTCGGGTTCCAAGGCCATATTTTTCCTGATTTAGGAGAAATAGAAAGTTTAGCCGTTTTGACTCCTGAAAATTAAGTGGGAGGGAGGACAATATATGAACTGACCTAATCTACAGGTACTTTTCCACATGAGTGCATCTAATATGAGAAAGACAATAACAGGAGCCTTTCTGTTGGGGATAGTAGGAGAGAATCAGCTCTGAAAGAGTTAAGGCTCAGGACTTGGTTTGAAAAATATTTTTTATCTGGTTATACAGTCTCCTCTTTATTCTCTCCCTCTATCCAACGTGAAGGCTCCCATTGTGTGGATATCGGTCTCATTTACCCGAGGAGACATTCATGTGATCTGTGAGGTTACTTGGCAACAGATTAAGACAGGAATAGATATAAAGAGATGACAGTGATACTGACTACTCAAATTTGTGAAAAATACAACTCACCACCACATGAATAGTGTGTTGCTGGGGAGTAAAAACCAAGAGATCAGAAAGTGCACAAGCAAAGAAAAAAGGAGAGAATAAAGAACCAGGTGAAAGCAAGTTAGCATTCAATAGTGACATGCAACAGCAACAGAAATGCATTAGTGAATGAGAGCAACCGCAGGACACTGCAGCTTAAGTGTTTACGATGGTGCTAAAAAAGCACAAGAATGACTACTTTGCATTTAATTATTATAAAAGCAGAACGAAAGAAGGTGTTAAACTGCGCCAACAAGCTCAAGAAGCCTGAAGACCATGTCCACACCAGGCCGACTCAATTTGAAAGTGTACAATAAGAAAGACTTGTGGTTTTCCTGTAACATATAAAACAGTAGGTTCATATTGATCCATAGCATGGACATGGTGTGAATCTTGCACTCCAACCAAAATCAAAGCAGCCACGACAGTAAATTAATGTTATTATATTAATGTAATATTTCTGATGACACATACACACATAATGGCAGTTTACTCTCTCTAATATTACTTAGATTTCAGTCGAACATCTGAATCAAATTGATCCTGAATAAAGTTAATCTGTGTACTCTAATAGTACCCTCGTATTTATAATAAATAACACTGAGACAAATAGCTGTTTGACATAAAAAAAATGTTAGGACATAGAACTGTTGTGTTCTGAGGGAGCAGAATACCGAGAATGCCAGTGGCATGCACTGTCGTCTCCTGGCCAACTTCTTCCTGTCTCTCTCTTGCTTCTCTCTGTGAGCCAGCTGCTGGTAATACTCGATCAGCTTGTTGATCTGCATAGAACCAAAAGATCAATTAAAAAAATATATATATTATTATAAATATATAAAACAAGAGTAATTCCCTGCCTTCCCCACATCTAATCCAAAGTAATGCATGATCAGGAATCATGTGAGCAAGTGAAGAGAATGTAGATGGCCAGAGGCAAAAACTTACCCGCTGAGTATGAGAGTTCTCTGGTTCCTGCCATCCACCGCTGGCTGCAGTGAACAAAAACATACAAAAACATCAGACATTAATAAAGTGCATCAGTGAGACAAGTTTAAGTTCCCTCATCCTGAAGCAAGGTTATATACCTGTAATAAGGCCTGTGGTTAACACAAGCTCAAGATCTATTCACATATTCCTCTGTGATACAGAATACATCAGTAAATCCTCCACTTGTGATTTATTTAACTATTAATTATAAAAAGAGTTGATGCAACCATGATCAATTAGAATGGAAAGGTTGTCTGGTCACTATGCCAAACACTACATCTGACACTTTTCTCAGACTTTATACTTACACTCACAAGAGGAAAGTCTTATGCAGAAGAGGTAAGAACACTTACTAAAATTACAAAGTGGAAGCTTAATGTGGGACTGTGGCACTGTAGCCAAATATTAGTTTTTTACCTCTGGCAATTGTATTTCGTGTTAACAAATCATTTATGTGGTGTTTATTTGTGGAGATTGTCTTGCTGGAAAAAGTTTGTCTGTAATAATGGAAAAAAATCACATTGGCTTGTGGTTGAGGGAACCATTGTCAGGTATATACATCAAGTATACAAAACAACCAAAGCCAGACAAGAAGCTAATGCAACACAAAACTCACGGCATTACAACAAACCTTCCACACAAGATATGCACTGCTCATGGTTTCTATACCAAATGGAGCTGAATGTGAACGTTACATAAGTACCCACCGACTGATTTGTCAGCCATTCCCACATCCCTGGAGGTCCAGCGACAGAAACCGCAGGCCAGATAGTAGGCCTTCTTCATGGCCGTCTTGGTGGGATCATCAGGCAGAGGAGCCGGGATGTTGGTGGCCCGGGTGGACAGTGTGTGCATGCAGCATGGGCAGTCGAAACAATTGACACACCTACGATGGAGACAATCAGTTGGAAATTAGAGTTGAGATGAATGCAATGAAGTAAAGCCACAAGACAGATTAGTGCTGATTAAAGACGTTCAGTCTCACCTGTTCTTTTTAAGCTTCGCCTCTGCAGAGGGCATGTTCTCCAGACAGCTGGGACAATAGTGGGAGTCCACCTGATCACCAGAAACATGGGTGTGTGAGAGGAGTAAAAACTATGCATCCACATCTTCAGGAATATCAGTGTGTCAATAACAGCAACCTCAATAAATCCGTATTATTTATTGAAACAGAGAGATTCTAAGACAAAGAGGGTATCTTCATGGTTTATAGAATGAACTGTCTCATGTCTACAAAGAAAAGCCTCTCAAGATTAATGAGAAAATGCCATGGAGGATTAATCTTTTTCAGTCTGGGTGTGGTGTCCATAACATTGAGCCACGTTAACAAGCAGCTTTCTGAAGGTGAGGACGTCAGTCATAATGGAGCAAGGTCAGGAAAACGTTTTATCACTTATCAGATATCATGATCATCTTCAATAGAAGACAGCTAGCCGGTTAGTTTGATCTGAAGTTGAAGAATAGCAAGAGCTAATCAGCGTTAGCTTGTTCTAGGCATAACGCTAACGGAAGTGAACCCGTTGCTTGCTAACCCAATGAGAGGAGGCCACTGGCCTGAGTGACAGGCACCTTACCCATACAACGCGCGAGACGGCTGGAATAGCCCCGCCTACTCTTGACAGCTGCTTCCGGGTAGCCTAACAACAAAGTAGCTTGCAGCTAGCTCGTCTAAAGCCTCGGGTGAACGTACCTCGTGAGACACACACTCCAGAGAACGCAGCTCGCTGCAGTAGCGACAGAAGTAGAGTTGAGATAAAGGAGCCCGGATCCGTTTCTCTCCACGGACCAGATACACAACTTTTTCCGGCTGCAGGAGGGACGCCATCTCGGAGCGCAGCAGATGAGACTGAGCTCTCACTGAGGGACCGACTTCTGCTGCTGTCACCGCCGATCTGAGAGGAACCCAGTGTGCTCAATGTCAGCCTCCTGTGGGCAACACTGGAACTGCATCTTCTTCTTCTTCTTTCCGGCCGACTAGGCACTATTTAGCGCATTTCTGCCTCTCACCGGTAGAGAATAATCACTGCAGTCTATGCCCTGAGTTTATATATTGCGATATACATTTGTTTTATGGTGCAAGACTTCCCCAGCTCTCTCCTTCTTGTACATCCCATCACCAAGCAGTGATTTTACAGGAAAAGTTTCAGTAACCAGTTTTCCTAGTAGCAGGGGCGGCTCCTGGTACAGGCAACATAGGCGGTTGCCTAAGGCGAAAAATGCCGAGATGGTGGCACAAAAGACTGATTTATCATGACGTGACACATGCAATGTAAAACAATACAGTAGCGTCACACCATCATCCTCTAACCCCGGGACGCATCGGAGGTAGAAGTGCCACGAAAAGCGGTCCGCCTCCTTTCCTCGCCCATGTTAAATACTTGGGCTGTTCGCAGCGGCCACACACACAAACAAGCACATAATCTCCCGAGGAGGGGTGGCAGCTACAGGCTTGCGTAGGTCAGTCACCTGTCCAGCGCGGAGAAATGCGCTCCCTGGGCCACAGGGATGAGCCAGCCCCACGCCACTACGCTGCCATGGGTGGAAGCAGGACACCAGTGGACACAGGAGCAGGGTCAGGCTGTCGTTTTGGCAGGACTTCAAGCACCTATTCATTGGACAATATCTAATACAATGTAGATTTAAAAACAAAAATGAACCGTAACCTTTTTAAATAAAATATAAAACAATTAAATTACATTAAATTAAATAAATTTTAAAAAACTGCGCGCGCACATCCTGCGCAGAAGCCCATTGCGCACATCCTGCGCAGAAGACCATTCTGCGCAGAGGCCCATTGCGCACTTCCTGCGCAGATGCCCATTGCGCAGGAATTGCGCGCGCAGTTTTTGTTTTTTTTGTTTATATTTTTTTATTAAATTGTTATTATTATTTTTTACATAGTGTAATATATTTCACTATGTAGTTCGAACCCGGAACCTTCTTGTTGATGAACGGCCACTCTCCACTCTTACAAACTTTAGAGAAAATATTTTCTACTTTACTACATATATTTGACAGCCTTACGTAAAAGTTACTTTTATATTTTTGGATTTTAGATACTGGATGATTTAGCATTTAAAGAACTTTTGTTAGAGAATAACCCAGTCGTTTCCAACCTTGTCTTCTGACGCCTAACACGAATCACAGCTTGTTTCCATGTGATGTCCTGAGGCCAGTGTTGTGCAAGTTCACACCTCTTATGAACTAGTTCAAGGTTCAGTTCATACAAGTAATCATGAATAGTTCACGTTAATAGTTCACCATTTAAATTCTGAACTAGTTCATAGTTCAGTTCATTTCATAGTTTTAATGTGGAAAGTGAGAATGAAAGACTTAATCACTACCCCTTGCCTTTACTGTCGGAATCTTTATCAGACAGTGTGTAAAATCCCTCTCTGCTTTCTCTTGCCATCTGTATATGAGACCGAGAGCTGTTGTGTCGCAGGTATGGCCTGCCCCTTTAAGGAAAGTTTGTATTGTGTGACGTAGTGCACCTGGGTATTGTGGGAAAAACGCTAAAAGTGTGTGTAAAACGAGAAGTGACGGTCAACTTAGAGGGGATGCGAGTATCTATGGATGCGAGTGTTGCTCCTGCTGTATATCCGAGAAATAAAGTGGCCGCATTCCAAGTAAAGAAACATCTCCTCCTCCTTATTCACGGAGCGGTCCGGACAGCTGGTTACCGACCAGACAGCGAGCCAAGATAACCAGAGAGCTGAGCTCCCAACTACGGTTCGGAGCCAAAACACTGGCCAGAGAAGAAAACACTTGGAATACGTTGCTTGTTTGGTCTGCATATGTGTGCCATGAGTGATGGGTAATGTAGGGCAAAGTCGAGTTAGTTGGTTTTGGTTAGGTTACATTGCGGACATGTTACGGGCACTGGGCAACGACATGGTGCAAGCATTCGATTTAGACAGTGTCTCTCCTGAGGAGAAAGTATTGAAATGTCCTGAGGGTCAGCGAACAGGCAGGTGTGGGGCACGTGACAGTTCTAGGCCAATGGCTGTAGGGTTTTGTGAGATGGCAGGCTCTCATTGGCTGATGAGTTCGCGTATCAGGGTGAATGAGGAAGGGGAGTGAAGAATACAGTGGTGGATGATAGGAGTGTCGGAGTTATGAACAAGAAGGGTGTCGTGTTCGCTGGACTTTAATAAAGTTACACACAAAGAGAGAAGTTTCCTGTCTTCTATACGCAACACGCTACAATATGAACGCGTTCAAATTCATTATTTGTTATTGAGTAGCGTTCAGTTCATCGATCTCATAAAGTGAACGTGTTCAATGAACGTGTTCTTTTGCGTTCGTTCATGCACAACATTGATCATTCCTAAGGTTTCCATGGCTGTGACCAAATAGCTGCACTCCAGCTGTTGTCCTGAATGAGCTTTGCTAATGAAAGAATACTGCATAGTCACATGCAGTATGCGTTGAAAGCAAAGCATCCTGGTTTAAATGTTACTATCAACACATCTCCTTTGCATCAAGCATACTGTATCAGGGTGAAAATTTAAATTAATTCCACTGCATACAGTACAAGCGACACAGGTTTTGTACTAACAGGAGAAAACTTCCTTCAAAGTCATACACAACACAATATGGATGATGGGTACACAGTTGTATCGATGGTAGATACTTGTGTAATCAAAACAAATGAGCTATTAAAAGACCTACCTCTTACATAAGTAACCGTCAAGTAGATAAACTACAGGTCTATTAGAAGACTTTAGATAAACCATTAATATTAGAAGAAGAGAATTTCCTTCTCAAACAGAGAAACTGTCTCTGTTTACACCTTAATCCTAATATAGCTTAAAAACCCAGAGCAAACCCACACCTACACTTGTCAAAGTTGTCAAAGTGTAGGTGTGCTATGTATTGAAAAACAGCTTCGGATTCCAATCACTTGTGCATGTACCAACTTTCTGGAGGCCAAGTATGAATTACGAAATGTGAGAATGGATTTAAAGAAAAGAACTGTACTTGTGTAACAGTGTATTGTAGATAGGTGCATCATTGTCAGCTGTAAAGTCAGTTACAGTTTTAAGTGGGTCGCATCAAAAAGTCATTTCAAGTCAAGTTGAAAAAATAAGAAAATCAAACTATTCACACAATGTGCTTCTGTGCCAATATCAGCAAACAGCTCCAGAAGATTTTGAGGTAGGAACAGACACTCTGAAGGGACATCAAATGGAGGGATAGTCCAAAGGAAGCGGAGAAACAAAACATCATGGCATAGCACGGGAGATGGATGGAGTTGATGTGCTAATAGTCCAATAAAACCAAGTATATTCCCTGTCAGCTTTCCTCTTTAGCAATGTGCAATATTCAATTAGCTTGGACCCCTAAATAATGTTTGTATTAAACTATGAAAGGGTCTCAATCTTTTTATTCGCCTTCCCTCAATGTTTCTCCTCCCTCTCCCTCTCCCTCTCCCCCTCTCTCAGCAGCAAAATGACAGGCTGGAGGTGGGATCACATCAGATACCACCTAATGTGGTATCTGCCAAGTGGCAAACAGAACCTGTCCCGTTGTGTGTCGGAGTACGGCCATGGCGAGTTGACTGGCATATGCCGTTCCACTCGACGCCGCTGGATGCACAAAAAGAGAATAACAAACCTTAACAACAACAACCTCACAACAGTTGCTCATAGCAGCATGATGCATACAAAGAGATGTATAATATCTACTCATTTAGGCAGCATAGTAGGGACATTTGCTGATGTCACCACCCGTGGCTCCGTGGACAGGCAAGCCAGCATCTATAACATCCTCCTGGATGGCTCCCTGTGTGAACAGTCAGGCGGCAGCTCGCACAGAATTTGCGCTTCCGCCTCAGGTGTGAGATTCAATTATCAGATGCACAATTCAGAAAGCCCCGCAAAGTAGAGGAGGAGAAGAAAGAACAATATAGAGGTAAGAATCAGCCCGATTGTGGACATCATTAATGTTTATTTTTGTCGACATGACATGATATGCTTTCAGTACAGCTGATTTCAGACTCTTTATATCTGTTATTATATATTTTTATTGTTTTTTATAGCTTACAATTTTGTCTGCCTGTGTGTGCATCTGTATACAGTCCAAAAGTTATTGGGGATGCATGACAGTTTGCGTGTATATGTTGGGGGGGGGGGCCAATATGAAATCTCGCCTAGGGCGCCAACATTGCCAGGGCCGGCCCTGCCTAGTAGTATACAAAGCTCTGTCCTTTCTTTGGCATAGAGTGGACGACACATCAGAATAGCCTATGTTGGACAGACTCCAGGACTCGATAGTTGTCACAGTTTCTACCTCTGGGTTTTCCCACAAGCACCATCCCACTTGACAGTCCACAAGGTCCGAGCCTTAACCATGTCGATTTGATACCGTCTATTCGAGTCATGGATATTTGTTTAACTGATGCTTGGATGTTGTATAGCTGTTTTCCTCTGATGTCTCCATCCCACTCTTGCTGCCATTTCTGATTCAGCCTCTCACTGATGACACTACGACACTCCATCCTTCCAAGTGGCAATTGGACATCCACTGTATTTCTGGCCAAACTTGCCTTTGCTGCCCTATCCGCCACCTCAGTGCCCTCAACTCCAACCTGTGCTGGCAACCATAAAGAACCCCACGCTACTCCCCTGCCTCTCCAATTTAGAGACCATCATTAACATCTCTCCAACTATATCTGGCCTAGCTCTGCTTCCCTCTCCCCCCACCAATGCCACTAGGGCAGATAATGAATCTGTGCACAGTACAACTTTATCCCAGCCTCCATCTCCCCCCACAATAAAGTAATTAACTCTGCAGTGAATATTGAAATCCCATCTGGTAGTCTTCTACTCTGACAGATTAGAACATTGGGGATGTATGAACCAAATCCCACTCTCTTGCTTTCTGGATCCCTTGAACCATCAGTGTAAATATTTATATTGTTACTCCATCGGTTCTTCAGAGGTCTACATGGGTTGCCAGATCTACTATTTCACCTTTCTGCTGTAATTCTTTAATTGACAGATCAACATCAGTTTCTCTGAAACTGCATCAAGACACGGCAAGTGGCACCGACCCATACAACGATGACCTCTGCCAGGAGGCTTTTTGCACCTGGTTAATTGAAGAGTGAAAGGGTCAATTCCCAACATGATCTTTTTCTAAATCAATCCAAACCCAAAAGTTAAAGTTCTACCAGTAAGAATTTTTAGCAGAAAGCCCTGAAGGCAAACACGTCCCACGTCCCCTGAAGCCAGATCCTCTAGTTTAGGCTGTTTTGTTAATATTCAAAAGACAGACGGAAAAAAGGTCTCAGTGGAAAATAGGGATGGCCCGTTATTTTACTACAAGAGTGCAGTGCCTGTCCAGCTGGAGCGTGACCGCTGATAATGTCATCAGTGAAATATAGCAAAGTTATCTGTCTGAATCATGCTAACAGCAGCGCAGCTTACAGTCGAAGGTATTTTGTATAGTATCCTATAGGATGTTGTTTATTTATGCAAGGGCTGATCTGTCGTGGCAGGAGGCTTTTGAACACAGTTAACTATGATCCTGGATTATATAGAGTTCTTAAATGCAAACTACCTGTATTTGATGCTACTCTTCTTAGCGGCCATTTTTCACATGGAATTTGTTCCATATATCATCTATGTAGCAGCTCCAGTGACTCAGAACATTTGTCAAGTCAAACGCAATGATATTTACACTTGAAAATACAGGAAATCAAATATTTGTTTGAAATTTGCATTCAAACCAGTTTCTTGAATCCATCCTTCCACGTAACCTGCATGAGATCAGCTTGGGGAACTTATATTTTTTCATAGTGGACACACTCACAGACATTGTGTGTCTCAGAAGGATATGGAAACACTTTCTGCTTGCTTGCATAGCCCTCTAGTTAAATTTTTTTTACCGCATAACCTTGCTGCAAAAGCCTGCACCTTGGTGGGACAATATGTGAACACTGCAAATAGTCATGTGGTGTCAACAGAACCGGACAGAGTGCCCCCAGCCACACACAGGTGGATAAGCTCACCTTGGCAACAGCTGATCCCAGAGAGGTGAATTCAATTACTTTCTTCTGTCCAGTCTGAATACTGTTGACGCATATTCACAATATAGGTTAAGCACCAGGCAAACACGTCAATAATCAGTTGATGTGAATGTTGTGAAGCTGGAAGATGTGTTTCATTAATTTAGCTTTCCATCCATCTCATACCTACTATTAGGACAAATGACTCACTCATCCATCCATACATGTGTGTGTTGTGTGCTCGGTCTGCGTCAGCAGGGGGCGTCCTCCCTGCCAGCTGTGGCTCGCTCCACCCCCCCATACACCCCCAGGAACATGACTGTTATCCTGCGGGAGACGCGGACACGCAACCACAGTGAGCGGCCACCGCGTCTGGGGAAGATCGGGATGATGTGGCCCCTCGTACCGCTGCTGCTGCTCGGTGTTCTGCGGCCCTGCACCGCCGGAGCCCCGCTCACCCAGGTAGGTGTCCACCTGTTGATGCCCTGTGGTTGATGCCCTATGTTTAATGCCCTTTGTTGTATGCCCTATGTGTAATGCCCTTTGGTGTATGCCCTATGTTTAATGCCCGCACACAACACATTGGTTCAGTGTGGATCCAGAGTACGAGCTTAGATGACATCACTGTTTTCTTCTAACCTGCGCACTGTGAGGATTCATGATTGAAAATGCGATCTACTTGTTCTGAGATGTGACACCAGAACAGTTTTAGAGTCATGATTTTACATATTGGTTTAAATAAGGGTAGAAAAATAATAATATACTCAAAAAAGGGCGTGTGTGTTACCATACAGGACTCATGGGAAACACAGCCTGGTCCTACTGAGGCCACAATTAATGTAAGCGGTCCTGGTTAAGGTGAAGGGTAAGATGTGAATTGTGGTCAGGGGGACAAGGTTAGGTATGAAGTGGTCATGGTTAGGGATAAGGTTTTGGTTTGGCTGTACACAATTAATGGAAGTCAAGGGAAAATCCTAATAAGGACATCAGAGCAAACCTGTGTGTTTGCTTGTGTCTCTCGAAGGTTCATTTGGGGTGTGTTAGGAAAGAGGGTCAGAATGAGGTTTAGGTCATATTAAGGCTAGGGCAAAGGTAGGACATGCATGAGGCCAATGAGTGTCCCAACTAAAAAACTACGTGTGTGTGTGTTTGTGTATATCTTTGTGAGGAATTGGGAGCGCATTTTTAGAATATCTGAAGATGTGAGGATGTTTACATTTATAATGTAAGTTAAAGATATAGTGGACCTTATTTCTCAGTGTGAACAGATGACCTGACTCTATGATAGCAGCGCTCTGCTCTGTTGACACAGGCCTTGTGTTTTAGTGGGGGCAGATCTCAGTTGTGTAACCATCCGACATGTCAACAACAGAGGTATGAGGAGGAGGAAAGGTGAAAGTGTTGCATCCGCCAGCCACCTTAAAAGGTCATGATCTTAAAGTTTTTGTTAATTATCAAACACCCAACAAACACTTTCTTTTCAAATTTCAAATTTACAAATTTTCTGAAAAGGAGTGGGTGACTGAAATGGTACAAACACACCATTCATGATTCAGCAATTGTGTTAATAGAGAGTAGTCAAATCCATGTAGTTGTGAATCTAAAAGCAAATAATAAACACAGATATCTCCCACAGAATGAGTCCTTATTGAAGGTATTTTGTTTTTTCCACATATCGCAATCTACAAAAGCATCATTTAAGAGCAGAAATACTACACCTCCGAAGACGTGGAGAACTGTTTTGAATAGTTAAAACAAATATAGCCTCCGTGTGTATCTGTGTGTTTGTTTGTGTACCTCTAGCACTGTGACTCATCCACCGATGGCACCATATTCAAATACCAGGCAAAGTCCCTGAACGGGAGCCACAATGTGAGCTTCAGCGACTACAGAGGCAGGAGTGTCCTGTTCGTCAATGTGGCGACATACTGAGGTTTAACTTATCAGTATGTGGGTAAGAATCTGCACCTAATCCACCAGCATCCTAATTTACTTTATGCATGAAAGGTGGTTCTCCACATGAAGACACTTCACTGCTTCTTCTGTTGTCAGAATTGAATGCACTACAGGAGGAGATGGGACCATATGGACTCACCATTCTTGGATTTCCCTCCCACCAGTTTGGGAAACAGGAACCGGGACAAAATCATGAGATCGTGCCAGGTTTAAAGTGAGAAACATTTCCTTGTTCAGTGCTGTTTTTTCTCAGCTCAGCCCAAATGAAATAAATAACCTCAGTCAGGTCAAAGATACATGTATGTTTTCCACAGATATATAATATGTGCATCCGTGTACAATATGTAAGTACATACAAAAGTGGGCAGGTAACACTAGATCCTGCCTCCTGCAGCAGCATCACAAGTGAAGAAGAAGAAGAAGAAGAAGAAAAACAAAAGTAGCATCTTGTGTTATCAAATATAGAAGCTAAGTTAATGATGTAGTTGCATGAGGGAACTTGACATACCTTTTATTTTCAATACCTTCGTATTGAAAGTATTGAGAGTTCGTATATTTAAAAGCAAGTACTTACTCCAGTAAAAAAGTTACCTATACCTTACTTCAGTAGCATTCTCCACCACTGCATGAATCTCAGTCACAAGCTTCTCATAAGACACTATTCATTGTAATATGAGGTAACGTAAGAAGCTTTGTAGGTGAATGTACAGAGGAATTTGTAATTAAGATAAATCCTCGGTCAATCAACATAGCTTCATTTAATGAGGGGGAAACATCATCTGGCAATGAGATCAGTTTCTCTTAGCATCCTCTCTCTCTCTCTCTCTCTCTCTCTCTCTCTCTCTCTCTCTCTCTCTCTCTCTCTCTCTCTCTCTCTCTCTCTCTCTCTCTCTCTCTCTCTCTCTCTCTCTCTCTCTCTCTCTCACACACACACACACAACCATAGAGAATTGATGTCTCATGTTCCATCGTTCATCTTAAATCTATAGCGAGGGCTCTGCTCAGCTTGCACTGGGTGTAGGACAGCTGCCAAGTCACAGTGTGCTCTGAGGCACGTCCACTGATAAGCTGCCCTCTCTCTGGATTCCAGACATGTCAGACCAGGCAACGGATTCGTGCCAAACTTCCTGCTGTTCGAGAAGGGGGATGTGAACGGAAAAGACGAACAAGAGGTTTACACATTCCTTAAGGTGAGTTCTGATCTGTTATTATATACATAAATCTAATTTCTCTGTATCTTTCACCAAAGGCAGGGAGCTATTGTAGATTTTTGAATGAGAGAGACTACTGTGACCTTTGACTTGATAAGTTACACTAACCAAGTGAGTGTTTACTGAGTATTTTATAAATATGTTCACACCCTGAACAAACACAGGCGAACCTTGTATCCTGTTATATCTGCATCAGTTTTTCAAAGTAAGTAGGACTATGCAAAACAGCTCAAGACAAAACAATTTTTGTATGGATCCGGATCAGGGGGCAGAACCAGGATATCTTTTTTCGGTCCAATAAAATCTGGATCCAGAGAGGTTAATGTGGTTTCATGAGGGGAGTGGCGAATGTTAGACCTTTTTTATTTATTATTTAGCAGGATTACCATGCAATCTGGAGGTAGGATGGGTATTCTTTTTTTTACACTTATTTCCTTGGAAATGATTAATGGATCTTGATTTGAAAAAATCTGACACATTTAGGGAACTAATATCTATGGGTGTGGGATATTTGGTGCAGCCTATTTAAGTTTAAGGGAACGGTTGGGTCTTGGCAGAGGTATGCGCTCTACTGAGTGCCATGTAGATATTATAGCTATTAATAATTATTGGAGTTTGTCAGAGCAAATGGAAATTCTCACTGGGTTTGCTGGTTGCACTTGAAGTAGTAGATTGTATCTTCATGTATATGGTTATTTTATAAAATAAAAAACATCTTATAAATCAAATTCAGCCTTTTCTCATGACAGATCAACAGGATGGAGGTTATTCACGTGTCTGTACACTGTGGCTTTGTTGCTCTTGTTATATTCCTGTGCCTTGTGCCACACAGAACTCCTGCCCTCCAGTTGGAGACGACTTTGGCAACCAGGCCAACAGATTGTTCTGGGAGCCTCTGAAGATCAGTGACATCAAGTGGAACTTTGAGAAGTTCCTGGTTGGCCCAGACGGGAAGCCTGTGATAAGGTGGCACCCAGGGGTCCAGATTTCTGTGGTCCGAGCCGACATCCGGAGACACCTGCTCCAACGCCGCTACACCCAGAGGCCTTACACTTAGATCAGATCCATCACAGCAGAATCCTTCTTCTGATGTAGAAACTTGTAACGATATGTGCTGGCATATTAATAGAATGTAAAAGGAGAGTAATGTTAACAGATTCTGATACACGAAGATGGCATGTTGAATGAAGAGGAGGCTTGAAAACAGGAAGTCTGTGGTGCCTCCTCGGAGCGTGGGGCTCGGGGTCAGCTCTTCAGTGCATTCAGGCTGCCCTGCGATCCCACAGCACCATGTCATCTTCTATCCACAGGACCCGTTAGCCATTACTGCCTACGTATTAATTACTTTAAATAAATCATCAAGAATAACTCACTGATGCGTAGCGTGCATTCCTTCTCCAGAAACAACTGTTACACTGAGAGTCTTTCTATCCTGCAATAAAAATGGGGAAAAAAATATATGGAGATGAATAAGGAGGGTAAACTAATAACAGACACTTAGAATAGATTTATTAAGCCAGTCAAATACAAAAAGTCTCACATGTGCTTTTGCCAACAGCAAAACAAATGGGGGCTACAAACCAAGAAAATACAACTGCCAGTAATTACAGCGTACCTCTCAAGGAGCAGGTCTGCTAACGTCTCATGTCAGCTCTCACCCATCAGGAGTTTGTCCCTGTAACTCAATCACCAGTTTGATCAAATGGACCGTTTCCCCCTCCAAATTCATCTTGACATATTTTTGGAAGCCCGACTGCCTGATATTAATTACTCAGAGGATGGATCTTCAGTTTGAGATTTAATTGACCTCTTTTAAAGTAGTAACACAAACATCTCTGTGCTGTCAGGTCTCTTGACAGTGAGCTAAGGCTGTCCCCTGCTGTGACACTAGATCTAGGGCCTCCACCTTCCTGCCTGTTTGAGCAGAATCGGAAGGTTTCAGTCCTGCCACCCATTCAGTTCACACGAAATATATCAGGTATTTGAGGAGGATGGCCATCTCTGTGTTGGGGCTAAACTGTGGGTGATAGTACAGGATGCAGCGAATGAGAATGACTATCGGAATGAGCGATCAAATCAATTGTGGTAAAGTACAAGTGTTGTGTTTAATGAGATTAGGTCCATCGGCATGGGGAAAAAAAGGTTGTGTATGTATTGTGCATTGTGTATTTTGATACAAACATACAATGTCAATAGCTACAATATATTGGGATTACACTAACAACATAGAAAGAACAGCATTACTAAAGACAATGATTTACACTTAGTCAATGCAAATATCAAAACAGAGTTATAAATAAATTATCAAGAATCACAATCATGTTTTTTGGTATGATAAGATCAAAAATTAATTTCCCCCAAATATTTGTATTTCAACAACCACTTTTGAACAGTTACACATATAAGGGACAGTTCTATTACATCGATGGTACTGAAGAAATCTTCATAAATCAATCAACATTCACGTCGTTAATTCTATGATTCAATGTACCTATATAATCATTCATTGTTGGAATTAGTATATGTAGTATTACTGGGGAATGGCTTCCTGTAACCCCACAAGTAACAAACTAAGTGTCAAGTTGTTACAGATTTGCAGGGAGACAATCACATAGGTATATTTCCTGAAAAAAAAATAACAGAGCAATGATAATTATTCAAACCTATTTAACAAATGACTTCAGATCCTGAAAAAAACAAAACAGAAAAGATCCAAATAATATTTCATTCAGAATAGCGAAGTGTTTCACAAATAGCCTTATAAAACGCAAGTATAAACAACATTACAATAGGATATCTACAGTTCAGTAGGAAAATTATAGATCAAATCACACCTTGTCAACTCAAAAACAAACTGATTTCATGCTACTACCCAGATCAATCAGTTGGGTACGGTGATGCTTTAGTGCTTTCCAGGGTCGATGTTTTGTCGCTCCCTTTTTCCATATCCTGCTGCGATTGCTGCGGTTGCTGCTGCGGTTGCTGCTGCTGCTGTGGAAGCTGCTGCCGCTGCTGCTGCTGTGACTGCTGCTGCTGACTGATCTACAATTCCATAAAGGAAAAATACCATTTTATCATTAACAGTCATAACAAATTTGCTGCGCCAAGCTTTTCAAATTAAATACAGTAGAAATGGCCAGTGTTGTTTCATTTAATAATTCACTATGCATAAAGTATGCAGCCATGCCGATATTACATGTTTTTATTAGTGGCATCTTATCATTTGTGCCAATGACTCGATCGTCGTCACTGCGTGATGCTCATTCACACACAGGCTCTAATAGAGAGGACAGGGAATAGTGAAATGCGGTGTATTGATTCTATTGTTTTTGATTATTTAATCTCAGCAGATGCAGATCATTTTGACTCGCAGTCCAGCAGACATTGTCCTGATGTCATAATACTACATTATCAGGCAACATGTTTTAAAAGTTTGAGTTATTTTTGCTAAAGAGTACAGCGCCCAGCTATTTTGTGAAATATACAGTATTTAGCCTTTTCACTAAATGTCACTATACATTTGTGATTTATATTTAACTGCATCTTCATAACGGGCTCTGGTTTGAGAGTCACATACGCTCCAGTGAAATCAAAGTATTGCGAGATGGATCTCGACTATTACTACATTGTTGGTTCTAATGGAATTTGGCAAAATACAATCTAACAGCCTTAACCTTTGAGCAGTGAAACTGAGTCCCAACATTTTGATTTTCAACAGACTAAGCGTTAAATATTGTACTGATGTTCCTGTACTATACCTGCATTCTCTGGTGGTGGTCTTGAACTCTCTCCAACTGCTCTGGTCCCTCGGGGCTGTGGGAATGATGACTGCCATGGAAAACCCTGACCAAAGACAAAGCATCACTTTACACAGTGTCCTCATTCATTTTAAACAGCAGCCCTTAACTTTGCTATAACCCAACAATAGTAATGAACGTGGCTTGAGTGAGCTGCAGTATGACCCGATTATATCTGCTCGCTGTTCCAACAGATAAGGGGAGGAGCGAAAGAGGGAAAAAAGCGCCTCGTCTCCTGTGAACAAGAGTCACTCCAGAGACAGAGACAGAGGGGCCTTAGAGGACCCTTACCGGGGTAACAGGCTGGAAGTCTCGTACAGGGGGCGGTGCTGCTGCGGCTGCGGCTGCTGCGCCTGCTGCATTGGGCATCCGGGTAGGGAAGTGTATGGGCCAGCCCTCAAGGCCCTGCGGTCCCACCTGCACAAAGGGACCACAGTAGGGAGGGCTCAGCGGGCCGTTCACTGAGCCTGACGTGGGGTCTGAGGTACGTCTTTTCTGCTGCTGCCCCTACGAGGGATCATAAGTACACACGTGATCCTGATCCCCAATCATTGCACGGCTGCTACTCTCAGCGAGCACAGCAGCCCTGTGACCTTCAACCCTACTGCCACTGCCTCCCTCTGGGGAGAGTAAATGTTCCACCTGATCCCGAATGCATTGACAAACATGCAACTGGAGTGAGGCTCTTGTCCTGGAGTACCGATTTAGTGTTGACTGAACTAAATACAGTCAACATCTGAGTGACTGCATTCTGCCACAAGGGGATGCTGGTGTGCAACTTTTACCACAACTCCCATCCTTCTACAAAACGCATCCCAAAGGCTTAGAGAGGCAACTTTCTTTGAATGCACTGGCCCTGACTGAAAGCACAGCCAAACATAGCACCTATCCACACTGACAGTGCAGCTTCAGTCACCATTTCACTATGACTGCACAGTTACCAGGCTCAAACCTGAGCTAGAGCAAGTACCTGTTTGTGATGCATCTGCAGTCTCTCCAGCTTACATCTCTCTGTGCGTTCTCTCTGACACTCATTCTGTGCCTGATGAAGCTGAACAACACAACCACAGCACACAAAAAAGAGTTAAAAACAGTGTAAAAAGGTTGTTGCAACTAAATCTTTCCTGAATATGCCACTTTATACTGTATACCCATATCTTACCTGATTGGTCAAATTCGTAATCTGACCCTGGAGTCTCTCAACTTGTCGCCTCAGATCCTCTTTTTCCTCATTCATTCGCTCTCTGTCACTCCTCTCTTTTCTGAAGTCTTCTTCAAAGATCTTCACCTGAATTACAAAACAGCGATTAAAAGTCATTTCGAAAATTGACATGCAGTTCCAGTAGAACTATGTACGACTTGTTGCACGTCTAACCTGCTCTTTTAGTACAGCAATTTGAGTGAGCAGTTCTTGTTTCTTCAGGTTATTGGCTGGGTCTGCAAAGTTAGCCTGGCCAGGTGGTTGTTGAGAGGACGAAGGGGTTTTAAGGTTTAAGGCCTCCTCTAGAGCCTGACATAAGACAGACAGAAAGAAATATTAGGTATAATGAAATGTAAAAAGAGAAGTTTAAAGAAATATCTCCATTCCTGATTGCTCCTTATTTCCATCTCTTCCTCACTCACCCGATTGAGACGCTGGATCTCCTTCTCCTGGTACTCTCTCTGTTTGCTGAGGGGCAGCAGCTGATCCTGCAGGTAGCGAACCTTCTGCTTCAGCTCAGTGGTCTCGGAGTTGAGACATTCCTTTTCACCCTGAAACACCCGGGACATTTTCAATAAAAGTTTAGCAAGTTAGCCAAACAAGCCCATTGTAAAATCTCTACCCTGTCCGTCGACATGGTTCTTTGGTGTCTGAGCTTGGCAGTTTCTTCTCTGCCAGATTGTCAACAATCATGGGAATGACCAAACTGCAACTAGTATGTGTGACAGTGAAATGCTCATCTCACCTGTAGGAGGAGGCCAGGTACAGCCAGCATTCTGTAACATGTTTTTTTCTTCTGCGTTTCCTGGCTTTAAAATGTTTACACCTGCGTATTGTGGCCTTGTATTCTCACCTGTACGTTTTCTATCTTGGACTTGGCCAGCAGCAGCTTCTTGTCATAGTCGCGCTGCCTCTGCTCTCGCTCGGCCTCCAGCTCAAGCACAGTTTTCTGGGACTCCGCCAGCCGTTGTCTGAGATCTGTGATCTGGGGAACAATGTTAAGTATTTAGTTAAGGACAGCATTTACCTAATCCACAAATCACAAGTGTAAGATGCAATTCTCATAAGCACACACAAAAAAGGTGATATCAAGTCTCTGGTAAAGACAAACATCAGCGGGTGCATGTGTATAGCACCCTCAAAAAAAGTGTTATCATATCATAAACTAAGCCACAGCAACAAGGACGTATTTGCAAACACATAGTTTGTTCTTTGTGTTAATACGAACAAACCTACTGACGTAAATGCATATATCTAGTGTTCTGTGGTTCAAAGCCGGCACGATGTTCCTGCCTCAACAAAATGTGAATGTAGGCTTGTTCATGATTGTGGGTGTGCACAGACGTAGGTGTGTGAGTATGCGAGTGTGAGAGTGTGTGTACATTTGTGTCTATGCTGCCCGCTGATTGCACCACAACAGGAAGTCAGCGGGTACCAGAGAGGTGAGGGGAATTCTGGCTCTGAAGTGTGACGGGACTTGTGGTTGAGTATGCTCAGATAGCGAGCTATTGCAAGGCTGTACCTTTTCCACTGGACAGGCATAGAGAAAGCGTGCACACACATGCACGTACTCAAACATACACATACACACAGCAGCCTCATTGCCAACTCATACATCAGTCATTTAACCTCAAAAAGCTCTCAACCCTAAGAGCAGAAAAAATATATTATTAATATTACATTGATGTCAAAATGCCAAAACTGTTATTTTAAAGTCGGGTGGTTTAAGTACTTTTTTTCTGTATAGCTTTCAGTAAAGTTGACCTACATTATTTTATGACCTAATTTTTTAAGATAGATTTGTTTTTATATAAATTAGGTTTATCGAAACTTTTACATAATTGTATAGATAATAGTAGCAATCGTAGGGACATAATTATTTAAAGCAATAATATATAAATTTAGTTAACAGGACACAAGGTGAACAAAGACACCTGCAGCGGCTGAATTGATTTCAGAGGAAGACAGTAACAGATTAAAAGCAGCCTATTCCAAACTCATACATTATTTATCCCGAGGAAGGACATTTTTATGGGCAAGACAGAATAAAAGCACCCAGACATGTGAAAGAAGAGCACTGTACATATTTAAAAATAAAAAGGAGACATAAATACTACAAAATGGAAAAACATGCTATACTTTTAGTTGTGATCTTTGACACAATAAAAAAAGAAAACGTTTTTCAATGGAATTCGGAGAGAAGGTATTCACTCTGCTACAAAAGTTCTATATCAGTCAAGGACACATCTGGGTCTACCCACAGTATTCATAAAAAGCAGTCAAGTCATTACTGTACCTTCTGCTCAAACTGTGACTTCATGGAGTTCCACTGAATGTCCCACTGCTTGTTCACCTCCAGTACCTGTCAGCGGCACCAGAAAGTGAAACAAATGACACTCAGCCTATAGGAAACTAATGCACACACACAGAGACTTTCCTCTATGGCAAAAGAGGATGATCACTAAGAGCAAAGACTCACATCCTTTCTCTGCTTCTCCAAAAGCTTGATCTTCTTTTCGTACACCTCGACATCACAAGGTTTAGTCGGGGTTTTCTCTGTGGCTTTTCCACTCTTGGGGCAAAAAAAAACCATACATGAAATCAGAAAAATTCATCAAGAGATCACTGAAAACATTTCCAAAAGGAGAAAAAAAATACAGTTTAAAATTTAAAAAAAATAAATAATTGTATGTAAAACGGACAGTTTTATTTACATGAATGTATTATAATGATATTAATCTATTGCGTTATTTTAACTACCTTCTGTGGTGTGACAGCCTCCATCTTAGACCGCACCGCAGCAGATTCCTCCTTCACCGGCTCCTCTTTGGCCTCTGGAGCTTCAGTATCAGATGTTACAGCAGATGATGATGCTGCTACTGCTGCTGCTCCTCCTGCGGCTGATGCTTCTCCTGTGACGAGCTCCTTAAGTTTCTGGTTCTCCAGTCTGAAGCAGCAAGAAAGTGAAAACGATAGTACATGTGAACAATGACCCTTACGAGAGCTGGCTGTAGTGATGGGTCAGTGACAGGATGAACTTTGGGAAGAACCTAAAACTCGCTTGGGTAGAGGGATGCCAAAAGAAAGGCTTGGAGTCACCCCCCTTAATCAAAAGTAAAAGTGTGGTCATCAACATCCTTGACACAACTGTGTGAAACAACATTCATGAGAAAGTGAATTCTCCAATAATTTAAAAATGACTAGAGGAATAAGAATGAGATACAAGTGCCTGCATTGTTTAGTTACCTTGTAAGAAATAAATAGATATTAGATATTTTTGTTCTTTAAGATTTTACTAACAATGAAGTTTCTGCTCTGGAAGAAGCAAAACAAAAAACAAGTCAAAATAATAGAGAGGTAAAACGTTCACCTCAGGTGTTCCAAGTCTTGATTCCTAATATGATGGTCATCCTCCATTTTCTTTCGAAGGTCATTGTTTTCCTGTCTGAGCTGCTCACAGAGAGTCTGGAAAACAAACACAAGGATCACCATATTTAACAGCATTCTGTATAATAATATATCGATAACAACAACTTCTCCTATATGCCCTCATAGAGCCAAAATCAACTCCCTAGACCACAATGGTGCAATATAAATGTACTGATGTATACGAGTAAAGTTCGCCAAAAATACAAAACTTGGGAGGAATTACTTCATACGTCTATGCCTCAAAATGTATGATTTGGTCCAATAATCTTTATTATCATTCCACAAACTGACAAAAATAATTTTGAAAAAGTTAGGTTTTGAAAAGAAAGACAAAACAATTATAAAGTGCACAACATTTTTTTTAATGCGTTTTAGCTATCTCATACAGTCGCTCTGTTACATACCTGTAGAAGGGAGGTCCTCTGTTCATTCTTTTGGACCTTTGAGGAGAGATGGTGAAACTCCACAGCCATGCGGCCGAGGTGAGCCAACAGCTGGTTCGGGTTGGACTCCTCTGCGAATATGCTGAAGGAGCTCTCTAGTCTCTTCAGCTGGCTCACTAGCTCGATGTTCTCCTGAGGCAGGGGAGGGATGACTCCCGTCACTGAGCCCGCCTGGAGTAAAATCACACAGGTAAACAGGCAGTCCTTCCTCTTTAGCTGAGGGCAAGCTTACAATGACACTTCAACCAGTTCAAGACCGACAGACTCATTTTGTTTCTATGAAAGGCAGCCACTGATATATCTGGAAATTCAAACCAGTTTGTCCTGTTGTATTTTAAGTTGGCCCTCAGACTACAGTCTACTTATAAACTCACAACAGTCATTGTGCTAAAAGTGTCAAGAAAAATATAAAAATTCTGTCAAGTATACAACTCCAAATGATATGAAAAACTAGTAATATTAGTTTTGCCAACACGTGAGCCTGAAACCTTCTGGTACTGTTACATATTAACACATCCCCTAGGATGTCTGTGTGAATCAGCTGTGTAATTCTATTCAGTTATAATCCCGGACTTTCCCACAGCTGACTCAGGCTGGAGCTATCAGTATTGAGTTTGTTGGTGAGTCACCGCACCAAGGATATGTTCTCATTATGGAGCAAATATCTAAACAGTTAAATATTTTTTGGTACCACAGAAATGGGGCTTCCTGTGGTTCTCTGGGAAATTATTTATCTAATTTTGTGCCAAAAAATATAACGTACGTACTGTCAAGGCATTTGGAGTCTTCCCCTCCATATTCCCTTTGTCAAACTCTGATAAGACCTCCTGGAAAGACCAGAAAGTATATATGTAGCCCCCTAGTACATGCAGTGTCCACACAGTAACTGATTCAATAACCTGGCAAGAATAAAGTAAAAATTTTGTTGAGATGCCAAATACTAATATTTACAGTTGTTTCTGCCTCAAATCAAAGCTCTCACACAGAACAATGTACTTACATTGGGCTTCTCAGGCTGCAAGGTCTTCCCTAAACAGTTTGTCTGCTCCTCCTTCTGCTCTGCAGTCGTGTGTAAACAGGGTTTACCTGCAACAAGCCAAAGCCTTAATCCAAGTTACAGTAAAGTAGAATAGTGTTGTAATATGGATACAATACTGTACGGATTATGATCCACACATATGAAAATACGTTAGCAAATTACATCTTTACCATCAAGTCTCTGGAACCTACTCGGTGTCTCGGTCTGGACCGCCCCTCCCGTACACAGACTGGCAGCGAAGCTGGAGGACTTCAGGGCTTCGTTATCTCTCACAAGTTCCTCCACTCGCTGCCGAAGCTTCGATGCCTCCGACTGAGACTCTTCCAGCAAATCTCCTGAAAGTTTCAGACAATTCCTTAAATTTCACTTCATATAACACTTAACTTATCTTTTAAACATATATTTTGTCAACACAGCATGAGCAGTCATTGAATAGAAGTTTGGTGGGACCGTACTGGCAAGTAGCTCGGCCTTGGTGAAGGACAAAAGGAGCAGCCAGCTTGGTCACAACATTGACACGCAAGTTTTTCAAAACACTGCAAAACAAGATCCAGTTCTACTAGATTCCTCTTCATTTACTGTCGAATTCGCTCCCTTCCGCATTTTTATACTTCGACTACGAACTCATTATGTCATTTGTAATTGTTATTGATGATTTATTGTATGTTGTCCTCCCTAAACAATATTTAATTTAGCGCTGCTACAATTGCAGACTGAATACAGTTTTCTGTAGTTTATAAACATAATGAAGAAAACAATATCCATGTCTGTCAGATCTGGGAAATAAAATCCTCAGGAGTGAAAACAGACAACAGATGTGCAACGCCAAAGAAGAGCAGGAAATAAACTCCATGTCCAGAGCGTTTGGGTAACTCTGCTGTTTTTGGGAACCCACCTAAGCTCTTAAGTCCCTTCATCCTCTCCCTCAGTATGCTGTTCTCCTCCAGTAGCTGTCGATAGCTGCCTCCCCCTCCGGCCTCCTCTCTGGCCTTGACCTCACTCCCACCTGGATCATAGATGCGGTATGGGCCTTTCCCTTCCATCGCCGTTGCTCACTTCCTAAACATGGTCCTCTGAACTGTGAGGGGGAAAAAAAGACAGTTATTTAGAACTTGATTTTTTACTACACGGAAGATTAAAAAAGCATGACAAACACAAACAAATGAGCCGCTGACCTTTACAGAAAATAGCACTGATAGTAAGGTCTCATCCCTTGATGACATGAGACGAAGCTACAGAAACAACATATTTTCGAAAACAAACAATCACAATTGAATCCTAGTTTAAAAACACACCTCCTGGTAGTGGCAATATGAAAGTACGAGAGGATCAAATTTCAAAATGCAATTACTCATACAGAGGGAGGTGACAGCTGGACAGAAGCACTGTCTGAACAGACAACAAACCTGCACACATTACCTCTTCATTCTCATAATCCTACACTAGAAATCCCTTCAAACAATAGCTGACAGCCTAGGACTAGCACAACCACACAGAAACACAGCAGAGGGGGGTTAATGCTAGGTTTTGTTTTGCAGATTAAATAAATGTCATCTCCTGAGACGTCCCACTGTAGCTGCTACACCCACTTTGTCTCAGCTTACAATATCCCACTGCTAAACTAGCTCCGAAGCCAACAGGAGAAAAAACCCATGGAATCCAATGAAACAAAACAAACAAGGCAGCTCTGCGAGGACAAAAGCAGCAGCAGCATCCCTCCCCCCCTGCCAGAGAGGAACATATGGCAGCAATGTGCTAACGTGTGTCAGAGCTAACATATGACAACAGCACATCCGAGAGCGGAGGAAAGGGGCACAAAAGCAGGGGAGAGGAAAGTCAAACGTCAGGTGAACCCCGCTAAGAGACACCTAGCCGACCCGCCGGAGTCCAACACAGCCCTATGCAGCTAGTGATAGCTACCTCGATTGGCTGGAGAAGGCTAATATTAGTTTTCGCTGTTGTCATGCAAATCGCTAGCAACATCCTCGTTAGCTGTGGGCTATGGCTAACGCTGGATGACAGTGCGGGACCGGGAGCCGCCGCCTCGCTCCTCTCGCTTGTCCGCGGAAAGATGAAGACGCCTCGTGTGGCGCCGCGGTGAAGCGGCCCCGGGAGCGGAGCGGAGCGGCGGAGCGCGGAACAAAGAGGGCTCTCTGGGCCGGGTACCTTTCTGCTGGCGGCGGCCTCTCGTCTCTCTCATCTAATGCGGAAGTGCTGCTGCTCTGTACTGTAACCTGGGAAATTCCACCTCGCGCGGACTGACAGCGGGGCGGGCCAATCGGCGGGCGGCGCTCCGTCCGAGCGAGCCAATGGGAGTGATGTAAACACCGGAGCGAGACGCCGCACGTACTCGCACACTCGCGCACGCACCAACACACGCACGGTCACACACACTCACACACAGAGCACTGAGTTTAACTATAAGCGTCCTCACATCGTGGTGTTTACGATGTGTGAGTAAAAACGTCTATGTAAGGATTTCATTTAACACAAGGTCATTCAGGTGAGTCGGTCGAATTACAATAACGCTATAAAGTTATTCTTGTTTTAAACCATAGCCTGTTTAAAGGTAACCACGTATCTCTCCTTTTAACTCTACAACACCCCCTCCACCCCCAGTTCTAAAAACAAACCCAGGCATTTTCTCTGAAAGACTTTATGCTTCATTGATAAATGTAGAGTAGGGGCTGTTGTGGGGGGTTTCTGGGATTGCATCACATATTTCCTGTGAACGAGGATGACTGTTGAGGCCCAGGTCAAGTTACATTGAACTGCTGAAGTTCACGCCATAAGTTCACTGGAAACATTTGGTCTGAGAGCCGACAGATGTGGTGTTCACTTTGTGAATGTGGCTGCAACTAATTCTTATTTTCATTGTTAAATTGTCTGACGTCAGGTTCAAGTTTCAAGTTGTATTTGTCACATGCAGTAAACACAGGGTCAAGTACAATGAAAGGTGTTAGACAAGAAGAAACCGGTCAGCTCAGCGGTGACATAGTTAAATAAAAAATAAAGCAAGGTAGATAGAGCTCACTATTAAAATGTCTTAACTAAAGGGATAGGGTTAGGGTTACATTTAAAGGTGCAGTGTGACATTTGTTGCAAATGATGTAACAACTTTAACTGGATGGAGTGTGTGAATACTTAATGCACACGTGTATGTATAGTTATTGCACCTTGTGTGTATCAGTTGTTTCACTTTTTCAGGAGAACAGATGTGCAGAGGGTTCTTAGTTATGAGTTGACTGCAGGTTTAGGACCCTGACGGCCTGCTGGTAGAAAGTGTTCTTTAGTCTAGTGGTGCGTGCAGCCCTGCTCCTGTACCTCCTGCCAGATGGTGACAGAGTGAACAGTCTGCGTGCTGGATGCCTGTGGTCCTAGACGATGTTGTCAATTTCTCAATTAATCTTTTTTTCTTGGTCTGACATCCCTTTTCTCAATGAATCTTTTTTTATTGCATAATATGAGAAAGTTGTGAAAAATGTCAGTCAGACTTTATTCAAGATCAGGCCCACACATGCTGAGTTCTGGCTTTGTCCAACAAACAGTGATAAAAGTCAAAGGTAAATAGTTTAATACCACGGAAGACTTAAATAAATCAAGTAAATAGTATTATCTGAGAGTGTGATGTAAAAAATATTCTCTTTAAAAAAATACTGCTGTGTCTTGGCAGCAAAGTGGATGTCAAAAAGTAGAAAACATCAAAACAATTAACAAAATACGAAATAATAAGTAGACATACATATGTATGAGATGTATGTATATTAAGAGAAATACAAACAATATTGAGAGCATTATAAAATTGGCAAAAAATCTAAAATGTACAGGATTGCACAAGAAGAAAAAGCTCAAAAGTGAGGGAGAGCTGCTGCAACCGGCTGCTACTGATTAAACATCACCTCAGCAGGATTTCATTTTCATGTTGATTTTGTCTTTTTAAATCAATGAATAATTTCAGCTGTAATTGGAATGGGGTTGAAATGACCTGGGATGTAGTTTGTAGCTTTCCAGCTTTTGAAGTCTGCTTCAATTATAAAACAATATGTAGACATTTTAATTCCTTAGTTTGTTCATATTAATTATCATTTTTTTCCTAATATATTAGTATATTGATATGTTTGTTAATAAGTATATTTATAGAAAATGTTGTTTTCCACCTGCGCTCTGTGAACATATTTCTAGGCCTTAGTGTCCACATTTAATTTTTACCTCAGACCACACACCTCAATACTAACCTAGTCAAATGAAAAAAAGATAATCACACATTGCGGATAAAATGTAGCATAATCCATCAAATATAAATAAAAGTTCAGGTTTGTGACTTTTTTGATGGTTTTACAGGTCTAACATTTCTCAGGAGCCGTAGTTACCTGATGCTATTTGAGATAATGTTTGTCATATACAATATATGCTGTGTTTTATTTGTTTGGCACACAGGTTAAGAGGTGTTAGTTTAAGAATAGTATGTGACACAGTATAATAATATAACAATATGTCTGAGTAAATTGCCAGAACTTTTTTACAGGCCCTGACTGGAAAAACATAAATCATTTAGGGCAATAGTGACATCTTGTGGGAATTAACAGACGAGAGATCTCTGGCCATACTTCTTCATCATGGAGTTAACGCAACCATTTCTCAGTCAAATGAGAACAGAACTGAATAATTCATTAATTATGACCACACACCACACAAACAAGTTGCGGAGTTTAGGCAAGTTTCTATAAAGGGTCACAAAACTATTTTGAATACCCAAACGGCTCACATGAATCACAAGTTGAGACAAACAATCGGCCTCCATAAGGATTTTCATTCAGCATCAGCCTTAGAAACATACAGGATGTGATTCACAATCGAACATAAAATAATCATAATCACACTGGTGTTTTCTCTTTATGTAGCCTACAGTATTCTACTTCCTGTATGTGCACAGTAATACTGATCTACTAACATACAACTAACACTAACTGCTGTCATAGTAAAAAAAAACAGCTTAGTAACAACTTGAAAAATGTTTTTAAAATAATGTTATCATACTATTAATTTGTTTCTTTAACCCAATGAATGAGAATGCAAGTGAGAGTTGGTCTGTAATGTGCTGTGGGTGCTTTAGCAAACGCATTCCTGTTTTAAGGTATATAATATATTTTCATATACTAAAATACTGCTTAGACGTAGTGATGATAAAAGTGATGAGTTACATGAATCAAATATAACCCCTCACAACAATCTGCTAAAATGTCTTCTACAGAAGCTGCTGCATGAAAAGCTGAACCTGACGATGCAGGAAATGTCAGCTATCCTTTAGTTCTAAGGGCAGCAAACCTTGCATTTATTTTCTCGTCTCACCCACTTAGAAAAAAAAACCAGTTTCAAGCATTTGCCTCACAGCACAAAGACGTAAGAGTGAGCAGATGACATGTGAGAGAAGGCAATTATCAGACTGAAGCACACACTGTTGCAAGCATGCACGTCACCCTGCAGGGACACATGTCCAGTCCGCAGCTGATAATCATTAGCCGTGAGCTACGTAAATCAAAATGTGCTTTTGTTTGCCGACCACTGACTCCAACTGTCCTCTCCTCTTCTTTAAACCAGGGACATCGTCGCTGAAAACATCTCTAATAACAAATAAATACATCAGGCAACGCACATGCTTCAGGTTTAACTCTAACAGGCTCTTTGCAGCATTTTTTAACGGCAAATGTAAAACCCAGAAACCAAGAAACCTGTAATAGCACATTTCTCTCAGGATCATGTCGAATTTATATTGATGATATAAATACAGTCTTTAAAAAGTACATTTAGTGTTATTTCAGTTGATTTTTCATAGATAGGTAACATTTCAATGGGTAGTGATCTAATGGTTTGCTATAAAGACTTGAAAAAGGAAACATACAAATATATATAACATAAAAATACAGAAATATTGATCCAGTTTAAAAATATAATAAACTGAAAAACACCTCCTAGAATTACATGTGTACTAGTTGAGTTTTCTTAATGCATGTAGAGCAGAAATCTATATTTTCCCTGTGCTACATTTGGCATCCATGTTATGCTCCAAACAGGAAAACACAAATTTCAGTGACATCACAAAAATGCTCATAACCTACTTTGTATCTTAAGAAGACAATGCCATAAACAACGATAACACGTCGAATATGTTCCGTGGCTGCATCTCAAAATGTTAAAAACAAATAAACAACAACTCACCCACACAGCTTGTGTCGGAGAGGCACTTTTTAAGGAAACTGGTGAATCAGGGGGGGGAAGCAATTTCACTGTGAGGCTCGGGGAATTCCCATAACCCAGTAAAATGGCCTGTACTGTACAGTCTGAACAGAACCCGGTGTGTGTCCGACTGTGCGGCTCCTTCGTGCACCAGCAACACGACTCATGGTAAATGTATTATTAACAAGTCAATATTGTATCTGTATGTTATAATCTGGACATTAGCAGTCAGACACCACACTGCATACAGCAGAGCATGTCAACAGAACTGAGTGACTCGAGGCGGCCACACAAACTAAGAGCACCATTCAAGACAAATGTGCATATGACTTCTCATTTATACCGGCTTGTAAATACAGTAAAGTACATGGTTTGTTTGCACGATCACATCTCGCCGCCGTGAGACTCAGAGGCTGCAAATTAAAAACGTCAGAGGCTGAAGCAACACCCATAGTTCACTCTGACATAACAGCTACAGTCTGTTTAGTTCACGCTGTCCTGAACAACACCACAGAACAAAGTTCCCCCAGCCATCAAATAAGGGAAATTCAAAGAAGTGTATGTTTTGACATCCCCTGAGTTATTAACAATGTACTCCATTGGAGTAATCTCTTGAATCTTTTATGATCAACAGCAAATGGAGCAATTTCAGGTTGGGTGTGCCAATAAAACCAGTGTGTGAGTGTGTGTGTGTGTGTGTGGTTGTGTGTGCGTGTGTGACTGCTGCAGACTTTGTTGCCTTGGATTTTGGCGTAGTGCAGGGGATTTCCTTGCCACATGCGTTTTTTTTTCTTCCCTTTCCTCTTTTAACTCAAAGATGGCCTGACAACAGCTGCACTCACAAATACACAATGAACTGAGACACTAAAAAGAACAGACAGCTGTGTTGTACTTTTATAGCTTACAAGTTCAAAATGTGTGTTATAAGCATTAATGACATATTTTTATATTAGATCATTAAATGTGTAGGTGTTTAGATAACTGATTAGATAATTGAACTACAGCGCTGTTGTTTTATATTAAACATTTAAGAAGAAAGAGAAAATACACCATTCTTTGTTTGATTTGTTTATCTGATACCTTAAAATCACAGTATTCATTGGGTGGCCAACAATCTAAAGGCACTGCTTGAGTTCTTCTAGTCTCATATCTTGCACACGTGAAGCTCCTCTCTAAGCTAATGTGGACATTTAAAAGTTACATATGACGTTGTAAAAAAACTAAAACAGAAGACATCATCCAGACAGGTGGGACGATCAGACAGGTGAGCAGATAACTGGCATTGAAAGGCTGGGACGGGAGGTCACAGGCCACCTGGTTTGGCTGAGGAGTGGCAGTAGCTGGGAACAAATAAGATGCTGACGTTTACCGCGGCAGTTTCACTCCGCGATCACTCTTTGTGTCTTGTGGTTTGACACCGAACTCTGCATACGAAGCTGCAGGGACGTGACGTGTTTAATCTTCCCCTCCGCAGAGCATCAGCAGCGTTTTACGGTAGTCTCCCGAAGTGTCACCCTGAAACAGATGACAAAAAAAACCACAGACACACAGGCGGGAGCTTAAATTCATGGAAAATACTACGTTCATACGTGTGCTCCTGACATTCAGCACACAGCTTAAACCAAAAATCTGGTTTTACTTCTCCCTCTCGCACAGAAGCAGAACTCTTGAAGTTACTAATACTGAAAAGAATGAGAGTCATGGGGGAGAAGCAGGACTCAGTCAGTCAAAGTCACAAAATCTATTTAAATAAGTGAGTTAAAGATGGAATTGCCCTTCACATCAGCTGACACTCACACTCCCCCTTTTCATCATCATCACAATTCAATAAAGATGTTATTTTTAAATGAAAAGTTCCTCATTTTGAGAAATGGGCTTATTTGTGAGTTTGATGAGAAGACAGATCACTCGTTTCTGTGCGGAACAGATATACAGATACAGGTACACACAGCAGCTGGTTAGCTTAGCATGAAACACTGGAAACAGACAGAAACAACTAGCCTGTGAGTGTGATTTACTACAAAAGACATTAGATTTGTTTGTAGCCTCAATTGCAAGTGTGTGTTTTTTTGTTTACTCTGGGATGTCAGTGACTAACTAAATTTGTTTACATTTATAAAATTGTCAATTTATTAAATGAATCCACAAATTGCTTGAATCGATGTCTTATCTATCAATCTCAACATATGCTATTTAATTGAAGCAGTCTTTCTGAGCAGAGCTACACAGCTCAAAAAACTCAAAACTTAATGGATGAAATATTGTATTTTTTGTCATTTAAACACTTGAGATTAAGCAAGATATGGCAACCTTTGCTGTTGCATAATCTGAGAATATTCCTGTTCAAGCCAATTCAGGGCATTCTGCTTATTTTTTATGTGTTAGTGTCACGATGATTTCATTCGTGAATTATTATAGAACTGTTTCTGGGTACTTCCTGCCTCTGCGGCTGTCCACCAATCATGCAGCGGATATAGAGAGGAAGTTAAGCATGCAAGGGAAATTCCTAAACAGCTGTGCAGTGACCACAGACCTATAGTCCACCGCAGGAAGCTATAGATTAAAGCACCGCACCAAAGCAGCAGAAGAAGGATGTGCATCACACACACAGCTACAGAGCATGACACAAACTCCACAGAGACTCACATGAGATGACACCACGACAAACCAAACAGGAGTGTTAGTAGACAAGGTCTCGGACTTACGATCATGGTTTCTACCTTGATGAATTCATGCAGGGAGGTGTCCTGTGTTTCCTTGAACTCTTTGCGAATGTTGAAAAGGTCGATCTCGCTACGGGACACCAAGATGCGGATCAGAGCTCTGTCGTCTGTGCCAAGGCCCTGCGGGGGAGATCAATTCAATTTGAACTGTGCTCCAAATGAAGTATTCACAGAGGAAGACCTAAACATATTACAAGCACCAACAAATATGACTTTATCACTTGCTTCTAGTGCCAAGGGCCCAGGTAATGTGCATTAGGCTAGAAATAATAAATATATACTAAAGCATAAGCTGTCAATCTTTGAATCACTATGAATAAATACCTTCATGGCTTTGTACAAACGGTCGGCTAAATAAGAGGGCTGGTTCTTCACACTGCGAACTGCAAAGCAAAGAGAGAGCAAGCAGGGACTGAGAAGGAGTCACAGAGTCGAGATTGTCAGCAGTATGAATTGTGCTGTGCAAAAAGTTACATGTCAAAGTTGGTCATTACCTATAGCATAAAAGGAATTTTTCACATCGCCCGACATTTCCTTTTTGATAATCTGTTCAATGTCTTTATTGGTGTATCTGACAAACTCCTGGAAAACTGTGAGTAGAGAAGAGAATGATCAGATCTATATATTTCTTTGAAAATATTGGTTCCTCGCTGTGATCCATCTGTCTTAACCTTTACCTTTCCTGAGATGGGGGAAGCTCCTGGTGCACAGGACACTCATGAACTTTATCTCCATGTCATCAGAGTCAGCGTTGCATGCGTCGGCAAGTTCCTGAAAGAGTTTAGAGCGAACAAGAACAAAACATTTAGACCCATTCTTCTATTTCAACATTTTAACACAAGAAAATGTCAAAGACTAAGTCACCTGAGCATCTGTGTTGGCTCTTTCCATGTCTGCAGATCCCTCCTCTCTTGCACCCTGAACAGAGTTAAAAAAAAGTAAATATTAATTTAATTATGCATAGCTAAATATCAGTAGGTCACAGGCAGACTGTTTAGTCTTTTCAATGAGTAATTGTGAAAGAAAATTGTGGAGGCGATCAAATCTGCTACTGTCATCAGAAAGACTGCAGACAGTGAGTAGGTGTGGAAATCAAACACAGTCAAAGTTCTCATGATGGCAAGATTCACCTGCACGAGGGAAACGAGGATGCGGCAGAAGAGGCCTGATGTGTCTGACTGAATGGCATCTTCCAGAGACTTCTTATAGGCTGTGAAAGGATAGAGATATAAATATATATATAGTTATCTCAAACAGGGAAGTGACTTTAAAGCCGTCGGTGAGTTTTCAAGCTCACCGTCCCGATAAGCAGCATTCATGGCATGTATTTCCTCGTTGCTCCTGGTGACCAGGATCTCAATGAGAGCGTGTTCGTCTGTCCCGGCACCCTGTTGAAGTTCATTTTCATAAAGTGAGTCCCCACAAAAAGGCAAGAAGTTTCACAGTGGTATGCCTCCACCGATGAGTGCATTTTCAGGCTATTGACACAGGCCTCAGAAAAAAAAAATTTCACCTTGACCTTTGATCACTGAAATGTAATCAGTTGATCTTTGAGTCCAAGTGACAGAAGAAAGGAAGAAATGTCCTTAAATCAGACATGAGATATCACATTCAAGAGGCCAAAGACATTTTGACCAACCAAATCTGATAAATTAATGCATACGTCTATGTGAACATTTGTGCCAAATTTGTAAGGATACTCCTGTGGCATTGAAAGGTCACAGTGACCTAAGACCAAATTCGAATCAGTTCATCCGTGAGTCCAATTAAATCTTTGTACCGAATGTGAAGAAATGTCCTCAAGGTGCTCTTGAGATATTGAATTCACAATGGGACGGTCACAAAACATGGTGTCTATGGCCACTGGCTGGGTTGTATGTTGATTTGTATCAATGACTTCTCATAAGCGAATTCCTCTGAACCCAATTCTTCTCTGTTCAGAGTAAAGTGTGTATCATGGTTTCCAGAAGAGGAAATGCAGTCAGTGTCTGATAAGTTATAAATCCATAAAAATGCTAATTTATTTGACTTTCAAATTCGCTCTGTGTTTGTTGATTTGTGTCTGCTGTACCTCCATGGCTTTCCTCATCATTTTGGCATCGAACTCTGCAGGAGTCAACATGAGGGCGATGATCAGCCTCTCTAGGTTCTTGGACAGTTCAGACTTCAGGTCCTTCATCAGATCCTGAGACCACAATACAACTCAAGTTAGAGACTTGACAAAATTAAGAGGTACCAGATGTGATACGACCTGAATCCGCATTTATTTTAAATTTATTTTAAAATATGAATTTCTCTCACCCTTCCCAGTAGGGATTTGAACGTCTGCCTGATCTCTTGCCTCTGGGCATTGCTTCTCTGGGCAACAATGTCAATGATTGCATCTTCATCTGTGCCTGTTGTTGAAAAGGTGATAACAGTTTAAAAATGTGTCTTGAAAAAATTTGTGGTACCAGTGTAAATGTGCCGTAGTTTTCAGGGGGCTGCATACCAAATCCTTTCATTGCTTTCCTCAGAGCTTGTGCATCAGCAGCAGGGTCAAAGTTGTTAGTTGGGCCAATTGTTGGCCTTAGCTAAATAGAGAAAATGACAAAATTGGAAGAATGAGAATCCCTATTCCAAATAAACGCAAATATATTGTTAAGTGGCAAGTTGAGACTGTCAAGCTTGAATTGAATATAGCAGATAAACATGAAGAGGCCTGCAAAGCATGCAAAATGTACATTTTAATTAATGGTTTACTGTTAAAAGGGTATTTAGATAAAAACAATCCTAAAACTGCGTGCTAAGCTTTATGGTAATTATCTCCTGACATTTGAGTGGGATTGCACCCTCTTGAGGTTAGAAGCCGCGACACGACCAATAATTATTAGGTGGGTGGACTGAAACACAAGTCAGTCACGAACAGTGTTCATGAGACAGCCTTTTGTTGACAAAAATGCTGAAATCTTTTTGACATTCACCAACTCCTCGGACGAGGTGACGTGAGCGGTTACTTTGGGAAAACATTATGACAAAAACTGTTTGTAATGCAAGACGCAGATCATTGCAGGGCAGGCGTACAATAACGGTGCATGCCACGGCCAAGCCAAACATGCAATGACACATCTAAAGTGACAGAAAATGGGGGCCCAAACCTGCACTTTGGTCATGGAGCTTAATTCCCACATCTTGTAGGCCATCTGAGCGGCTTCAGGGAAGAACTCTCCAGCTAAGCTGTAATGATCAGTTTGACACAGCACAGGAGACTCAAAAAAAGCCAGAAACCTCAAGTTGTAAATGGTGGATACATTTCTAGGAAGGGGGGACTATGATACAATTAACTCAACACTGTTTTACAATCGAACAAATGGATCAATTACAATGATAACAAACATCTCCCTTTGTGATGATAAACAATTTCTGCAGCTTTAACACAATTTATTAACTCTTGAATAGTGGTGTTCTAGCATCCCCTTCTGGTGGCTGCCTCTGTCTGCAGCCTAACTGTGACTTACTCATCATCTCCTCCACACAAATTAAGCAGAGTCCTCTTGTAATCCCCTGATGTGTCATCCTGTTGGGTTTAAACGTACACAAAATTATATTAGTGTCAAACTTTATCATATTCTTCAAGCATTTGAAAATCTGGTTCGTTTTTTCCCTCACCATAATCATGTTATAAAGCGATTTCTCGTATCTGAGGCGGAAAAACTCTCGAATGTCCAGCATGTCTAACTCAGAGCGAGAAATCATGATCCTGATCAGGGTGTTGTCCGCTGTGCCCAGACCCTGGAAATGAGGGAGGCAGAATAATGTGACATTGATAAAGAGTCCTGACCAATTTCAATGCAGAGGATAAAAATGTGTTCTAATGTCTGTGTTGCTCAGGAAGGTCTTTAAATAGCTGTAACCAGACTGAATGTCTCTTTTTCCATAGTGTGTGTTTACCTTCATTGACTTGTAAAGGCGCCCGGCAAAGAACATGGGGACGCTCCTTATGCACTGGACTGTGATAGAACATCAGGAGAGAGGCCGGCATTAGTTGACAACTTGACATCACAGACAGAACTCCCGTCATGAAGCGGTGCGTTCGCTGCGGGAATGTCTGAAGCTTGTCGCGTGTGCTGAGTGTTTCATTACCAACGGCCAGCATCAGCCTCTCAAAGTCTCCGGACAGCTCGCTCTTGATGCTGTCCTCGATGGACTTCTCTGCAATCTTCTCGTATTCATCAAAAACTAAACCAATCAGAATCAGAATCAGAAAGGATTTATTGCCAAGTAGGTTCACGACTACCTGGAATTTTCTTTGGTAAAAAAGGTGCATACAGTGAACATAAAAACACAATATGTACTTCAAAAACACAATAAGTACTTCACATAAGAAAGAAATAACTAAACATAAAACAAGACTAAATATCGACAAGATATAGAAAGTAAAATGCAAAACAGGAGAGAATGAGGATGTGCAACAACAGACAGTCAGCGAGGCAGCAACTGTGTTTGTCTTGTATTGGTTACACCGATGGATTGTTGTCATTTCACTCTTCTACATGTAAAAATACAATCTCTCTTTAAACATTCAAGAAACACAACGTGCTTGTACTGGATCAAACCTGTCAGAAGTTACATTTCCTTCCCTCTTCTGCCATATTTCATTCTACCTTCACCTAAAAACATCTGTGATGATCATTTTTAAACTTCAGCAGGCCTCAATAGAGTATGTGTCGCTGTGATGAATTTCACTACTACTTGACATCACTCGACAATTACCCTCCTTTTTTTTTTTTTTTTACTTATTTTTTATTTGGTTTTCAACAAAACAATATGCATATCAAGACAGTTACTTTCTTTGTCCATTTTTCAACTGTATACAATACTGTTATACATGGTATTCAAGTATAGCGTGCAATGCATAGAAAAAACAACAAACATCAAACAGTGCTCACTCCAAGAGATAAAAAGGGGGGATAAGAATAGATGATTAATTACATACATTATATATTAAATTAAACAACGAAAGAGAAAAAAAAAAAAAGTAAATGAAAATAAAACCAGGGATAAAGTAATAGTTATTGTCCACTCCAGAATTTAGTATCATAGGTGCTATTTATGCTTTTCCGAGAGGATGGTTTATGATGTACATAAGTAGGCAAAGGTGACAGATAGCCGCACGATCGGAGGCCTAGAGCCAATTACCCTCCTTTAACCACTTTTTATGTGCCATTACCTCCTGAGGTCAGTGTGGGAATGTGTTAAATGCCTAGGTGTTGTGTTAATTTCCCCGAGAGTTGTACTCACCCATGTGGAGGTGGGTCATGCTGCGGTTTCCCAGGATCATGATGAATTTGGACTCGTCGGTCCCCCACTGCTCCTCTCCTGCTGCAAACAGATCCTATGCAGGGGTGAGTGAACACAGCATGACATGAGAATGAGAAAAGATAAGAAAAGTTTGAGAAACTCCCCTATGGTCTTTCATTGTATGCAGGGCATGTCTAACTTAATATTGCATTTATACAGACAAAAGTATATCAACATCTTTGGTTGAACTGCCTTGAAGATCCATACTTTTGATTAGTCAATTCAATTAATTTCATTAAGCTTTACTGGAATGACATTTACATGTATTGCCATAGCAAATGCAATATTGAAGACAACGAAAGAGTCATCTTAACAATAACAATGTAAATGTATGATGTAACGAGAGAGAGGTTGGATGCAAATGTTTTCTTGTTTGTTTTTATAAAATAAAATGAAATAAAAAAAGAATTAGTCTTTAAATGTTTAAAATTCTCACTTGTGCATCCTGTTCCACCAGGTCTGCATCCACCACTCCTGACTCATCTCTGGTCCCCTGAAATCATGGCAACACAGTCACCATCAGACAATAACACAGTACTCTGGCTACGACAGGCGCTGCAGGGCTGACTGGATATTTCACTGGTGATCACATCAACTCCTGGGTGAACTGACCTGAAGTAAAACAACCAGCATCTTCTTAAAGTGACCCGAGGTGTCCATGACTATGTCCTCCTCCATGTCTCTGCCATAGGCTACAGACAAACGCAGATGTCAATGTTAAATGTTGACAGAAGTGAAACAAAGGACATCCCTTTAAACATTCCTTACCATCTTTGTACGCTGCAACCATCTCGTGTATCTGCTTGTTGTTTCTAGATGCCAGGACTTCAATCAGGCACCTCTCGTGTGTCCCAGCTCCCTGAAAACAGAGCATGGCCTTAAAATACAAAGTAACCTCTGGAGTATGAGCAAGAATCTAACAAACGTCTTACTTTTACTGCATCGTGGATCTCTTTGGCATCTTGGTAGGCTGGAGTTCTCATCAGACTGACGATGAGCCGCTCAAACTTGCCTGTCAGCTCATACTTCAGATCCTCAACCAGGTCCTGGTGAAACAACATTAGAATTATGTCTAAAAGTGAAGGAAATAACTACCTGGCATGAACAGAGAATACAAACTTCTAATTTGGATGAATAACTTGATGATGAGATGTATTTTTGGTACCTGTCCAAAGTTGCTCTTGTACGCTGCAATCGTTTCCTGCCTCTGTGCATTGCTTCTTGAAGTGACCAGGTCCAAGATGGCCTCTTTGTCACTACCTGAGAAACACAAGGCATCCTTTTTAAACATCAAAATCACATCTCTTACTCTGATCTCTGATTGTGTCACTGTCAATCACAAATGGGGGCTGTTGGGTTCTTCGGTAATATTTGAGATAATGTATCTTGTGATTTGGCGCTATACAAATAAAATTGTAGTTAATTGTATTGAAGTTGAAAGAGGACCACTCGTGGATCAGCGAGGGACTCACCAATGCCTTTCATAGCATTGTAAAGCGCCTCGGCATCAGCGCTGGCATCAAAGTCTGGAGCATCTGTTATTGTGCCTCTGAACACCTGCAAGGAAAATAGTTTGAACGTTTTTCAGAGGTGAGACATTTCTAAGTGAGAGGAGTCTAAGACAGAGAACACAGTGATGTGACATAACACGTGTGTAGAAATACAACTTTTTCACTCTAAAGTTATCTCTCTAAAATCTAAAGCTTTGTGGGTCATGTTGGTTTGAACTGCAGCCAGCTGGACCGTGGTTACGGATGTGAGGCTACTAGCCACAGTTTAGGTCATGGCATCAAAATAGTGGTGGAAAAAACATTTTCAATATGTATGTAGGTCTTGGTATAGGGTAAATATGTTATTTTCATTTTTGCCACACTAGCCACATAGGGATGTCCATTCATTCCCTGTGTAATGTGAATTTGGTAGACCCAGTCATGGTTCCAAGAGGATAAACCTAATGATTTTGATGATTCTGTGAGGAGGTTTCACTGTGACCACGTTAGCACCCTGTTACTTTAATAACTTTTGAAAACTCAGTCTGCTAATTCCCCCGGCTGTGGCCAACTTCTTCTTCTTCCTTTTTCATATTATGAAGTTGAGAAAGAGGTTGGATATAAAATGGTTGGATATGAACCTTCTCAGGAAATCAGGGTGTCTTTCAGGGTGGGAGGAGAGGACTGTGTAAAAAGTGGAAGAGCCAAGGAGATGAGGCCAAGTCTGCCATGACAGCAGCTGCGGTATGTGTATGCATTGTGTGTGTGTGTGTGTGTGTGTGTGTGTGTGTGTGTGTGTGTGTGTGTGCGTGTGGAGGTGGGACAGTGGGTGTGTACGAATGGCAGGGAGTCAGGTTTCACATCTCTTTGCAGGGGTCTGACATACAGTGGCTCAAATACAGTTAAACAAGTCAGAGTTTACAAACACACCATTGATAATTCAGGTTCTGCATAAAGACGCTGTGTTAAAATATAGAGTATCTGCTCACATTTAAGACATTTTCATCTTAGTTATGAGTTATGAGCTTTGACAAATAGGAAAACTTGGCCTATACGTACAGGAGCTCAAACTGCAGCTGCTGCCGTAGAGATTACTGCATTGAGGCAAACTGCCAAAGTGTTCCCTCTCCCTGCACATGCTCTGATCCTCTGCTTCACGACAAAGACCATCACTCCTCATGGCAGCTGGGAAGCTTCACCCACATAGTACCAGGACCACAATACAACCACCAAGCAACAGACGTCTCAGCCCTAACGAGGATTTAACATCGTGAAATTCATTTCTATCCATTCCTTCCTTCCTCTCTAAGTGTTGTTTGTCTCCTCTGTTGCCAGGGCCGCAACTTCCCGGAATACATTTACCGGCGAGTGCGTGCTTCACGTCAGGTGGGAGAAGAATGGCAGCGCACTGACCTATAGCTTGGACAATAACGTTGGATACCTGCCAAATGGTTTTAAATAACTCTACGAATCCATCAACTTTGCAAAGGTGCAGTCAGGTGTGTGGGCCGCTGGTATGGTTGACACCCTACACTGCTGCCTCTATGAGGAGGAGGGCTCACATGGTGACAGGTGGCAGAAAAATGACCTGACTCTGTCCCACACCTCATTCAAGGGTGCACAAAACCACCAAGGTTCCGTAGCCACGAGATCTGCTCTGCAGCACGATATACATTCAACATCATACTTACATAATGCAAGAGGAGAAAGGATCAGATCACTTACCATTTCTATATTTGGTCTTCTGTGTCAACACTGCAGGAATCAATAGTTTGAGGCCTGGAGAGAGAGAGAGAGAGAAAAGCTGATGTAGGTCTGGGTGACAGCCTTTGTAAATCATCCATCTCTGATCGAAGGCGTCCTTCTCCTCCGACGTGTGGGAAAAGTGTGTTGCAAAGAGACATGGAGATGAAGCTAATGAGGTGGTCCTGTTCAGTGTGTTGCACTAACTCAGAGCGGGAGCACGGCACCAGAAAAAGAACAAGGAGTTTCTCTTATACTTCACCTCCCATTCACCTAAAATGGAATTAGCAGTAAACCAATTGGCAGGAAAACTGTCTCGCCCCTTTTTCCGGACAAACTCAAACCTATAGTGCGGCCTTTCAGGAGAGTATGGAGGCACAGCTAGTATGAACAAGCTAGTTCCAGATCAGCTGACTTTCACATATTACACACATTAGAGTTATAATGTAAATGAATGAAATCTGGATGATATCAGTTTGACACATGTTTGACTCTGTTCAGATTCTCTATGTAGAAAGAGGGGGTTAAACTCCATGCTGGGTTTAAATGTTGTACTGTTTGTTTAAGAGAGAAGATAAGCCCTGTAAAAATAGCTTGCACACTTTGAATTCACGTCATAACCATGTACTGCTGTGGGGGACCATGGGGACTTGGCCTCTCTACACTCAGAGCCACACCCTTCTTCTGTACCCCACTTTGCAGAATTAACTCCACAGCCTTATATATATATAACTAAAGATTTTGTCCCCAACTTTTATGTTTGGATACACTAGAACTATCACTATTTCTCACATTTACCTATAATCTTAATTAAATCAGGGGTATGTTGCCGGCTGCCGCAATTCATTGGCACAGACAGCAATAATGACGCATCAGCAAACTTGAAGAGACAGCCGAGATACGACTGGTGAAGAATCACAGATGTGAAAGCTTACCTTCGTTGTGCAGGAGGTGTGTTGGGTTGTAGTGTTCCTGCTGTCTCTGCTCTGTCCCCGCTAACCCGCTCTGTCTGTCTGTCTGTGGGCCTGTGTGTCTCACAGCTGTGTGTCAGAGCCGAGGTCCCGTTACGTGTCCACCTCCTCCGTGACGCAGCGACTGCAGCGCACTCTCGCGGCGCATCTCCAAACTGTGCTTGTGTGTGTGTGTGTGTGTGTGTGTGTGTGTCTGTGTGTGTGTGTGTGTGTGTGTGTGTGTGTGTGCGTGCGTGCGTGTGTGCGCGCGTGCGTGTGTGTGTGTGTGTCAGTACGTCCTAACTAAAGTGAAATCTACCAGACGAGGCCGGCGCGCCTGAATTACGCATGGTTTTACGCACACGTTTTTCTGCATCTTAAAAGACGCAGACAGAAGCAGTTGCCTGTCTTGCTTTCTAGTTTCCCCTTCCAACTGAAGATTTGAAGCAGCAGTAACTCTGATCACATTTCACTTTCCTTTTGACACATGACAGACCTTACATGTCATTTTTACACGGGCGGGGGGGGGGGGGGGGGGGGGGGGGGGGCACCGAATCTGCGTGCTCTATTTCTGTCCTGTCAGGCGTCTATTCCAGTAAACGGGGGAGAGACATCAGCAGAGCCTGGTGGAGGAGGTAGGGGGAGGTGTTACTGTCAGCATTGTTGGCTACAGAAGGCTCAAAGTACCAAATGTGAAAGAAATGTGCCAGTAGCTTTAACAACCCCTCTTAAACGCTCAGTGGTGGTTTGATGGGGGTCACAGACAAGACATATCCCACAGTTTAGGTCTGAGTTGACTTGTGCTGAGGGGCTGAGACCAGATAGATATGGCGCTCTTCAGGCAATGATGCAGCCGTTCTGGCCTTTTTGTGGCCCACAAGAAATGGACATGGGCCTAAAGTGGCCTCCGTTTAAAATACTAAATAACCCCAAACAAGTGTGGGACTTTTAATAAATACAATTGTTTGACTTCTCTCTCCCCTTATTGTAATGTCTTCATATCATACTATCCCGGTGCAACTTTCATATTGCCTCCCCCTGTGTTCAGTCAGGGGACCATATGAGGTAGTGAAGGGTAATTGTTATCTACTGCCCTCATGTGCTTTGAAAATGCATTGCACTGAACAGGAAAGCCATTTAGGAAATTGTTATGGCCACCGCAAATATACAGTAAAATATAGCATAGTTCCTTGCTTGGGGTACACTGCATAAATCAGTCTTTCAGAACAGAGCTCATTGGCTCTACCAACAGGGTTTATATGTATTCTATTTATAATCTAAAACTCCCACTCTTCCCCATCTGCATGCAAGTGTCCGTGGCAAGATACCGAACCCCTAAAATTGGCAGGACTTCAACCACCTATTAATTGCACAATATCAGTATGTCAATTTAAATACATACATAAAATATAATAATAAAAAAATATTATAGATCATGAGTCTACAGTGCCTTGCATAAGTATTCACCCCCTTTGGACGTTTCTACATTTTGTCATGGTATAACCACAGATTAAAATTTATTTCATCGTGAGTTTATGTAATGGACCAACACAAAATAGTGCATCATTTGGAAGTGGGGGGAAATATTACATGGATTTCACAATTATTTACAAATAAAAATCTGAAAAGTGTTGAGTGCATATGTATTCACCCCCTTTACTGTGAAACCCCTAACAAAGATCTGGTGTGACCAATTGCATTCACAAGTCACATTTGCAAGTCACATAATTAGTAAATAGGGTCCACCTGTCTGCAATTTAATCTCAGTATAAATACACCTGTTCTGTGACGGACTCAGAGTTTGTTGGAGATCATTACTGAACAAACAGCATCATGAAGACCAAGGAGCTCACCAAACAGGTCAGGGATAAAGTTGTGGAGAAATATGAAGCAGGGTTAGGTTATAAAAAAATATCCAGAGCTTTGAACATCTCTCCGAGCACCATAAAATCCATCATAAGAAAATGGAAAGAATATGGCACAACCGCAAACCTACCAAGAGGAGGCCGTCCACCCAAACTGAAGAGTCGGACAAGGAGAAAATGAATCAGAGAAGCAACCAGGAGGCCCATGGTTACTCTGGAGGAGTTGCAGAGATCCACAGCTGAGGTGGGAGAATCTGTCCACAGGACAACTATTAGTCGTCTACTCCACAAATCTGGCCTTTATGGAAGAGTGGCAAGAAGAAAGCCATTGTTGAAAGGGATCCATAAAAAATCCCGTTTGGAGTTTGCCAAAAGCCATGTGGGAGACACAGCAAACATGTGGAAGAAGGTGCTCTGGTCAGATGAGACCAAAATTGAACTGTTTGGCCTCAATGCAAAACGCTATGTGTGGCGAAAACCCAACACTGCCCATCACCCTGAGCACACCATCCCAACAGTGAAACATGGTGGTGGTAGCATCATGCTGTGGGGATGCTTCTCTTCAGCAGGTACAGGGAAACTGGTCAGAATAGAGGGAAAGATGGATGGAGCCAAATACAGGGAAATCCTTGAAGAAAATCTGATGCAGTCTGCAAAAGACTTGAGACTGGGGCGGAGGTTCATCTTCCAGCAGGACAATGACCCTAAACATACAGCCAGAGCTACAAAGGAATGGTTTGGATTAAAGAATGTTAATGTCTTAAAATGGCCCAGTCAAAGCCCAGACCTCAATCCAATAGAGAATCTATGGCAAGACTTGAAGATTGCGGTTCACAGACTGTCTCCATCCAATCTGACTGAGCTTCATCTTTTTTGCCAAGAAGAATGGACAAACCTTTCCATCTCTAGATGTGCAAAGCTGGTAGAGACATACCCCAAAAGACTTGCAGGTGTAATTGCAGCGAAAGGGGGTTCTACCAAGTATTGACACAGGGGGGTGAATACTTATGCACCCAACAGATGTCAACTTTTTTGTTCTCATTATTGTTTGTGTCACAATAAAATTTATTTTGCACCTCCAAAGTACTATGCATGTTTTGTTGATCAAACGGGAAAAAGTTTATTTAAGTCTATTTGAATTCCAGTTAGTAACAGTACATAATGGGAAAAAGTCCAAGGGGGGTGAATACTTATGCAAGGCACTGTATATCTGTCTCCCCACATGTGAACTATTCTGCTGTCACTTATGAGCAAATAATTTCTCCTTCAAATATCTTGTTTTATTGGATCAACTATCCACAACCCGGAGATATTCAGTTAATCATAGTTTAACATTTTTGAAACTGGTACCTTTAAAAAAAATTTCCAGAGTTGATCGATCAGTTGTTCAATCAGAAATTTTCTGTCAACCACATTATTGACTACTGTTGAAGCTCTTAGATATTACCGTCATGAAATCAAATACTAAAACCAGGATTGCTCAACCCTGGAAAGAACCAACTATAAAATACAATTTCTAAAATTTTTAGGATTGCAAAGGAGTACTGAGCGGGCCCGAGTACATGAATTTTGAAGCGTTGCAATGCGTTAACCCTAACCCTAACCCGTTTTGCCTTTTGCCTGAAAAAATAAAATAATAATTACAACTACTTCATTTTCACAATGATCTTTAAACTTTAATACTTATTGACTGTCCAAGAACTTAATGTCCATCTGCTTTATCTTCAAAGGAAAAGTGTGCAAATCCATTTCCTGTGTCTTAATTCCTGTCTCAAACTGCACATACAGAACCAGTCTGAACTGGCTCAGACAAACAGCCTTAGTGCTTCTATATATGATCCTTGCATTCGACTGTTCTCCATCATCACTCTGAGATCACTCTGAGGTTTGTGTTGATCATGAGATCAACACATTACTATATATGCCACTATATATTGTGTATATAGTATTATTATTACGATTTATTACATTATATCGGTACACCATTAGGAGTAATAGTGGCTGTCTAATTTCAGATTCTCCCCTCTCTCCATGCTCTAACTCTAAGCTTTATCATAAAGGAAGGTTTTAAGCCTACTCTTAAACGTACAGAGGGTGTCTGCCTCCTGAACTGAAACTGGGAGATGATTCCACAGGAGAGGAGCTCGATTGCTGAAATCTCTGGCTCCTACTCTACTTTAGAGACTTTAGTATCAACAAGTAAGCCTGAATTATGGGAGCACAGATCTCTAGTGGGGTGATATGGTGCCCAGAGCTCTTCAGTGTATGATGGTGCCATATTATTTGTGTTTTACTTGTAGGGGAGGAGTGCAAACATTTTAGGCAACGTGGACTTTTTTTGGAAAAACATATTCAATGTGACTATACAGAGCAGGTATTGAGAATTAATATCTGTGAGAGTTGCTCTCAATTTATAAGAATGAATGTCCTCAATGTATGACATTCCTCTCTTTATGAAAATGTTTTATTCGAAATCATTTAAATTCAAGAAGTCCCTCTTTTTGCATTTATCTTATTTTATCAGATTTTTACGCTCACTTTTGTCAACCACAAACAATTTATTTTATGAGTGAAATGCCACTTTATTGAAAGATGTCCAGTATGGTCACGAGAAGACCTATCACATGATCAGAGTCCAGGCCTGAACAGCTCCATTTGTCAACATTAACTCAGGGTCATAGCGCCTCCTACTGATTCGCCATGAAACTGGAGTTTTTTTTAAACTCCACTGTACATTGTCCAATCAGCCCAAAACCTGAACAGATCTATTAGTCTGTATGAAGTGATAGTGATAGTGCCACCTATTGGCAACAGGAAGCAAGCCTTATTTTACAACTTTACAACAATATAACAATTTAAATTACATTTTCACAGTGTGGTCTGCACTTGATGGCATGGACTGTAATGCCTGATTATTACCCATGATAGATGCATCTTCTTTGCATAGTTAAAACAGCAACATTACACATTTCTCCTAAAATACACATTATTTAACATCTACTTATCCATGCTACAAACTTATACATCAGAAAGTGTTGAATCAAAACTCATGAAAACCAAACAAAATAACAAATGGAGTGAGCACAAAAGCATTTTTGACATTCTGAATAGGATTTGCAGTTCACAGTTCTCACCCTGTGCTCTCAGTGCAATAATGAGCACATTATGATCCCAAGTGGTCGGCGGTGAGAAAGGCTACTTTGTAAGTAAATCCATTGAGTGGGAGGGTCACTCAGGCCTGTGTTGTAGATATCGCAGTAAAAATCATGTTTCCCTCATCCGAGTCAACAGAGTGGATATTTTTGTACCAGTGCGCTGTTTACAACTCACCAGTCACCAGTAACTCCTAGTGGGCCTGAGGACAAGGTAAAGATCTGTCTATTTGAATATTATAGCCACCAGCCAGATAGATTCAAGTCAGTATCTTGTGCTCTAATCTTCGTCTCTTACTTTTATGTTGTGCAATATTAAATCTGAGCTGTTTCTTTAATGTGCTGTAGAAAGCGATAAAAAACACTTCATTGACTATTTACTGATCTTCACTTTGATTACCATCAACCCTCTGATCATAAATCGGCACAGCACGTGTGTAGTAGCTGGTGTAAAGTTAACTATTACCTCCCCATTGTCCTTCTGGTAACAGTATATCAAGAAGCAATATCTGCAGATAGGAAAGCCACAAGCTTTATGTTTGGTCAAAGGTACTTTGGCCGTGGACGCAGGCTGCGTTCCCACTCGCCTCCTGCCAGCTGAGGTAGATGCCAGGAGGGATTAGGTGAGCCCAAATCCCCTGATGGGAGATGAGAAGGTGAAAGCTACCTCTCAAAGAGTAAGTGTGCAGCCTGCTGCATGTATGTAAGCTATGAAAGCTGCTTTGTCCTCCACCATTTCATTAACTCACAGTATGGCGGGGGTCACACTTTCAGGTAGAGAAGTGGACATGGCAGGAAAACTCCAACATAGCTGCAGTGATAAGTCCCCAGTCTTGTTTTTGAGCAACACATGTATTTAAACATACAGTGACAACATACAGTAGAGTTTTGGGGGCATGATATGAAGAAGAAACAGATGCAGGCTTCCATATGTGTGTAAAAATGTTTCTATTATTGGTACAGACTTTTTTTAATGGTTCCTATTCGTGATGGACAATCCCCATTGTCATAGAAGTAATGTGTAACATAAAGTCCCGGATTATCTTGAAGTCATAATCATGCGAAGATTATCAAACCAGCAGCTCTCACTTGTATTACAAGTTGCCCACAGGACTAGTCCCTTTCCTTTTCTGTACATAAGAACCCAAAGAACTAAAACAAAAACTGTCTTTTTAATGTCATCAGAGGTGAGTTAAGTTTCATTATTTTCACCAACCCCTCTCACCCTTTAACCCAGCACAGTGTGGAGGGATGAGACGGAGGAGCAGGGGACAGGTCTAACATTAATTTCTAAATTGTATTCTTTCCACTTCTCCTTTAGCTCTGACTGACCTCAAATTATTCCGAGAGGAGGGATCGTCTCGGACAAGATGCTGCTCCAATGACGTGAGAGGACACTATGAAAACTAAATCTTTTATTTTATTGCCAGGTGAAGAATAAAATGACGAATGTTCAGGGAAACATAATTGTGTAAGGAATTAAAGGTTGAGTAAAGTGCAGTTCTCCGGGAACAGGGGCGTTGTTTTTTGTGTTGTGGGCGGCAGTGAAAAGTCAAGGCATCAGCACTATCATATCAGAGGGGTGATAAAGAAGGACACATATAAAAGAATATTGGGATTTAGGGGAGTGACGAATCCTATTATTTATTCTCTTCCAAGCACACCTGTGAGGCAGGGGATCACACAGAGGAGGTGAGTGAATCCATTCATCTTTTTATTTTTATTTAAAGTCATAATATTCATAGCACATGTCATTTGAGTTACATTTATATCCTATTAGTCCTATTTTTCCAATCTGCCTTTTGCCTGGGGCCACTGTTAGAGTAAAAAAAGATATTCTTGATTGGGAAATGTTCTACCGAGAGGATGACCTGACAATAATTCACTGACATGTTCACTGATCTACCCGTCCTTCCCCATTCCTTTCCCCCAGCTCTTCCTTTCACTCACTCTGTCAACAACAGCGACCCTCGCTCCCACCTGTCTCGTCCTCCACAGTGTGATTCCCAACATCTTTCACACCAGATATAAACCCCCCTCCACTATAGGAGCATGCCGTGCGGCTGGGTGAAGTCCGTTCTGGTGAGCCTGTCCCAGAGGAAGCCCCTTGAGCCCGAGGGAGAGCAGTCCACATTTGACCGATGCCTGACCACCCTGGACTTGGTGGCCCTCGGTGTGGGCAGCACCCTGGGGGCCGGGGTCTACGTCCTGTCTGGAGAGGTGGCCAGAGACACCGCTGGGCCCAGCATCATCATCTCGTTCTTCATCGCCGCTGTGGCCTCTATATTTGCCGGACTGTGCTATGCAGAGTTTGGCGCCCGGGTTCCCAAAACAGGCTCAGCGTACCTCTATAGCTATGTGACAGTGGGAGAACTGCTGGCTTTCATCACCGGCTGGAATCTCTTACTCTCCTACGTCATCGGTGAGTGTGATACACAATAATTATTTATCATTGAGAATAGATTATAAAGTCTTTCATTTGCTAATATGAGAACTAGTCCTGTTCTAATAATTATTGCGCTTCATCAAGATTGTTTTTCTTGGTCTTCATGTGCAAAACTATTAGGAGGAAATCATTTCTTCAACTTAGTCTTTGTCTTTGTCTTAATATTGATACATGTTACTTGTGATTCCCATCCTCTGAAAATAAAAACCTGTTATTATCCTCTTATGTAACATGTTTGGTTCATGGGAAGCCAATAAATGATCAACATGAGACCTTTACATGCTCCTTGACCTTTTACCAGCTGTCAAAACAGACTCTTAAAGTTACTTCGTTAAAAAGGAATATTGGGTGTTTGACTATTCAAGTATGAACATTTAGCTTTCATCAACTCAAAATGCTATTTGCCTTTTTTTATGATGTGCATGGGTTTGCATGTTAATGACCACTAAAAATCAGGAGAGTGGTTTTAAATGACCGAGCCATAAAAGTGTGAATCACGCATGAGAGGGAAAATCACCATGAGTGTTTGCTGTTTATGACCACAGTTACACAATGACTCAGGCTAATTGCTTTATTGCATGTGTCTCTCACCATCTGTGCAGGGACATCCAGTGTTGCACTGGCGTGGAGCGGGACATTTGATGACCTCATAGGGGGCGTCATATCAACATTCTTGGAAGCAAATGCAGCCATAGGCCTTCCTGGCCTGGCACCTTACCCAGATGCCTTTGCTGCAGCTCTCGTCTTGCTACTCTCAGGTAAAATGAAGGCGCTGGTGTCACTGCGATGGTGATGAGAGGGTGTACTCCAAAAATCATACACCTCATTTGTTTTGATTGTTTTTTTTCGTCTGAAGGTATTTTGGCCTTTGGAGTGAAAGAGTCAACGACAATCAACAAGATCTTCACAGCAATCAACATCCTGGTTCTGCTGTTTGTGATCATCGCTGGATTCATCAAGGGAGACATCTCCAACTGGAAGATCACTCAAGAGGCTCTGATAAATGCCACTGCAGAACTCGAGTAATATAAGAGTGCTTTAGTTCTGTGTGTTCGCCAGAAGGCAGAGCCCTGTCTTACATGATTACAGGTGCATTAGTATCCAGGTTATTTCTCATTGCAAATAACCACATTTTGATACTGTCCCCCTCTGTGCAGCAACCTGAACTCCACTGCTGGAGTAACAAGTGTGTTTGGAGACGGTGGATTTTTCCCTTATGGCCTTTCTGGAACCTTGGCTGGAGCTGCAACCTGTTTCTACGCCTTTGTTGGATTTGACTGCATCGCTACCACAGGTGAGAGGAAGACTATTTAAAAAAGAACAAAACTGAGGCTCAGTATGATTTTTATCAAATTTAAATGTAGGCCCAACTTTGTTATGTTGTTCAGTGTTGTACTTTGTATTTTGTAAGAGATGATGAATGGCATATTTGTTATATCTAAAATTAACAGCGGAAAATAATTCCAAGGCAATGTTTTCTGTGTAATGTAAAAAATCCACCAAAATGTAATGGATTCGTATCAGTGAAGGAAACACATATCCATACTTGACTAGAAATGAATGAATCATTTAATAAATTCCTAGAAAAAGGGCAATTTACTGGGAATTTACAAAGCTTTCAGCCTCATCGTATGGCCTCAACTTAAAAGAGTTAGCTCACTTTTCATGGTAAAAATCCTTCTGTTACCTTAATGTGCATCTTTGTTCATGCGATAGCGAATTGTCTTACATGGTGGGGAGATATGTGTATATCATTTACAATCACATATAATTCCATGAGCTAAATCTCCATGATAAAGACCAGGGGAAGTGGTTGACAGCTCCAGACACCCTCATTTCACTCTTCATTTATTCAAAGGCCCTTTGCAAACCATCATTCAAATTTCACCACAGTCACACATCAATATTCTTAATTCCTGGTTTGGTGTCTCATGATACTCAGTTAAGGCAAGTTCATGTTTTAAGCACATTTAAAATAAACACATTTGATTTGAAAAAACAAAACAAATACAACAGCATGACAAAAACAAAAGACACAACTTAACAAAACAATATGAATACACAGGTATTTACAAGCAGTTTTTTTATTAACTACCAAGCAAATATGTGACAAGCAGCTGAAGGAAGACCACATTAAAGGAGTCCCTGACGTATTGGTATCTTTCTCCATAGGTGAGGAGGTGAAGAACCCTCAGAAGTCCATCCCTATTGGCATCGTGGCCTCACTTCTGATCTGTTTCGTGGCCTACTTTGCTGTGTCCGCTGCGCTCACCCTGATGATGCCATACTACCTGCTCAGTGAGAAGAGCCCCCTGCCTGTGGCCTTCGAGTACGTCGGCTGGGCTCCCGCCAAATATGTCGTGGCAGTGGGATCACTCTGTGCCCTGTCCACCAGGTAGGAAGACACTGGTGGAGTCAAACCACTTTGGTCCTAACAGCACATTGAAGCGAACTCATGTAGGTAACATGTGATTTATAATACTGTACATCACCAACCAATATGTCCAATGAAAACCAAGTGAGACCCACATCTGAACACATGTGGATACGGAAACATTAGATGGATACAGTCAGGAAAGAATGAGGAGTCATAATGAAACAGCCACTGGACAGAATAATGAGTCTTCAGGTTCAGGGGATTGTGTGTTTCTCCAAAACTCTGGAACATTTGACCTTTTTACAACTTACTGTTTTCACTTCCGCAGATGTGTTTTAACTGAAGACCCATGTCTTCTCTCAAGCTTTTGACTGTCCTTGGTTGTTTTTTATTCACTTTTTTTGCCTTTTGTTCTACTTCTACATTTTAAAGAGCCATCACACATGTTGTTGAAATAAAGGGCTCCTTTTTAAAATCCCTGATTTAGTTCTAGGAACCAACAAAGTGTGTTCCTGTCGCAGCAATATCTACTCAGAAAATCGACTTCATGCAAAACCTGGAAAACATTAAGGGCTACGTGTGTGCAAAGTCACACAAGGACATTTTACATCATTCATTATATTCTTTCTTTTGTGTCCAGTCTGCTGGGATCCATGTTCCCAATGCCCAGGGTGCTCTTTGCCATGGCAAGAGACGGCCTGCTTTTCCAGCCCCTGACCAAAGTCACGGCCAAAGGCAGCCCCGCCATAGCCACGATATCATCTGGAGTTGTGGCAGGTACAGATGTTCCAGCTGTTCCTCAGGGTCTGTGCACATGTAGTGAGGTTTATCAACTTGGGAGTTACTCTGTATTTTCTGTTTCTTCTTCCTCTTTAGCCATCATGGCTCTGCTCTTTGACCTGGAGGCCTTGGTGGACTTGATGTCCATCGGGACTCTGTTTGCCTACACACTCGTGGCTATATGCATTTTAATACTGAGGTAGAAAATGATTTGTATATTCTCCTGCAGCCTTTACAGAGAATGTTGAGCTTAAAAATTCTCATATTGTGTATATCCTATATTTCACTTTGCAAACAAGGTACCAGCCAAGTCCATCAGAAGAAACAGACCTGCAGGTCAAAGAATCAAACACTAGCTTCCTGAGGCCTCCATCACTTCCTAACTCCTCCACTGGACGAACAGTCACTTACATGACCGTAATCGCAGGTAAAACAAAGTAAAACACTTGATCTAGTATCTAGGTCTAGGATCTAGGATCTAGTACCACAAACCGATGTCTCTCGTTTATCTCATCTTTTTCTGAAGTTGCGTGTGTGATTGGACTGTGCGTCACCCTGTCTCTGGGCCTTGGTGCTCTGTCCCGTGTGGAGCCATGGAGTGTGGCTCTTGTTTGCATCCTCGGCGTCAGCGTGCTGCTCCTCTTATTCTTCATCTGGAGGCACCCACAGAATCCAACCAAGGCATCTTTTATGGTGAGTATTTTTAATTGTATGCTCAATCAACTAGAACTGCACATTATTGTTAACCAATTGCACACTTGCACACTTGCACTCTCTATATCTATATATTCATTATGGTTGGATTTTTTATATTCGTGGAATATTCTCTTGAATTTACTTTTTATTAATTTTAATTTGTATCCATCTATCTATCTATCTATCTATCTATCTATCTATCTATCTATCTATCTATCTATCTATCTATCTATCTATCTATCTATCTATCTATCTATCTCTCTCTATCTATCTATCTATCTATCTATCTATCTATCTATCTATCTACCTATCTAGCTTCCTACCTATCCAACCACACACCAATCCAACCATCCACCGATCCATCCAATCCGATCCCATCTCAAAAAAGTCTTACACACTATACCTTTTTTCTCTTTTCATAGGTTCCACTCCTTCCTGCTCTGCCGATAGTGAGCACATTCATCAATGTCTACCTGATGGTGCAGTTGGGTGCAGACACCTGGTTAAGATATGCCATATGGATGTTAGTGGGTAAGATACAATTTCAGCTTGAAAGGTTTAATGGAGTCATATACTCGAATGTAACGAGTGTGATGAATATAACGACCAATCTCTGTCCTCTGCTCAGGGTTAGTCATCTACTTCGGCTACGGGATTCGTAACAGCGTTCAGAAGAAGCGTCTCTCGGGCCGGCAGGTGAATATTGAAACGGTCAGCGGCATAGAAGACAGTTCATTCAACCCAAACGACATTAAAGAAGAGAAATTCTGAGCCTGTGTGGATCCGAGAGACTCTGACTCAGATGTTACAGTGAGTAACTGGGCTTTAAGTTTGTAAATATGAGCTGCTGCTGCTGACCTGTTTCTGCAGTGTTCAGTGTGAGGGTGACAGGGTGACAGGTGTACAGTGTTCAAGGATGAAAAAGCAAATCTGCTAAATTTGATTTCGTACACACTTTCATATATGTAGATGGCGTTTGTAATATATGTGATATTTTCAGACCTTCGAGACATTCAAGGGGGGAATTAGGCTACGTGTGCACAAATCATTACAGATCTGGAGAAACAGATTTGAGAAAATTAAACCTCTCTGCACATTTACATTTATCACATTTACCTGTATGGGTATCTTGTATCAGCGTCAGAGCCATGTAAACCTACCCCCATGTTTTAAAATGGCTAAGAGTATTTCCTGCCGAGTATTTCATAATATCTAAACAACACGTTTACACTTTTCATATCAATTGTAAATTATAAATGGGCATTTCAAGTTTATACAATCGTAATAATGATTATAAATGTTGTTTTTTTACATATAAATTCATACCATGAGACTGATGACGTTGATACAGAAAAACCTGTTTGTGAAATGTAATATCTTGTTAGTTTAAATGTTCGCTTCATTAATTATGTGTAAATATGAAAATTGCTTGTTTTTCTAATTATTTGTTATAAATGTATTCCCTAATTAAAATTGAAATAATCCAACCCTCAAGGCAGTCTGCAATTCATTCATCTACAGAGCATTGTTGATAAAAGAAAGGAAAAAAAAATTCAAGTCACATTTATAATCTCATGGATGAAGTGCCAGAGACGGCTCAGTACCCAGAGTTCACAGGGAACAAAAGGACCTTTCACAGCAGCTTACCTGTGTCATGTTCAAAATCGAGGTCCTTCAAACATCAAGGATTGCGTTGTTCACATTGTTATATCTTTTCCTTTGCAGAAACATGTCATTTAGGGGGGGCAATTAGAAAATGATGGTGTGTGTTACTTATCTCTGGAGGCTTTTTACAGTAGATAATTGTTTTTTTTTAAAAGTTGGATAAGCTGTGACCTTGAAATCGTGTGTTTTTTTCTACCTGTAAAAAAAAACATTAGTATCGGAACACAAGGTTTATTGGCCACCAAATGCTTTTTAATTACCCTCTGCCCACTGCCCCCGTCTGGGCTGGGTGGTGTGTTTTTCGTTGCTCGCACACTTCCAGTCCAGCAGCTAAGCAAACAGGCAACGCGATTCCACACAGTGGGGGCCTCTGCCTCTGGACCCTCATTGGTCCGGCGAGGCTTGAAAGCCTCCATTGAGCCGGTCAGGAGGAATTTGGGGTACTAATGCCACTCTCAGGAGGAGGAATTCTGTGTGATTCTGGTAAACAGCTGACGGCTCACTTTGCGAGCTCGGCTCTCCTCCTCCTCCTCCTCCTCCTCCTCCTCCTCCTCTCTCTGTCGTTCCTTCCCTCCTTTGGTTTCTGCAGTGCGTTCTCTGCGTTGAACTGTGTGAACTAACAATCCGTACAGCCCTCTGATTATTCACTCATCACTGAATCATGCCTCTGGTGAACTCTTATGGGTCAAAGTGGAGGCTGCTGCTTTGCACTCTGCTTATTTGTGCAGTAATCGTCGAGTTGGGTAAGTGACTTTATTTCCCTTTGCTGAGCCGTTCTGTCAACATGTGTTCCTGGAAGTACCGAGATGGCTTAATGCATGACATGGCTTACTTTAGAAGTTACCATCTGATAAAAGAAATTATAGTGTAACCGCACACTGCCATCTCACTGTTTGCGAACTGTTAACCGTGTGTAGCTTATTGCCAAAAAGATGCCCTGAAGCAGAAGGCTACCCCGGGGAGGAAGTCCAAGCCGAGCAAAAACAAACCAGAGAAGTCAACAAACGAAGGGTCCAGTACTACAACAGCCAAACCAAAGACCAAAGCCACACCTGCTGCCAAGGCACAGGCCTTCCTCACACAGGTACTTTATATACGCAAGACCTTTGAAATCAAGGGTGCGTCAATTTATGGGATTTCATGTATAACAGTTTGATTTTATATCTGACACGTGAAGGTGCTAAACAGAGGGAAGTTTAAGAAGGTGGGTGAGACTATAAGCGTGCAGACAGGAGATACTCTGGAGCTGAGGTGCAGGGGTAAACCTGTGCAGTGGGGCGTCCCCTCATACCTGGAGGAGGATGATGAAGGAAGGCTCAGGTATGCTATTTCATTTTTATTGATTCATAAATCTGATTGAGATTGTGTATGTCCCTTGACTTGGTCCTGTTTTCGGTTTCTGCAGGATTGTCCAACATGAGCGGTACGGCGTTCTGACATTAGTCAACACCACTGGCGCAGACACAGGGGAGTACACCTGCTACCCAATGTACTGCGAAGACACAGACTGCAGGAAGGAGTACGACAAAGCTATCAAGGTCTTCGTCTTCTTTCCTGGTACTATTTATAAACTTTATTGATGCAGACACACGCCCCTTTCACCACCATCTTGATAGGAAGCCTTTTCACAACCACATGATATCTTATCGTCAATTTGCCATATCTTCATGCTATGTATCAACCAGACCCACAGGAACTATTTGTTCCATCATCGGACTACTATAAGGCGATTCAGCTGAGAACCAACTGGCCCACGGTCCTCCCCTGCCAAGTGACGTCACCGGAGGCCAAAGTGTCTTTGCACCGCGAGTTTCCACCTCTGGAGGTGGTGGTGGACGGGAAGGAGATCTCCTTTAATGTCAAGAAAGGCTACACCATACACCGACCCCGGCCTTATCACGCTGGAGCCTTGTACTGTGTTGCCAGTCTGGGCAACCTGAGGCAGAGCTCCACCAAGTACATGCTCATCTATGTCAACTGTGAGTTGTCCATCTTTTCAGATACACCTGTATTTGTTGTTGCTGTAACTGCTTCTGTTCACAGACATAGCTCATATGGATCCCAGAATGCATCAGGCAGACAGCAGGGAAAACTAAGAGGCAACCAAACTAGCACAAGGCTAAAAGAGCAGATGATCACAATCACTGCTGAGTCATAGAGCATCCAGTCAGTCTAACTCAAGGGTGTAAGAAGTGTTATAACTACTGCCTCAACAAGAGTGAAGCAAAACTACCAAAAACAAACCTACTAACAGGGGGGGAATTAATAGAAACCACAGAGAGAGCCACATCCCTCTCCCAGGACGGATGGAAGTGTAATAGATGCCACGTGAAGCTGAACTAATCTACAAAATTAAAAGATTTACAACATTGATAAGAAGAAACAGTTTTCAATTGAATGGTGTGTCAATCATTAAAGTACTTATGCATAATAAAATGTCTGATAGAGATGATTGGAGCAGCAATGTCCCCTGCTCTTAAAATTGACAGTTCAACATTTAACACATAATTTTGATCACAAGTTCAACTTCTTTTTGTATTTTTAAGTAAATGTCATAGTCTCGCTTTAAGTACAGCTTCAGCTGTTGGAGTATTTCAGCTTGTTATGATCTGATCCAGATCCAAACCAAAATGAATGTGTTCTTCTTTGGGTCATGCCCCATCCCTCCTCGAACTTTCAGGAGTATCGAGTAGTTTTTGAGTTATCCTGCTTCCAGACAAACCAACCAACCAACAAACAAATAGATTAAATTAAATATGTGTGTCTATTTGTTATAGCACTCATATTACTGTCATTGGGTCGTTTTTTTAATACTTGTACATAACGTAGTACTGATATTTGACATGTGTACTGTAGTTATTTATTGCTTCTGTGTGACATTTTAACTTTGTTTTCCATTAGACCCCATGGCTCCTCCTGCTCCAGTGATCCAGGCCTCATCCAGTCTGGTGGTTGTGGGGGAGAACCTGCGTGTCAGCTGCAGTGTGGTGGGAGAACAGGATGTGGTTGTGGAGTTCACATGGGACTACCCAGGACAGCAGGTCAGGCACTCCTGGAGATAGAGATATTTAGCTTATCATCTTTATAACACAATATACCTTCAGTGGGTTTATCTTACATGATTAAATGTTAATAAGTCATTTATTAATTCTCTACACATCAGTATTGAGCCATGTAGCCTTATGAAAAACATGAATTTCAGCTTGGTTGTGAAACAAAATACAGAAAGGATCCGTACAGGCGGTCTACACCCTCTGTCGTTACAGCTTACTGTGTGCTAGCTCATTATCAGTTAAGAAGCATCCAACCTATGGACTGTAGAACATGCAGGTCTACTACACACTGGATCACTAATATGTAAGCTATAAACTGAATGGCTTGTTAGTTAGGAGGTAATTTCCTGTTGTGGGGTATGTGTATTTCTGAACGGAGCGCCTCTGCTGGTTGCAGATCGGGAGGCCTCTGTACACACAGGAGAGCGTCACTCCGGTCGGTGGAGGAGCGGCTCGTCAGCAGTCTCAGTCTGTCCTCCTGGTGGACGAGGTGAGGGACGTGGACCAGGGGACATACACCTGCACCGCTCAGAACCTGCAAGGAGCCAAATCAGTGTCCGCCACTGTCAAAGTGGTCCCCAAAGCCAAACCTAAGAAACCGTGACCCACCACAGCTATGTGACAACACCAAGAGAGAGAGAGAGAGAGAGAGAGAGAGAGAGAGAGAGAGAGAGAGAGAGAGCGAGAGAGAGCGAGAGAGAGAGAGAGAGAGAGAGAGAGAGAGAGAGAGAGAGAGAGAGAGAGGAGAGAGAGAGAGAGAGAGAGAGAGAGAGAGAGAGAGAGAGAGAGAGAGAGAGAGATAGTATTTTCCTCTGCCACAGAACTGAAGTCTTTTATCATTTTTGAAAAGCTACTGTAATCATAAATAAATTATCTTCTGAGCTTTTAATACATTCTTTAACATCCAAATCATACAATAATCTGTTGTTTACATGAATGAATGAGGCACATCAAGTTAATAAATGTGTTATTCACCATTCCAAGCATGAAATGTTTTATATACAGATACATTTGTATTTTTTCTAGTTATTTGTTATTGTGCATGATCCTGCCAAAGATGACACTATAAAAATAAAAAAATAAGTGTTGATTGATTTCACGTGGTTAATTTTTCCTCAAGTCAGACTTGTTCCATACATGAGTCACTTCATCTGAAATATCATCATGTAGTTGCAGTATGTGATATTTAGTATATTATGTTGTTTTAATCTCCAATTATGAGGAACCAACTTAATTTTTTCATAACTTATGTAATTACAGAAATTGTGCTTGAAAACAAATCCAACCTGATAAAAATAATTATGACACTGATGTTTTTCAATGTAATTTAATTATGGTCAAACTAACCTGTCGGGTGACAAGGGGCTACAATGGCAGGCCCTTACTGAGGCACACATTTATTGAAGTATGGTATATGTTTTCCATTTAGAGCATTATTACATAGCATTTCATTTAGCTGATGCTTTTATCCAAAGCTACTTACAATAAGTGCATTAAACCATGAGGGTACAAACTCAGAGCAACAAGTGTCAAGAAAGTACAATTTCTTCAAGAAAGCCAAACTACAAAGTGCTATAAGTAAGTGCCATTTAGGTGCTACTAAATTGTTAGTTTAAACTTTTATTCAAGGGATTGTCGGAAGAGGTGTGTTCTTAGTTTGCGGCAAAAGATGCAAACAGTCGTTATTTTGTTGAGCAGCAGTTCCTCTTGATTCTTATACAGAAATATGAGATGTTCAGTAATAAAGGTTTTTAAGTAGTGAAATTATAATGTTGGACTTTAACAAATAATATTTTGATTTGTTTAACTTATTTTACTACCTAACAGTTACCTTGTGTTAATCATATATCCGATGGTTTTTGGACATATCTGAAACACAAACAGACAAACACCCAAGCCTCTCTCTAATCGTAGAAGTAGGATTAGAGGTGTTATCACAGTATTATGACACATGGTCCCTCAGTAAGACAGGGGGTCTTACTGGGGGACCATGTGTCCCCTACATTAACCGATGAAGGTGGGACAGCTTTATCTCACGTCGCGTTCATGTGACCCCAGGGTCTCCTCTGCATGGGACCCATGTTCTAGCCACTTCAGCTGAACCCCTGCAGATGGCGCTGTCCCGCTGTACAAATCAGACAGTGTGTCCGTGCAGTCACCAGGGGGAGGTCAGGCACACACCTCCCATATTTCTCTCTCCGCTGTCTCCCCCTGTTCAAACCTCGGAGAGGGAAAACACTGTGTCCCAGTCAGCGCTGCTCTCCACACCGCCAGGCCGCCGCGCCGAGCCCCGTCCGCGTCCTGGAGGAAACCACCACGTCAACACACTTTTCATTATATAACCAACGAGGGACTAAACCGCTGCAGAGCTCCGCTGTTGACCGAGAGATGTTCTGCATGCTGGACATGGTGAGGATTCTTTTAATCTAATCTTTTTCGTGATCCGCTCCCCTTGTTTGCACATGCAGCGCTGCAGCCGAGCCGGGACTGGTGCATGGTGTGTGTGTGTGAGTGTGTTGTGCTGCGTGACGGAGGCACGTTTAAAACTTTCTGCAGAGTGAATGGAACTTGAGGATACATTAAGTCGACTGTGCAGATTAAGAGCCTTTGAGCTGCTGACACATCCAGCTGGACCATAGAGTTAATAGGTTCAGGTCAGCCTTGTTCCACCGTTATCCCGACAATTGCACAGGGTTTATCTGTGTGTGTGTGTGTGTGTGTGTGTGTGTGTGTGTGTGTGTGTGTGTGTGTGTGTGTGTGTGTGTGTGTGTGTGTGAGTGAGTGAAGACATGCATGAACAGGGGTTTTGCTTCTGCCATGTATCTCCTGTCACTGTGCAGCACTGGTGGTCTCCAGCACCTCCACACTGTATTGAAACGTGTTTTGTCCCTCAGGGCTGTAAATGTTTTGGTTGTTGAAGCTCACACTCCAGGCTCCCCCTTTGATTCGCAGGAGCCTGGGTGGACAAAAGCTGTTTCTGTGTGTGACTGTGTTTGTGTGGGTGAGAAAGGGGGAGTGAGACTCCAGCTCCCAGTCTTGGGGACTGCCTTGGCTGTTGTCGTGGAGACCAGAGGCCACAGGTGACCTGTGACCCTGACCTGAGGACTCATGGAGCGTTCCAAAGAACAGTCCTTTTTTAGTTTGAGTGGGGTGGGTATGGGTGCGTGCCGATGACGCAAGTGAAGGAGCGGACCTGACAATGGAGAGACAATAGATGTGTGAGCTGACGTTTGGACGCTGCGTGGTGTTACATTCCTGTAATTTAAAGGAATGGTTAATAGGAGAATTGAGAGAAGGGGGCGGCAGTGGGGTGGGATACACTTCTGTCTCTGCTTGTGTGAGTGGGGATGACTGAACACTGAGTGGCAATCACTTTGACAGCCTAAGTATTGTTTGGGGTTGAAGTCACCGTGAAAAAATGCATCTCTCCATCCCGTCCAGCCCACGTCTCCATGACACAGAGCAGGTCACTGAGGGCTGGGGCCAACAAGTTTGATTTTGTAATAACAACTCCAATATCCATAATGGCATTCTCTTATTTACCTTAAACATTGCAGATAAGTAAGGGATTACTGTGCAGAGTAAGTGTCTGGAATGTCTGCAACCACACCCTGCGAGATGAAGATGAGTCAAATTTAATTTAGCATTTACTCCATAATAATTAGCTATAGGCATGGCTAGATAGCGTTATCTCATAAAATGTGTTTGTGTTATATCGGTGAACTAGCCCTTTAAGGTTCAATTAAAGTAAAGTGGGGTGAATCCACTTTAATTGATCAGCGTTATAATAATAAATGAAATCATTGTTTATAATCTATAAAAAAATAAGCTTGTGTTGTTATAATACAATGATTATTTTTCAAAATAGACTCCAATATGATAATGTAGGAACCATCACCTTATTAAGTGTCTCCGTATTTCTTCATAACCGATTTGTTAATAATAATAATAATAATAATTAATAAGTCTAAATAAGCAATTACCTCCATCAAGGCAAAAAAATATCCTTAAGGTCAATATACTCATGGACATCAGTCCTCTAAATACACCTGATGATCAAGATCCATGCAGTATTAGTTTCATTGGAAATGGTGAAAATATTTTGGGGAAAAAGACCAATCTCACGATGTTCAGGAAAAGGGGGAAAAAATCATGGCTCCGCTCTCAATCAACATCTGCACCAAAATGTCTCTCCTGGCACATGTCCCATCGTTGCATCAAGTTTCGTGGGAATCCGTTCGGCCATTTTCTTTGACCTTTAATTCCCTGTGGTGACCACATGTTGTCATTTCTAACATTTCGTATATTTCAAATCCTTGCTATTTATATATCTCGTCAAAACTCACTTGTGATGTTTGCTTTTGTCAATATGGCAATGTCCTTAATTTGGTTAAAAGCTTGTTGAGACATTTCCAACGACAACCCTAAACGTGCAGTTTCTTTACTGCTCTTCACTCAGCAGAATCTGCCTGACAGCTGCTGTGATGTGTTCCTTCAACTGTTTGAGATCCCGAGGGTGGGGCTGACACTCCCCTGTGTGTATGTATGTGTGTGTGTGTGTGTGTGTTTGCTGCGCCCGCATACATGCGTCCTCTTAAAGCTCAAACAGCTGATGAAACACAGATTCTGCTGACCATTTGCTCGGTGTTGCCTGATTAAACGATGAGAGGAAACCGGCTCCTCCTCGTGAAGTGAGTCTGAATGAACTTCACTCCTCCGTGCTCCCACTTTATGTTTGTTCTCATTCGAACGTTCACAATAGAGGCACCTTAATGTTCTGCCTTGCCCGAGTCCAGTAAATCAAACCCTGTCCCTGTCACTACTTTAAACTGCTGCACAGTAACAGGCCTCCTGTCTTGTTGCATTGCATGTAAGTGACGGCAGGTCACTCATGCATACTACAGTGTAGCAGATGGTGCAGTGAGGAGAGGGCGGCCATAATGGCACTGCACTGGTCGACAGGGTTTCTCCCTCAGGCCACCCAGCTAATCAAACACTAATCATCCCTTCTTCCCCTCAGTGGTTTCAGTCAGTCTCCCCCTCCTCAGCCCTGTTTCTTTCTCTCCTCAGATCCCCCCCCCCCCCCTTTTAGCACTGTTTGCTCCTAATCTCGGGATTATCCTGTTACACTATTCTTTCTCTCCTGCAGTCACTCGTAGACTCTTCACAGACAAAGCCATGCCTGATCACTGTGAAGAGAAAGTGTTGTGCTCATAGACTTAGTGCTTTAAAGCCTCAGTCGTCAGATCCAGGCCGTGGCCGGCCGTCTTGATCCACTGTCTGGGCCGTCTGTTGCTGCGATTAAAGTCTGGCCAGGTTAGGAATATCACTGCGGGGCCTGGGTTGGCAGGGTTGTCTGCCTTTATTCTGAATGTAAGAGTGTTCAGCTTTCAAAGCTCAGAGCTCTCACAGTAAATCGTCAGCAGAATCCAAAAGACAGCGTTCATCTCTGGTAAGTATCTGCAGGACACGTGTAATTCTGCAGCAGATGTTCAGCTGTGCAGCCCCACAGACCAACCAGTCCACACTCACACGTGGTGAACCTCCCGCTCAGAGTCTCACCGCAGCTGGGATTAAACAAGCCTCGATAAAACATTGATATATTCTACACGGATGCAGCCGGGTCACGTCGCAGAGGTTACAAGCTTCAGCTGAGTTATTTACCAAGTGCAAAGACAGAGGACACACCTCAGTTAATCATTGCCCCCAAGTGACAGGTGTTTCCTTATAGCCGAAGATATGTTCACAGAACGAAAACAACAACTTTGTATATTAAAACTAAAATGTATGACACCTGTCATATAAAATTCAGAAACTACAAGCTTTTGGTCAAATCTATGTACTTCATCTCATGGTTTAATCAAGGAGTTGCTTGTGAAGAATTGTCTCCAAACAACAGGTTTGTTTCCAGCAGCAGAAACCAAGCTGTAATCAAACCTCTCTGTGAGTCTCAGGAATGTAGCGTAACAATGTTCACCAGCGTGCAGGTATCTCTGCTCCGATCGCGTTTCCCATGGAATATTTGCCGACCAACTGGAATGACGCCTTGTCTTATCGGCAGTAATTTTATGTCCATCATGATTGAGTTTTAACGCATAAAACATTATCTGCCAGAAAACAGAGGCAACTTTATACAATGTTAACATAAAAAATAGTTATTGGTATTTTATAACAGTCTGTGTGAGTGATGAGTGTGCATGGGTGGATTTGGCTTAACAAGGAGATAGCTCTGGGCCCACACACTTATTTCTATCAATCAAAATATCTCCCACTGCCAAATTAACCACCTGCCAGATTATTGAATCATGGTTAACTCTACTGTGCAAGGTTTTCACTGTTTTCTTGGTCCTCTGACCTTCCACCTGAGTGCTGAACAATGGTGACATCCTTATGAGACAGGCGGGACCCCCTGACCTTCAGAGGGGAAAGGTCTGAGAGTGTCGTAGGCTGGACGGACCCCATAGGGGGGCCATTGTCTCTAAATGTCACCAGCTCAGGGACAGACGGAAATAGCTGATCTCTGCCATTAACTCCGGCAGAATCTCGTCCTGGGACCATTGTCTTGTTAACGAATGTAGCTCTTTAGTCCTGTGAGTCAGCCGTGGTGTGTTCGCCTCAGCTCGGCCTTATCGTTTCCTCGTGTTTGTTTATCCGCATAATATATTGTCTTATCTCTACGAGAGGAGCTCCCACAATCTACTGCCCCTCTGTGTGTGTTGTGTGTTGTGTGTGTGTGGGGATGAATTTAATGCGTGTGCAAAGTACTCGGCCCTTGTCTCTATCTTTCAGTCTGGAGAGTTGTAGCGCTGTGGAACAAAAGGCCATGAGGTGAAGCCCTCCTCTGCGAGTGGGCACTGTTGCTTATTTATATCTGCCTGCGCGAGTTGTGGCCGTCGAGGCAGCTGCAGCGTTCTTCTCTACGACAGTATTTCAGTTTGGTGTCACATCCTGTTCTTTTACATAAAATCGATACAGATATTGTAAAGGTTAGAGTCAGTTACTGTGACCTGCTCCTGTCTCATAGTCACAGTGGCACAATAACTGGAAACAAAACTGGGAACAAACCCTGACCGCACCATTTTCACATTTTGGTTTTGGTTTAAATTAAACACAAGAATAATAAATTAGTTTTGAATGTGCTGGTAGGAAGATTTTCAGTGGATGACTGTTGAAAAACAGTTGCCAAACACATAGAAGACACTGACGAATATCTTAACGTGAAAAGAGCCGCGAGAGCTCAGCAGCAGAGATTATACGTCATATCCTGCCTCTATCTACTCAGGCACCACCCCTCACCTGAATATTACGGAAATGTTCCTATTTGAACGTGTCTGACCTGGACAATCTCCTGCTGCGCTCTTTATATGTGAGAGGAAAAATCTGGACCCAATTTCCTTGACATCTGAGTCTAAAAACAGGTTAAAATGGTCTGACCAACTTCTTTACAACAACTAAAGCCAAGCTAGCAGACGCACTGAGCTGAGGTGGGTGTCTGACCCTGCAGGGTAATGTTATTTCGGTAGTTCCAGACAGCCAGCATGTCTCCCATAGCTGCTTCCTGCAATGTTATTGTCCTCAAGAGCTTATAGGCAGAGGAAATGAGTCTAGCCCGGGTTGTCGTCTCGTTTAGATGTCTGGTCAGACAGGTACATTATCTGTAAGCAGGCTCTGACTCGTCCCGCTCAGTCATTCCTGCCTCTTTATCTCCCATCTGCAGTCACTTTTCCATCCGTTCACACACAAATGCACCAACATGAAAACACCTCAGCTGCTCTGTCCGCTCACTGGGAAACTTCCAACCGAGAATCTGTGGAATCTGAGAATGGACGTGCCCCTGGGGCCCGGAGCTAATGACAGGGGTACAGCAGCACCTGCTCAGGTGTTAGACTGGGCCGGCTGGGTTTGATGGGGTCATCCCCGCTTTTGATTTTTCAGCTGATTTTTCTTCAAATTGCACTCAGCGGGACAGAAGGCACAGTAACACATCACATTCTTGCCCCGGAATGTCTTTCATAGCTTGCCAATCTCTGCATCTCTGGTTAGCAAGGTGCTTTATTAGCTGAAAATTCTTGTGTGCCCACCTATTGGTACCAGCTTAAAGACGTCCAGATACCTCCCTCACTCGCCGCAGCTCTTTGGCCTGCATCGCATGGTGAGGACTGAAAAAAGGGGAGTCGCTTTCCTCTGGTTAAGGAGCAGAGAACAATGTCCTCTCTTTTCTCTATCCTCAGATGCGTTTGAGTTATGTAACTTGATACGATGCAGAGCCTGTCCAGTAACTCAGCCTCAGGAAGGCAGACTTACACTCAGGCTATTGTCCGGACGGTCCACGCTGAAACAACCCCCTGCCAGCTCAAAGTTTCCACTCCTTCCTCTCCTCATTTTTTCCACCCCTCATCCTTCTTTTTTGTGTACCTGCCGCCTGAAGTCTGTTCCCTCATTATTGTCTGATTCATCCACGAGCAAACAAGACGCATTGAACTGTCAGTGTTTGTTTGGTGATGTTGGCTCTGGGTATCAATGCAGGGTTTGGATTGACCGCCTCAAAGCCGGTTAACAAGCTGGGCTTTTGTTTCTGGAACTGGGAGAACAAGTCCGACTGCGCCGGCCCCTGAGAGGTCTCAAAGTGCACAAAAAGATGAATGGGTCAGGAGCTAAAAAGAAGAGGTATAGGGTGAACAGGGAAGTACCAGGCTCTCTCAGGGGAGTAGAGACTGACAATCAAGCCAAACTTCCAGTTTCCAAACAAACAGGTAAATCCCAGTGAGTGGAAATGGCACGCTGCTAAAAAAAAACAGCTTTGTCCTCTAGATCAATGCAATGTCATCCTGTTGTCGCCTCCAGGTCAGTTTGTGAGATCGGGCCGCTCCCTCCCCTCCACACTCCTCCCTGTACTGCCATCACAGAGCGAGAAACAGGAAGTCATGTGGCATGATAATGAGAGAGACAGAGAGTGAGAGTGAGTGTGGGATCAGGCTCAGGGCAGTGAAGTCTCAGGTGTGCAGACACACAGGTAAACAAATGATCTCTTATTTTCCTATCTGCCATGATATTCAAATGATCCTGTGATATATCTTTGCATCTCTCATGTCATCGAATAATTTGGGTTTTTATTTGCTTCCACCGTGAGATTCTCTGTGATACTGGGCATCGTATGAAAGTAACTACCAATGTGTGTATATTTTGTAAAAATCTTCTGATTGCCTCTGTGCAACTTTGAATTATTTACATGCTGGCAGGCTCAACATGGTCAGGAGTCACACTGTGATGTAGCTGTTTCAAAGAACAGCCTAAACTGCACAGAGAAGAAGAGGAAAGCAGCCTGATTGTTAATTAGTGCGTTCTTCTTCTTTGCAGTGGGGGTGAATTGGAATTAGTTAACTTTTTAATAAAATCTTTTCTCCTGGTGGAATGACGTCACGCTGAGCATCCGCCTCAGCTTCTCTTTTCACTGTCACAGCACAGAACAAATATGCTAATTAGCCATTGAAGGTCTCAAAATGGAGCCACGCCGTTCTTAAAGATTATCTGCAGGGCTGAGTGGTGCCTCTTGGTTTGCTGAATAAACCCTCTTTCCACTTCATTTGTCATTTTCTCTTTTAATGACTCCTGGTCTGATGGTCTGCTTGTGTTCCTGGAATCCCCTCTGAGGACTGATTATTGTTTTCTGTTGTGCGCCCCAGCTGAGCCACACGGTTTCATGTATCTGACTTTCTCTGTGCAGCTGGAGGTAAAGTGTCCCTGATGCACTGGGTGAAACTCGTCCTGTGTTGATGTTTCACTGTCGCTTCCAGTTGCGGTGTTGTCACTGTAAACTCTGCAAAGGAAAGCGGAACAACGCGGTTTCCCACTGTGCTGCCTCCCAGCGCCAACAAACAACAAACATTGACTTTATTTACAGAGAAACCTTACTGGTGGAAAAAGTGCTGATGGTCTGACTCTGCATCAGCGAGCGTCAGCAGCACCAGTGTTTACTGGCTGACGTGCTGACATGCAGCCCAGCTCCTTCTCTGCTGTGTCGGAGCGCATGAGATCCAAGTAAAGATTTTTATCTATTGCATTTTTTCCGGCTTAGTCACACCGAGGGTAATTTCACATGTGTGTGTGCCTTTGAATACCGATCGCTGTTCCTCTCGCAGTCCACACGTTTTCCTGCAGCAGAACCGGTTCAGGTGTGGGTCGATGTGGGAACTGCTCGCTTTGGATTGCTGTGTTCACAGAACACTGACTCCTACATGAACCGCTCCAGGAAACAAAGAAGCCACAGAGACAGAAGAGAAAGAGCCTCAGCCCCCTTCCTCGCTATAATTAATTTAATAAGAAGCTGACTCTCCTGTGCTTTTGTCTTTATCGGCTCAATTTAACACTAAATGGCTCTCTTGCTCTGGTGAAATGATCAGTCTGATATTGTGCTCATGGGAACTAAGGTGCTCCGGATTATACACATGACCCACACCACATGAGGGCCTGGAGCAGAGCGGGGGCCGTCCACTTCGCCCGTATCAGTGGCTTTTTATCTGTTTATGTTTAAGGCGCATTAATAATTAACCGGCGAGACATGTAAGGAATGTGAGTTTGTTTCCTCACAGAGCTCTCTCCCTTTACATTCCTCTCTGTGAAGGTCTGCTCTGCAGGGAACATGGCTCTGCTGATAGGGCCGGTTGGCAAACACTGCGCAGGCTTCGCTCCCTGACAAGGTGAATGAAATCCAAATACAGAACTTGAACTCGATTAGGGCTGATGTTCAAATAAACAGCGTGTCATCCTGTTGTTTGCTCGCCCGCAGATTCCTCTGATGCTACTCAAAGGAAATGTTTTTGCCATGATTCAGTTTTCTCAGACTTCCTGGGTGATGAGAAATGTGTGAGTGTGTTTATCCTGTGGGACATCGGACTTTGCAAGTGGAATTGGGTAAATAAACGACCAGGGGGAAAAACTGGAGGAAAAAGGAAAACATTACTCTAATATCATGAGAACGTGTTTTCTTATCCTGAGAGGCACTTCACATAAATTAACATCTAAGGTCAGGATAAGGGAATGGCAAGTGGATTTCACTTAAACAACACTGGGGTAATTTACTTATCCTTATGCTGCCCACACTAATCTCTTTATCACACAAACACACGTACACAAAGCGAGGGATTAATCAATTAATCAATCCTATTTCACACCACAAATTGAAGAATCTTTGATACTTACACTAAACAGACTTTGTACAGTGTGAGCAGAGCAGGAGCAGCAGGACTGTTGTTAAGCCTTTGAATGATTTCCCCCATACTCAACACTAATAATACATTTTGAGATAAGACACACTGAACACACTCACTCTCATCTTCTCACACTGAAGCAGCTTTATGTAACAACCGTCAAGTCCCGATCAATGAGGCTCCATGAATCACCAGTTCAACCAGTCACCCTGGATGACCCCAGCACGGCTTACAGTAGAGTCCAAGCCAGTTATTGAATTGTGTGCAGAAATGCAATACAGTATAGTCAGCAGTAAAAGTCCGAGGCACACTGCCATCAATAGGCCAACAGAGACAAAGTGAGGAAGCCCACCTCCACTGGTCCACCCCAGAGGGAAAACTAGACAGCTGATTTTAGTGGAGTGAGTCCAGGACCAAGCCAGTCATCATGGTCAGGACTGTGAGACTAATAAAGCTGTGCTCATAAATGTTAAACCTGCTGTTACTGCAGATCCTCTGAGGCCGCCGTTCGCTGTTTAATTTGTGCAGAGAAACGTTTCCTTCAAGATTCAAGGTCTTTCTCTTCTGGGTCAGTAATTATGAATTATAATAATAATGAAGAAGGCTGCTGTGGAAATTATGAATGACAATTTGTAGCATTCAAATTGAGTGTATTTTATTTCTGTGCGGGGGGGGGGGGTTGATTATAGTGCCACCATCAGACCAATTGTAATCACATTTTGTGAGGAGCATTCACACACATCATTTCAAGTCCAACTTTCATGTCTCAAGTGGGCAACTGATCATTATGTCACTTCAAATTTTGGCCAAAGAATTACCATAAGCACGGACAGAAAGTAAAAGGGTTCTACTCCTATTTTTCCTTAAGAAGTTCAGGATGAACTTACATAGATATTGGCTACTTCTGTTAATTTATGATAGATCTTATCCATCCTTCCATCTTCTACACTGCTTATTTTTGAGGGTCAACAAAGGACTGGAGCCCGTCCCAGTGGACATTGGCTGAGAGGTGGAGTTCACCCTGGACAGATCACCAGACCATCACACAGCCAACATACAGAGAGAAACATGTGATAATCACGGTAATGGACTTTATTTATATAGGCCAGTGTTTTTCCAGTCTAACTTACTACTCACAGTGCTTTAGTGTCTGGCCCTAGGACACTTCTAAATACAGAATTTATCATCTCCACAGTGTACATTTTAATGTTCTACAAAACAGTCATGCTTTCAGCTTTGAGAGGACACATTCCTCTAACTAATCCATTGGGAGTCTAATTGTTAAATATAGTGAATAGATGGTAACATTTCTACAACCCATACAGAGAACAGCTACTCTTTCTCTTCGTCTGACTTGTCAGAATAAAACGTCTGCGTCTGCTCTCGACTGTCTGAGTGTTCAATAGCGCTCTGTATCTGCGGCAATGGCCAAATAAGCCCTTTGACCTCTGTAAAGACCGAAGTGTTTGTAATCAATGGAGACAGTGTGAGACCGAACACTGTGCCCTCAGCTTCTGCACCACCATATACAACCGGCAGTGATTTATGAGCCATGAGACCGCTCGTCATCTCGACTGCCACAAAAAGAAAGTCGACCTTGCTCTTACATTGAAAAGTCAGACCAAATCTTTCCACGTTACCGTCGCTTGTACGTATGTGACATGACACAAACTCCATTCAGACGCAGAGAAGAAGGAACATATCATGACAATTTTTTTCAATAATCTTGGCTCCTCTGAAAGGCCTCGGGGTGGAGAGGAATGAGCACTGTCTGCCTGATGGTTTCCCATCCATAATGAATAACCTGCGAACAATTAGAGGGCTTCTACCGAGCACTCCTCCGCTGTCGTGCCCCACAGCTAGAGACACTCTCCCACTCAATCATTACATGCTAGTGTGTGATATTCAATCAGAGAGTGGAGCCCTTTGCTTCACTTGCAGGTCGGCTGCTTCCCGACGCTCGCCCTGCTGCCTCTGCTGTTGATGACAGATGAGATGGTCGACACGCATTCATATCAGACCCATCGCTCTTTGTTTTACAACAATTCAATTTGTCGATTTGAGCTCTCTGCGGTACTAACACTTCCCCATTCGTTACTATTTTTTAAACTTTGCACTTTAACTTTAAACTCTACCTTTGGCTTTGTCTGTCTCTGTTGTAACGTCCAGGGCAAACGACATATGATGAAGGAAAAACACACAACTTATGTTGCTTCAACTGTTTGTATTGATCTCGTAATGGATCAGGATTATTCATCGCCATTTGCTAAAATGATGTGAATAAAACTTTTATACATGACCTCTTCCGTGAACAGGTTTGCACCTGAGTCGTGTGATTTTCATCTGCAGTGCTGATGAAGACAACTTTGGTGAGTGTATTGATTGAGACCTCTAGTGGCCAAAGATACATTCAGTAAAAGTCTTGAAACGTCTCAAGTGGCTACCTCTTGTGAATGGTCCTCCGAAGGTCCTATTTCTCTAGTTGTGGAGTTGTTGTTCCAACTTCGCTGTGTTCAAGTGCTTTGAATGTGGATAAAACACTGTCAACAACAGGTGTATTTAGGTTCTCGTGAAAACATCTGTATTGGCTAAAAAGTGTGGTGTTAGGTGCTTGACTGACATACATTTAGGGTTAGGGTTAAGGTTTGTTGTTTCGATTTGAGTTGGCGCTCACGTTGAATTTTTTCCAGTTTGGTACAAATTTTTCCAATTATTTCAACATCACAAAAACGCACAATTCATCTTATGTGGGGGGAGATGTGTCCACTTCTTATATTTTGGACACTTATTTGGTTGAGAAGAAGTCCTCGTTGTAGTTTCTGCTTGGCCACAGTTCTCAGATCCCTGAACAGGTAACAAGTACAGTACCTGTGACGCTGCAGGCCTTGTTTGCTGATAGGAAGTGTCCTGTAATGTCAGGCTGTCGGGGTATCAGTGTGGGAGTCAAATATAAAACCACAGGCCTCTGTAGAATAGATTAAATAAGGCTTGTGGCTGATTTGGTAATCGCTCCGTAGTGTTTTACACAACTAACAGCTGTGAAAGCCAGCGAGCCTTGCTTTGATAGAGCTTATATAACGTGAAAGAGTGTGTGCTGTGTGGGAGTTGGGAGATGTAACCTGCAAAGTTACCCCAGAAACGTAAACAAACTTTGATCGTGGAGCAGGGGAAGAGAGAACGCCGAGGGAAGAGGGCAGAAGATCTGGCGCTGCGAGCCGAGCGTATATATATATATATATATATGTTTTTCGGGGCCGTGTTGTGTGAGACACAAGTGTGAGTTAGCGTCCGTGGGAGTGAGAGCGTTCTGCATTTAAAAAAGACTGACGAGCCTGAGCTTGTGTTCTGTGAAGCATCTTTGGAATTTTGCTTCCGTGTCCTCTCCTGCGTCACAGTCCCGCTGCTGCTGACCTGTGTGTCTCTGAGGGGACGAGCCGTCCTCTCTTCACGCTCAGGCATTTGGTTGAAAGCTTTGTTTTCCTCAAAGGAGATCTGATGATAATGTTTTAGGAGAGAGTGTCCTCGAGACCCTCCACTTGAACCCTCCACACAAAACTGTCTTTTATTTTCTGTGTGACGGTAGTAAAGTTGTAGTTGTTGCTGGTTTTCCAGAGGAGTAGGTATATCATCCTGAGAGGACTCACATCAAACCTATCACTGAAGGCCCTTTAGAGGAGACTCACAGCTCCCAGCAGCCTGTTCATATCTTTACTCTGTCGTATGCACTGCTTTAAGGCACCAATACTTAAGAAAATAAAATTATTTTTATATCATGAATTATCATTTCAAGGTTATTGTAAATAAATACTTTTAACTTCCCTCAACAACATTGTTCCTACTACATCATAATCTTATTCCCATTGGTTTGAGCAAGAATAAAAAGTTCATATTAAAGGATAAAGGTTGTTAACTTAACATTTTATCTTATTTGTTGAAATCCTCTTCACATCCCGACAGCGATAAATAAATAAAGGTGTCTGAAAAAATAAAGAAAAAAGTCGCCGTCCTCGGCCCTTGAAGGACTGTTATAATAGTTTCATTTGGACCAAATAAAATGATTGGGCAGATGCACGTTGATGTGTTTTGGGGGCGGAGCTTTGATAAGAGGGCTGATGGGAGGGGCTGGCATGTGTCGTTGCATATATTAGTGTAGCTTCCTCCTGATGCATTTTCCAGGAATATCCTTTAATGACTTTTTCAGTTTGGGAATTACAGTTGGCACCGTTTCGCAATCTCAAGATATATATTACACAATCTTACAAGGTAATAATACTGGTGTTCAGCCTGACAGTGTGTGCTGACTAGCTATAGTCAATAAATCAGCGAATTTATTCAACTTCCACTTGTACTGTCGCCGGATACATGGCCACATACCCAGGTGCAGTTTGCGTTCATCTGTGCCTTTGCAGCGCAGCACTTTGATACACTGATCAAACGTTTACATGTTTTCATCAAAGTTAGCAGCTTTTCCAAAAAAAGCTCATCATTGCTTTGAAAGAAGCATAAATCAAGAACAGAACAGTTTTCAATTAGACTGTAGCTGTTCAAGGCCGGTTGTACATATGGCTTTGATCCGTGTGTTTGTGTGTGTGTGTGTGTGTGTTTGTGTGTGATTGTGTGTCTGTGCTTGTGTGATTTAAGGAGGTTTGTTGCGTTTCAGGGCCCCTTGGCTAGTCACGGCTGGGCTGTAAATCTTGCCGTGTCTCCTGGTTTACTCGGGGCCATAAACTAGTTAGCAATTATAGAAAACAACTGGATTCAGGATTTCTTCAGTCCTGCAGGTTTTGTGGCTGCAGCCTAAAAGGATTTTTACTCTCCTATCTCCCCAAAAGGAATTACTTTATATCTCACCCCCGATCCCTTTCCCATCAAACAGCGATTGACCTCTCACGTCTCGAGATCAAAACTCAGTTTAACAGCGGATATAAAAAATCCTGTGTCAGACCTTGGCTCGTGACCATTAGGTTTGTCACACTCATGATTTATTCATGTGGTATCAGACACGCACACACTCAACATGACTTGCATTGACTCACATCCATCATGTCTCACTTTAACCCTGAAAACTGTAAGACAGTAAACACTGAGATATACTTGCTGTTAACTACGCGTACGTGTGCGCATGATGGCTGCCTCGTGTATCCTGCTCCTTAGAAATTAACGCTATGTTTGAATCTTTTTTCTGTCGTGATCTCAAAATGAAGAAAATAGTAACCTCCTCGAGTTTTGGCATGTTTATTGTTTACTTCATTCAAATTCGGAAGTTCCGAATGGTCTGATTTCGCCTGTGTGCCCCCTAGTGGTATCCTCCGGTAACACACATAGTATGTCGGCAAGTATGACGCAGCAAGTTGTCTATGCAAACGCATGTTTAAAAAGAAAGTATATCTCTGGCCTAGTTCTTCCTGGTTGGACAGCATCAGAGCTGATACACTCATTCATAGAGTGCTCCATTATATTTAATTATATTCATCATTGCGGTTTATCAGGTTCCTTTGCTCAGTCTGACTTCAGCCTGTGTTATATTGGCTTATTAGGAGCCGGATGCTGTAGTGGAAAGTTTTACATTGAGGGGAAATAGTGCCTCATGAATATAAACATGAGCAGCTTGGGCTGCTTTGATCTGGGCCTGGCCGAGAGCCCTGAGTGTGGAGTGGGCTGGAGCTGCCGGTGCACAGCTCTCTCTGCCTATTTTAACCATTTGCATAATTGTTGTAACTGTCGAGGCCAGCGGTGCAACGCACTTGACGAGTGTGGATTGTATCAGAAGCAAGAGGAGATGACTCCGCAGGAGCCTGTTCTCTTACACAGGGGATTTGTGTCTGATGCTGAACGAGAGAGAAATTGCTTTAAGGTGGCGTGTGCACCTCAGGAGTGTGTGCAGACAGGCAGGAAGCAGGACGGCCCAGTCATTAGGCGATACGATGCGCAGGATAGATCCCTCAGGGGTCCTCCCATGATGAAATCAGTTAATTTCTGACATGTTTATATTGTATGTTTACTAATTCATTACTTTTTACTGAGGTTTCTTATTTCACCATCCCCTTTGCTGCTGGGACAAATTTCACCGTAGTTGGACTAACAAAGGATTATCTTCTCTTGTCTTCTCTGGCTTAATGCTAATTGAAGAAATCCTCACCATTGTACTCAATAAGGAAGCTCAATTCACATGTATGTTCTGGGTTTAATTCCCAACATCTCCATTCTATAAGGGGATCAGCATGTGACTGACCTTGTCACCTAAAAATTTGTTATGTTAAAACTCATTTTGTTCTTCTCCTATTTACAGACCAATATGATTCCATATCTTAAATCATATGTACAATTCTGTTTACACTGTATATATTCAGTTTACTTTGTGTCAGGTTCTATCTTTTTTTTAACTAATCGAATAATGAGAAAATCATCCAGTGTAATCAATAACAATCCCCCTTTCCATTAAGTTGTTCCTTGCGGTTTCTGACCAATGGAATAATGGAATACCAACAGGAAACAGTCTGAAAACTCATTTCGTTGGTGCACTTAAGGTCTCCCAAACAGTTCCTAATGCGAGCTGGTCTCAGACACACATAATATTTTACAGCATTAATGATCTGTTGATTTTAGATCGAGAAATCTAGACAGGAAGTGTGGGGATGTAGCTCAGTGGTAGAGCGCATGCTTCGCATGTATGAGGTCCTGGGTTCAATCCCCAGCATCTCCATTCTTGTTAAGGAGTGGATGAGCTTGGTATGGTACTGGTGACTCACTTTAATCAAAATGTATTAAGGTATTTATATGAAATGTTGCTATAGAGAGGACTGTCATCTTGGTGATCGTTATTAAATATAAACAGGTTTATATCTTGATATGGTTACTCAACTCATTTTGTTTTTGTCCGGTTTTCCACCAGATCTAAATAATTAAATATCTTAAATCTTATTTCCAATAAATATAGTTTACACTGTATATATTCTGCACATCTTATCTTATCTGCACATCTTGCATACAGTGTAAACTGTATTTTTTTTTTTACCTGAAACTTGCTTGGAATCAATAATAAATCCAAACATGGGACATTTTATTCCTTTACTTACATTACATGAAGTAGTACCTTGTTATTTCTGAGCCATAGAAAAATGGAATACCAGCGTTCTACCTAATGCAAGGAGATTTCTGATTCACATAATATTTTACAGCATAAATGAAACTTTATGTTGACTATTTTTACAACATACCTGTACAGTAAAGTGGTTTTTAATAGCCATATCTCAAATATCAGTTGTATGATGTCTTTGAATGTTTTACTGCTAAAATAACATATCTTTGGGTTACCTTTAAGCGTGGTTTTAAGAATTAACGTAAAACCTATAGTTGTCTATAAGATAGGAAATTACCATGAGATTTGTGGTCGGGTGCTGGTGGCTTTCAAACTTGGTTGTTAACTGGTTAAAACACGTGCAACGTCTGCTACAGCCCTTTAAACTCTAACTGTTCTGTGGGTGCCACACACACGAGCACAAAGGGAGAATTCGCCTCCTGCGGGTTCTGTTTATAGTCGGAGAGGTTGCAGAGAGTGTGTGTGTTTTATGGTCTGGAGAATGTTATATGGCTACCGGAGGTGTTTATGCACGGAAAGAGAGAGAGAGGGTCAGAGGGGTGAAATCAATAGTTATCCTTAATGAGGTTGTCTGAAAAGAAGGAAGAGAAGGGGATATGTGGGTGATTGGATGACGCCGGTTGTGTGGAGGTTGTGCGGCGACTGTTTGCTGTGTGAAGCTGAAGAGGCTCAAACGGAAGTTGACAAGACAATAGTGCCTGGTAGGTAGGTGTCGGGGTAACTTGGCAACTGGATTAGTTTTGTGAAAGTCGAGAGAAAATGGTCATCATTATATTCCTACTTCACTCTGTATGATGTTTCCTGCGGCCTGGACAACAAGTTCATATTAACTCGGATATCTTTTTGTTATCTGCGTTCAGTGAACCTAACATCAAGCTGTAAAAGTGGTGATGTTTTATCCAGTGAGATAAACTGTCCTGATGTTAGTTTTCTAAAACCAGAGGGGACGCATGAAAAGTCTGGAACAGCAAAATGATTCCCACCATCTCTAAAGACATCTGCAGCTCTTTATTATATCTCACTTTACTTAAAACTCTTTTTTCCTGTCAGGACCATGTAGACCACTGACTTTGGTTTTCTACTGATCTGATTGGTCAGTAGTTGGGCCACTTAACTTATTCCTACTGTATTATCCCACCTATAAAGTGTATTCATATTTTTATATATTTATCTTGCTCTTAGTGTATTCGTCATTCTTATATCATACCTTGCCTCTTAATACTGTTCATATTCCATTTATATTTCCATTTATATTCCATGTATATTTCTAACTGTACTTCATATTTATTTACATATTCCATATCTGCACTTTAACTGCCATTTTCTTTCACTTCTGGTTAGATGCTAAACCGCATTTCGTTGTATATGTACTTGTACTGTGCAATGACAATAAAGTTGAATCTAATCTAATCTAATCTAAATTGACAGTTTTTGACCTGATGAACTTAATCTGCTCTGTGTGTCAGGTGAGCTGTTCAGCAGGAGATACACAGTGAACCAGATTCATAGGACCAGAGTTAAACCTGACGTTACGTTGGAACTGACATCTAATGTGATGCAAAGAGCGATCATATCTCTACACGTTGTCAATTCAGGTGCCTGAAGACAAACCTTGAGATCAGTACATTAAATACACTTGATTAACATGGGAGAAAGGACATTTGCAGACTAAGTCTCCATAGCACTTGATTAAATCAATGTGTATATGCCAAAGCCTCTCCATGTGTTTCTTTTTTTTTTTTTCAAGGAAGCCCCCCTATAGTAACCACATGGAATCAGTGTTATGTAACAGGCTTACAATGTGACATATGCCGCCCTAACTCAGAGAGAACAACGTGACCCTCACAGAGACCACGGTGCCACCTGCAGTCTTTTGATTTGCTGTTGGTACGAGCTGCAATGAGATTCTGAGAGGCAACAGAGACTCTATGTGAAGGCGTTCACAGCTCTCCTGTCACACGGGGGTCAGTCTGTGTGAGTGTGTTTATTTTGTGGTAAGCTGAGGTGCTGTTGTGGGAGTTATTGTAGCTGTGCTTGGAGACAGCTGGTCTGTACCGAGAGTCACAGCTGATGAAGCGTCTCACAGCCCCCACTGTTCCTCCAGAGATCAACATCCATTCAGGAGAGTAGAACAACAAGAGGTGGAGGAAACACAGACGTCTTCTACATCTTGTCTTGCAGCAGCACGGCCTTAAGGATGGTGATGTCACTCAGTCCACAGTAAAATACCTCAAAAACTGTACGGACTGGTGATCCCCAGACCATTTTCTGATATTTTTCAAGAACAACTAGTCGATTAGTATCATACACTGTGAAAATCGTTTTGTTGATTCAAAGAAAACATTTTTGTGGGAGGTCGGGATATGACTGAAGGAACTTTATATTAAATATTCATTCTACTTATATTAAATACATTTTATACAAGTTTCATTCAGTGGTTTAGGCTCAGATGCAGATTAATGACTTCTTATTGTTTTTTTATATAAATGACATGTATTGATCAACGCAAAGAAGATAGGAGGTGGACTCCACCACCTTACTTTTTCCTACCATCTTGTCATTTCTTGCTTCTGTTTCTTAACAGGCTTGTTTGAGATCATCGGCCTTCAAGCCTGTCACCCCCAAAAACTTCAGCTCCATGCAAAACCTCTATCCTTCTTCCAAGTCAGAGGATGTGGACCTTTTTGGCCACCTTAGGGATCCCTTACTTGTGACTCCCTGAAGTTTTTCCCCCCTGTTCACTCTAGTCAATCACTCACTGAAGACAGAGGATGTGGTACCATGTACAGATTGTTGAGCCCTAAGAGGCAAACTGTGATTTGTGAATAATCATCATCTATATCACTTTTCCTCTTAAGGGCTGCAGGGGAGCTGGAAATAATAGAGTTGTGAATATGGGCAACACAAATAACATTTGTATAAAATCAGCAGCGGTGTAATCATTAACGAGACACAGAACCAGAGAACTTCCTGAATGAAAATGTGGGGATGTAGCTCAGTGGTAGAGCGCGTGCTTCGCATGTATGAGGTCCTGGGTTCAATCCCCAGCATCTCCATTCTTGGTCGGCAGGATAACGTTTCATCAGCATTATTTTCACTTTTTTATAATAATTATTTGTACATTTCCCCTTTCCTACAGATCACCTCATCCCCCACAAGAGCCCTGTAACCAATGGCAGCTTCAGTCCAGACTCTTCCTCTGACCCGTGGCTCCGACAAAAACTTCCGTAACTCTTTCCCAGCCCCGCCCCTTTCCTCCCGTTACGGCATGGGAAGCGTAGGCAGTCTGGTGGAGAGGCCCGATGTGTCTCCGACTAAAGGCAGCCGCGCCGTCCCCCAGGTGAGACCGAAGCAGACCAACGGCCTCCTTAAGAAGGGCTTCACCCAGAGAGAGCTGCTCAACTACCTCAACATCACCAGGTGGGTGCTGTGTCTCACTGCGTTTCACATGCTGCAAATGCGAAGGCGAATAATAATTCTTTAAGGTACGACAACATGTGACCCCAGTTGACCTCAGCTGACCCTCTATGCTCTCAAACAGAAAAGAACCTAAAACCCACCCAGGCAGGGATGGAAAGACGGACATTATCTCAGGCCTAAGCTCTGCCAGCGGCCGTGAAGATGACATATACGCCAAGGTGTTCCATAAAGACGGCACCGAAGTAGATCTGACAAAGAACTCATTGCCAAGTGGGGGCAAGTATGAAAAGGTGAATATTATTACGACCATCAAGGAGGTTATGTCTTCATTCATTCATTGCTTTGTTTGATAGTTAGAAGGATTGTACAAAAACTACAGAACTCATTTTTGTGGGAGGGTGGGACATGACTGAAGGAAGAACTTTCAATTTTATATTAATTCTACTATATATATATATATATATATATTACATACATTTTATACGAGTTTCATTCACTGGTTCAGGCTCAGATGCAGATGAATGACTTCCTATTGTTTTTTTATATAAATGACATGTAGCCTGTGGCTGGTTGAGACTCTTTTAAATTGATCTATATCACATTTGCACATCTCTGACAGGATGAAACACCCCCAGAGTCTGTTACCTGCATAAATCAACCTGAAACCATTTGGAGCTCAACAGCACAGATTGAGAACCTGCCACTGGCTGAGTTATGAATTTATAGCTGCAATCGAATCACTGTTGTTGTTTTTTCGCTTGGATTGATCAACGCAAAGAAGATAGGAGGTGGACGGTATTGATTTAATGGAACCATTGTGAGTGAGTGGGGTCTTTCTCCACCATCATTCTTTTTCCTACCATCTTGTCATTTCTTGCTTCTGTTTCTTTACAGGTTCGTTTTAGATCATCGGCCTTCAAGCCTGTCACCCCCAAAAACTTCACCTCCATGCAAAACCTCTATCCTTCCTCCAAGTCGGAGGATGCGGACCATGTGTCCAACGGGCTGCACAGAACTTACGCTCATGTCTCTAAAGCTGTCTCCAACTCCTCCTCGTCTTCCTCACCCTCACGTCCTGGACCGACATCCAGTGGTAACAAGGTATCTTCATCCAGTTCCCAGTTATAACATCAACTGATACATTTAACTAATGTTCACATCAAAACAAAGTGAGTAAGTGCCAGGAAGTGTCATTTGTTTTATATCCAGAGATCTTTTTTACTTGAAATTTAGTTATTATTTGCCTGAAGACGACGTCATTGTATTTGGATTGTAATTTGATGAAACACTCCAGCTCATTTTGTTTTCCATATCTTTGATACGACTGCAGTAAATACCAGTTACAACCACATTTACCACAGCTACTTTAGACTTTCTACATCTACACTCTGTTCTTTATTCAGCCATTATTTGTATCTGAGATATATTTTTTCTCAACTTCATTCATATTTAACTGAGGAATAACAGCGTAAATATGTGTGTGCAGGCCGTCTCTACTGTGCGTGGGCTGAGCCAGGAGGATGATAACCTGTCAGACTCGGGTCATAACTCCATGAGCAGCCTGCCGCCGTACCGACCTCCCTTCCGCCCACACCTGTCTCACATCAGGTCTGCTGCAGCCTTCTCCTCCGAGCTCTACTTTATATTCAATGGGGCGTGGCTATAATGCTTTATTTGAGACATAATGACTTTGTGAGAAGTGATAATAGAAGACATTTTTTATGGCTTTCATGTTTGTTTTTTCACTCTAGTGCGTCAATGGGACAGATCAACACCATCGGCTCCCTGGATCGCACCTCTATGAGGGCGAAGGCCATAGGGTCAGAGGGCGTGGCTGTAGGGGAGGTGGTGTGTCGGAGCATGGCAACCCTGAGCCGTCTGGCTCCATACGGAGGGGAGGCTCCACCCCCTTATGAATGGACACTGTCCTTGTCTGTGGAGGAAGTGGTGAGTACTGGTCAAAATGGACGAGCGGGTTGGTGCGATTTACAGCTTGCTCAGTCAGTTGTTCTGCTGTCCTGTCCAGGTGCGGGATCTGGAGGAGCGTCTGGTGGAGAAAGAACATGAGCTGAAGCAGATGAAAAGAAACCTGGACGAGAGCGAGGGCGCCATCGTTCAGGTGAATCTCATTGTGTTCGTCTGTTCTTCACCATTAATCTTTATACGTGTCTGCCTCTTCTCCGAATTCTAACCCCCATCTGCTCGCCTCATGCAGGTGTTCGAAGGGAAGCAGCGTCTGTGGGAGAAGGAGGTGGAGGAGCTGAAGCGCCTGTACGCTGCCAAGCTGCGTCAGGTTACCCAGCATGCCCAGCGTTCCCAGCGCAGCCTGCAGTTGCAGTTGTTTAAGGCCCAGCAGGAGAAGAACCGACTGCAAGAGGAGCTTGACGGCCTGAGAAATGAAAGGAGCCAGGAACCTGGAGCCATAGTAAAGTCAACCAGCCCAACCCTGGAGGAGACGCAGTGGGAGGTGGGTCCCTACTGACAAAATATCTGAATTCCTCCCTTGTTTGTTTGTCCTGTTAAAATACATTACAACTAGTTCTGTAAACATCTGTTTCATCTGCCTCTATTGTTATTTTCCCATTGCTCCGTCTCTCAGGTTTGCCAAAAGTCAGGGGAGATCTCCTTGCTGAAGCAGCAGCTGAGGGGCTCGCAGGCAGAGGTGACCCAGAAGCTGAGCGAGATCTTCCAGCTGAAGACGCAGCTCAGGGAGACGCGCATGGAGCTGCGCAGCAGGGAGGGCCAGTTCGACTCCCTGAAGCTCGCCCTGCAGGGGACACAGCGGCGCAGGTGTTCCTCTCAGAACGGTCGTGAAGACGGAAAAGGAGCGGAGGAGACTACTTCTGCTACAGGTAGTTTTTATGTGTCGGTCAGTAAATGTTGCACTGATGGTGTCAGGGTCGTGTGATTTGAGGATTTAAAGGTACACAGAGCTCGGATGAGTGTTGGAATTTCAACCCATTTCCATCAGGTGTCAGAGCCGTCAGCAATGCACCCACTCGTTCACAGTGAATATTCCGGATAATCTCCAATGTCTCCGTAGACATTTGCATTCTCACAGAGAGCCCCTCTGGAACACTTCAGGAGATTGTCAGTGCCTGTCTGAAAGACGCTAAATACAACTAACTGATAAACACCAAATCATATCAAAATATAGTTCATGGAAATCTAGTTACAAAGCCATAATTAGTTTTTTTTTAAATTACATAAACCTGCAGAAGCGAAGTACATGGAAAGTGTAAAGAAGATGATATTTACATGCTAGAGATGTGTCTTGCAGGAGCTTGACTGGTTCTTTTGAGTTGGAGTGCTCACACGCTTGCACCCAAAATCAGGTTATTTGAGTAACCAGGTCGGGAGCAGGGTTCACAGTGTGTATATATGTGCATGTGTTTTAAAAGCAGCCATAGTATTTCATTATATTTGCCCTATGGCACTGCCGGACTGTAGTTGAAGCCATGTGAACCTCTGTGTTGCAGGAGGGTGCGGGGGGCCCACGGAGGAGCGTCTGCGGGCGGAGCTCCTGCTGGAGCGACGCCAGAGCGAGGCCCAGGCCATGGCTTTCGAGGAGGAGAGGCACACATGGCAGACGGAAAAGGACAAGGTCATCCGTTACCAGAAGGAGCTGCAGGCCGGCTACCTGGAGATGTACCACCGCAATGAGGCTCTGGAGAGGGAACTGCACCAGCTGAGGGCGGGCAGAGAGCAAGGAGCAGGAGTAGGAGGAGCAGAAGGAGGAGGAGGAGGGAGCAGAAATGGAACATTGGAAAGAGAAGTGCCAGAGCAGAGGAGTGAGAATCTGGGGGAAGACCAGGAGCAAAGACCTTCCTCTGCTTTGCCGTGGATAGAGAGGATCGAGTCATCTGAAATTTGAATGGGACACATTTGCGATGCAAACTATTTTCTCCCTGAAGTATGGAAGCTATGGAAGAACAGGTCTACCAGGAAAGGAAAAAGAACATCCAAAAATATAAATGAAATCTGTTAAAGACCAAATTTTACTTGAATAATTTGTAAAAGAAAATTGTAGAAATTATGATATTGAGGATCAAAAATATAACTTCCTGAGAGGAGATGATGTGATGCAAATTCATTTTTTTTACAGACTGTAAAAAACAATATTAATGATTATAATTATCAATACTACTAAAGTTTTACCTTAAATACCTCAAAATCATGAGTTGAAAAAAACAACAAATAATCAGATAAAATGTAAAAAGTAATAGGTGATAATGAATCTAAGTTAATGTCGTCAGTCAAACAATTTGACTCAATTAAAGTAAAATTAGGTACAATCTCATTATTATGAGCAGAAAGTCAACATTCTGCCATATTCCCCTCCTTTTATTTGAAATCATCTTTGGATGAATTAAATTAAGTTTTTCTTTTTAACTTTTCATTGATTATTTTTCCTTCTCGTGGTGGAATTAGGCTTCGAGAGGTCCTGCCAGCTTCTGCCCATGCACCCTAGTTTATTGTTTAATGCTGTTTCCTATAAGCTCGTACAGAAACACAGTAATGGCTGAACAGGAGTACAGTCTGTGCCTCGTCTGTAGAGTTCCGATTGTGATAGCATCAGCTTTATATAAAATGCTGCTGAGCTCCAGCAAAGCCCCTCGACTGTCCTGCTTCAGACTTCTGTCCAAATATAAATCTGTAAATGTACTGTGACTGATTTGTGTTTATTTGGTTTGCTACTGTTTGGTTTGGACGGTAAACTAAGGATGAAAAGGGAAGCGCAGGAACACCCCTGCACCCGTGTGTGCAGACGGTCAGCTCTGTGGATTCACCTGGGCTCTGGGAGGAAAGCTGCGTCTCTGGGTTAAGTATAGAGGATTAAAGCTGTCTGGTGCCAAGGTACTAATGCTGACTCTGTTTAACCCGCTGAAGAAACTGGAAATGTCCGACTTCTGATACCAATATATTTTGTACATAACTGTCGTTTGATTTGCCTTCTCTCATTGTACAGCACTCTGTTGTCTTAAACGGACCTTTTCCATATCTTCTGATTGCAATGAAAACAATCAGCAGATTCAGATGATGAATACGACTGCTCTGCTTATTGGGGTGACCTGTTGCACATCGCCGAACCAACAACATCAAATGCATGACGTGGGTGGAGTTGTTTTTATCGTATTGTTTATCATTAATATAAGAACGTTCAGAAACCAGCTCTCAATCCACCTTTCAACAAACTGTGACTCTCGTGTGTTTACTGTAATTAAAACTGTATTCTTTCTAACTGGATTCATAATAAACTGCTTTGAAGTGGTGTAACAGGAGTGGTGTTGGTGGCATATCTGGTGTCAATCAATGCTTTACGTTCGACTCATCTGTCTCCTGAATATAACAGATAGAAATGTCACAATGTTAGAGGCCTAACTGATGGCATTCACCCTCCGAGACGCCCGGCTGATCTGAAGGGGCTTAAAATCTCCAGAGCGTGCCAATAAAACCCAAGGACGGGAGCTTTATGGTGGAATGAACAACAGAGCGGCAGAGGCTTTTGGGACTAATGTGGCTTTTAGAGGTTTAGCCCTGGATCCTTATCTCTGCCTCTCCCAGTAAGGCCCTCCCTGCTCCACCCCTGCCAGCTCTTACATACCATCCACTGCAGCACAGACGGCAGAGGGGTGGAAGGTCGGCTGAGATAGGAACACAGGAGGATCCCTGGTTGCTCAGGGGAATAAGCACTTCAATGGAAACCATCAGATGTATAAACCAGAACACAGCTTCAGAGATAACCTGGTAGCGGCAGGGATTTAGATTTTTTTTTTTTTTTTAAAAGGTGTTGCATGTGTTGTATTTATGGGTCTGCACAAGTGAGCATTTATATAGACATTGTGTGGAAAGTGTGAAGCAGCACAAGCAAGTGTTTTTTTAGGGTCTTGTTAACTGAATAGTTATGGGCTGTGTCTGACTCACGTCCTTCTACCTTGGCATTTAAAGCATTATATAAACTGGGGCTTAATATAACTGCACAGATCAGGAGAGGTTGAGTGACTTACTGAAGTGGGATGAGGAGAGATTCTTAGCAGACGCGTTATCACTCCGGAGGAGGACTGCAGCGCTGAACGGCGTCAGCAGGACTGCTCTTTATCTGATGAAGTGACAGTTGTTTAAAACTAATGAATTATTTATTAATACAAATGTGAAAACTTCCAATAGAAACCCCTGACTTGAGATTTAATAGACTCTGAGGCTGTAACTATACAAGTGTCAATAATGTAGCACTAGCGCCATCAAGTGGTGAAGATGGGAAAAAAGGGCAGAGCAGCTGTGGTCAAGTGAGTCATGGTAGGAGTAGTCCACCACCAAAGGCCAGTCCAAGCCTCCAAATCTGCATTGGAGTGTAAATTTTTTTATTTTCAGATGCAATTATATGAAACAGGGTCGAGGATAAATATTTACAATAAAGGCTGCATAACACACAAAAAGCAGGAAATGCAAACATTCGACAAAAACTTAACAGAATGTACGGAGCGCTAGCAGTCGATCCGAGGGAACACCCGAGAGAAGCGATGAATGACTGTAAACATAAGGGGGGGGGGGGGGGAAATGTATGTGGGAAACTAGAGTTCCACACGAAACAAACTTTAAACCAGGAGTCGTCTATCTTAAACTGCGACTTCAAACCAAGCGTAATGTTGCAATAGTCGATGTGAACCGTGCTGGTGCAGTGCTGGTTGAACACATTTGCCTCACTGGAGTGTGAGGGGACATCACCATTTTCAAGAGGACACCTGCACAATTAGTGTGAATCACCTAAACTGTATTGTACATCCAGAAGCCTCGCTTGTGACAACCTTTCCCAAAGTGTCGGCTTCACACATCACCAGTTGAATAATATATACAAACTCCCATTACACCCAATCTATCAGCCTCAATAGTGAAATGTGTAATGTTTCTTGTAACTGCCAGGTGTGGTATGAACCGTTACAATGAGCCCTGAGGAAATGTATAGATTTTTTTTTGTAATGCTTCATCTCTTCTGACTTCAACTCAAAGAAAAGGCAAACCTATGCAGCAGAGGCATTTTCTAAGTATATATCAAACAGCCACAAAGATCAGAGGACCCCCCCGTCCAAAACCCACCCACGACGAGTAAAGCTGAATCACAAGCCTACAGTCACTGCAAGTCAGACCGTACGGCTACTGTCACACACTTCACATCTCCAAGTCACATGGCGTGCAAGCTCAGGGAACACGATGCGGGGTCAGACTGAGGCGAAGGCGTGCTCCAACCATTAGCTCTGAAAGTTACACAGGAGAGTTGATTACACACGTGGCTCCTCAGTTTAATTTACTATTTTACATGAGCTGGTGCTGCCGGTTGCAATGAAAAATAGAAACGAAGCACATTTCACAGTAGTATATATATTTTTTGTTTCCTTTTTGTCATCGTTTGTTAAATACATACACAGAACAAGACACATGGCTTCTATAATGAGGGAGATCTTGCTGGTGCAGTCAGTCACAAAAAGAAAAGAAAAAAAAGCTGTTCCTCCATTGATGAGTTAGTTAATCGTTCCACTGATCAAATGGATACATCATCCGACTCTCCAGCTACGAGTGGCCTGTATTACATCATGGAGGAGTAATCGGTCAACAATCAAGACTTTGATTTCAGACCTCCACAGTCCTCCCTCGCCATCAAATAATAAACCTACTATACAGTTTGTTACTCTGTTGCTCTCATGTGTAACAGAAGTTTATTACCATCTTGAAGTCAAAATCTGCTTATCTATGCCTTTGCCCCCCACACACCCGTAGTCATTTCACTGCTTCCGTCAGGAAAAAAGAAAAAGAAAAAAGAAGCAGTCATCCAACTCAAGCAAACAAACACTATAAAGTATTACATATTTAAAAAGATAAGCCAATAACTCTGCAGGCATTTGCAAATGAGTTTCAATGAATGATCCTTTTTCAGAGGTGCTTCTTTGTCAGGATGCTCTCATGACTGAGAGACTCCTCACTCTACGACAGGTTGTAGTTCTCGCTGGAATCTGTGTACTACGCAAACTTGAGAGGGTCCGAGGTGGAAACGGGGCGGCCAAGGCTGTCCAGTGAAGCACTGGGGTAAAACCTTAATGCTTACAATAACAGGCCCGAGAGGCCAGGGGCAGAGGATAGTTGCCAGAGCAAAAAATGGCCCTGGAAATGTGAAGAGCTCCAGGGAACTTCATCCTTACTCGTGAGTAGAGTGAGCGGTATCAAAAGTAGATCTGCTTGGCATGTGACGGGTTCTGCTCCATGGGGCAGTACGGGCATTTCAACCTGAGGAGGAGATAAGGTACAGGATGTTAGAATCTTATACACTTTATATCACCTTTCCTAAAGCAATTTGGGATTCTCCAACTTAAGGTTGGTCTCAATGAAGAAATTGGTCGCCTCTTTTCTTATAACTTGATTTTTTAGGATGCGTTTGTGTTCTTGTCTCTTTAATGTGGTGTCTATATTTGTATATTTTTCTACAGTGTCGTCTAATAGTGGCTATTTCCTCTAATTTGAGTCACCTGCTCTGTCTATTTTGATAATGTGCCCATGATGTCACTTGACCTGTCACCTAATATCACCCAGGCCCATAAATGTCTTGTTCTTCCTTTGATTCTGGTTAGTCACCCTCATTGCCCTGCATTAGCCACTCTAACAGAGGTTTATAACTTTTTCCACATCAAGATTGCATTAGTTTATTTCCTTTTTGGCACAGGAAGCTAGCTGCATCTCGAACTTACTTTCCAGCGTTAGTCAGTTTGTTGAGGGCATCTCTGGAAATGACGTGGCCACAGATGAGCTTCATAGGAGGGTTGCTCTCTGAGGTCTGCTGCCGAAGGATTGGACAGGCGAAAACCGAGTGGTACCAGCATTTCTTCCCGAGGTCAATTTCGATCTAAATGAACAGACAGGGGTGAATTTAGCGAATGCTGAAAAAACAAGATAGTAAGGTCTTTGAGGTAATTCAGAAGAGACTCACAGGCAGCTCGTCTTTGTGTGTCCAGACTCCGCTGCACTGTCTCTGCTCTATCACCTGCTTGATGTTCATCAGCACTGGCAAAGCCATACAGCCTGATGCAAAACTGCAGAGAAATATCAAGCCAACAGGATAAAAAATGCTGCATAGTGACAATGCAGTAGTATTGTTTATGTTTCATCTGGACATTACAAAGAAAATTGACTAATTAACTGTTTCAACTTTAGTCTCGATTTTGGTATGACGGTAAAGATATTACAGGAGATCTGAGATGAGGGATTCATACCTAACACTAAGTGGAGACTCTACTGAGAGGCCCAGTAAAGCGCAGGCATCTCTGGTGAAGATGTTGCAGATCTCTGCCCACTGATTTGTCTCCAGCAGACTGCGGTACGGCGAGTTGTCGATGCCATGACGCAGATACACCAGACTGCCCATCAGGATCTGGATGTCTGAAGGGACAAACAAGTGTAGGGGTTGAAAATAGGGAAAATAATTAATATTTCATCATGAGGAAGGGTTTGTTATTGTGATTGCTATTCAACGAATACCAAATAATTTCTAGGGTCCTTAATTCTTAAAAAAAAACAGTTCAACAGGTCAAGCATCTTGCGTGGTTGTGTGAGGAACGTCACAGTGATTATGGCTCTATATGGCTCCTACCTCTCTGGTGCTGAGAGGCGAAGGGCTGAAAGTGCCTGGCGTACTGCAGGGCCTCCATTTGGTTGCCGATTCCTCCACTGAGCAGACTGATGAAGTACAAGCGGTGCAACTTGAACTCTAAACTGCTGTTTAGGTCCAGGAGGCGCTGCCGATTCGTCACAGCCCACCTCGGAAGACACAAACATGAAGTACAGTCAGATTTAAAGTCAATGGGTTGGTTAGGCGGATCATTCTAAAGTTAGTAATTTATAAGCATCACTATCATTGGTTTAATGTAATATATTTGACATTAAACAAGTATCAATCATAGATATAGAAATTCTGTAACTCTGTTAAACATCTAGAGTCCATGCCATAATTTGAGCTGACAAAAAAAGTATCATAGAATTTTTAAAACTACGAATGAAGTTATTTTGTCATTTTATGTCTCCCTTTTCTGAGACATAAAATATAGATTCAATAAACCTATACAGACTCATTTCTACATCTGAAGTGTGAGAAATCTGTTAAATTTCTTAACAAAGCAAACATAAAGAAAACATACTCTAGTGCCGGCCGGAGGTCCTGCATCCTCAGAGCTTCCAGGATCCTGTTCAGCTCCAGGAAAGGCTGTTTCATACTCATGTCTATAACTACACCAGACTCCTGGAAAATGACACAACTTATATCTTGAGAAAAACAGCGTCAACATTAAATTTAACTTGCGACATTCAGAAGGAGGTTATCGCACAGTCTTGCAGGTAAGTTTACACCAAACAACATGACATTAATAGTATCAGTGTTAATTACCTGACACAGATCCTCTGCGACACTGAGCATCCCTTGTCTGTACAGGTGCTCCACAATGGTCTCACTCAGGTATTTCTGTCTCTCTGGGGTGTCCCACACCGTCTCTGCCACCACAGCACTGATTTCTGCATCAAAATTCTGTAACGATGCATTTCAGAGATTTGTGTAACGAATGTGTTTGGTTATTAAGTTAATTATGAAGTCGTTGCCTGTCCTTACTCTGTCAATGGCTTTGCCCACTTTTGACACACTGCCATGGATGTCCTTATGTCGGGAGGCAAGCATCTGGACTGTTTCTTTGATATTCTTACAACACTGGGCCATAGTCTGAGACAAGACCGACAAGTCTGCATCTTGTACTCCTAAGAGAGAAAAGGGAGACATTTGCACCGTTTACAACAATATGTGTTGGTTTGGTTATGATGAACAAATAAATCCCCCAAAATTTGATTTAATGCATTCAACTTACAACCGTTGTATCAGTATTCAGTATTCAGTCACTGTATGTGCGCAAGATTTTCTTACCAAAAGCCACAAGCTGTCCTCGGATCTCACAGACACTGCGCAGGAGCTCGTCTAACCTCTCCTCAGACTGGTGGCCGTACATGACGAAGCGATGGAGCACTTTCTCCAGCTCCCGCTCCACACATGCACACTGTTCCATGATTAAGGCTGGAACACTCACACACACACACACAACACTGACACCTAGATTTAAGAGAAAAAAGGTTAATGGAATTAGCAGCATAACTCTACTGATGCAGGACTTTTGACATTTTTCAGTAGCTATCTGTTCAATAACAGTAGATCCGGTGATGCTTAGTACTTCTGGAACAGCATTACATATATTATATCCATTTTCATTGCAGACATGAATCTTCTAGCTCACACAATTTTAGGTTGATGTCTTCCAATTACTTGTCAAAGGTTACATGAGAAAGAAAAGCCAAAAATATTTACGTTAACAACTCAATGAGGTTATTTAAAAAAAAAATACTTGTAACGTACCTAATTACATTAAAAAATAAATCCTTCTTTGTAGTGATTCATGAAAAAAAAAAAACATACAGTCAAAGAATATCCTTGTCAGTAGAAAATAATTAAACAATTACTTGGTATAACACATCAGACAAAGGTTTGGTATTTCCCAACAACAATGTCCTCTCTCCAGCCCAGTCAATGTTTCAATCAGGCTCTAGATTGTGTTGTTATTGTTTTTTTCTTTACAGTTTATGTGGTTTGTAATTTGCTGCAACACAAAATAAAAACGTACGAATTCGTTCCATGGACCTGAATTTAGGATTAGGGATCCCATTGTGTCTAATACAGAGTTAAAGCCCATGTTGAAATGAACTGATATGTTATTGATAGCCTGACTGTCCCGCTGCTGCTGTCAGAAGCCCTGAGGTACAGTGATGCGTTTAAAGACCCTTGACAGTCGTTATTTTCAGCGGAGATAAGGAAAACACGAACTTATCCCTTCCTGCCCTGATTATAAGTTTGGCCTGGTGTGGCTCCACTAACAACCACCAAGGCCTCAACATAATGACAACCAGGCACACAGTGTACTCTGCGGCCTGGTGTTTACTAACGTGAGCCGCCGCTAGCGTCTCAAAGTTTGATGAAATCCCGAGGCAGAGAACGACAAATTGACCTGGGATTAAGTTCCCAGTTGTTATTACTGCCGTGTCATGTCAAAACTATGAATCGTTTCGGGCTCAGCTTTGCAGTTAACTCACCGTCTGTGAGCTCAACACGGAAAATGTCCACCTACGGCAACAACACAAACGCAAGCAGCACTGATGTTTCACCGATCAAACTCCACGTTACGTAGTTTTAGTAACCGCTACTAATGGTAGACTTGAAGTAGCACCAACCGCCGACAATATGTTTGTTTTTGACGCGCACATTGCGAATATTTAGCAACAGCAGAGCTAACATAAACAAACGCTATCACAGTCTCTGGCCACAAAAGCTCGCCATTGCTAGCGGCTAGTTAGCTAGTTGACGTTAGCAGCTGCTCCCTGACACGGTCCAAATTATTTCAGGAGAGAATGACAACCCGCTCATTTCGTATCATCCCAACATTTAAAACATCCCAAGCCGTTTAATTCATTTTTAAGATGTGGTGGAATAAAAAACACTCACCTGTCGTGCTGATTAGTTAGCAAACATTAGCTTTAGCCACTTGCCTGTAATGGCAACTCTTCACCAGCAGTTGTAATGCGGAACTTCCGCTGTCGCATTCAGCCTCAGCTGGAGGTTTCACAATAAAAGTCGTACTTCCTCCGGGACATTTAAGGCTAGTAGCTTTCATCACGATGTTTTTCTCACATGATGAAGTTTTGAAGCTGTGTCACAATCGAATCCCTGAATGTTGCAACAGGATACTGAAGCATTTGGGCAAAACGGACCTAATTGTTTAATATGAAGGATCGACTTTTCGGTGTAGTTTAACCTGTAACAAATGCAATGGAGCTTATTTGTAAATCAATACGAATTAATAAAAAAAATTACTTGCAATTACTAGTAGCATACTACTTCTACTAGCATAATAGTAGAAATTATTCTCGTCCACCAAAATTAGAATATAGCCAATATTTTTGGATTGTGTTGCTTGTCTAGTCTTTGCTCATGCAGATCATCACACCCTAAAAAAGCAACTAGGTCAGTTAGAAAATATAGAGTTTCAATGTGGTCCCATTTTTATATTCTTTGTGTTTGTCAAGAATACTAGCACCTAAATAACTCAGTCATGAGTCTGGACCCTTGTTGGGAGTCAACAACCCCAGACAGAGCCTCTGCAGGAAAAAGCAGCTGTGATGAATTTCTAAAAAGAAAGTCATGTTTATTTATCTTCACATACAAGGAGGTGTCACAGAACATAAGCATCCCCGCCAAAACTATGATTTAAAAGTATTGCATGTTTGTTCACTAATAGCTGCCCAGGCACAGCTTCTTGGTGTGTGTTGAGGGTGAGGCCTTTAGACTTGGAGCAGACTGGTGTGATCTAATCTCTCAGCGATGTAGACTAAAGCTCCCCATTGCTGAGGTGCTCATCATTCTTTCCCTGTGAGTCCTCCTCCAGTCTGCTGTGCTGCCATGACCACAGAGGTTCAAATTCATCAGCACCTCTGTACAGTTTAGTTTGCACTCTTTCATAACTCGCGTACCTATATCATGTATATACTATATGCATTTCATCCTCCGTAACCATTTGCAACTGCATTGTGCTCAAAGGCAATTGTTTTATACTTTTACACCATAGTAACCAAGTGATACCAATGTGTATTTACAAATCGCAATGAAATAGTGAAATGTTGTTTACTGTACACGCTTTAAATCCATCTTCTCTGCTCAGACTTCAGAGGGATGTTCATCCCCGCTTGTCATGCCATTCCAGCCCTCAGTGAAATCTGAAATTACTTACAAGACATTTTTGAAAGTGGATCTGGAGTCTATTAACATCAATTGATTTATAGAGAATGAATGGTGAAAAGATGTATGTAGCTGTTGAAAAGGTCTGCAAGTTTAAAGCCGTTGCAATAACCGCACCAAGGTCAGAGACTCATGTCCTGACAGCTACACCGACAATGTATGCACTCGTGACAATGTTAGACTCTTCAGAGAGAAGATTCGGCCAAATTACAAATGCATGATGACACAAATACCATAGCTTGTTTCCATACTACAGATGTAATATACCCACAGTGACAACTTTATGCAACATTCAGTCCGGGCTGCAATCGAAGATTTTCCATCGGCTTGTCATGAATGACTTCATGACTGATGATGAATGGTAATGTTATGAGGTGTTGGGTTAGGGAAAGAGGCCTAAACTCAGTACCATCAAACATGTTCAGACAGACTCAGTGTGGCGAAGAGAGTACTGTTATTCTCAATCATACAATAACTGTTGTGACCCTATTTGTTGTGACAGTTTTGATTTCTTGGTTTGTTGTGCGACAGTCAGTCAAGCTCAAGTGTGTAAAAATTTAAATTATATTTTGACTCTTGACAAAGAAGATATCCAGAAAATATGTGAGCGCCATAACATAGTTATGTAAGTGTTGCTACCTTTGGAGTTTTGCATGTGAGCTCTGTAAGTCGGGTGGTCTTTCTTAACCTTTGACCTGTTGTACCCCATTTACACCATAGCATTCACACCCTCACCCATACACACACATATACACACATGCATACATGTGTACAATAACTGTAGCGTTGAAGCGTTGATGCTTAATATAGCCTCTTAGTAGTGGTCAAGTGGACAATGTGTGGCTGCACTTTGAGTTTGGTATTTCCCCCTTCTTTCCCCACCACCGTGCCCAGCTAAAGCTATGGCTATCATGGCCCTGATAATATGGGTCTATATATAGAGGAGTCCTGTGACTGAGCCGGCCCTAAGTGTCAAATTCCAGGCACACTCATCCGTCCTGGCTGGATCAGCACCTGCTTCTAACTATAAACCCACCCACCCCCTGCGCTGCACCCCAGGCCAGCTCCCACTGAAAAGCCAATGCCAAACCAAACTCCAGTTTGGAGAAGAAAAAAGATCCTGGTTAGAGTCAGTGAGTGCTTACCCCGAGGCCAGCTCAGAAGGGAGGGGCAGAAATAGAGATGGGAGCATTGGAGGATGTAACATGTCTGAGCGAGATGCCCGTGTGGGCTTTTTCTATTCAAGTCTGATACATGGCAGCGTGGCACTGCCAGACTGAGCGGAGCTGCTCAGTCCTGGATTCTGCATATGCACTGAGATCTCGTAAACTTGGAGCGTGCTAGTGATTTTGAGAGGCAACTCACTGGATGACAGACGGACATTACAACACAGAGCAACTCAATGCCCATGGGAAAGATTCATCATTGGCCAAAGGTACGGTACCATTCATTCTGTCTCTCTCTACTTGTGCATTGAGCAGCTCTTCTTTCTCTTGTCAGCCTCTCACAAAAGCAACGTGGAGGGCAACGTGGAGATGTATGTACAGTATCTGGCAGAGAAAATAATGTAAGATTAATTTATCTCAAATTATAATGTAATTCAAATTTGAAATAAGATGCATTTATATTATTCTTATATATATAATAGTATCTTGATGATTAAACTTATGAACCTTTAAGCACATGTGGCAAAACACTAAATTTCTGGTATGTTACTTAAGTTTTGACAACTTTTAGTGAACATTGTATATGCTCTTCAGTTCATTCATTTCAGTTTGCCTGCTGCTGCTTTTTAAGGCATAGTGACAGAGTGAGTTATATTTATGTTCTGAACCCCTTTTGGGGGTTGAAGATATTATTTTACTGCTGGCAACTAAACAGAAACAGTTGTCTGCACCGTTGCCTGTCAAATGTTGCTCTTGGTTTATATGAATGAGATACACATCCTCCAGGTGACCATATCTTCTTTCCAGTCCAGGAACAGATCCCAGAGCAGACTCAGAGAGTGGAATGGACTGGCCACAGTGATAATTTGAATTTTGTGGACTAGCGATGGACAGCTGGACTCTTCAAGGAGACAGCTACTCCTTCCTGCGTAGTGCGCCCCGCACCTTTACCCTTTGCCATCGTGACGGCACCCCAAACCACGTAGAACTCTTTGACATCATCAACGTCCCCACTCAGCGCAGCGCCATCTCTGAGACCACTTGCCTGTGTGACATTTTCGGAGACGACTGTGAGTCGCCCTCCCTCTCAAGCAGCCCTGCTGTAGGGGCCTTTGTCCTTTCTAAGAGGGAGGTGGACGGGACAGCTGCTGCATCACCTCTGGTGGATGATCTGAATGACTCTGGCTCCTACCACACTGCACACGGCTCCAGTGAAGGAGAGGAGGGATTTGAAGATTCAAGAGAAAGGCTTTACAGCCCCCCGTTGCAGAGCCCGTCTTCAGAGAGGTGGCAGTCAGAAGGAGAGGGACTGAGTTCAGAGCTTCTAGACATCTCTGAGGACAGTAGCCCAAATTTAGAACGAAAAAGCAAATCACCAGTCCCTCAGCTTAGTAGAGCTAGCCCGCCACCTGAAGCCCTCAACACTGGTGAGAGAACACCCTTTCCTGGAGATAAACGCTCCTACACCATTATTCCAGAGGGGAGAACATCCCCCTCCTCTTCTTCTGCAGTGGAGATAAGACATTCACCGTCATCACCTACTCCAAGACAAAATCAGTTAGAGGCTGAACCAGAGAGACTCACTCCTGTTTTGAAAGACGCACACAACAGCCCTGCACAGCAATTCTTAAATCCTAGTCCGTGCTCTGAGCCGAGGACCTGTGTCAGCTCAGCCTCCACTGAATCAGTGAATACCCAGTCTTCACTTGACTTCAGGGTGACACAAAACTCACCTCATCCGAGGAACGAACAAAGCAGTCCCTTGCCTGAGTCCACACCCGAACATTTTTCGCTAGATTTTACACAGTCAGCCTTTGAATCTAAAGCCAATCTTTCATCTCCAATACCTGGATCCAGTAGTACAGAGTCCCATTCAAGAGAAACTTCAGTCACTACTGAGCTGAAGAATAAGCAATACTCCCCCGATACTCAAGCATCATCTCCTTTTCTTGAGCTTTGTAGGAGGGTTTCCCTGCCTGATCTTTTCAGCAGAGGCTACACACCAGATATAGAAGAGCATCCCCAATCTCCAGAGCTGATTTTAAATACTTCATCTGCAGAAAGAGACGCCACAACTACACCTGAGAGGCCAAAAACAGGGTTATCATTTGAAGGAGGCAGCACTGTTTCTACACCTGCTCCACGATACACACCTCCCTCACCTGTCATTTCAGTAACAACGTCTCCTGAGCTGGTGGAGACCAGTGTCTCACCTGAATTAAGACACACGGCTCCCTCACCTGGCTTGCTCAGTGCTGCCTCTCCGGTTACCAGAGGGACGAGATCTCCCTCCCCTGTCCCCTCACCGAAAATAAGATCCACTTCAACGCCTTCTGAGAACAGGAGCCAGGTTTCCTCACCTGTGGTAAGTTATACATTATCTCCATCACCTGGAGCTAGGAGCTTCTGCTCTCCTGTAGAGCACAGACACACCGCTCCTTCACCTGAAATCAGGATAACAGCCTCCTCACCTGAGCTTCTCTCTTACTCTGCCTCATCAAGAAGCCTCGACTCATCCCCTCACATCACAGGGATTTCTTACAGCATTGTTCAGCCAGAGGAGAGGGACACACCCCCTTTTCCTGAGCTCTCTCGTCTCTCCACCCCTGAGCCTCACAGGACACTTGTGTCCCCAGAGGCAAGAAGCCGTACTCACAGCAGAGGCAGTGTACAGAGCAGCACAGCAGGGTCCACTGGTACACCACGACACTCGCCTAATACATCAGGCTTCACAAACTCTGTCCTGCAGCCTGAAATTACTTTGTCATATCAACCCAGGTACCACACACCTTCACCTCAGCCACAGCAACAGACTCCAACACCTGAGCCAGGATATCAAACCCCTTCATCTCAAAAGCATCAAAGTCCCTCACCTCAGCATCTCCAAGGTAAAGAGCTATCACTTGTTTCCCCCTCTCCTGAGCAGAGATCACCAGCAACCCTATTCGCAGAGTACCGCTCTCAGTATACACAGCCTACTACTCCTCTGACAAACACACCAGAGTTCGTGAAAGAGTCCTCTTCAGGGGATATTACAGAAATACAGTACCCCACACATTCGTCAAAAGACGTGTCGCCCTTGTTTGAATTAGACAAAGGAGTCACAGCATTTCTTCCTGAAATCAAAAGCAGTTCGCCAGTGGTCATAGTTAGTTCACCTGTATTTCCTTCACCTTTCTTAGCAGAGGACAAGATAGCGAGTTCATTTAAGCAACAAAGCACAGAGATAGAAGGACAAACAAAGGAACTAAACATTCAAGATAACTTGAGTTTAGTCTCCTTCTCTGAGGAAAAGCAAGACTTGAGCTATAATTTTTTTCCTAAGGAAGACTGTTCTAATAGTCCAACAATTGAAATCAAGTCTCATTCCCCTAATGTTGTAGTCTCGAAGGACAGGAGCCCAATTATTTCACCTGTCCACAGGGCTACATCCATCTCACCTGTGCAGAGACTGAAAAAACCACAGCCTCCAATCACGTCTCGTTCACCAAATTCTGAAAAGAGCAGTTTCTTGAAATCATCTTGTACACCTGAGCTTTCAAGAAGACATCCATCAACAAAAGTTAGACGTGAAAACAGAGAGAGTATCACCGAGAACATGGCCCATCGTGCGCACAGAAGAAGGACGCCCTCTCCACCACTCACCAGGTTTACACCTGTTCACATCATAGCCCCTGAGAAACCATACCGACAGTGGCAGAACAGAAGCCACAGCCCCTCTCAGGTTGTAGCATCCTCACTTAGTGGTAATTTGAATACAGCGGTGACAAACAGGGAAAACCCCAATGTTGCCCCAGGTGACAATAATAGCCAGGCCTACTGTGGAAGAGGAGGGCCATTGGAGATGGATAGGGAAATGCATCTGGAGGAGGAGAGAGCAGTAGTTAGGGAGAGGCAAAGGGATAGGGAGATGAAGAGAGAGAGAAAGAGGGAGGAGCACGTCCCTGAAAAGGGGGAGGGGTGGCAGGGGGACGCCAGTTACAGAGGGGAACAGGTTGAGCTGTCATTCAATGCCAGGAATAGAAAAGGGCCTGTGAGTCGCAGTGCAGCTCCCACAAGCAGAGAGACCCGTCAGGGACTGCCAACAGTGCATTCCTGTTCAGAGAGCTTACTTGCCACCAGACAGCTACAGCAACAACAGAGTCTCCTGAGACTTTCCTCCCAACAGGACCCCAGAGGTGGTGGTCCAGGCAGACGGCTTCAACCTCCTACACACCAGGACAAAAAAAGTGCTCTAGGACGCACAGCTGCAAGCAGACCCTGCAGGAGTTCCAGCTCCAGCATGGGAAGTGAGCTGGATGAAGCAGATGATGAGGTAAAATGGTTCACAGACTCGGCTTTCCGCAGCCTGTCAAGTCCTGAGGTAGATTACCTTGACATGTACAACTCCAGCCACCGTTCATCAACCAACATTTCTCAACCATCTACCCAGGAAAGCCCCGCCGGGGTAAATCCCACCTGGCAGGCATATGCTGACTTCAGGGGTTCTGCTCCAAAACTGGACAATGATGAACTCTCCTTCCAGCAATCATCTGCGTACTACTCAGATGGACTAGATCCATCAAGGCGCTATGAGCTGGGCAGCTTTGAATGCGTAGATGTGTCTCTTGAAAGAAACGACATCAGGAAGGTGAGAAGAGGAGTTCCAAAGAGACAGATCCAGTTGATGAGAAAGAATAATTCTGACGGGAAGCAGGATGAGAGTAGTGAAAATAGTAGTCCTGGAATACCTGTCATGGTGGAAAGCCCGTCTCTAGAGAGTCACACCAGAGAGACACTCATGAGACAACACAGTACACCAGCGGTAACACAAGATCGCTACCGCTCTGAGTGCAGCCCTGAGCCCAATCCAAAAAATGAGAGAAGATTAAAGCTCCAGAAATCTGCCTCACTGGATGAAACATGCTCTAAAACCAAGTTGGCCACCTGTCTAATTAAGAGTGTGTTGTCCAAGAAGATGCAATGTGTTGACAAAGAATCTGATGACCAAGCAGAAGATGTGAGCCCAGCTTTTGATGAAAACAGCCCACCAACAGAGAGCACAATACAGAAAGTATCCCCAAATCCTGACAGGCATAATCTTAGTTCCACGCCTCTGTCAGATTATGGTCTCTCACCTGAGTGTCTTCCTTTGAGAGGAGAATCAAGCACAAAGGACGAAGCCAAATCACTGAAAAGCTTTGGAATGAGAACCAGTAACAGGCCAAGTTCATCCAGCAGCAGCAGAAGTGTCAATTTATCTCAGACTGACAGTGAAGATGCTGATTCTCAGAGCAGGAATGCAACGGCCTTAAGATCTGACATGAGATCAGAATTGAAAGTTCCATTTGATAGTAAAATGTCCAGAAATGGAGTACGGCGAGCAGATGGCATACAAATCTGGGACGAAAGGGAGGGTGGTGACTCAGCAAATTTCGCTTCCGGGAACACAGGAGCTGCTTTTGCTACTGGAGCTGGCAGCAGGCAGGCCTGGATGACAAACAGAGACCAGGAATGTGAAAACACAGAGGACCATAAACAACTGCAGGAGGGGGACGAGGCTGCATGCACTTCAAGACCACAACAGCTTAAACTCAGAGCTGTGGAGAAAAAGAAAACCTCTCTAAATGTCTGCCTTACACCTGAGGTAGAAAACAAACTTCAGGCTCCTTTACTGGATATAACTAACAGGGTAAAGGAGGATAGGGCAGAGACTAGTCTGCCTGAGAAAACAGAAGAAGATGAAGGAAATGCCAATAATAAAATTAAGGCCCCCATACACAAAGTTAGAGACGTGAGGCAGCTTGTAAAAAATACTTATAATCTGTCTTTCAAGGCACCATCACATGTGAATGACGAAAAGATGGAAACTTTTATTGAGGAAAGGAGGGAGGAAGTAAAAGAGAAGAGGAGGAAAGACGTCATTGCAGGGAACGAGCATGGAGTAAGCCAAGAAATTAGGATGGAAGAAAGGGAAGAGGCATACAGGGTGGAGAGGGAAGAGGAAAAGAAAGAGGAGGTAAAAGATTCAAAACTGCTAACCTTTCCTCCACCTCTTCAAAGCAAAGCAAAGCCTCTGCATCGTCCTCAGCCAATGCAAATAGAATACAAGGCTGTTTGCTGGAAAGAAGACAAATATAAAATGTCATGCAGCAAGAAAGCAAACCCAGATGACAAACCTCGGGCTTCTCCAGAACGTGTCACTGAGGTGAGCAGAGAATCACAACGAGAGAAAAACATGATAGGAGACACAACAAATGTCAAATCCTGTCAACATGGTCTAAAAAAGGCAGCAGAGACACAAGAGGCTGTGGCAGAAATGCACAAAATGCCAGACAAAGCGGTGGAACCTATTGTTGTGACCACTGACAGAAAACCTCCCCTGCTCGGAAGCCTTCCCAAACCGCCCAGTAAGGAAAGAGAGGTGTCCACTGCTGTGGTGTTAATAAGAGAGGGATCCACAACATCTGCATCTCCAGTGCAGGAAAAGATTCCCACCCCAATCCAAGTCCCTGCTCCTTCACTTTCACCTGGGCCCACCACCCCTGGCAGAAGTGGCCACTCAGTCTCCTTGTTATTGAAGGAGAAAGGCTACCAAGCTGATATTGGAGCAGTGGTGGGGAGCGATGTTCAGAATTCTGCTGGAGGGAAAGGGCCGCCCCGTAAGCATGTAAACTGCATGGAGATCCCCCTTCAGACCACCCTGTCTTCAGATGGTGGGAGAGGCGAGTCTCAAAGAGAGAGGACGTTCTCCTCATCCTCCACCACGTCTGGCCTCTCATCAGTGTCTGAAAACATAGACACGCTTTCAAATACCATAGAAGCTGAGGTAGTTAAAATGAAACCTCCAAGCGGAGATGTAGGAAAACAAAAAAGCACTCCTCCATCACTGAGGTATTCGCAGGAGCAAACGCCATATCTCAGCAAACAGAAGGATGTAGGAGATTTTGAAGCAGTGAAAAGACTAGATCCTACCTTCCCCCCGAGGTCCCCCGCAATAAGGAGATTCAGACCACAGCCAATTGAGGTGAAGTCACTGTCTACAGAAACACAGAAACAGGAGATGCCAACAAACACCACGGTTAACAATAGACTTCAAACCATTGAAGTTAAATCCATAGCTAAGAATTCTGCAAAGCCAATTGTGCCTCCAAAACCAAGTTGCAAATTTAAACCTGCTGATGTAGGAGCAACGCCAAATGAAGCACAGAGACCATCAATAACATCGACTGTGAAACCACAAGTTGAAGAGAGGCCTCAGACAATAGTGGTGTCCTCACCAACTATCTATAGAAAGATCTCCAATGACTCCACAGCAACATCAAACTATACACGAAAACTGGCTGTGTCTGCAGTGTCCAGCCTCAAACCTCCACCAAGCAAAACAACAGCAACCACCATTTCCAATCTCTCAAACCAGTCGACAGCACCACCAGAAGCATATAATGACAGAGGACAACAACAACAACCTGCTGCCTTGCCTCAAAGCTCCAGATACATTCAGAGACCTACAACCTTAGCTCAAACATCAACCACCAGTCCTGATTTAACCTCAGCTCCAGGTCCAATTTCTGAACTGATGCCAAGCCAAATCCCTGGACCTACCTCAGCTGGAGCCAACCAGCCAAGCCAACCAGCTGTTGTGAATCCAGACAGCCAACCAGTTCATCCTAGGATGGCATGCCCTCATGAACAAACTATGCCGGCTACTTCAAACAATGTGAAACACCCCGCTGCTGTTCAGATGACACATGTTCCAGGATACACACGCCAATCGTACCGCAGAACACTGTCTGGCGAGCGTCCCAACAGAGCAGATGACCTACGTTTTTATGCCTCGGATGATCCTCCAAGCTACGATGAAAGAGAAAGCTTCAGTCCCCTCATGCTCCCCGATCTGAGCCTCAGGAGGTCAAATCGCTATCAGCCTTCCTCCCATCATCCTCCCTGCTCCTGCACAGCCGGCTGCCCTTCCCACCCTGGTTTCACAGCTCCTCACCATCACCGCAGCCCTCACAACCTCACGCCCCCTACCCCTCCACACTCTCCGGGCCAGGCACTGCCTTACCAGGGGCCACAGCCCCCTCTTCGCCCCCACCAGTTCAGACCTGACCCTCTGCCAAGGAGCTACCAGCCCAGTTCCCCCAAATCAAGTCCTCTTGGTCCAGGCCAGCCACCTACCCAGTACCAGCCTCTCCACCAGCCTCCTCCCTGCCCTACCCACCCATCACTCATGCAGGCCTGCACTGCTGATCGGCCACTTCAACCACCGCAGCATATTGACCTCAGACGAGGCCCTATGCACAGGTCCTCCCAGCAGCAACCACCAGGCATGGCTGGGGCTCCTTACAGTGATCCTGGCCACAACCACTCACCTGGCCTCTCTACTATGGATCCCCAGTACTTGTGTGGTCCTCAAAGCCTGGGGCCTTCCTATGGCTCTGATTACGGGGGTGACAGCTCTAGTTTGTACTCCGAGAGCAGCTATGGACAAGCACCTCGGAGAGTGCTCCTAGATCCTGAGACTGGGAAGTACTTTTATATCGAGGTGCCTGTGCAGCCCCTAAGGAAAATGTTGTTTGACCCAGAGACTGGCCAGTATGTAGAGGTGCTCATACCACAGCAAGCAATGTCCCATTCAGGCCTGTATCCTCCATCAGCAGCCTCTTACCCATCTCTCCACAATCCCAACATGTACGCCCCTGCTCCCCAGTACATGCCCTATGCAGCTCCTCCTCCCCCAGCTCACTCCCAGACTCAGCCGCAGCCACCTCGCTATCCCGAGGCCTCTGCTGAAGCAACCATGCATCCAGGTGGGCCTGGGGTCAGCTATAGAAACCGCTCTGGTCAGGGGTCTAAGTCAGATTCCCAGAACCATCCACCATTGGACCAGAACTACCTGGAGAGTATGTATTACGTCCCGACAGGGATGAATGCGAGCCCCAATCCCACCCCACCAGACTATTACCACAAACATCCCCCCAACCTTCCCCCAACAGGGGGGAAAAGGTCTTGAAATAGAGGATAGAGGCCGCCTTCCTGGAGCCTGTTGGTTTTAAATACTCAGTATATAAAGGGGGTGTCTAATGTTAGCCTGCACTGTTATTTGAGTTTTCACATTGCAACTGAAGACTGCGATTCTTTGTTTGTTGTTTATTTGCTGCTGCTTGTTCTGTGCTCGGCTGCTTTAATCAAAAGAAATAGATTTGAATACAAGAGTAAGTGTAAAGCAAGTAAGTGATTATTACTGCCTATCCTCAAAATGGTCTATAACGATTTGTTGTCATTTTTGATACAGGGTAAGAACAGCACACTGTTACTTCACCAGTAAAGCACAGTTGCTATAAATCAAAAGGTTTAATAATTAACTGATGCATGTACTTTCATAACAAATATCTCCAAAAAACTTGAAAATACTGTTTTAAAAGAACCTCATATTTATTTTATTATTGTTTTTCTCTAATATTGAATGAGTGAGTTTGTGCAAAATGTGTCTGCAACAACAACAATGCTAATAAAATTTGTCACTTTACGCATGGCTCCTTTTTCTTGTTTAATGTGAAACATTGTATCTGTGGCCTCTGTGTGTTAAAATACTTATTGATGAATTCAGCAGCTACAACTGAGAGTTTCATCTTAGGTTACCTCTGCAATAAGAGCAATGTCCTAATAAAATACAAAATAAGAAAAAGAAAAAGAAATTAGTTAAATAAAATAAAGCTCCATTACGATCTATTTCAAAATATGAGTAAATGAAAATACTCAATGTATATATATAGTATATAAATGATGTCCATACAACAGATTTACAAAAGGTGCAATGTGGGTTTGAGTAAACCAATTCTGAGAATTATTAATCTTGAATTATTGCTAGATATTAAAACTGTGTTGCAGCTTTGAAACCAGCAGCTGCATCCATTATCTCGTGATCTCTCTGCCACTAGAGGGCAGTCTACCTCCAAACAATGTGCAGCAGCTATGAGTTAAAGGATCACTGTGAAAATCATCATTCAATCACTACCGTAGGGGTTCAATATTGAGTTGGATTCACTAGGTCACATAAGATGAAAATTAGTGAAAATGTATTATTACATTCCCATGACAGAGAACACTAATATTCATATTATTTATTTATTTGTTTTTGCCTTTTTTTATTGAGTTAGCACATTTTTCATTGAACAACACAATGGAGATTCTCGTCACATTTCATGTCAGTCCGAAGAAATGTGATTGTGACAAACGCATATCAAACATATCAAACCATTTTTAAAAGGTTTAAGAAAATAATAGGAACACATACAGACAAATATATTTACGAGGGAGATGACATCAACACATGATGCAAATGCAGTTGGTCCAAATAAGCAGTAATGAGAGTTTGAGGCAGGGCATTGTACCACCATGACCACTAGAGGGTACCACAGACCACTGCAGTCCCCATCCTGAGGGTATGGCGCCTTTTCGTGACAACACCCAGTAAAAGACAGTAGGATGATTTCTTAATCAAAACCTGACCCTGTAAATAGAAACCAGAGCCTAATTATTTTAACCCAGAAAACTAGCCTCCCACTGTCTTTGATGTAGATAGTAGTAAAAAATAATGAGAGGTCTGACCAGGAGCTGCAAGGGCCATTTAGTGTGTAGGTGTATGGTTGTGCGTCTCTGTGAGTGTGTGGGCTGAACAAGACACTGTTTCATCTGTAAGAGGAGCTCATAGCCTTACAGGGACACAAGAGTTTGTTCATTCACATCTGGTGGGTTTATCACACTGCAGCACCTGGCAGAGTGTGTCCTCTCTTTAGGTAGGTCACTTTCACCGCTAGAAAACTATACTACCAGTGTGCTCTGAAACTAACTCCTACATCCTTTATCAGTAATGTCTACTTAGCCCTTTGTTAGCTATTTCTGGTGCTCCACTTTCCTACAGTGCTGCCTGGCCAAACATCTATTGCTTCTTGCCAGAAGCCGTATTCTTTCAGCCTGGAAATCTCCGACTCCACCCTTGCACTCTACCTGGCCCAGTGACAACAGATTTTTCCTTCAGCCAGAGAAGATAAAGTTTAAACTTTCAGGATCAGTCGACTTTTTTTACAAAACGTGGCAACAATTTCTAACATATTTTAAAAAACTATCGGTCATCCCTCCTGATTATAACCTATAGAAACTACACGGCTTAAGCCTAAGAAGAGATGGTCACTCAACAGAAGGTCGGTGGTTTGATCCGTGATTCCTCCATTCATCAATCAATCATCCGTGCATCAATCCAATCCAATTCTTTTTTTGTGGGGTAAGTGACTGTTAATGTTTTATGTGATTAAGAAAACTACTACTCCCGATACCACTTGCACTCTGCACTCGTATCGATACAGTGCTGAAACTGTCCACTGAGCCAAAAGTGACGCTGGGATGTCCCAGTTGTAAAAGATACGGGCCTGATCACTACAATGTGTTACTAAGGAACGACAACATGTAACAACCAAACACAAGTGATATCATTCAGCTTCAAAGATAATTTCATTTTCAGAATGACCCTATGTTCATGTTCGCTCAAAATAAACTTGGACAAAATCTCGTTAAAAAGCTTTAAAACCTTTTTTTAAAATGACAGCAGGAATGCAAAGCTTAGTCATTTAAGTTTATTGCCATCATCCTGTATTGTCACAACCCAGATAACGATTGGAGACGCACCTTAAGAAAACTCAGTAATCTGTATAAACTTCCTGCTACGCCTACTGAATATCACCTCCAGACAAACACACACACTTACACATACCTTGGATCTGTTCCAAGAGGGTTGTCTGAGTTTTCTTAATATATCCTAACCTTTATGCTCACTTCTGATGTAAAATGACCTGTCCTGTGGTGTGTTTTAAGGAATATTGCAAAAATGCTTTGTGGAAAGGATTCCACTCTTATGTGGGTTTATTGTTCAGTGGGCCAAAGTTCACTCAAAATTGTACACCATGTCAGACTCATAGTTAGAGAGTCAAACTTTAACAGCCTCTGTTTGCACGGGGAGCAATTCGGTTCCCTGGGACAGCGACAACAGCATTCCTGTAATTCACCTGTGCTTCAGTGTTTTTGCTTGAAATTATATCAACATATCAAATTGAATGATGTAGCTTCTTATGAACTTAGTTTAGTTTATTTTGAACATTTAAGATAAAGTAAAAATAAATTATTGGAAATTAAGCACAAAAAACATAAGCGGCAACATTGGTAATAGAAAAAGCAAAACACATCACATATGTACTCAATAACAAATGAACATAACTTAATATTTCATCTTCTGTCTGAAAAGAATTAGGAAGAGGAGCAACATGCTTCTACTCTATCCTATTCTACACTAAATCATCTAATAAAAGTCAACAAATATCCCCCTGGTGTCCTTCTGTCCACTACACAGCTGTAGTCTTCTTCTCTTCTTTCCTCCTCTTGTTTTCTGTAACTCTCTTTTATATCTATCTAACTGTTTATACTATTTGAAAATTTGCCTTGCTTTCCACATATTCACCTTACAGATTGATACGCATATACCCTTGAGATTGTTTTTGTATTTAAAATTAAATTTCCCTTTTCAAGTCCCCTTCATAACCCCCCTCCAAAAAAACTTTTATCAGGAAATAATTGTTTAATGCTCTATAATTTTTTTGCACCGTTTTAACATAACGCGAATGTAATATAAATCCTCTCCATCTTGTGTGACAGTGCTGAATTCCAATCATATATACACACACATACAAAACAGACATCATGACTTCATTAGGAGGGCTCTGGGCTCTTTCCAGTACGTCTGTTATTGTTATGGTTCTGTGGCCATTTTTTCTAACCCAGACTGACACTACACACACACACACACACACACACACACACACACACACACACACACACACACACAAACACACACAGTGTAGGACTCCCATCAACCCTGCCGCACCCAGGAGTGAGTGGGTGAGTTTGACTCCTGCAGCCTCTCAGATGTGGACCCACTGGAGGGCTGATTGTTCAGTGGAAAACTTCTCTCTGCATTGTCTTTCTGGTATCAGGAATGTGATGAAGAGTGGGTGGCATGGGCCAGGCTGCTAGATAACAGTATTAAGGGATGATAAGGAATAAATTGTGCCGTGTGCTTCATGACATTTTCCAGCCAGTGCCTTTCCATGTGATTAGATGTCAATAGTTTTACAAATGTATAATTCAAACTAATGGTGACTGTAGTGATGTCTCAGAATGAAATAAGGAAGAACCTGGCATGCCAGTCAGTCTGTCCATGACTGTCTACGTGTGTGTGTGTGTGTGTGTGTGTAATGTATTGATGAAATGGAGGAAACCAGATCATGAGCTCAATGTGTGGTCCCTGACACTGATATTAGTAACCTGTCTGGATGGAAACCTCTTTACTGGACATGTTGTTGTGGGAGGTTTTAGAAAGGCTGCCAACATTGATAACTCCGTATTTTAAGTGAAGCAATGTGTCACAGGTTGTAAGCATACAACATTTCCACCTGGGTTAGGGCTAACCCTTCCCCTCAACTTAGATTATTTAATTTCAAAGGCAAAAACGTTCCAGTGACAAAAAGTAAATAAGTCAAACCCAATAAGTCAAGTGACATATTTATTTTTAGGCAGAACATTTTTCTCCCCTCATATGGCTGTATAAACCCCTTTAGGTTTATGTTGTGACCACAGACTGGATACAAAGGTAAACGACATGACTGCTCCCGAAAGTCAAATCAAATCAAATCAAAGTTTATTGTCACATGCACCTAATAACAGCGTCATCAGAGCAGTGAAATTCTTATGACCTGGCAGGCAACATCTACACAGCTTTTTAAGATTAAAAAAAAAACTTATAACAAATAACATATAACATGAACCTTGTGACATATAACATAGTGCAACAATTTAAATTCAAATGAAGATTTAAATTTAAATGAAGTGAAGCTAAAATGCTTCAATTGTCGCCTGGTGGCTACCTCCAGTGTAGATCATAAATCCTGCCTCCTCCATGTTGATGGACCAAACTTAAATGTCGAAGTGCACCTTAAATATATTTTTACAAAAGATGATTTCTGTAATTGTAGGTACTTTGTACTTTATTGTTTTGACTTCAACGCTTCATCCATCTTTATATCAGTGAAATTGAACCACAGGAGGGGATCTTTGATGCCTAGGTTGGGAACCAGTAACCTATTACACCAATACCTTTTATAAACGCCCATATGATCACTGACTTTTATGCTGCAGAAACCAAGATGTCGCAAAAGACGTCTGATCCGTGTTATGATCGTCATACTGCCTCCCTTTCCATCTGTCCCCTGATGCTGCCATGACAACCAAGACAAACACGGGATGTACTGATAATGATGATCCATAAAACGGTCTGGGAGAAGTGAGTCTTCTTCAGGAAACCCTACTGTACGAGGTTTTGCCTTACCTTAGCTCATGCCCATAGAAGGCTTTACTCCAGGAGGAAGCGGGCGTGCCTACGGGCTGCGTGCATGTGCGCACATGTGAGCGTCTGATAAGAGAAAGGGTTGTGTGCACCGCCAGAGGAACACCTGAAAGCTTAGCTTCCGGCCTTCACCGTGTAGCCTGGCAACACCCGAGCATAATAATGACTGTATGTAGCAAGCGCTCGTCCTGCGTGTGTGTCCGCGCGCGTGTGTGTGTCACACAGCCCTCAGTATCCACCAGGTGGTGTGCCTACCCGTCACATCTCACGTCATCTCCTGTGATTGCTTCAAACATCTGTAATGACATTTATCAGCCGGAGACGATGGAGGTGTACCGGCCCCACCTGCACCGTCACCACAACATTTGTTTCTAATTATTGGTTCTGGCCAAGTGCTAAATCACAAAGAGAAGATCTCCACTCAGATTACTGTTTTACGAGCTGCAAGTGATACATTATTACGGGCTAAAAAAAGATCTCCAGAGACAAATGTTTTCATGTATGTGGAAATCATTAGTCTAGACTCGTCTAGTCCTTTTAGTGGCCCCAGGACCCCTCATGTCTAGGAAGGAAATTGTTACTTAGAGTATGAGTCTATCCATGTTTCCAATACTGGGGCACACACACACACACACACACACACACACACACACACACACACACACACACACACATAAACACACTCGTATTATCCAGTGCTGAGGATGAAGTAGCCGAGGCATGATGTAATGGCCTGATCACTTTACCCGTCCTCCTCCTGCTATGAGCTGGATTGCAGATCGATGAGGAATGGAGGGAATGAGGAGACACAGAGCGACTGAGTGCATGTGTGTGTAAGCGACTGGTGAAAGAGCAAGAGGGAGGGAGATAGAGAGAGAGACAGAGAGAGAGAGAGAGAGAGAGAGAGAGAGAGAGAGAGCTATTGACAGGAACAAGCTCCATCCTGACTCACTCAGGGCTGATGACATGTCTGAATTCTTATTGATATAATGTTGTGTCAGAGGTTCACTGCTCCTTGAAGTTCAACACGTTAAGCTGCACAGCGACTTTAGCCCACACGGGCTGTGCTGGCCTTCATATGAGGGGGGGGGGGGGGGGGGGTGTCTCCTGGGAATCAGCCTTTGGTCTCATTCAGTGATCAGGTTTGTTTCTGTGTGTGTGTTGTGTGTGTGTGTGTGTGTGTGTGTGTGTGTGTGTGTGTGTGTTGTTCACCGCATTCCTCCAGCATGAGGTAAAAGTGATGAGTCATGCACGAGTGGCCTCGCAGACTGTCGACGTTTAATATTACAACTGTTAGACATCATAAAAAAGGCATTAACTTAAATGCATCACTCAGCCTTTTTTAAAGGAAACAGTAATATTTGTGTTTCCCTCCTCTCACTTAAGAAATCAAATCATAAAGAAAGTGTGTGTGTAATATGGTCCAGACAATCCACAGCATGAAGAGGACTTAAGATCCGGCTATACATCAACACATCGGCAACTAGGCAGCTTTACCACTGGTGAACGCCAGGGCCCGCAGCATGGACTTTGTACTGTTCACTGAGTTCAGTATTGATTGATCAAGTGGGTCAAAGTTTACAGTCATTTATGAATGTGTATTCTGACATTCTGTAATCATGGAGACTTTTAAGAAGAATAAACTGAATAAGAAATTTCGTCAAAAAGCCCCCAGTTTAGATGAAACTAAATCGATAAGTAGGTTTTGCTGAATCAAAACATTTAACCCTTGGGAGACCCGCCATATGCTATTAATCTTTTCTAGATTTTGCCATTGATCTGGTATCAACATTTCCTATATCACCAGACAATATATATATATATTTGTTTCCTTTATTTCCAAAGTAAATGTAAATAAAGGTTACAAATACGAAGATATATTGTAAAACAGATGCAATATCCACCTATTTGAAACAGAGAGCATGAGTAATCATAGGTGGGGTTTTTCTTTGTAGCTATGCAGCTCTTCCAAATTTACTCAGTTAGACTAATAACTACATATACTGACTATAAACTTTGAATACTAAAACCAAAACAATAATTTTATGAAACATTCACTTTATAGCACATAACTGGGTTTGGTCCATTGTTATTGGCAACAGCAACTCGAAGGAAGACGACATTTTGTAGATTTATTTCCAAATGTTAGTCATAGAAATGCTGTTTGTGTTTAAACATGTCATGTAGTTCTACTTTTGCCTCCCTATTTACCATACGGACATGAATTCCCGCATTCCATTTTAAAGTTCCACATTCATTACAGGAGTGAACGCTTCGGATTAGATCTAAGAACCGGTCTGATCCCGTTGGTCAGATTAATTGTGGCAACGACAAGACAAGACAAGCTGCGGGAAAAACAAACAAACAATACGTGTAGGAAACTCCACCTAATAGTTTTGTGGACTGGATCATTTGTCATGCAACTCCTTGCCCCCGGATTGTTTGTGCGAAGTGAAGGGGTGTCACTGTATGTGTGATTTTTTTCCCATCCTCGAGCCAGGGTGATGTTTTGTTTTCAGGCTCCATACCACACGTTCGTAGTGTGTTAAGAAAAACAAAAACACAGTGTGTTTATGTTTGTTAAAGATGACAAATCACCTGTAATCTCCTGTATGATAGTTAAAGTAATTTGTTCTTGAAATAGGAGAAGACAGAACACCAAACATCACACGTCAGGGTTTGAAGGTTTGTCATGATGTTGATGGGTGGAGGTCTGATGTGATAACAGATTAATGGGCTCTCTGTCATACTTTCCCCCAGTAAGCTGCACTGCCAAGGCTTAGCCCATTTTTTGACAGGCTTACCAGTGCCAAGCGGGGAAAAACAAACAGAAGTCAAAAAGTTATTTTGGAAAAATTGTTATGCAGGTTCTTGTCAACCACAAAATGAATTGTCGATCATTATCACTGAGGACATTTTGACCTATAACTGTTGAAAAAACAAGGCTGCGTAATCAAATCGTGACTCGCTGAATTATTTAACAATGAGACGTTCTGGGACAGAGCGATTATTAAAGAAGACATCTGTCGTCTATTTGATGGCATTGCATTTTTCCCAGAGGTCCAACCTATGTTCCAGACATTCAGTTGTTGGATACAATGTCACTGCACCATGTAGGCAATAATAAACTAAACATGTGATTTGACTTTGCAGGAATGATGCAAACTGTGCTTATTGTGGTTTTTTAGACAGTGACCATATTAATGGCACAGCTTTGAAGTCCTCAGTCTCTGTTGCACATTGCACATGAGGGCCCATCAAAGCCTCTCTTTGAACATTTTGAGAATACATAAAGCTGCCCAATGAGGTATTTGACCACTAGTGACACTATGGATAATTGCTTTTTTGAATCATCCATGCGTAAAGGAATTAAAATATTTGTTAATAATGTCTTCATGGCACGTTTGTTACATGTAAAGGCTTCTGCTGTTTGGTAACTCTGAATGAAAACACATGTTTTCTCGATGTTTACATTGAGGAGTCCTTTAAAAAGCCTATTTTCCAGTGTGCCATGCTCAAAGCAGAGAAAGAATTGCTGTTGGAAATTAGGGAAAACAGCAGCCAAGTGACCTCAGGTGTTCATATAATCATTTAAGACAAGCTAATGTGAGTTTAGTAAAGTGTTTGAAACTGTATACTTTCTTTTGAATTCATCTTCATAGTAAATAGGTCTAAACAGCAGCGGAGTGGAGGAAGCGGGGACATGTTTGGGTGATTGCTGCGCTGCGAGTCAGCAGGGTGGAAGCAGGCGGAGAAGGCCATCTATTGTTGCGGAGAGAATGGAAACTCTCACACAGCCAGATTCCATCCTACCAGTGCAGTCACGGTGGCAACACTCTGATAAGCATCTTCTGAACCAATGTCAAAGAGTCTGTTGTCCTTCCCTAACAGATAAACATTATTTCACTCCCTTTGAATACCTCCTTGGCCTGTTTTTAAGACAACAGCCACACAGACGTGAGGTCGACACATTGTCCCAAGCTGAGTTTACATTGATGGCTATCTGATCTGATAAGGCCTCTGTGTTGACAGGCCACCTGTGTGAAGTGTCTTCTTCTGCTTGAAACCTCATAAAGCAGGTGTGGTTGTTTGAAGCCACGTAGAACGATCACACCTGAAATAACTCTCGGGTGCCACTCGAACATCACGGCCTCTCCACTTGCGTCACTCGCTGTGGTCGCCGCTGGCCGCCTGTCTCCATTTCTCCACCCACAGCATCCATTCCGCAGTATCAGTGCATGTGAACGAGTTTGGATGGAAACCATGGCAATGACTTGTTACCACAGCAGTGACTCGCCACCATTGCCACCACAGCACTGGGCAAAGTTTCTGTAGACAGTGGCAGAACCACAGTGTTTTCCCCCACTGCTCTCGAACTGTATCAGTCTATACTTTCTAAGCTTGTTGGTTCTGCAAACCTTAAACCATGTTCTTTGCTTCATTACAAATCAGCTTTCTTACTCTTTTTTTTCTGTGTTAGTTTTATGCGACAAACTGTCCAAACAACAGTCGAGAATTGAATCTGGAAGTATTTATTTTGGATGTATATTTAGCTGATGACCACCGGCCTGGATCACGCCAACCACGCTAACTAGCTGGGGCAGGGCTATATTTACAGAGGGCTGGGCATCCATCATCGCAGCGCAAAATCACAGACGGCCAGAGAGCGAGGAAGGGAAAGTGTGGCCAATCAGTCAGCACGATGCAATCTCGGGGCTTGCCTATTTAAATCACCTCACAATTTGACCACAACAGTGCCACAGGTCACGCTGTAGTACCGCTCCTACAGCACAGCAGTAAACATCTTTGTCCTTACACCTAATGTGCACATGTGCATTCCTCAATGTTTTTCACACATGTGTGATTCATCCCCAGAAAGCCTTTAAAGGTGTCCGGTGATGGACGAAAAGGCACCTGGGCTTTCTGCCCTGGCACACAACACCTGAATGATATCACTCAGACACACAGACAAAATAAAACATCATCTGTCAAACACAGACGGGATCGACAGTCTGATACTGCAAATAGACGACCAGACAGATAAGCGGCCACCCAGCCTGCAATGACAGATAGTGTAAAAGAAGACAGACAGATGGACAAGGTCAGAGACAGGCTGACAGACGGACAGACATGCTGTGTCACTGCAGGAGACAGACCAGAACTGAGAGCAAGTTTCCTGCATTGTGTTTGACCTGACCTGTTGGACAGGTGTAGAGCCTGAGACCTCGCTGTATGAGGAGAAACTCCAAAAATGCACAACTATATTGTATATCTTACAGATAGAATATATTCCATTATTATTTCAATCCATTTTGCAGCAAGTGCAAAGCAGGATACTTGCACAAGGAAACTGTAAGTGCCCCAGCAGTAAAACAGCAAAAGTAAAATTGAGACAAATAAGATAAAGAAAACGTTAAACTTGTGTAGTTTTATTTTATTTATTTATTTGAAAAACTGACAGTGCATGTTTGCTCTTTGTTCAAGTTTATTTGTGGGAGCTACCCAGTGCGACAGCAGTCTGCTGCTGCCGACCACTGAGCAGTCCCAGTGGGCCGGTTGGGGTTTCAGAACCTTGCCCACCAACAATAACCATTGTTGAGGTAGAGGACAGTGGTTGTCATCCATCCCACACAGAGGGTCCCATGCAGGCTCTTCTGGGGTTTAAATCAAATTTAATGCCTTTTTATGTGATTTATGTTCAGAGCCCAGTGTGAATCTAAGTTTTGTACTGAGCGATCATTGCCTTGTATCTGGACATGCATGCATTCTTGCGCAGGATTATTGAGGTTGTACCGGTAGAGCTCTGCAGGAACAACTCCTAAAATAAATAAATGAATCAGCATTTTTGCACTTCCAATTCCCTCATCCTGAAGTCAGCAGTTTTTTCAATGGGTTTTAAATAAAATAAATCAGTAAACAACCCTCTTGTGATTATTTTAAGCTTTCACCTATTATAAAAACGCAGTTGTTAACATTTGGCTAAATGAGACTTCAGAGGCTGCTGGAGAGAATAAAGATCATCACGGCAAAAAACTAAAGCCCTCACAACTCTGCCTTTACAGCCTTGTGGTGTTTATATGTTCACTCTTCCAAACTAACTTCAAAGAGGAAAGGCTTTTGTAGAAGGGGTGAGCGCGCCAAGTCAGAAGCGGTTGGAGGCTAAGTGATGCTGATACTGAAGTCATGTGACAAAATTGTTGTAACCTAACTTTAGCTTTTTACTTCTGGCAAATGTATTTAGGCCTCAACAGTCTCAAAAGTTGCATTGGTCCCAGAGCTTATTTTCTGTAATAATCCAAATAACAATGAAAAATCCCATTAGTTTTTTTCACCTTCGTCTACACGCTGGCATCTGATGGGTTGGCAGCTTCGATATGGAGATTTTGGCAATGTTGAGGAGACGATACCTGCCATATAGGGACATTTGTCTGTGAGTTTAGAAACACTGAAACCCAAGAAGGCCCCCCAAATCCCCCCAACTGAGTGCCTCTGGTGTATTAATAACACATGTACACTCCGATCCAACTACTTATTAACAATAACTCCATGTGAAGTGTTTACCCAGACAAGCGATGAGAAAAAAGAAGACTGCCCATACAGCACTAGATCTGGAAAAATCGAAATAAAATGACCTTTTCAACTTCTCCCTGCTCCAGACACACTTTCTAGGGAAGAAGACGCTTCAAAAGCAGAGTGCGGGGTTCATGTTAATGTTGGGGTCAAGTCTGGGCTGTGACATGACTGCGAGTAAGTGTCTAGTTTAATGACATCATGTTAACTTGTAAATTAGCACCCTCAGCTGCGCGTTGTCCCCTGACCATGTGAATGCACCAGCCTCCTGGATGGTGAGGTCATGAGGGTCTGTATATCCTTGTCATAAAGAGGGGGGTCAGCGGCTAAATACAGAGTAAGGGTGGGGGGAATGCTGGCTATGCAGACCCAGTATACTCTATATTAAGTATGGTTCCCCCAACTTCACCTTTTTACGCAGTGCACCCGCTCACAGCACCTACTGTGTGTGCTTTATCCCTAAGCCGTTTCTGGACCTGCTCTGCATGTTGTGTATGTTTTCGATGCGCTGGAATAACAGACTGTCGATTGAACATAAAAAGATGAGATCGTCTCGACAATAAACTTGAGCCCCAGCTGCTCTAGTCGATGAATTTCTTTTTTATGGCCACTGGGCTATGAACAGGACACATCCAGCGGCTCAGATACAGCAGTGCTGTAAATCATGCATGTGTTGACAACTGTTATCTGTGATGTGTGGAGGTGGTGGGGTCACTGTAGGCTCTAGAAACAAGACGACAGAGCGCATGAAATGCAAGAGGTGAAGAGTAAAAGTGAATGTCGTTATCCCAGAGGACAGGGTTACCATAAAAAAAGTTTATTGTTTATCAGCCCTTTTTGTGTTGCATTGGAAAAGTACCCCAGTTGTGTTTTGGAAAAGTACTGCTGACAGGCTCCTGGAAGACAGGGAAGCCTGTGCTGCATTCTTGAGTCATGAGAGGAGCAATCAGTCAGTGTGATGTCATGACAGGTTCACAGGTTGTGTGCGCCCACATGTTCAGACAGAACACCGATGTCAACACCCCACCACACACCTTCAGGCAGGAACATTTTATATCCTCAATTCTCAATGAGTTGTCCTTCCCAAAGAACACAACAGTCACGAAAATGAAGATGAGTAAAACAGGATAAATGACTATATAACGATTGCATTATTGCTGTGACACTTGATTTTACCCCCAGACTATGTCTAAAGATGGTCAGCATGACAGCTCCCACAAAGTAGAGCCCCCTGGTGGCTGGCTGCAGTACAAGTCTAAACCCTGCCACATCCGTTAAGAGATTGAACCAAAATAAAAAATCCCATTAATCCAACGATAGTGTTTGTAATTTTCGGCTTCATATATGCACAGTGGGAGGAAAAGGAAGGCGTCACCATCTTTATGTACTGTCTAAGATTTGACCACATTAATTTTTAGCCCCATTAGCGGTGTCTCAGCAACAATTGAACGGATGGCCAGAGATTTTCTGTGAGAAAAGAAATCCGTTGAGAGGAAAATGCAGCGTGTCGATACGACCAAAATTATGTGGCTGCGACTCAAGCAGCATTTCGAGAACAGAGGTAAAATATGATGAAATATGTTGATGTTGGCAAGGACACGGCGACTCCCGAATTAATGAGGGGCTACACCTTTTTGCGGAGTTGACTTTGGGTTGAGCTTTGAGTAGAAGTCTAGGAGCTGGATCTACTAGACGCACTCAAGTTCACAGGTGACAATGGGAAGGAATCAGTTAATCCAAATGCTTTTGTATCATTACGATTGCTTTTCATTTTTCCCATTTCAGTTGCTTCAGGAGAACGCAGTTTCTCAAAGACCTTGACTCACAAAGATTTCCACAGAACATGAATTGGTGCAGAGAATTGAAATTGAGGATGCAGTCAGGACCCGCCATGTACACTTCTGAAAGTTCAGCTTTATTTAGTCTCTAGACATTGTTTAAGTTGCCGATGAAATTCTCTTGTACATATTTCATGCATTTGTGTTTAATGGACATGATAAAGTATGAATTGTTGCTTGTATGGTAGGCTGCAAATAGAAGGACGGTATGATAATTTTCGCATAGAGCAGCAGAAGTGCAGTCTCCGGTCCTGAGTATGAGGTTGACATTTGTCATTTACTTGATTCTTGTTGTTCTTACTTGATTCTTGTTGTTCTGGGTTTGTTTCCTCATGGTTGAATGCACTTGTAGTAAGTCGCTTTGGATAAAAGCGTCAGCTAAATGAAATGTAATGTAATGTAACGTCCTTTTGAGTGTATTAGCATGTTGACATCAGCCTTTAGCTCAGACCAGAGCCCAGGTGTGTCTGGTGGGACAGCTGCTGCAGGTGTAATCTAATGTGTAAAATTAGCTGTGATGGATGTGAACTTGTAACAACAAGTGAGTCAGTGTTATATCAATTGTATAATCTTGCTGTGTGATGTTTGAATCAAAACATTGTTCTAGCATCTAAAGGGTCAGACATGTAAAGTTTAGACTTGTGTCTGGAGTGACAAATACAGACGCTGATATAGTCTGTTTAATGTGAGCGATCTCTCTGTTGTTATTTCATCACAGTGGTCAGCTCCTGTGTGTGAGCAAAGTCATCAGACTGTCTGTCTGCTTGGATTTGTTTTATTTCCAGTATCATTCCCGTCAAACAGAATATGTCTGTCTGCCACACATCCTCTGCATATTTCACATAATCCACGAGACGCAGCTGAGACCATCAGCATATTCCCTCCCGACAGGACGTGAGTGTGGTCCACTACAGAAAAATAAACAGGGCTTTTCATCATGGGAGGCATCGCTCAGTCAAGGAAACCCGGGCAGACAGACTTGTCTCACTCATGACAAATGGGTTTTCTCTCGCTTTTTTTGTCCAAATCAACACAATTCTGCTCTATGAAACCATTGGACGCTGGTTTGTGAAGGAGTAAAAGAAAAACCACATTGTTGAAGAAAGAGCCTTCAGACCCATGGAAAGCTTGCTTGTGTTGGCAATGCACCATTTAATTGCTGGGCTTCTAAAGAACACTTTTTGTCCCAGGGATTCCCCTCTCCTACACACCCACACACACACAAAGAGCGACTGACTGGCTTGTGTGTAAAGACATTTAGACTTTCAAAAGCAGTATTGTGTGAAGGTCAGGAGAGTCTGTGGCATGGAGATCTAAAGTGACATTCTCCATTCTATAAGAAAGGCTGGACATCGAGCTCCTATTACATAGACACCAGAGGTGTGTGTGTGTGTGTGTGAGCACTTGTGCGTGAGTATTTCTGTCTGATAGCTTAACCTTTGGGGACATTTTTCCGACTAATAACCAGTTAATTACGGACATCTTGTCCAATTGGGGATTAGTCCGTCCCCCCCCCCCCCCCCCCCCCCCCTGAAAAAAGTTGATTAAAGGTTCAAGTTTAGGTAAAAGTTGGTTAAGTGGTAAACATAAGTTTCCTGGAAAATAATACAAGTCTATGCAATGTCCCGACGTGTGTCTGTGCATGTGTGTGTCAGAGAGAATTACAGACAGTGACAACTGAGATACTGATCTTGTTGTGACTTTGTGCGTTTCAGACACATCCGAGATGAGTGAGTAAAACACAGGAGTAACCGTGATGTCTTCCTTCAAAGCATGTGTTTCGCAACAAAAGAAACACTCATTCAGCACAAACCACTTGTTATACGGAAACTGGTTCTATCCAATATTAACTGAAAGTGGGTTAAATCTCTGTCTTGATACTGAACTTCCAGGCACAGAAACTGTGTTATGAGCTCATCCTGATGAGGCCATCAGTTCTGTGAATTTATATGACACAATATCAGATTGCTGCAAAGTCCAGCAAGACAGCTGCCAGCTCAGTGTTACGTAGTTCAGTGTTTGACATATGTTTGTGGTTACTGGGTTTGTTTTGTAATGAGTTGATAGCTATTATCTCCAAACCCAGGAAAATAGCACCTGACTTGTCTTCATGCTAGATATTCTATCTGGGATAAATAAAAACGTTTTGGTAAGATTTTGTCATTTGGGTCTAGAAAAAGTTTTTTTAATGCTTCGGCTATAATGGGTGGGATAACCATGTGTCGTGCTTTTTGAGAAACGAAACCACAGGGAGGTCAAGGATTTGCAAATATGTCACATTGCAATACAGAGAAGAACCAAACCCTCCCGGTTTCACTTGTTTTCTGTCCGTATCTTCCTCTTTTTGTCCTCTCTATTTCTTTTCACTTTATCTGATCTGTCATGAACCTGGTTTTCCTGTCATCCAAACCGTACTGTGTCTTTCCTGGTTGGCAGTAGATCAGCTCAGGATTACCTTACAGGGATGGCACGCAACTAAATAGAGCTGACAAGCAACAGTTTCGATCTCACTTGGCTGCAGTAATGCCTTCCTTTTCTCTGGACTGCTGCGATCTGATATCCCCATTAGTGCACCACTGTGAATCTTCCCTTGACAAGAGAAACGGCTGTTATTTGTCACACCGCACAGAGTTTATTTAGAAGAGCCATGAAAGCCGTAAAGCAGCCATCCTCATTAAGAGTTTTGCAACCCAGGAATACGGCTGATGATACAGGTATGGCCAGTGGGGCTTCCTGCAGGTGTGTCTAAGCCCATTTAAAGTACCTGAGTCACTGGGTCATCCTGTTTAACCCCACCTTAAACTGTGAACTGACAAAGATGGGAGGGAAGATGATTTTATCTTCTGAGCCATCCGTCGTTAGAGCCCAGACCAGAATTATAGCAGTCTATTCAACTATGTGGAAAGGTATACTACAGCTACACATGTATAAGATTGTGTTGTAGTTTCCACTCCACTCATTTTTTTGTCTCAATATTGAACAGTTGAGTCCTAAAGTAAAACATTAACTCAGTGGAGGGTGACTGGTATACTTGGAGCAGTGTCAAAGTTTGTATAGGCATGAAACTCTCCCGGTTGAATCATCATTTCAAAAGATGAGGAACTGCATTACAAAACGTCTTTATTTTTCTTTGGTAATAACATCCAAGCTTGTGTTTGATTTGACCTCATGAAATGCAGTTGATTTTTTCTATAATAATGCATGAGGGCGATAAATTCAGCACTGAACACAGTATTTGTATTAACACAGTATCTGGTGTAATGTGTATAATCCCAATGGCATGCTCTCAATTAGCTTTTATTGGTACATCATAAAGTTATAGCATTATTGAGCTAGACTGACACTCCTGGATTCCTCCTCCAAGGTCCACCCAACCCCTAAATATGCCTTTTTTCCATCAAGATTCATGTATTGTTTCCTATTTATGCCATTCAGAAGTAACTGAAGGAGAAAAACAAAGATGGGAGTAAAAACATGAATGTCTCGTATGACTTGTATAATGAATTACCTTTGACCTTCATGTGCATTGTCAAGTCACTAAGCCATACCCCTTACCCTACTGATGTGCCCTCTGTACACCATGTCTTTACACATCAGCGTAACATCTTTTTGAATTGTGCCACGTTACTTTCTCAATGTCACTGCATTGCATCATATCACTCTCCCGGTGTGATGCAATGTGAGTTATTTTACAGCACCATCCAGGAACCCTTTGAGTGGCCCGTGATAGTTTCAGTGATGTGGCTGTCGCATATGTCCCACATACCTGCCGTGCTTTTGCAAGGCCAGAGACAAACACATGTTGTCGAAACAATTTAGATAATCCATGGATCGTATATGGAGGAATGCTGTGCAACCTCTAAACTATTCCATGCTCTCTATGAGACATTCAGGAGTGCTCCGCCCTTTGTTATAGTAAGTACCTGTGGACATCTTGCTTATGCTTTATTGTGCTTTCGCTACATTTGCCAGGTGCCTCGCTGGGAGATCAAACTTCAAAAAAGCCTTACATGATCACAGCAGGGTCTTCACCTGGTCGGGAGAGTCAGAACACACAGAGGCGTGATCAAACGGTTCACCGCTGGTTCTGTCGTGTTGAACAAAAGCAATTAAACAAAGGCTCTGACTGAGAGCTGCTCAACATTCCTGCAGAGAAATGCGAAACATTTGCTGGGAAAGGAGCTTTGAACTTGGGTGACTGCTGCCCAGTCATAGGTTTACTCAGGTTACTACAGCTGGCTCACAAGGGGCTTCACATGCGGACACAGAGAGGACAAAATCAAATCTGTGTAAAACAGAGTAATCTCAGTGAGTCAGGCTTTCTTAAGTAAATGATGTCCCTATTAGGTTTTACCTGTACAGAGGTAGAAGAAGGTGGCCTCAGGCTACACTTGCCACACTTCCCTTCTGTCCCTCCCTCCACCCCTTACTTAGAACATTCTTCTGTTTTCCTGTCACAACCTGCATCTGGACTGAAACACTGTCAGTATGTTTCTGTAGGAGTGTGTGGTCTAGGTATTACTCATGTTGTGGGGACCTGTTTATCAGGTCACATTATGTCTTCCTCATGGGGATAAAAAGTTGAGGTTAAGGTTAAGTTATTATTTGGTTAAAGTTAGGGTCGTATTAGGTTAGGGTTAGTTAATATAAGGTTGGATTAAGGTTGTGTTAAGGTTAGAGTAAGTCTGTAGAAAGTCAGGGTAAATAAATTGAATGTTCTCTGATGGGTGTGTGGGTGTGTGTGTGTGTGTGTGTGTGTCTGTGGTCCAGGTATTACTCATGTTGTGGGGACCTGTTTACAATGTCACATTATGGGGACTTGTCTTCCTTATGGGGACAAATGGATGAGGTTAAGATTAGGTTACGGTTGGGTCAAGGTTAAGCTTAAAGTAGGAAGTCAGTGTAATTTTAATGTAATGTGTGTGTGAATGTGTGTGTGTGTGTGAGAGAGAGAGAGAGAGAGAGAGAGAGAGAGAGAGAGAGAGAGAGATAGAGAGAGAGAGAGAGTGGCAATGAAATTAATGAAATGAGAATGTTTATAAATTTTCTCCATTTAAACCAAAACACTGCTTTTCAATGTACTTTAAAATGTTCAAAAACGTTAGCAAACACAACAGCCGAATTGACAACACGCCGAAGTCAGACACACGTCCGTTTTTAAAGCAGTCAAAGTCAGGTGTCTTGGTAATAGTTGAAGTTAAAAGTCAATCAAATGAATCAGAAACTGTGTGGGCGTAGTGTCGGTAGCGAACTATCAAAATAAAATCATGGCCTGAAGTCATGCAACATAAAGCAACATAATTTTGATACTAACGAATCTTAATGAGCTCACATTACTTTAGTTTTTTCCAATGTCCTGTCTATGAACTGATTTAACCTGAGCATGTATACGCACAAACACATTTACCATCACTGCATAATATATTCAGCTTTAAAAGCCCTGGTGCCTGGCCGTCTCCTCACATAATAATGTAACATAGTAATGTTGCTTAGTCATGTTTGGCATGCAAGCAGTGTGTTGGCTGAAGTGGGAGCATGCTTAGAATAAAACAAGGGCCGGACAGGATTTGACACATATTCCACAGAAGTAAAACAAAAACTCATAAAGAAAAAGACTCAAACGGGAAACTCGGCTCTTAAACCTTTTTCTGAACACGACGCTTTCCTGCTCTGGAGACCAAGAATGCCAAAAACAACCAGGAAGTGTGTTCCTGACTCCTACTGTATATGTAAAAAAAAACCGACATAAAACTGAAATAGCAACTTCCCATTGGCTGTGCCCGTACCCAAGGGTGTTATGGGAAAGTGCTGCTACGACCGCATGTACGTCTGTGTGTGTGTCTGTGTGTATTGTGCCAGGCAGTGCTTTATTTGAAGGTCGAACGCTTACTTGGATGAGGCTAGCAGACAAAAAGCTGGATGAAACCCCTCTCCCTCCACTCATCCTCACAACAATTACACTTCCTCACTTCAAACACTTTGTTATTTCAGCTTCTCTGTGTTTGTAGCCTGAAGAGCCACTGATGTATGAGGAGCTAATGAGGCCATATCCTCTTATATTCTACTCTGCTGTTAGCTCCAACCATCTATAAACATCAGCCGCACTGTGTTTATAAGGTTTAAGCTGAAAATGACCATGCAGCGCCTGCGTCTGGGCCACCAGCGTCTCCATGGCATCACAGGAGCAGTGACCTCACCGGGCCACCCTCTTTTGACGTCTCTCCTCTTTCTTTCCTTCTCCGGTGTCAGTGCTGTTTTGAGACGGCACACAGGAACTGGTCAGGGCGGAATGTTGACGGCACAGCAGCATGACACAGCCAGAGCACCCACACAGAGACGACAGAATTGGAAAGAGAAGGAGGGGAAAAGAATGAGAAAAATGCATCGCAGGGGGCGATACGTGCCAATGAGATACTGGGACTTTCTGACTCAGTCTTTCAAGTGAAATAAAGCGTTGTTGTCATTGTACAAAGGAAGTTAAGTTATTAATGTAACTGCAATGGTTAAAATAAGCAGTGGAAGTGGTTTCTGCGTGGTCTCCTACATTCCGTTTGTCATCTTTCTGAAGAATAAAATCAACCCCCGACACATGAACTATGACGACTATTCATTGACACGTCCATACGCAGATTCAAATGAGTGTGAGCATGTGTGTTGTTGTTTTGGCCCTTTACAGTGACTCAGGACCCCACTTATGGTTTGAGGTTAAACGTGGGACCAAATTGAGAGGCCATTTTTGGGGATATTATTTAACTGTGGGTGACAAACAGCTTTAATTTAGCTCCTGCTTGTTCTCTGCAGGAGCAGATGTTGCATGTAAGTGTAATACAGTCACTGGTGCGTCATATGGCAAAAATGCAATGACCACCACGTGTCTTTCATTTTATCATCGTCTCACCAGTATGCATAACATGTACATGTACACTAGATTCCTGGTCACATTGTGGTCTCATGACCCTGAAGGGGAAAAAACATAAAAGTGGTATGTCAGGAGAACACTGGACTTTGTGGACTTTCGGTGAACCAGGAGAAGCCCATTAACTGCCGCAAATCAAATGCTTCAGGGTCCTTACTAGCAACTGATTAACCTGAAATAATACATTTCTCCTGAAGAGATGTGGAAAATAGCAAATAGCTGTAGTGACCATGCAGCCTCTTTCCAGCCATTTCAGATAAGTCTGTAAGAAACTATTTCCATAGCATCTGCTCCATGTTTCCAAAAGGTTCAGCATGTGCACCCACTGTAAATATCGGAATCCATCTCCCCTTGGCGCTGTGTGTGAACTGTCGGCAATAAACCAGTTCAACATTGGAGTTGAACTTGATCGCTGACTTGATCTCTGATCCTAGTGGGCGCTGTGGTCTTACCTACATTTTGCATAGTAATATGCTTTCCTATAAAAAATATGTTTTGAGGCATGATTTAAAGACAGGTAGGGAGTTGGCAAGCCTAATCTCGTCAGTCAGGGAGTTCCAGAGCCCCGGGGCCCTGACAGAGAAAGCCCGGTCACCCTGATAAGTCAGCCTTGACCTAGGGACAGCTAGCAAGGACCAGCCGGCCGTACTCAGGTTGCGACTGCGATTGTAAGGAGTCAAGAGCTGCGAAATGTAAGTGAGGGCCAGCTCATGTTGAGCTTTGAAAGCAATCAGAAAGCAGGAGCAGGAGAAAAATATATTTTACTTCAATAGCAACTGGCCTGCAAGCGTTATTTGGCCAGTGTATTTTGGAAGGAGGCCGAAAAGTTAGTGGTCGATTCAAGAGCTGATCATTGGACCAACCAGCCAATCATCATTGACAGTGAGCCACACACAGCTTGTGGAGACAAAAATAGTTTAAGTTTTAGAGCTACTCACCAGTCCAATTACAAACTGGCTGAAGGTTATGCACTTGACATGCGCGAAGAAGCTTATTCTGTTTGCTTGCACTGTGTAAGATAGATAATTAATGTTCTGACACAAAGAGATCAAAATCAAGACCAAACATTGTTCTAGTTGGAGGGAGAAAATGTAGTTAGTAATAAGAATACAACACACACTGTACATATTTTCATCATTATGTTCCCTTTTCTTTTTACTTTCTTTACATTGTAGGAGGTTCTGACAGATCTGTAGGAAACTGTATCTGCAAAAGTTTGACCTCAACAACAGTAATAAGAGAAAAGTGACAGTTCATAATAAAAGGTTAAACAAGTAGAAACACAAGTAACCATGTATAATCACTTCAGATGTAATCAGTTGACCACAACTTGTGTGCAGCATTTGCTCACACAAAGTGCATTGTGTGTCTGTTTGTGTGTGTTTCTGCAAGCTGTGACTCTGAGCATTAACACAAACTAAACATTCAGACATTAGCTTCTATGCCTCCACATCCTCTTCTTCCCCCGGTTTCCGTCTTTCCGTTTATTTTTAGGTCAGTTCAAACTCTGTATTTTTAGTGTGTTTGCTGTCACTTCAGGCTGCTAACACCCACTTGTAAAGAAACCCTCTGAAAATAGTGCCTCTGACAGACCGATGGAGGGAAACCTAGCTACGTCGGTATGGCACAGGGTACTGGAAAAAAAGCAAAACAAAGAACAATCTTAGCAAGATGGGCCTTTTTTAGGGTGTGCGGGGTCAGTAGTGTGTCATCTGACTGTGTGTGTATGTGTCTGTGTTTCCATCTGTGGTGCTCATGACCACGCAGTAATCAGCCAGGAGGAAGCGCCTGTCCAACTGCAGACACCGTATCTCCTCCCGCTCAAAGATCCACCCATTTTCACACACAATGAACACTCACACATGCACACAAACGTACATGCACAGCACAGATGCCTTGTTTGACAGACTATGGGCAACAATGTGTGGGACTCAGATTACAAAAGTGTGTGAAATACCAGGAAGAGGCAAATGAAAAAATGTAAGTAAACGCAATAGGCAAGTGGCAGAACAGTGTAGCACTGTTTGCTATGACATAAATAGACACAATGCTCTTGACGGACAGGTTATTTTTGCCAACTGCGATGAAACATGATATCGAGATAAGAGAACGGAAAACTGTGTCATAGAGGACAAAATGGAGAAATAAGTAGGGCCTGTGTTTGGGAGGGGTGAGGTAAAGGTCAACAAAACAAAACCCAAATGAATTCCTGCTTTAATGCCAAGCTCTGTCAAGAGTTGTGTGTTGAAAATGATTCCTCTGTGGTTTCTGTATTTAGTTCAGCTGTTGCCTGGTGATAATCTGTGTAGAAGACTTATCAGATTTCAAGCAATAATCAAGCAAAAGCAGATCCTAACTGTGTGTTTTGATTATTGGGGGCTCCTTGTTTGTTTACATTTAGATCATGAATATTGTCTTTAAGGGCTCAACATTAGTAACGTGTACAGAAAATGATGGAGCCTTCGGTCCATACTCTGCTGTCATTTTGTTTGTGTTTGCGCACGCCCTCTGAAAGCGGACCGATTCAGAGGAAACACATGAAATTCTAAAGAGGTACATATCACAATCTCCTCAACAGCGGTATTTGTAAAGGAAGCATAAATGAGCCTTAGGACATCGAGAAAACTAGAGACCATCTTGCAAAAGTGTTGCACCAACATAATTTCTACATAATTACATGAGTGTTCAGCACTCATGGGTTGGAGCCATCTTTGAGCTCAGCTTTCATTTCAATCTCAACTACACACCTGTTGAACAGATGAACCCCTGAGTACTCAACTGCCTCTGTGGTCGTTCCCGGTACAGTAGGTGTCCCTAGGACCACATTTTCCCAAGATAAACGAAAATTCACACAGAAAGACAAAGTAGAAGCTGCTGTGGCGGCTGGTAAATTTGGTTGAAATGCAGGAAACATTTAAATTGTTTTTACTGTTTGAAGCTGGCTTACATTTCAGTAAAAAAATGTATCTTAGGCACTCAGGTTGTATTTTTGTCCACCAGATGATCATTGATGCGTTGTTCATGTAAAGATCTTGATGAGTGCTGCTTTAAATTCACCTCAATACTCATTTGTGTTTCTTCACTGAGGGAAACACCATTTCCCCGATCTGATTCCTAAAAAGAGAGAACATGTCTTAAAAGTTTATATTTGACCAAAGCCTGCCCTGTAGCATGTCATATAATGGAAAGTTGCTGTTCAGGACTTTTAGAATCCCACATTGACTCAGCGTTAATGAAAAATAAATTGACAAAGCCAAAAACAGCAGGACAAAGAAATGATTATATTCTGGCTTTGACAAATAGAAAGTGATAACAGACAACAGACAGGGTGTGGGAGCCCCTGACGCTGGCTGACTAACCTGGACCAGGAAAAGTGTAACCTCATCTTCACTGTCTCCTGTAATCCTACTGTGACACACGAGCGCACAAAACATTTCTTTCAGTCTCCCAAAGAGAGAAACATCTGCAATCAATTATTCACTCCCACCCAGCAGTAGAGTCCAATAATGACTGTAAAACCGAACAGCAATTTTCTTTTATGATGTTGTTTTCCTTGCTTGGCATCGCTTACAGTAACTATAGAGATGGTTGGCACTGACTCGACAGAATAATGTTTGATTCAGTGTCCGTAGTAGGAGCAAAGAAAAGCCTCCAACATCACTGAGTGTGGATGCACCATAGGTGGTTTACACAGCCTTCCGAGTCATCCCTATATAAGGTGCTATAATGAGGTCCTAAACACACGCACACACACACACAGGAGTGACAGGAATCTCGGCCTTGGACACTAGCCAGTACCTACTCACTGCAGCAACCACTCCACAGACACAGGGCCCAGCACCGTTCAAAGTGATTCCATGGGGAACCAAGCCTTTTACACAAAGACTTATGATGTGGTGATGTCACTTCCTGGTACACCGTAACTCTCTTTGATGTGGGGTCTTTGTTGGCGGACGAGGGGGCGAGCCGCTTCCCCACTGCGATGGACGTAGGTTGGAGGAGAGCGGAGAGGAAGGAGGGCCTTTAATGAGCACAGAAGCAGGAGGATGTTGTGGTCGGTCACAGTGCGGCCGCTTGGTTTTACGGACTCATTTCCTACTCTGGTTTCTGCCAGAGCTGAGAGATTTAATCATTCAGCTACTCCTGACCTAAATGTTGGTTCAGAGAAAAAAGAAAGATAAGGAAGGAGTAGCTGAGGAACGATGGAATTCAGTGACAATAAAGATGCCAGTGAAGAGTCTGTAATTAGTGTGAGGGAACTCCCAGAGTTACAAACACACCTGCAGTCTCAAACAATGACAACACTGTCTCAGAAAAGACAACTGAGGCCTAAGAGGGAGGCAGCTCAGGCGTGCGTGTGTGTGTGTGTGTGTGTGTGTGTGTGTGTGTGTGTGTGTGTGTGTGTGTGCGCATGAAAGAGCGAGAGAGGGAGAAATGAAAACAGGTGGAGAGCCGAGATTGAATTCCAGAGATGACCGTTCTAAAAAAAATAGAATTAAAACAAACACAGACACACGCACACGCACATACAGGTTTGTGCATCTATTTCTGTTAGGAGTTTGCATAGACCTTCTGTCGTTGTGGACAGTCTAACCAAAACCTTATCCCTAACCATGACCAATTCATGCCTAACCCTAACCTTAACCTAACCACAATTCATATTTGAACCCTTACCTTAACCAAGACCTCAGAATTTATGTTTTACCTCATTTGGGCCATGGTTTGGTCCAAGTGAGAACCACTAATCCTGACCAGGTCAGTGTTTCTGGTGGAAAAGGTACTAAAGAGGTAATAAAAACAAAAACAAATTCATACACACACACACACATAAATGTACACTGTCTGTTTTCAAGGTCTACCCAATAGTTTTGATCCTGGATTTAGTGACCTCGCTCCCAAACAACAGTCTTTGTAAAAGAACCATAAGAGACATGCAATGCAGTTCAAAGACAGTTTACCTTGCTGAACCACAGACACGCCATCCAAGCTCACAATGAGGTCCGAAGGGTTAAATTTCACTTAGAGCCGTGACACACAATCCAGCCTCAAAGAACCAACACAACAAAGGTTGACCTATCAAATGCTTTGGTTTGCCCTCTCATGGCTCGCGACCTCTTTTAAAGTTGCATTTGAATGCACCGCACAAAAAACCATACAGCCAACGGACTGCACGCAAGCATTCTGCTCGTCGTTTGATAAAATATGAGTCAGTATAAAACGAAACACGAGCTTACCCTTTTTATGCTAAGGTGAACTTGTGAAAACTGTCTTTTCTTCTCTTGGAAAACCAACTTGGGGTCTTTCGAAAAGTTATGGCTAGATAATGACAACTGATACGTCCATACTGATATGTTTCAGTATCTTAAAGCATAACTTTCCTATATTGTCATGAGTTTTCAAGGCCTAAAAAATAATAAACAGACAAATGGATACGATGACACACACACCAGCATTTGCTTGCTTTTTCACTTATTTTAAATTTTTGCTCTTCCTCCTACAGAGTAGCTTATTTTCTGCATACACAAACACAATCTGCTTGCTGTACACACTTCCAGGTGCATGCTCAGTGTACACGAAAGGTTGTGTGGTGTGCATTAGTAGGTGTGTTAGAAAGGATGAAGATTGTTTCTGATAGAGAGTTAATTCACTGGTCTGGCTGGAGAAAATTTTAGTTTTTCAAAGCCAGTTTAAAATTAAAAAATATTAATGTGGACATAGCCCCACACCAATTCCACAAAACCATCTCTTTCCCTTCCCGCTTGTTGCTGTGAGTGTATCGACACATCTATAATCTTTCAAAGATTGAGAAACCTACTACTCTCTCCAACAATGTGAGACTTTGTGACAACCATCATTTATTTGTTGTTCTTGTTAGACAATGGATGCACAGAGAAGTAATCTCACAGTTTCTAATGATGACACAGAATGTTTTTAAAAAACTGGTGCTGACACAATTTCCCGGCCTGCCAGCCGTTACTCACCTTTTCTCTTTTATTTGGTTATTTGCCATACACGTCACTACACTGCAGTTGCATAAAGCTGAACTTTTTCAAAACTTCAATCCTTCCCTTTTTCTGGGATCACATGCCAGTCTCAGACCACATACTCATAATGCCCTCAGTAGCATTACAGTGAAACCAACATACTCACCACCTCAAGTCTTGAGCCCTCACCTAGAGAACTCCTTCACCCACCTGCACTGAGAGTTAATTGTGCTTACTCAGCTATAGCAGCCAATAATCGACAGCCACTGCAAAACCTGTGGCCGTTGGTCAGCCACAAATCTTGGCAACTGCCAATCTTTGCCTGATAATCAACTGTTAGCTTGATGTATCAGGGCTCAGATTTCTGACACCAGAATCAAAGGTAGCGCTGTATTCAAAGTTCACCCACAGCGTCAGTTTAAGTTGGGTTTTAGACTTGAGTCCAACTAATCCAGCTCACAAGGGGAGGATCAGGGGACGTATGAAAACAACAAGTGCTCCCACAGGAGATGTGTCACATTCACATGGGGGCCCTATTGTCCCCCCAACAAAGCTTCGGTATGTCTCATTCCCGAAATCCACCCTGTGGAAGGGGGCTCAGGGAAGGAGAGATATTTTTCGCACCAAGGCATAAAGCCGCAGAGCGTCGGCCTCCGTGACTCACCCACGGGGAGGAAAAGGAGCTGAGTAATCACAATAATAACCACCATCATCCTGCCGTCTCGACAGTTGCTACTAACCTGGCTTTCATAGCCCAATTAGTACACTAATACAGAATCAGATCACTCCTCAAGATGAGACAATATTGCTGTGAATCAGCTGTGAGCACATGTGTGAGTGTGCTGAGAACGCTAATAGTAGTGTTACTAATCACTTCCATCTCTCAGCGAGTAATGGGGTTGATTTTAGCAGGGCTTTTCACATGGATGGTTGCTCTAAAGTGGCCCGCCGGGATTTAGCTTCGCTGCCATGTGCAAAGCTGGCTGTCGTGTGTGGTGTGAAAGAAAGAAGGAGCAATCTGGATCTGGAGATTAGCTGTGGTGTAATGGGCAGAGATGAAAACTAGATGTCATCTCACTGCCAACCAAGTGGTTCCAGGCTCAGCCCTTTCTTCCTTTGAGAGTGTGTGAGTGAGTGTGTGCGTGTGTGCATGTGTGTGTGTGTGCGTGTACGTGTGTGTGTGCTGGAAGAGGGAGGTCAGGGGCGCGTCTGCCACGAGCTCAGCTCTCGTTCTGAGAGAAGCCATCATCCATGACCTCATCCAAGGAAAAATCCCCCTCTCCTCTCTGCCTCCTCTCCTCCAGCAGCTGAGCTCTGAGCGCTCCCTTTGCATTCCTGCTCTCTGAACAGCTCCCACACTGTCTCAAGGCTGTGGAAGGAGAGAGGGAACACACAGAGCAACAGTGGGTGGACAGATAGACGGAGAGCGGCGGAGGGGAAAGTCTCCCTGAGGTCACGGACCCCACTAATAGCCTGTGGGCTGCTTTGGTGGTCTCACACGGGATAATGTAAATTTGTTTGGGAGTCAGAGAGATGAATGCAGATGGATGAAGAAATTGTAAAAGTGGGAAATAATTCCATCATTTGCTTCAACTTCAAAGGTCTTGGTCACGTCTGTTCCACCTTACATTCAGCAAAAGGCAGGGGAAAACCCTGAATACCTTGACAGTCTATCAAGGGGCTATAGCTGTAGACAGTCCAACACATTCAAACACTTGTGGTATGCCTTGGTTAGTTCAGTTGGCTCCCACTTGGTCTAGGTTGTAAAGAAAGATGCACGGCCCATCTCCTTTTATTCCCACTATCCAGCAATGACGCCAAATACCCCAGATACAGATGTTGCCACCTTTCGCATTTGAAGCCAGAGTCAGTGATCAGCGGATGGAGCCATTGTAGCAAGGTCCCACAGATGCATGCAATTGAGCAATCCTGAAGCTATAAAACGGTCAAACTTATATTTCAAAATTAAGGGAAGTATGAACACTGCAACACAAGAAAAGAACTACATAAATTGCAAGAAACCATCTTTTAGAAACTTATTTGACATGGAGCATATTTTGACTTTTTAGTTTGGACCATGTACAGCCCACTAACATGGAGGAGGGGGGATTTGTTACCTTTACCTCAGCCAGCCACCAGGTGGCGTTCAAGATGCTTTGGCTTCATTTATGGGGAGCTTTAATGTCGTCCATCTTTATATACAGTCTTTTGACTAGACCAGGGGTCGGCAACCTTTACTATCAGAAGAGCCACTTTGCATCCTCTTCCACCAAATAAAATTTGCCTGGAGCCGCAAAACATATCAGATAACACAGCTTACAACGTTTAATATATAGTTTTACTCAGTGTTGTGCCAGTTCACCCTTAAAATTGACTAGTTCAAAGTTTAGTTCATGCAGATGAAAAATAACTATTTCATGTCCATAGTTGTTGTTTTTTCAATCTTGAACTAAGTTCACAGTTCCAAAAATTAACTAGTTCACCTTCATTTGTTCCATTTTTATTGGTATGATTTAGGTGACTAACGTATGATCATGTGTTTAGTGTTTAATTGATGGTGTAGGATCATGTCTGCGTGTCGCTCCGCTCATCTCAGTCCAGACTGTCAGCGTCACTTCTAGTGTTGTACTGAGCACAAAATGTTGACCAGTCATTTTTCATGATGTATAAATGCAGTCTCATAACCTCTGAAGAGAATCAAACAAGCACAGTTAAAGTGAGAGTCGGTCAGAGATGAGGAGGACACAGAAACTCCAGCTCGGTACAAACCAACTGCAGCTTCTGCTCTGATCACTGAGCAGCTGTGACCAGAGAAAATCTGTGTTTTCACTGTTTCCACTGTTCTTCAACAAAGTCACTTACCGAATGCTTCATGTAAACGAGCTCTGGTCTCACTGAGTGTGACGCTCTCAGCGAGTGAGTGGGGGCTGAACCTGTGTACATTTTCTCTCGCTCCTGGTATTTCACATGATGGTCTGATACATGGTCATTGCTCCTCACTCCTAATGACCGTTGTGATCCTTTATCACACTTTCTTCTACACCTGACAAGGTTGCTTTGTGGTGAGGGTTATCGAAATGTCCCAACAACTATGGGATAGATTGCCATGACATTTGGTACAGACATCTATGCCACCCTCGAGGCTATTCTGGTGAACAATGAGCTTAGCACCACCAGCAGGTCCAGATTTTAAACTGTACAATAATTAAAGTGATGTTCCCTTTACCCTTCATTGTGTTAATTGGCAGATGTTAAAGCCAGTTAAAGGAGAGTCATCCGCCACTGAAGCAGAGACAACAGACAGAAATTAGCAAGTCATGGAAAGGTGTGTCATGTGTTTTAGGGGTGTAGCTTTGACTATCACCGATGGTAGGGGTTGGGGTGTATCGGTTGCAAGTGTAATGTGATCTTTTCCAGGATTAACAACCCTTGCTTTTATTTAACTATTTAGGTGAACATGATAAATGTAAGCCTGACAAGCATTGTCACTGCAAGCATGCTTACATTTACATTTTGCCCAAGGTATTGCTGAGCATAAGTAGAGCCTCACAGACCTGCAATCATTTGCTCTACACTTTATTTTTTTATATTAGTTGACTTTAGCTGGAGTGACTTTGAACCACAAACTGAAACTGAAGCAGCAGGAGCTCATATACAGGGTTCAGCGCTGTCACTCCACTTACAAAGAACAAGGGTCAGATATCAGACATCGTGTCAACGGCCACGATAACTCCTAAGCTCCTGTCACCATCACAAAGTCTGATTACTATAACAGCATTCTTAGATTTGTTCACCTGGTCATCTGGTATTGTGTATTTTAACAGTCATGTCAGGTTTCTGGGATCATATCCAACAAATTTGCCGAGAGGAAGAAAGGACTATTCTTGTTTTAGTGGCTCTTTGAAGGGACTCTTTTCGCCTGCCTGTGTGTCAAATACAAATATCTTGGGTACGTAGACGTGTTTCTCCACAAGGGAAAACCCATCACTCTTTCCCAACAATCCTTTCAGGATCAAACTGGAACAATAAAGATTGCTTAAAATGTTTGCTTTCAGGGTGAGGGGAAGTAGTGGCGGTGAGGGTGGTTGGGGTGGTGGTGGTGGGGGCTGATGTTGTTTTTACAGTTTCAACACCAGCCGACCACAAAGTGAAACACACTGAAGAAGAATGCCTGGAGCCCTCTCCTTGCAGTAACCAGAGCCCACTGCCGTCTGCTCTGACATCCGTCCGCCTCTTCTTTGTCATAATCTGTGGCGTCAGCCAGCGCAACTGGCCAGCACGCGTTGGGCTGATCCTCTCAAACCACCATTAGGCTCCTGCACACACACACACACACACACACACACACAAACACACACACACTCACACACACTCACCCACTTGTACACACTGGGCGGATATGGGATGTTTTTTCTTTTATTTTAGAGAACCGCAGGGCATACTGTAAGGGGCAGAGAAAACAGATGAGTCAAGGATGCAGTCATCCAGTCTTCCTGTCTGTTTGCCGGCATGCTGTTATTTTGTTGGTCATTGTATGTGTGTATGCGATGAATGGTGACCAGGGGGGTGGTCAATTACAAGCAGTTTCTTCCCTTGCTTTCCCTTTCCTCATCTTCACTTCCTTCCTTTCATCCTGCCTCCTTCCCTCGTCTCCTCTCAGCCCGACAGCTCTCCATCGCTGTCTCTCCCTCCCTCTCCCTCTTGTCTCCTCTTACCCAGTAGGTAATGCGATGCCACCATCATCCTCCTTGGGGCCTAAATAGACCTCAGTGAGAATTTAATAGTGTGACCATGATACATAACAAGTTTCTGTCCAGTTGGGTGACATCAGCAGAGGGGAATCTGCTGGTATCCCTAGCCAACTCCTGCTGGCATCAGGAGCAAGTGCAGAAGGGCAGGACTCTGCTGAGCTGCTTGTTCAACACCACTAACATAGAAAGCTGTGGTGTTGAACAGGGGGCTGGCTTTAAGATGCAATCCTTCAGATTTGAATGATGTGAAACAACATTGGTGATATGGCACTAATATTGTTCATATACCCTTAGCTATTTTGTACTGGATGTTACATATGTGGATGGTTCAGTGTTACCGAAATGTTACATTGATATATTGAATGACGTAGGTGACTGTTAGTTTTCAGTTCCCGCTTTAGGCTTCATGTCATTGTTTTTATGATCGCACGCTAGCTCTGGTGGACTAGCAAAATGAATCTACATTTGAGTTAAAGCATTCTTCAGGCAGTACAAACTTCCATCGTAAAAAAGGTTAAATTGATATTCATTGTCCTGAATGACCCTTCTTCCTGCAAGTTGCAAGTAGCCCTCTTTGCCAGAAGCTAACAATACTTAAGTATTTCAACAACAGCCACTCAGTGTATTTACGTTCTGCAATGCAATTACAAGACAGTAGTTCTGCTACTGGCAGAGTCCCACCTAAGAAGCATGGTGCGCAGCCACACAATTTAAGTTAAAAAGGCATGTAGGAGACAGTACATCAAATTCAATCTGATTATCAACTGTCTTCATTTACATCTACAGTATTTAGAAAGGGACTCTGGGAAATCTGTCATTTATACTCAGCAATTTTGAACTAGAAATCTTTAAGATTTTGCGAACTTTGTAGGAACCAATTTTTTGGAACAGGTGCTTTTTTTTTTTTTATACTTGATCGCAAGCCGTGTCCCAATTTATGGGCTGCATCATTCGTCAGCTGCATTCTCAGACTGATTGCGTCACAGCGGTGCAGCTAGACTGTCTAGATTCGAAGTCTCCTCCAAATGCAGCAGACAAATGTATCTTTCCAGCCCCGGGCAACATATCCCATGATTCATCAACTCTTTTTTAAAGAGGTAATGGCGGCAAAAAAGCAAGCCAAATACATCAGGAGACCGAACAGCTAAAGGTAAACATGTTCAACATTTTGAATCAACCAAAGAACATTTTGTCTGAAGCTTTGTTGCTTGGCAAGGGTTGTTGTGCTTAACCAAGCTAAGCTAACTGACCACTGGTTTTAGCTGCAAAGTTGACACACAAACATAACTGTGGTATTGCTCCTTTCATGTAAGTCTTTGTTTGCAAGACGACAAACAAACAAACACATTTAAAAGTCAAATTATTACTTTAATGATGCAACTCAGCAAAGCCCGGGTATGGAAGTAAAGGCTGAATGACGAATGCCGTGGTAAACTTGTCAAAAACACGATTTTTGATTTCTCTTGTAGCTGCTGGTAGAGCAGTGTAAGAAACATGTGTTTGATGTTAAGAGAAGTCGTTGAGACTGATGAAGTAGTGGAGAAAGTAGACATGAGTCAATAATGACCTGTTTTTCATCTAACAAATGAAGGGTGTTGGTCAGTGAGTAAATATCTTCTGAATTAATGAAATGTGGGTTTTCTTCACTTGATATTTCTCATTTTATGGAATTCTCTGGCTGCGGGGGGAGGGTTTGAGGCAGTCGTGTAGCCACATGGTGAGACCACCTCTGAGCACATGTGTCAGTTTCAGAAGTTAAAGGAAGAGGAAGAACAAGAACAAGAAAAGCATGAGGAAATGGAGGAGGGGATAGGGATGTGCGCTGGACAGGAATAAAGAATAAACAGGCCAACTCAAAGGATCTGAGGGGAGAATCAAAGTAAAGGGGCCAGAGTGGGAAGAGTGGCAGCTCTGAAAGCCAGGGACTGGGACACTGCTGCTCCCCTAAACACTTTAATCTGTTTGATCCACATGTAGGCGAAGACAAGTCAGCACCCTCCTAAGTACAAGTAGTTCTCACCTTGACCCGTTCTCCATCCTCTCTTCGTCCCTCGCTCCCCCTCTCATGTTACCGTGTCAACCTTATCTCTCACTCCTTCTCTTTCGTTCCTGGCATCCTCCTCTTGGACTGTCCGGCGACACTGTGAACTCACTGATCTGCCGCAGCTTCTTTTTGCCACGCTTCTTTTCGGTCATGACTGCATCCATGTCATCACCTCATCACTCAGGCCTGTGTGAGTTTGTGCGGGTGCTTCATTTCGACTGTGAAGGGGCAGTTAGGAAACACTGAGAAACAGACAAGCATTCACATTTAATTTAGGCGGAAAGGCAACTTGAATAATGTCATATTTTAAGCAGACTGACATCCTCACACTCATTAATTCCAAGTAATAATGTGTTCCGGCTGATGATATCCGGTCAGATGATGATTATATTACCAACTGTTGGTGTGCGCACTTCCCAACCAATGTGGAAACTACCCATTGTTGCTCCTCAGCGGGGCAGGAAGCACCTTTCACAACAAACTCTAACTGATTCATTCCGATGCAACTGCTGAAACATCTGATTACTCACATCTATTTGGCAATATATTAAGACAGAGTGGTAAACTTTGTTATGGATTCGAATCTTTTCATTAAAGCTTCAGAAAATCTTATTAAATGGCTAAACAGTATCCAGCCACATGCTGCATATATTCAATATCTGTAAAGTATAGTGGACTTTTCTTCTGTGTGAGGATTTCATTTGTTCATCAACATACATTTTGTGTGGTTTGCCAAAAATGATACTCATTTAAAGTAAACTAAAAGGAATATTTGTGAGAACAGCTTGACATAAACAACTGAGGACATAGAAGTTTCAATAACAATAGCGACCTTGGCACACCGGTAGATCCCATGGGAGTTTGCCACTCAAGTAATTATGCCACTTCCAAATGTTGTCATCCTGTAAGGAAATGTCTTCTGCAGTATGGAAATATCCTCCTCACGTCTGTCTAGGAACAGTCAAGAACTCAGAAGGCAAGGACGAGGGACACGTGGAGATCCTGCGGAGCCGTGTTTCTGACCGTACAAGGTAAATTCAGGAGTGGTGCAGCACTGGTGCCTTGATGATGGGCCACCATGCTGGACAATTATTTCCTGGCCGTGGTCCACCAGACCGCTGAGAAACAGAACACAGCGAACTCCCTTCTCCAGCAACATTCTGGCCCTTTGGTGGCCATCAGCCCCGGGAATAGCAGCTATGTGAGCATGACTGCAGGGCACTATTTCTGTGTGCTGTGCTACTTGACATTGAGAGGCCGGGATTAGGTGGCTCCACTACTGTAAATGACTAACCCCCGTCTCACATACGAACACACGCACTCATGTGTGCTTTTGAAAGTATACACACACGGTCATATGTAAAGCTTGTTAAGGGGACAAACACAAATAGGAAAATTGGTTATTGTGCATTGATTTTTTATGGAGGAACTCCAGTTGTCAACCTATTGTCGCTGTTCCCAGAACATTGTGTATTTGGCGTTACATTAACTTTTCACATGTGAATCAAAACAGCTCAGCTGAGTGACAATGTATTTTTAGTGGTTTAATTAGTGATATTGAGAACTGAACCTCAACCCATGAGGGAACAATTAATCTACTGGTTTGTTTGAAAAATTCAAAATCACCAAACTAGGAAATTTTGTTTTCATTGAATATTCTATTCTTGCCTCACAGCAAGAAGGTTCTTGGTTTGAATCCTGGTTTGGGATCTTTCTGTGTGGAGTTTGCTCGTTTTCCTGTGGGTATATTCCTGCTTCCCCACTCCAAACACATGCAGGGCTTGATCAGTTTGAGACTATAAATTCACCACAGGTGTGAATGTGAGTGTGAATTGTTGTTTGTCTCAATTTTTTTGGTCTCTAACACTTGTGAACTGTCCAACTGCCCCCCCCCCCCCCCCCCCGAGACCCCTAAGATATAAGCGCCATAGAAAACAGATTTTATTTTGATGTTTACAAGCCTCACATCCCTCCTCGATGGAATCAAGTTACATCCATCCATCAGCCATCACTCCAATCCCAGCTAACATTTGTGGAGAGGTGACGCTCGCCCTGGACAGCTCGCCAGTCTATCTCAGAGCTTCAACTCAAATTGCAGATAAATATTCATCTATTAAAGGTGCAACGTGAGCGAATGTAAGCAAAGTTGACGCAATTGCTATTTTCCCCCTGAGAAAGATAAATACTCAACACTTCTCAGTTACTCAACAACTAGTATGAAGAGGGCTGAGTTCTGAATCAGGTACCACACCCTCATGGTTCCGCTGAACATCTGCCCTCAACTACCATCCCCCAGTGTGAGCATTAGAGTCCGACAGCATCTTGTTTATCCAGTATATATAGAACGTAAGGGAATCAAAGCCACAAAACAGTGTTGAAAATGATCCCATAGTGAACATGGTAAACATTTGCTGATTTGCTGCAGATTTTTGCTCGTAATGGTTTGGTTAACCCACACAGACACAGCAGCAAAGCATTACCCTACCGCAGTTCCCCTCACACACACAGGCTCACACACGCTCACAAACACTCACACAGTGTAACAACATCCGACTAAGAGGTGACTTCAAGGGATGACTAACATTTGGTTGGAGCTCAGCCTGCCTTTGAGTCCAGCTGGGTCTTTTGACTCTCCTTATCCCCCATTAAAGCCGCCTGCAGCATTCATGACAGCATTGTCCTGCTAGTATTGGCCGTATGTGGTCTCTCTGAACTCTGTGGCATTCAGGGTTGAGGTCTCAGATGTTATAGGTGGTGGTGTGTCTTTGAACATGACATCTGTTGGCTGTGTGAGTAATGGTGTGTGGTGCTGTGGCGTGATGCGCTGCGGCTGAACATCAGGTGCTCCCGGGCCCACACGCCGCACATCTGTCCCGCGCGGCTTGGTACACACACACAGCTGTAAGTGAGTCCCGACCGCACTCAGCGGGATTGATCTGTTATCAACACATTGGACTGATAACGTCAGTTGGCCTTATCAACAAGGCCCGGGACCCCCACCTGACTCGGACTTTTATTCCGCCCCCACACCTCAAGGATGAGTTAAATTAACACATTATATTATATTATATTATACTGCATTACATTGCATATTGCAATCTGACACTGTTCACTGTTTTGCATTTTGCATTTTGCATTTCACTTTTTACTTCATTTTTTATATCTTTTATATATTTTTATTTAGATATGTTTATGTCTAAATAAATGTTACTTTGTATAAATATTAGAAAAAGTGAGTAAATAAGAAGTAAATAGTGAGTAAATATATATTATTGCTTTTTATTGCTTTTCTTATGTGTGTTGTATTTATTGTGTTTTTATGTTTTTATGTTTCTATGTTCATTGTATGCACCAATAACCAGAGCAAATTCCTTGTAGGTGTAAACCTACTTGGCAATAAATACTTTCTGATTCTGATTCTGTGTTTAGCGTTTGCTCTGATGAGAAAGGCCTTGGAGGAATATTCATTTAGCAAGAATAATTTGTTAAACGGTACATTCTGTGAGTAAATGCAGTTATCTCCATTCCACAGCCTGTGCAGATTTTAACATAACAAACTAACAAGTTTTTCTTTCTCCATATGGTCTTTGCAGCACTGACTAAAAATATTTGTCATGTGAGCAGTGAACATAACGGCACCGATAGCCAGGATACAGGTGCTTTGGTTAAATGCGGCCGATCTCACGTCACCGACAGGAAATAAAATATTATGTTTACTATAACTGGCCAAAAGAACAGAGTGTTATCATCATCCAGACTGGCCACTTTAAAATATCACATTAATACGCTCTCCCACTCAGGAAGGGAACCAAAGAGTGGAAATAAACCTGACCTTACTCAGCCGATCTTTTCATTGCAACATCGGACACTCCTATTAATGCCTAAAGAACAGTGTGATATTCAGCTATTCATTGCAGAGAGAAATAATGAAGGTTAAGAGTCAATAATCCAGTAAAAACTTTTTTATTTTTGCTTGCTCTGAAAAAAAAAAAAATCACATAAATAAAAATCACTTCAAAACTGCAGGACAGGATTTGAAAGGGTGGAACACTTGAATTCACATTTTTTCCCATGACAGCTTAAATCGGATGTGAGGGAGGTTCTCCTCCTCTGATGATGATGATCATAAGACAACATGACAGTACAAAGTATTTATACCAAATTCCTGCTACAGTGCATGTTATTTTCTTGACTCCTTTTCAAAAGTTTCTTAGCAATACATACGCTGAGTGCACAGTGTTAATGTTGCCTATAATCAATACATAGCCAGTAAGCTGCATCATAATGTAATGACACTGACTCATAACACTAAGCCTAAAGATCCCCGAACCTGCAGGATACATTTAAGTGGGGAAAGTGAAAGAGCTGGGCCTCGCCCCTCTTCGCTCATTACCGTTACCTCTGTGCCTCTGAGCCAGGCGCTGAACCCCCCGCCTGCTACAGTGGAGCTGCTTAGACACTGACAGATTCAACTGGCAGGAGTTTTCCAGCTGTATTACTGTGTGAGTGGTGTTTTGCTTTAATTGATACCCCACCGAATAATAATTTAAAAAACATTATATCAATTCAATGAGTGATTTATTAATCACAGTACGATTGATCATCTATTGAGTGCCATAAATTTAAGGTGTTTGTACATCATATCTCTTTTTCCATGAAATACCTAATATCTACAGGAGCTTCCATGTTTTTTTGCTTTTGTGTTTATAAATAAATATCGACCAATAAGGAATATAAAAACAACTGTAACATCATTATTTTTAAAACTGCAGAGGGCGGTTAAAAATCTCTATAAATACAGTTAGGTTAAATAAATAAATTAGAATCATAAATATATCGTTTACTGTACACAAAAAAAAAGATGGACTTGTGAAAGAAAAACAAAAATCCAGGTTGAGCTCCCATTTTCCCGGAAAAGAAAAAAACGTTTCTTGTTCAGTTCAGTCTGAGATGACTTTTCACACAGTCAAGAAGCAGCACAGAGTCTAGACTTGTCCCTTCCTCTTCTCTCCCCCCCCCCCCCGTTCCTTCCTTCATCTTCATCACCTCACACCCGTCATGTCTCCGCTCCATCGTCTGGGGCCATTGAGTATTCCAGTAACAGACGGCCCCGCTTTTACTTCTGAGTTCTACAGGGACAGGTTCGCCTGAACGTCCGGTGGAGGGTCACACAGACAACATCCTCTGTTCCTTTTCTTTGCGTACGTTCCTTTTTTCCTGTAGGACCTCCTCTTTCTCTGGTTCCCTTCTCTTTTTCTATTTTGAGGTAGAATTTCTGCATCTTTGCCTGACGTGAAAAAAACAAACAGAGACAATAAGCAAACTTCATTCAGGTAATTGAGAGGAAAGAAAAATGGTTGTCAATGTATGTTTGTGGTTCTTTTCCTCCTGACCACTCACCTCTCATTGTCTCTTCAGTGGTTGGATGATAACCCCAGTTTGACCTTCTCCTCGTTCTCTACGTCATAAGCCCCTCGCTTGTGAAACCTGTGAGAAAGCAAAAGAAAAGGAGCTTGTTCAGAACATTATATTCAGAATACATACATTATCTGTATGTCAATAACCGAGAGGGTGTGTTTGTGTGCGTTTCACTCACCTGAGCATTAATAAAAGACCTATGATGGTGAGGCACACGGACGACAGCACCACGGCCACCACAGCCAGAGCCGTGGTCCGGTTGTATCCCTCAGGGGAGTGCACAGGCAGCGTGATGAACTCACACCTTTCGCCAGAATAGTTCGGGTGGCACCTGTAGAATGAGGAGGAGAGGGAAACAGTTAGGAGGTTAATAATTCAGTGGATGGTTAGATTCCTGAATAGAGGGCGGGGGGCAGAGCAGATACTTACACACAGGCCGGTTGGCGGATGTCCCTCAGGTACTGGCAGGTGCCATGAATGCAGAAATCCTTGTACTTCTTCAGGCACGGGTTCCTCTTTTTTCCCTTTCCTTTCACCCTCTTTCTCCCCTTTCCTGTCCTCCTCTTTCCTTCTGTGCTCTCAGTCTCCAGGATGGCAGACGGGTCTTTGGGTTGGCTCGACTTGGACACTGAAACCCAAGAATGGAGCAAATGCAAAATTACATGTCATGGTCTGTGTGAGAAATGTGAGAAAATGAAGATAAAAAAGAGGTAAGTGACTGCCTTTACCTCGTGGCACCATGTCATAGTCTCCAGACATGCCGTCTTCATACTCGTCTTCATAGTATTCATCGTCGTTCTCCTCTTCCTCGCCTCCCCAGCCATACTCCACTGTCGTCGCCCTCGTGATCACGTCCTCTGACCTCCTGCCTTTGGTTGTGTCCATGAAGTTGATGACGGCGGTGTGCCGCTGCCTGTCACTCTCATACCTGTCCACCGCAGCACCACTGGTCGGCCTGGTCACCACTGGAGGAGAAAGAGAGAGCGAGCGAGTGTTAAATAATGTTTGGTTTAACAGTTCAGACTTTAAAAACACCTCAGAAACTCTTCTTCCTCTAGAGGGAACAGTCACTGAGCGCAGGATACTGTGCCAAAAGGTGGGCGGACCTCTACGGGCAAGTTGTAACATGTTGTGCACAAGGGAGCACCATGCAGGCCAGAGTTGTGGGTTTGGAAGTGCAATCCTGCCTGAGCCCTGTTGGGAAATGCACAGATGCAAGGCATGATGGTCTCAGGGCTTGATGGGTAGCCGCTGCCTTGCTCATGAGAACTTGGGTAGAGTGGAAAGTGGCCAAAAGGGTGGGCAAATTTAAGTGGGAGGTATAAGGGAAGGCAAATAAAAGTTGCCGTATACACATACACACACGCACACAAAATGCATGGACAGACAGTTAGCTAATGTCAGGCAAGAATATGAGTTAAAAATAAAGGTATCCAGTTACATAAAGCATGCTCTAAAATAAGAGAGATGACCCCATTAGCTCCTGAATAGCCTGGCATCATGAAAAGCTCCGCTTCGAAGTTTGAGAAGACGCGTTAGAAGCCTCCAGAGGATTATTGCGTCTTTCGGAACCAGGAGGAGACCGCGTAACTCCGGTATTCACAGAAAAGATCACACATGATCCGGATCCCGGTCAACACACAAATAAACACACTCGTTACACATCTGAGCTCACGCGAAACTCACCCAAGGCGTGAACGAGCATCAGGAGCGCGGCGCAGAAAATCCTCATCATTCCTCCACCCATAGCACCTTCAGGTCACTTTTAGTTGTTTTCAAAGAAAAAAAGAAACCAACAAGTTGTATTCCTTCCACCAGTTCCGAGCTCTGAATACTCCTCCTCTCGTGGTTTGGGTCTTTTTCTCGGTGTGCTGGTTTGAATGGACTCCGTCTGGTTTGTGTTTTCTTCTGGAGGGAGAGCGACGGAGGAGCGCAGCGAGGAAAAGAGCGTCTCCACAGAGGCACAGCGGTATTTATGGCCGACTTCAACACGCCCACACTGTGTGTGTGTGTGTGTTTGTGTCTGTGTGTGTGTCTGTGTGTGGAAGGATGTGTGTAGAAGTGTGTGTTTGAGGTGAGGGTGTGCACTGTCAAAAGTTTGGACTTATACACGGTATAAAGATATTAGGACTAATTAGGAATTAAGTAATAGTTGCATAGCTCATCATTTTTTTAATCTTCGCTTGGAGCCTCAGTAAGAGCTAATGGAAATAGGATAAGGACAACTTAGGTATTGATCATGTGGAGGATATGATTTTAACTCCTATAATAATTATGTATTTTTGTCATCCGTGGATCAGCCCAAACACTTAATTCTACCAAGTGGCCCCACTTGCATAACTTAACTTTCCTTTTCCCACAGATTATACTCTCTGTGAAGATATACAATTAAGACTCACGGAATGTTATTTGCCAAAATAACATTGAAAACTTAAAAAAAGTTTTTTCTCTTGATTGAATGTAAATATTATTTTGTGTGTCTGTACTTATTTTTTACTATGTGAGCATCTCTCGCATGTATAAATGTGTGTGTGTGGGTGTGCCTTGCCTTGCACGGTACAACCTTTATTATTCATGTATATATTCATCTGTTCCCATCTTCTTCTTAAAGCGTTAACCTATTATAATATATGATCATCCTTCTGTGGTTTTGGTTGCTGTTCATTTAATCTAATTTGCATTTTTCGTGGAGTGCTTTATCAAGAAAAGTGAAATATAGATACATTGGATCTTTGTCAAACCATCACTGCTCTCGTTTTGGAAAGCCATTCCCTTTTTAAATTCGGAGGATTTGAGAAAGAGTTTGAAAAAAATTATTTTTGTAAGTGACTAGATAGATAGACGACGAGACAACCATAGTGATGACTTCCCAGTCGAAACTGGACTGAAGCATCTTGTCAGAGGGACCAGCAGTGAGAATAGTAAAGATTGTTTGCGCCACCACGTGGTGAAAGAAGGAAGCTGTTTGGTCAATAAAAAAGATCGTTGTATCATTTTGTCTTGAAAAATCACATCCTGTTTTTATCACATTTTCGAACAAAACCCCATCTCCCATCAATTAATTTTTTAAAGAAAATAATTTATGTATGTTTTCTGTAAAACATTTGTCAACTGTTCATTTGTAAACTGATCCATTCACTCCACTGAAGGAGTCTGAATAAAAGCTCCCACATTAGAGCTCATGCTTAAAGTTACTTACCAGCAAGTAGAGGTCAAACAGTGCAACAGGTTCAGCTTAAGAATGGCAAAAACTGGAGTCCATTCCCCAAACCTATCACACCAAAAACTACCAAACTGAACCTTAGTCCTCGAGAGGCTAATCGTGGGGGAAACTGTTACACCTCTAACTCAGTGGGGTGCGAGGTCGAAGGCAGAGTGCTCTACCCACGTTCACCACCACACTATAATTGAAACAAAGGATTCCCTCAATAGAATATGCTGTCTGAAACCAAGCAGGGGGGAAAACTCCCAAAAAATAAACTACAGCCTTTCTTTTACAGCCAACACCACAAAAATGAACTAAAAGAGACTGACCAACTTCCCTCTCAAAACCAAATGACTGTGGGTATCTACCACCATACTTCAAACAAGTGAATAACATCATAGTCGATTGTGGCACAGGATAAACCTTTGAAACATTCCAACCAGGAAAGGTTCAACTTAACCACCTGATCCATACTCCAATGTCTGAATGTGCAATTTCAGCTGCCACGAGGCCTGCGACCCACCAACATCTATCATCTCCCATGATACTTTAGGATTTTTTAGGATTTTTAAGCTGATGAATGGTCAACTCTCAAAGGTCTGTGGATTATTCATGTTGTTGTCTGCTTTGGAAGGCTGCTCTGCCTTGTATGCTTCGGCCTGTTCCTTCTGATTGTGGACTGAGTTGCTAGCCGTAGCCGTGGCCTGTTCTGAGCTTCTTAGGAACTGTGAGGTGTGATTGACTTTCTGCCTGGTGCTGCTGTGGTTGGGCTTGAGATTGGTGCTAACAGCAGCATACAGCAGTTTCTTGTACACTGCCTTGGGATCAGCTTCATCCATTGTGCACTGCTTTTGAGGCCTGTGCCACTCACCCTGCTCTGCAGCCTGATGCCTGTTCATCCACCCTGCTCTGCAGCCTGAGGCCTGTTCCATCCACCCTGCTCTGCAGCCTGAGGCCTGTTCCATCCACCCTGCTCTGCAGCCTGAGGCCTGTTCCATCCACCCTGCTCTGCAGCCTGAGGCCTGTTCCATCCACCCTGCTCTGCAGCCTGATGCTTGTTTATCCACCCTGCTCTGCAGCCTGAGGCCTTTTCCATCCACCCTGCTCTGCAGCCTGAGGCTCGCTTCATTATCCTGCTCAGATACACCGTTTCTTGCCCATGGTTTTTCTCTCTTGTGACTGAACTCTGTGCTGGTACTATGTGTTCTCTTTTCATGGTCCTCATTGCTACTGTGATTCTCTCGGATTCTGGGTTAACCAGCTACCATGGGGAGTGCACATCAGGTATTGTGCTCTCTCCTCCAATCATTCCAAACTCTGAAACCAATAACTTGTTCAGTGAACGAAGTGAACAAGTGCTGACTCATTCTTATTTGGATCATTTTGTCTTTGCACAATGGTTATGTCTTGTTTGCACCTCTGTCCTGGAATCAAACTTTTTACAGTCTGATAAGTCTCTTGTCATGTTGCATGCTAGATTACACTCCAAAACAGAAACACCTAGCAACCCTGAAATTAGTAGGAAAAGATTTCTGTTGCTTCTTTTACTCTTGATTTCTGGTATCCAGCCAAATCCTGGTCGTGGCACTGCTATTTGTAATACACCTGCTGAATTTAAGGATAGGACCGGGCTAGGTTTAATCCATCTGAATATTCGTAGTCTGCCATCAAAGATTGATATGCTGCACATCTGGGCAAAATCAACTGATGCAGATGTCATTGTTCTGTCGGAAACGTGGCTCAGTAAATCTAATTCTGACAAAGCAATCGCCATCAAAGGGTATAATGTATTTAGGGCTGACCGTCCTAGGAAAGGGGGCGGGGTTGCAATTTATTGTAAATCAAAATTTAATGTAAATGTCCTGCAGTCCAAATCAATCAGTAAACAGTTTGAGTTCTTAGCCATAAAACTTGACATTTCAAATGGGTTTTCCATCACTGTTGTGGGCTGCTATAGAGCCCCATCAGCTACTGCTGAAGCGCTAACTTCTCTGAATCAGTATTAGCTGAACTGACCTATAATGAAATAATATTAACTGGTGATCTAAATTGGGATTGGCTAAATTCTAACTCTGATGCCTTCAAAGATTCCTGTGTTTCATTGAATCTTACGCAGTTTATTGAAAGCCCCACACACCCCAATTTACGGTGTCCAGATAAATCATCTTTAATTGACTTGTTCTTGACTAATGTCCTGCACAAGTATTCTATGTCAGGTGTTTTTGCAAATGATATTAGTGACCACTGTGTGATTTCTGCAGTCAGAAATGCCAAAGTTCCAAAATCCAAACCTCGTATTTTGATAAAACGTAATATGAGGGCCTTTGTGGAACAGGCGTTCTTCCGTGATTTATATGATCTTAACTGGGATCGTATTGAATTAATTAATGATGTAGAGACTGCATGGCAATTTTTCTCTGAAGGTTTATCTTCCCTGCTTGATAAGCATTCTCCCTTCAGAAGATATAAGGTTAAGGGGAGGGATAATCCCTGGTTCACGCCCGATTTAGCCGATCTACTGCATAATAGAAATCTTGCCTGGGCTAAGGCCAGAAAGACACAGTCTGAGGCAGATAAACTTATATTTAGGCAACTCAGAAATTGTTTTACCTTTCTTATTAAAAAAGCAAAGTCTAGCTTTTATCTCTCTGCAATAACGAAAAATGTAAACGACCCTAACATTTTTTGGAAAATGATCAAATCTATCTCAGCCACTGATAATCATAGCGAACTCCCACCCTGTATTGTTAATGATGCTACCACTGTAACTGACAGGGCTACTATACTTGATTGTTTTAATATTCATTTTTCTGCCTCTGGTTCCTTATTTTCTCGGTCTTCTTCCACGATTGCTATGCCTGCCCTCAATATTGCGTCTTCTGCCCCAGATGTTGGAAACATGTCTCTAGGCCTTATCTCTGCTGGTCAACCTTCCTTTGTTTTTAGGTTGTTTTCAGTGGAAGAGGTCCGTAGAGCTCTTTGCTCTCTTGATATCAGTAAATCTGCAGGCCCAAATCACTTGGAACCATATTTCTTAAAGTTAGCAGCTGATTTTACAAATTGTATTCCTGAAATTTGGAAAGTCACTTACGTCCTTCCCCTTTTGAAAGGGGGGGACCCTACTTGCTTGAATAATTATCGACCCATCTCCAAGTTGTCCATCATGTCAAAGGTCCTTGAAGGTCTAGTAAACGATCAGTTGAAAGATTTTCTCCATACTAACAACATTCTCTCCCCATACCAATCCGGCTTTAGGAAACAACACAGCACAACTACAGCTTCACTTAAACTCACTAATGATATAACAGACTGGCTGGATGAAAAGAAAGTGTGCACAGCTCTCTTTGTTTACCTTTCTAAGGCCTTTGACACAGTGGATCATTCCATTCTGAAGCAACGCCTGCTTGATATAGGTTTATCTGAGCAGGCTGTTGGCTGGTTTAATAATTATCTGTCTAATAGAAAACAATGTGTTTGTTTTGAAGGCAGCTCATCCACACTGCTAAATGTCTCTACTGGTGTGCCACAGGGCTCAGTTCTGGGCCCGATTCTGTTTGTTATTTATGTAAATACATTGGGCAGTAATGTCCCAAATGTCAAATTTCATTTTTATGCTGATGACACAGTTATATACTGTTGTGGCACCACTCTTGCCGAAGCCCTTGGCAACTTACAAATTGCTTTTAACCTTGTGGAAAATCAGCTCATTGAACGAAGACTTGTCTTGAATGCCGCCAAAACCAAACTGTTGATATTTTCCAATGGCAGGAAAGTGCCTGTGTCTCCACCCAGCATTTTGTCATTGCAAGGGTATGAAATTGAACTTGTGAACTGTTACAAGTATCTCGGCATTTTAATTGATGATCGACTTTCTTTTAAACCATATGTAGAAAATCTGGTAAAAAAATTAAGAGTGAAACTGGGATTCTTCTTCCGTCACAAATCTTGTTTTTTTTTTTTTACCAGAAAAAAGTTGATTGCTACCACTTTCCTCCCTGTACTTGATTACAGTGATCTCCTATATATGAATGCCCCAGCAAACTGTCTGCGTTCTCTAGACACTGTATATCATGGTGCCTTAAGGTTTGTCACTGGTTGTAAAGCCCTCACTCACCGCTGCATCTTGCTCCCAGAGCAATTACTGCTTACGTTCAAATTAGTTTAATTTATTAATTATGCCCAAAGTTCACTCTGAATTTGGTAAGCACTGTTTTAAGTTTGCTGCACCTGCTGCTTTGAATGCACTGCAAAAAACTCTAAAGTTAACGGAGCTCATAAACCTGGAAACTTTGAAGACTCGTGTGAGAGAAATTGGAGCGGCTTCATACCGCACTTGTTCTTGTTTTGGTGTGAATCCGGAGCTTTAGCCCTGTTGCCTTATCTTTTTTTCTTTTTTCAAATGTATTTTATCTGTGTTATGTGATTTCCGTGTGTCTTGTGACTGTTGAAATTGTTTTTGTATGCTGCTGTCTTGGCCAGGCTTCCCTTGGAAAGAGGTCATTGTATCTCAACAGGACCGACCTGGTTAAATAAAGGCAAATAAAAAATAAATACTGTTCCTCCAACTCTTAGCTCCAACTTAAAGTAAAAGTCCACTACATTGTTGCTGTAAGTACCACCAAGGAAGCTTAATGATACTTCTCTATATACTGCACAATCTTTGAATGCATGGCCGAACAAAAAAAAAATAATATATGGCATAAAAAAGAACAGAACAGGAGCTTTGCTGTCAGAACTGTACCGCCAACATTTTAGAGGAAAAATCAATCATCACAAACAAAAAGAAGATTTGTTATTGAGTTATTGGTGGCCTTTAGATGAGCATAAAGGCAGAAAACAGGGTTAAAGGCCTTATTCTGTGCAAAGCTTATAAAATCTACCGGCACCTCTAAAGCTCATTCTAATCTGTGCAAACCTCCATCTACACCTAGCTGTTAGTTTTTTTCGACGCTGATAATCTAGGTACTAAAACCACCTGGTGGTAAAAGGTCAGTACCAGGAATCAGGAATTACATTCAACTATGGGCCATGTTTTATATAATTTTTATGGGGGCATTCATTTAAAAAAAACTAGAAAGGCAGCCAGTAGAGCAAATGCGACATTCCCCTTATAAAACAACATACAAATGTATTAAAGTCCATTAGATCCAGACACATTCATAATAAAAGTTCAGGAGGCCGGAGGTTTGATTTGATTAATGAGTGATGAGTGACCCTTACACTGTACCTTGTGCTAGTTGATGGAAACAATAGGTAATTTATTCGATCACCGAACATAACCTAGAAGGTTTTGCATGAAATTTCTGAAATATATTAAATTAAGTGTGTCCCACACTGTGATTCCTGTAAGGCGTCATAAGCCAAGGTTGGAAGTGATTTATTCTCTAACTATAGGTTTTTAAAGCATGTTAACAAAAATACAAAAGTAATTTTAAGTAAGGTTGTCAGATATATGTAGTAAAGTAGAAAATACAATGGTTTTCTCTGAAATGTGTATCAAAAGCAGCATAGAATGACACAGACACACACTCACAATCATTTTCCAATCTTCTTACTGTGCTTAGTTTCTCATGGCAGGGCCCTAGGCGAGATTTCAGATTGGCGCCCCCCAACATACACACTCAAACTTTCATACAAGAACTGTTGGACTCTTTACAGCTGCGCACAAAGGCAGACAAAATTGACATTTTTTCATCAAGTTTTTTTAATTATTCTGTGAGAAATTGTGGAAAATGTCAAAAAGAGAAACCCCTATCTCGTAATTTCCAATAAAACAAAATCCTGGATCCGCCCCCTTGTTCACATCCCCACCAAATTAATGACTTCTGTCCTGACCAATATTGCATATTTCCACTAAGTTTGGTGGGAATCCGTCCGGTAGTTTTCGAATAATGCTGCTCATTTACAGACAAAACAGAGAAAGCATGACCCCCTTTGCGGAGGAGAATACTTCTGTCCAATAGGTGGCGGTAACAAACTCCTACACTAACTGACTAACCGCCAAAAGCCATAAATCCATAGAAGTAGAATTAAGCTCGAATGACACGCCTGATTCGTCTCCTCTGGTCACATGAGCATTGGGGCGGAGGGGAGGGGGCACAAACATGGCCGACGAGTCGGAGGAAGTAAACACAGCTGCAGGAGACGATGACACTGATCTACAGCTACACGAGCCCCAAGCTTCTGCAGCGGAGACCGACAGCGACTCAGACGGCAGCAATGCGCCGGGCCCGGTGGAGAAGCCGACTCCAGCGGCGGCAGAGAGCACCTGGTCGGCCCCCATCCTGTCACTGGCTCGGAGGGCCACGGAGACGATTAGCAGCGGGGTGAGCTACGCTGCCGGCCCGAGGAGTCATTCTCTGGGATCCGCTGCGAGCTCCCCGACGGAGAAGGAGCCGGAAAATGGTCTCAGCCCTACTTCTAAAAAACTTCCTGGTACGCTTCGACTGTTTGTTAACATTTGATACCCAAGTTAGTACTTTCTATCGAACTGAAGTTTTTTAAAACACCACAGTCAGGGTCGACCTGTCGGACTTCCTCTCTGCTGTCAGCTGTCAGGGCATGTGACCTCACGAGTGAAAACCAGATTTTACGGGTTATGTTCGCACTTTGTGTTTGTCACTACTTGTAGTGTTTATGAGTTGTTTCTGCTATCCCTACCATGTTGAGCGTTTGTTTGACTGATCCCAGTTACATTGCATCTGTTCCAGTCCTGCCCCCCAAAGACCCCACGGCCATAGAGAGATCCAACCTTCTCAGCATGATGAAGCTGAGCATCAAAGTGTTGATTCAGTCCTCCTTGAGTCTGGGCAGGACGCTGGACTCAGAGTACCCTCCTCTGCAGCAGTTCTTTGTCGTCCTGGAGCATTGCCTCAAACATGGCCTGAAAGGTGAGACAGACCAGGGAACAGAATTCATTTATATTTCAGGTTATGTCACAATAAGGGGTAGGATAACATTGATTGTGCGTTCACTGGAGGTTTCCCCAAAACTTTGGAACAGTGCTTTCCTTTTGTACATATAATTAAGACCAAACTCCACATCATAGCATTTTTTTGTTATTTTATGCTTATTAATGCTCTTTTTTATATTTTGCATTGTCTTCTTTTATTGTACAACAATTGGTTGTTTTCAAATGTGCTATATAAATGAAATTTACTTTTCAAGACAATAGGAGCATGCAAAAATGACCTTTGCTGTTTCTTTTTAAGCCAAGAAGTCTTTCATTGGTCAGAACAAGTCCATATGGGGACCCCTGGAACTGGTTGAGAAGTTGTGTCCAGAGTCCATTAACATTGCAACAAGTGCTCGGGACATGCCCAGCATTAGGTATGCTACTGCACAAAGTTGTTCAGTATACCTACAATGTGAAGTATATGCTTAACACCTGTTATATATTCATTTATTCTCTTTCAGGACCGGTTTGGGTAGAGGAAGGGCTTGGCTGCATTTGGCGCTCATGCAGAAGAAAGTAGCTGACTATATGAAAGCTTTGCTGGACCGCAAGGACCTCCTGAGGTTAGTTAGACCCAGTTCAGACCTGCGATTAACATCTATCCTGATCGATCCTATCAAAAGTGGTCAGCGCTAAGGACATGTCTGAAGTCGCCCAAATGTGTCCTCAATGCGTCCTGAGATCTGATCACCCAAACTACATGTGGCTACATCCGTTTCGCTTTCTGAACGTAAACACTTCCTGGACCACATTTGAAGGACCGCAGACTCAGCTGACGTCCCTGACCCGCTACACGTCATCCCCACTTTTACTTTTCAAGGGTCCATACATCGATTCGTCTTCAGCCACAATCTCTCTCATGCCGACACACACAAAACATTGTAATCTGACACATCTATAAACTCAAACTGAGTCAAAACAACATAAATTTATGATATTTAAAGTTGTGATTATTTGCATTTTGAGCTGGGAAGTGACATCTGATTACAAGTGGTCACAGGAGATTTTCAGGACCCTTTTTTTTTAATGTCTGGTGCAAACCCAACTTATCACCATCACCTTGTGATCAGATCTCTCAAGAAGGATGTTTATACCGGGTCTGAACAGGGCCTTAGACTTATCAGCTCTGCAGGTTCAGCACCAAGCATTTTACCCTGACTACTTGCAGATCATTCCACGTCTGTTTTCCCATGTTCTAGTGAGTTTTATGACTCTGGAGCGTTGATGATGGAGGAGGAAGGGGCGGTCATTGGGGGACTGCTGGTGGGCCTCAACGTAATTGATGCAAATCTCTGTATTAAAGGGGAGGATCTTGACTCTCAGGTGAGTGCTTTGGGCCGACTCATCCCAGCAGTCCCACACCTCATCTTCTCTTGGAGAAACAAGTTGATCTGGGCACACAGTGACTAGTTTCTCTTTCCCATTTAGGTGGGAGTCATTGACTTTTCCCTTTACCTGAAAGATCCAGCCAACAGTGAGACTCAAAAAGAGTAAGTGGACTGAGCATCTTATCCACACTGCGTGTCTTCATGTTTTGAACGTCTCCTGCATGATAATCATTGGATTTCAAACAAACCTTTTGCTTATCAAACCCTCTTTCTCCGTTAGTGATGTAAAGATGACAGCCATATTGGACCAGAAGCACTACATTGAGGAGTTGAATCGTAACTTGAGCGGCACCGTCACTGACCTTCAGGCTAAGATGGACTCTATCGAGAAGACCAACTACAAACTCGTGGAGGAGGTCAGGGGAACTGTGTCCAAACAGTAGTGTGAATGCTTGGTGTTGCAGCACCTGTGCGCCCTGGATTGTGTGTTTTTCACCTGCCTGACGACTGTTTGTTTTTCTTTCTGTCAGCTGACGGCAGCGACGGACAGGATCAACTCTCTGCGGGAGGAACAGGAGCAGCTGAGAAAACACAATGACTCAATCCTGCAGTGCAGCCAGAAAAAGGAAGAGGTCGGAAAAGGAACTGTGGCTAGCTACACCACTCCATAAATAAGTAACTGTATGTTTCATTCTTTTCTTTTCTCTTTTCAGGCAGCTCTTCAGGACAGCCAGGTGGAGCTGGAGACATACAAACAGACCAGACAGGGCCTGGATGAGATGTATAATGTGGTGTGGAAGCAGTATAAGGAGGAAAAAAACATTCGCCAGGTCAGTTTTCAACAGCTTAGAGGATGAGAATATAACAGGGAGGTTTTAGTGAAATGTGACTCAGCTGCTCTGTGTTGCTTCTTGGGAGGATGTGGTGAAGGCAGAAGATACTTGTTGAGCATGAGACGGGGATTGGAGCAATTTACCAGTTAGTCTCCACTCTCTCATTTATTCATGTATTAGAAATGCATGAATAAAAGAGAGACGGGGTCAGCCCTTATCGTCAACAGCTCTCGAATCTCATTGTCATTCCAACAGGACACTTTTTCTTCCTGAGATATTTCTTTTCTTTTCGCTTTTTCCAATTTTGCGTACGTCGTGTGGTAGAAACATCAACATCCCATTCGCTCACTGTGAACATTTTCCTGACGTAGTCTTACACAGACCCACTCAGACATTTTTACTAGAAAAATGTCTGGACCGATTGTCTTGGACATTTGCATTCTCACTTACAGCCCATTTGGAAAATGTCAGCAAGATGTCTGGACATCAGTGCATGTCTCAAAGCAGCTTCAATTCCTTGTCAACAAAGGTTTCACAGACTGCAGAACTGAATTAGACTTGTGTTGTTTGTGTTACGACAACGTGTGATGTTAGGAGCTGGAGCGTGAGTTGGAGCTGCAGGTGGGGTTTAAGCAGGAGATGGAGGTGGCCATGAAGTTGCTGGAGAAGGACACGCATGAGAAACAGGACGCGCTGGCAGCCCTGAGACTTCAGCTCGACCAGGTCAAGTCGCTTAACCTGCAAATGGTCCACAAAGCTCAGGTAGACCCACGGGCATTTCTCTCACTTGTACATCCACTCAGACAGAACCCATGTTTATTCAGCTTATGTGACTCTTGAGGACTCGCAACGAGAAGCAGAGAGAAAGCAGGCAGAGGCTGTGCAGCTCGAGGAGAGGATGAATGAAATGGAGAAATCAATGGTGGAACTAGAGCAGAGGTATGTGTATGTGTGCACGTGAGTTTATGTTTATTTTATAATGACATTTTCTTTAACAAATGTTCTGCTTTTCGGTCTTTTGGGGGCCACAGACTCCAGACCTCGGAGCAGGAGCGCAAACAGAGCGACCAGTCCGACAAAGACATGCGAGTTGAGCTGGAGGGAAAAGTAGATGATCTCCAGAAACAACTGACCGACCTGGATACACTAAGGTTAAGAGGCAAAAAGTTTTTGCAGCATACATTCACAAACTACAAAATATGAAGTATTATACAGAGGAATAACATTACTACAAATATCCACAGTACTTGTTATAAAGGAAAAGCCTGCCAATGCTGAAGATGATTTTAAACATTGGATGAATATGGCTAAAATGACATCGCAGCTTATGAGTAGTTCCTACTCTAGCTGAGCTCACATGAAGATAAATAAAACTTCAAGCTCCAAGAATAACAAGTAACTTTCTGCAGAGATGAAGTTTTCCTGTTAAGTGGCCTTATTGGGGGAAAGGAATGTCACTACCCAGGTCAAATGGTGACACTAGAAAACCAGTCCACTAACCAGAAGATGTGTTTCGATCCCTGTCTTCACCAGTTCCCATGCCTAAATGTCCTTGGAAAAGTTACTGAACCCAATATTTGTGTCTCTACCAGTGTGTTTTATTTTAAATTAAATTGTCACAGGAAATAAGAATATTTTTTAATCTGAATAAATCAAATAGTTTTCTTAACTAGCTGGTGTAAAAACTCAGTTTTCCAATCTTTAAATGGTTCTTTTAATAAATGGCTCCTCTATAGTCATTGTATGCTCAACTTAAGATCCCATGTCCTGTTCTATGCACAGACTGGGTTTGGAGAAGGAGCTGCGCACTGAGAGGGAACAGAGACAAGGTTTGCAAAAAGCTCTGCAGAGGGAACAGGACAACAGCATGGAGCTCCGCACACAGCTGCAACAAGTGCAGGGCCTGCACACGGTCAGTGTCACACAAACCAGGGTTGGTGCCAGTTAAGGCTGGAGGTGGATTAGAAATTATGAAAACATTTTTATACTGTAATGATAAGTTCATATACACATCATATATGTTTGCCCACCTGCCAGTTTTTTTTTTTTTTGGGGGGTTTCATCTCAAACCTGCTAATTTGTTTTACTGCTGTAGTTATTGGTTCAACAGCCTGAGCAATACATTGTATATACTATTTAGGTTTTTCTAAAATTAGCTAATACTTGATAAATCCATGGACTTCTGTGATGCTATGCTTTGTGTCCTGCGGACTGATGATGCAGGAGCTGCAGGAGTTGAAGCAGGAGAAGCAGCAGCTGCAGCAGAGGTGCGAACAACAGGAACAGGCTCTACAGGAGATGGGACAACATCTCAGCCAGTAAGTGCTTTTGACCTCATCTTGTTTATTGGTCTATGTCGTTATATTATCTTATGTTGCATTCATCTGTATCAAAGGTCTAAACTCAGCATGGAGGATTTCAAGGAGGTCAACAAAGCCCTGAAGGTAAATTGTGATGTTGTGGATGGTGCACTTTTATTATTGATTCTGTAAGATCTGAAAAACATCATGGGAAACCTTGTCTTGTCCTTTTATTGCTTGCATCAGGGCCACGCTTGGCTGAAGGATGATGAAGCAACTCAATGCAAACAGTGCCTGAAGGAGTTCTCCATCTCACGCAGAAAGGTAGGCTTCTTTCTTATTGTATCTCATTTATTCCTTCTCTGTATTGTGGACCACCAGTCATTTAAAATTGGTGATGTATATTTGTGTTGGCAGCACCACTGCAGAAACTGCGGGGACATCTACTGCAGCAACTGCTCCAGCAATGAACTGGCCTTACCTTCCTATCCTCGGCCTGTGCGGGTGTGCGACGTGTGCAACGCCCTCCTGCTACAAAGAAGCTCCAAAGGCTCCTGACGAAACACAAACGAGTGTCAAGTGTATCTACGAGCGCCCTCTACTGACCACATGCTCATCCACTATGATTGTTTTTAAATTATGTATGTTAAAAAAAAGTCAAGTCTCGAGGGAATTGGATATGTTAAATTTCCACTTAACCTGAAATTCAGCACGATTCTGTCGAGCGGTTTTCAGGTGTGAAGAACGCAGCAGGAGATAAGATCGGATAGAGCATGTTAGAGGCAGGACACTAACAGATTGCAAATTCAAATGGTCACCGGCTTTGAAAGCAAAGCTGAATTCTTCTGCGTCTTTTTTCCCCCTGAGGTTTTTAGTTTTGTCCTAATTACTCCCAGTGCATTTTCTTGCTCTATTGTCACACCAGCTCACTTTGGACATTTCACCAAAGTTTGCGTTCTCACATACCTTTACCTATAATATCCAGAGCCCAGTGCATGTCTGAAAACTGCGTGCTTTATTGGGGGCCACTTTTAACAGTGATGGGATGAGCTAATTAAGTTTGTGCAGACTTGATAGTTTATTATTTAATATTTTTCTGGCTGTATTAACAGGTTTCACATTTTGGCACTGGCTTGATAAAGTTGTCTAAAGTGTGTACTGGTAGTTCGATTATGTTGACGTCTCTTGAATGATACTGCTGGTTTTCTGCTTTAGTTGAGAATCGCTGGTTTACAGAGAACTTGTGTACATCAACATTTCATCTTAATTTCTATGGCTGTGGCCTCGTGCAAAATTATGTAAATGACTGTAGAATGTATTATAACATGGTTTTTGTGGATTGTCACAAAAGATACAAAGCCATTTTCTTAATTTGAGGAATGGTGACAATTTTATATCTAGACATTTGATAAAAATGAATAAAACCTTTTTTGAAATGCGTGTTTCAATTAGATATTCCAGACTAGTTTATTCACGTTGTGCACAGGAAATACAAATAGCATTTGAAGAAGTAGAAACCTACATGTCAGCAGATTCTAAATGCACATGCTGTTGATACAGCCCTCATCCAGACAAACTGCTCCATCAACAGTCACACCTTTAGAAAACAAAACATGCTCTGACCATGTGATGTTTCAAATTCAGATTAACACTTTAATTGGAAATTAAAAGCTAGAAGATGAAACGAGGTCAAAACATAAGCTACCAGAACAGATTTGTTTTTGTTCATGCACTCAGACATTGAAAATTATGTTAAAGCCACCGGGACAGGATGAGTTAACCTTGAGGAACAGCCAGGTGTTGGGTGAATAAACACAAAGAACACATTTCCTGGTATCAAAATTTTAAAGCAGATTTTCTGTGAGATCTGAAAACTGAGTATTGGGGAAGACGAACAGCGCTTCCGACAAACTTCTTGAGACACGAGATGATCTCGCTTCGGTCTGAAGATCATCCACTTAAAAAAACAAATACAAACCCTACCGCTCAGTATTTTCAGAACATCCTCACCTGACTCTAACGTTTTAATAGGTGACTTACATTTCCAGTCCTTCCAGCAAATTGCTGAGTTAAAAAGAAACATCAAATTAAGGGGGAGAAAGAAAAAAAAAAATCTACATTCCCCATCCCCCACCCAGTCCATTCATGGAGCCTCTGCTTCCTCCTCCTCCGCTGCCGCCGTAGTAACTGCTTCCCATGCCGCCCTGGTTACCTAACAAGAGAAAGAGAATACATACTATAGGACCGGGGAGTTCAAGAACAAACAAAATGCTGCACTTGTGCCTTTGGATAAAATCTGCCCAGGTTTTTTTGCTACTACATATCAATACTTAAAAGCAGGAAAGGTTCTGGTTTAGGGTGAATGTGGACGAATCCTGTTGTAACAGAGCTGACACTCACTATAGTCATTGTAACCGCCCATGTTTCCTTGGCTGCTGTATCCCCCAGAGTACCCTGAGCTCAGTTGGCCACTGCTGTAAGACGACTGGTTACCTATGGAGAGGAAAAATCACATCAGGTGTAAGGAGACATTAAATCACTAGGAAATATACTTGTTTTATTCTGATGTGGGCTTTTTTCCTATCAGAGCTTACAGAATAACTAACAAATAACAGAGGCCACTATTTAAGACCTTTCCAACAAATACTCACCCATGCCACCCATCATCTGGCTGCCATAAGCGCCATTACTGCCACCTGCTGTTGAGTTCAAAAACAGCTCCACATATCGATGCTCTGGGGGGACAAACAGGGAGTGAGTGACACTGAATAACAAATACTGCTATATAGGGTTGAAGTAAAGACAGGCATTCGTAACTCACGCATGTTTGCTTTGTCTTTGGACATAGCTGCCACAGCATCCTCGTGTGTTGCAAACTCTACATCTGCCTCCCCGGTTACTCTGCCATCGGGCCCGATCTCAATATGGACCCGCACCGGATTCAATGGTGAGAAAAACTAAGAAATGCAAACACAACAAAGGATTAACTTGTGCTAAATTGCTGTCCACCTGCAGCCTGCATCGAGTAGACTGGAATTGAGCAGTTCATCTGTTTTTACAATTATTCTTCTGTCCTACATTGTAGATGTCTGTCTCTGAGGCTCTGTACGGTAGCCCCCTCATGTGGACACAGTGGCCTGTTGTACTCTGGAAGGAAGAGCCGCCTCCGCCGCCGCCGCCGCCACCACCACCACCACCACCGCCGCCATCTCCATACCGTCCGTCCGATACACCTGGATATACATTAGGAAGATTAACAAAGTCTTATGGGGACTTTACATCCTAATCTTATTTCAGTGCAGAGGTAGCATGAAGGTACGAAGGGTGAGTGATAATTTAAAACAATTGCACAGGTTAATTGATCAGCAGATGAGATTTTGTCACCCACCTCCTCCATATCCTCCTCCACGACGCATTCTGTCATAAGATCCCCCTCGGCCCATCATGTTGTAGCCACGACCACCTGAGGGCCGGTCATAGGGGCCAGGTCTCTGCATGCCCATTGGCTTTCGCTGGGGTTCATAGTGGGTCCGCACCTCAGCGCGGCTACTCTTGAAGATCTCAATGTACCTAAGAGCATATAGACACCACAGTTAGGGCATGTAGAATGGACCAATAGTGCATTTGCTCAATACTGATGAAACTGGGCTATTTAGATGCTGTCATGGTGTAGTCCATAGGTGGTAATATCTTTTGAGGAATTAATGCAAGTTGTTAATGAAATAGATTCAAGGAATCAACTTATTTACTGAGTTGAAATAGGGAAGCTGTTCAAATTCATATGGGCCTAAATGACTTTACCCTTTTCTTATGGTTACCTGAAGCGATTTACAGATCTGATTCAGTTTGTTGTGATGGAGCATCCTGTGTCCTTGCCATGACAGCCATAGTACTGATTTCAGAGGGGTTGAGAGGGCACCAGCCCTTCTGCAACCCACTCTATGCATTACCTGTGACAGTGGGCCCCAGATCCTCGTGTACAGTAGCCCTCTGATTTTACCACCAGGGAGACTCCTTACCATTTATCAGCCTGGACTCATGTTTAGTGCGGAGGCATCATATGTTCTCAAAATTAAACATGTACTCAAATTGGGGATGACTTTTAAAATAAGAATGGTGCCCAAGCAAGCTTATGTTCCCACGGGACATTGTGAATGTGTGGTCTATATGGAACTAACATGGCAATAAGTGTATGCGTTTGTGGTAAATATTACATATATGCTTGAATAAGCCAAGATTATTGTATAGTCAGATTTGCATTTGTTTTTGATGTTGAGGTGCACACCATAAGAAAAGCAACTTATCCAGCCAACCAACCAACCATCCCCACCTGTGCCCTATTCTTTCCTTGTGTTTCTTTAGAGCCTTTTCAGCTATATCCTGTGAAGCAAACTGCACGAAGGCCTCCCCCGTACTCCTCCCCTGGATGTCCACCGGCAATGTTATCCCATTTGGCACGATTTCCAACCCTTCAACCCAAGGACAGATAACCCCAGCAGGGGACACATTAAATCACATTCCCAATCACAGAGAGAAGTTTCTCTAAAGAGAGAGATATCAAACTTATGGAAAACTCTACACAATCATCACACATACCAGTTCAAGATTTAAACCAGTGACTGGCCATTTCAACGACTTACATTAACTGGATTTTGGGGTAGAAAGAAATGAGAGGATAGAGGAAGAAATATGGAAAAGGGCACTGTGTGGGAGATCAGGCTAGTATTGGTGTGTTGATGAAGAGAGAAAAAGATCCTGGTGGGTGACATGAGTCTGATTACTGTTCGTCCATAAGAAGCTCATATAACATTTGGAATATCAAAAAAAAAATTAGAAAGACAAGGGTGTGAGGAGATGGGGAAGAAGACAAATGGGGTTAGACTTTCATATCAGTGAGGAAGAGGACCCCTTCCATTATTAGTAAATTACCAATAGGCACTGATAGCTTAAAATGTAGCTAAGCTGTTTTACTTCTAACAGACCAATTTAAAGAAAATGTGATGAAAGTGGGTTCAAGATAGTTACGATGGGCATAGATAGAAAAAGTGTTTTCGCATAAAAGATTCGTCCCTTGAACAAACACTAAGTATTAGGAGTTCAAACTTTCTCAATACAATTTTAACTGCCTTCCTTTTCCGGCATAATTGTCTCACTGTTCATCAATCCAAGAACATATATAATTTTTATTATTTTATAATGTAAAATTACACAGTAGGTAATTATTCTCCCATGTTACAGGACCTCTGTGTAAATCAGAGCCAGATTTAGTGTACATTCAAAAAAAGAAAGATGAAAAAAAAGTTTAAATTGCCGCTACTAATTTGAGGAAGTTTCCTATTAATCGCAGAAACGAGATCTAACCTTACCTGAGAAAAACTGTACTATCTCCTCTTTGCTGCAGCCAAAGGGGAGACCTCGGAGCCGAACCAGCCCATCTCCTGCGGTCTCCGGACAGTTTGGCCCTGTGTGCTTCATGACCCAGTCCATCTCCACGTTGTTGGATTTAAAAACTATATTGCAGGACACAACGCAATCAGTTATCACAGCTAAACCGTCATTACCAAGGATTTATCTGTAAAGCAGTTGTACACACCCTCCACGTATCTGTGACCCATAGTTTCTCGGTCTTTCTTTACTGCAATCTTCAGGTCCTCCTCTGTCTCCAGCTCCACAAATGCCTCTCCGCTGGGACGCCCCTCTCTTGTGTAGGTGAAGTGGATTCCGCCTCCTCCATTGTTGATGACTTTACAATCAGCTTCTAAGGTACAAAAACACAAATGCCCATTAAAACCATTTCCAGCTACTTCAAATGTTTTTTTTCCCCTTCAAACTAGATCTAAAAATCTGCATTCAAAAAACCAACCTGCAAAAAACCTCTGTACTTCGTCCACTGAGCAAGACCATGGGAGACCCCTGATGCGTACAACATATCCTTCGTCTGCCATGACTGGTCGCGTTCCCTGAAGAGAAATACAAAACTAGTATACATGTGGGAAATTAACAGGCAAATCTTTATCGGGTCAGCTCATACATTCGTATCCTGAATATCGGCTCTGTCCACTTAACTAGCATTCACAGCCTCACAACGACATCTACCAGTAAAAGGTGATTTTCAAATAAACCGTAGCCCCCCATCTGACTGCAAGTTGAGTCCCCAAACACTGACTTTCCATTCTGATGGGGAAACATTGGCCTATATTTCTGGAGGTTCTCTGCACGTGAGCAACATACGTGCTAAATGGGTGAAATTTGGGGCCGTAAAAGCCGTCTAAAACGCCATCTTCCCTCTGAAAGGTAAAATGGGGTCACGGTCTTGAGCGATCACAATTGTCTCTCGAGTCTGTAGCGTGGACCTAGTGCTAGGAGTATATGATTTTGTTAGCAGCGCCATCTTGAGGCCTTTTCATTGAGGAAAACCTGTAAGTACGAAATCGTAAGAAATTTCGGTTTACCGAATTCTGCGTGAGAGAACCAGACCCGTGGTCTGGGAGAAGGAAACAAGGAAACTGTGACGATTAATCAATACCTTGCTTGTTCCTAACACAAAGGCTTTGATGCCCACTTAACAAAAAGCGCGAACCAGACGAGTCGGTTTCGGGAAGCTAGCAACACAACAAAGCGGAGCTTTAGCGTCTCCTACTCCCAATTAGAAAATATTTCTGACGTTTAGATGAATCGATGGATGTAGACGAGACCACAGAGGACATGATGAATTAGTAATGAGGGCCCTCGTTTGTTTCAGACCGGGTGAGGGGCCTGCAGCGCGCTCACCACCGCACCCAGACCCAAGAACAAAAGCGGCCCTCTCGGCCTGCGCCATGTTATTAGCTGCTAGCTCCCAGGCTAGTATGTGCTAACTAACGGTAACGTCAATGGGATAGAATGAAGAGTTCTTACCGGAAGCTATTCAATGCCATAAATTCAAGCTAAGTTCAAAGCCATGTTTTAGCAAGATTAGTTAAACGAGAGCTTCGTATATGAACTTACCTTATACAAGCGTAGATACAACACGCCGGAGAGTGTGTGACCAGACCTGCGTGATGCGGAGGAAACCTTGCGCAGGGTTGCCAGCGCCTCCCCTTACCGTCCCCCTTTCAGGAAGTGTAAGATGACGTGCTGAATAATAAACTCCGGCACAGTCACACTATTTCACAACCAAACCTTACAATTAAACTTCTAATCGATATATTTGTTTCTAAATTTAACGAAATAAAAAATATATAATGTTTTTATTTTCTACTATGTCACAGTCTACAGAAAATGTGGGTTCTTGGTTCACACCTGGCAACCCCGGCTGTAGAGCCAGGCGCCTCCGGCCGTTTGTGCGTCCACGATGGTCCACGCCCTGGACCGATGACGCGGCTGCCCGAGGCCCTGTGCGGCCCGGTGGCGTCTCCTGGCCTACAAACCTCAGACTGGCTATAACCAGAGGAGCCGTTAACTCCTCCATGCTCTGCAGATTGAACCGAGTGCAACACACAGGACACCTTCCACAACAACACCTAACAAAACACATTCGCATTAAAACACCACCAAATATCACCATGTCACTCTATTCATGTACAAACGTGCAATCACCCTGTGCCACTGCACTTTACGTTATAGCATCAGTACAAACCAGTATAGTAAAGGTTTATATAATGTATAAACGGCGTTTAATGTATATACTCCGAACTTTTTATATATTTTGTAATCTTCTACCTTTTTTTAAATCTTTTTTATTTTCTTGTCTGTGACTGAATTTCCATAATGTGTGGATAAATAAAAAGTTTTTTCTTATGTTTTATCTTATCATACAATAAGCAACACTAAATACCAGTTAATAAGACATACAAATAAGTAGCAAATCACAATAGATATTGATAGAGTTTTTTTTGTATCATGGCGTGTAACGGTATCAATAGTATTAGCTTATTTAGGTTTATCATTGAAACAAGGATACACTGAAAAACCCTGGCTACTATAAATGGAAGATTAGTAATTACAAATTTGCAGAGGTCAAGTGCACAAGTAGCATTTGTAACCATCTAGATCTACATCCAAGATGGTGGTTTGTTGGCTGGCCAAAAGTAATGAATGCGAGCAGATTATAGATCACTTGCTGAAATTAGTCAGTTCCGTGAAGGAGTAGCTTCATTCAACAATTTCAGACTTGCCCTTTTTTGAGACAATTCGAATCACTCTGGAATGCAGCGGTGTACTGGCCATTGACATGAACCCTATAAATAATGACCAAGCTCCAGAATTGTATTTGTTTATCTGTAAGAGGCAGAGGGTAAACAATTACATTAACTCTACTGGTTTTATTCAGTAAAATTTTTGAAATAGTGGTGCTTTGGTTAATTTGTGCTTCTTATTCCTATGATGAACATCATTTTGAGTGTATATGTTACACTTTTTGGTTTAAAAAAGACCTACTTGTTACTTTAAATAAAGCTATTCAATCCGTCAGATACATGTATATAATTTCAATTGGCACTGCATACACAGATATATAAGTATAATGATTATAATTTCATGCTCTATAACAGTCATGACAACAAATCCCTTTGATTCCAAGTTGAGTTTCAGGTAATGCACATGTACTTCAACATCAGCAAACTTACAACTGCACAAGTTTTCAATTTACTATCTTTCTATTGCTGTTTAGCAGGTAACAGGTTTTAAATTGATTTATTTTCCAATAGAAGTACATGGATATAAAGTTTAGAATGATTTAAAAAAAGAAAATGCGATCAGTATAAAGATGGACGAACTGCATCCGTGTGCTAAATATTACTGCAAAAGGTAGAAACCATATTTTTGAGTAGTTATCTTGTGGTTGAATTCTCACTGAAATCTGTTCACAATAAATAAAAAAGAACAACACCTGTTGTCAATGAGAAAAGTAATGAATGGAGTAATTCAATAAAAAAAAAGACATTCTTTACGTGAAAAAGTAAATATGTGTAATGATAGAAAATACAGAGTAAATGCATGCTAGGAACCTTGTAAATAAGTAAGGCAGTTTTTTTTTTTTTACGTAGGACCAGTTGGTTTGCTGGTTCATGGTGGACAGGTGCCAAATCATCTGCCCTCTAAAAGGAATTTCTGTACCACAGGGTCACTTCAATATGTCTGAAGAAGTTTGAAAAATACGTTTTGGAGTTTTGTCACTGGTGAAACAATGGTATTTTGGTCTCTACTACCTATGTCCCTATGCCATGCATACAAAATAGGTTCAAATATTTCATGGGATTTCATTTGTGTGTTACTTTAGAAAAATGATTGCACATGAGAGCAGTTAGTTTAAATGAGGTGTAGTCAGAGCCTCGAGGTTATCTGATTTAATCTCCCTCCTTCTCTCTCTTGTCTCATATTCCTGATTCTTTATGATATTATCCTTTATTTCTACTGCTTCTTATAATTTATGATCCCTCCCAAATGAAAGCAATAAGTTTGTGCAGCTTGTAAGGTTCAGTTATCATGGTGCCATTTAAAATCACATTCAATGAGTCTTTAATAGACACAACAGGTACTGACATGTTCCGTGGGATTTCGCGCTGAGACTTCACATGAACTAGTAGAGCTAGCTACCAGTTAAGTTGGTCTACCATGTCATGTCTTGACGTTCGTTCTACAGCCTCGTGATATTGGTAAACCTAACATGACGTTGCGGTCTCATGTTTGACAAGCGGTAATGTCGACCAATGGGAAACAAATCTTTCCCCCGCTCGGCCAATAGGATTCTCGGGATTTCCTACAGAGGCGGCCTTTCTGAGAAACAGTGCGTATCGGGTTAGGTTGTTAGAAAGTTAATGGCTGGGGGAAAGAGATCCTCCTCAACCCTCGCTTCGGGAGAGTTTCTGGATTCCCTGAAGTAAAATAACGCAAATATCCAAACAGAAAGAGCCTGGACGGACGTTCAAGTCAAAGGATAGCTCGTTAACACACGCATCGTGAACACAAGTATGCAGGATGCAGTAACCGGGACGGCAATGCTGACGGACGGCTTCGAGGACGAGATTGACTCGGTGACTCCTCGCTCCCCAGTGGCAGGGATGGGGGTAGGAGCGACACCAGGAGGAGTCGGACTAGGGGGCATTGGGATTGGTGTGGGTGGAAAGAAAGTACGTTTATACGGCGAACCAGGCGGACCTGCAGCAGAAAGACTGGATTTCAAACTGGCGGCCGCGGCCGTCCTCTCCTCGGGTCCAGGATCCGGCAGCGACGAAGACGAGGTTTCAGAGGTAGCTACGCTAGGCTAAGCTAGTTAGCAAAGCCTAACCAGAGAGCTAGGCAACATTCCTCTCCTAGCGCGAGCTGGATGCTAGCTAGCTAGTTAGCTCGCAGTTGGCAACCACCCCCTCCCAGGCCGCTGAAATTACGTAAAATAAACCGGCACTTCAATAGAATAACACCTTCCGTCAGCTCTGGTGCTCATGGGGGGTTTGATGTCGTTCATGCTTGGTGAGACACGGGCAGTTGGTGACGCTCACCGGCTGAAATGTTTTATTTATGCAGCGCAGGCTGCGACCAAGGCCTAGTTCGGGTGTTAGCGACGTCGGCCTCGCTCGCTGCTGTCGTCTCGCAACACCCATCACAAGTTTGCGGCTCTCCCAGCAGCTCTCCAGCCGCGGCAAATGGAAGATGTCCGTGAAGCCACGGACGCACACGGATGGTTGTAATATCCGCCATATCGTAGTTATGGTGCAATTACGTCACTTTTCTCCTCAATCATGTAAATTAACTCCGATCGCGGCTGGGCTAACTTTTCGATACGTGCAGATTATTGCTGATCTGCGCGGAACTGCCCGAGTTTTCGACATTTGGTGTTGACAAATAAGCAAGCTGTGGTTTTTTGCATCCCTGTCGGTTCCGATAGCCACCACCGCTGTGTCAACTCCGTTGGCCTTGTCAGAAACGAGAGCAGCGGGAGTTCATGTTGAGAAGTGTCCAACTTTCCATGTGCTGGCCGCCACACGGGGTCAGGTGTGATGGCATCTCCTCACCTCGGCTAAACATACTGCGGACATGTTTGACACCAGCTCAGATGGACACACGGATTCAACCATGTATCTGTCTCCACAGCCCTAATTTAACATACTACTCTTTTAGGTGACAGTGCGATGGAGCCAACTGAGCTTTTTTATCTCGATTTATAATTGAGATTATTAGTCAGTGTCTAACCGCCGGATCGTAACCAAACCTTGTTTTACGGCTTGACTTGTCCTATGTGAGCTGTCAGTTTGAAGATGTGAGCCATACTGTGGTCGGGTAGTTGAGTTTACCTTTACATTTGGCGGTAGCTGATGCAGCAATGGGACTCCTCAGACTGTTAGAGGACAAATATTTGACTTGCACACACCTGTCAAAGGTCCCTGTTATAGTCCAATGGGATATTCATGCAAAGCTAAGTTTCATTGTCATGTAAAGGGTCATGGAGTATTTACACGCAGTAACACTACAAGGAGTTAATGGGTGTGGAGAGAAATGCCAGTACCTGTTGAGCCATCTCTATTATTCTTAACTAATATCTAACCTAGGAGGTACCTTTATGAACAATGCTAAAGCCATGACTGCTAGACAAGTGAGGATGACAGCTGTCGCCATTGACGGTGTAATTTAGCAGTGTCTCTGTGAGCATCAGCTGTGAAGTAGCAGAAGAAGGTAAATATCAAGTTTGACAACTTCATCTCAGGCGGTTTAATTGAGACACGCTGCGGGTGTATGTCCGCTGCATCATGTTTCCCCACTCACCCTGGCTGCTACATGAGCCTGAAAGGGAGCGTTTGTTGTGGTGTTTCACTCCAGTGGAGAGCTCGCAGCTCTGGGCAGTAGCTAAAATCTGAGCCCCAGGATTAAGCAGATGCCATTCTAGGCCGTTCCAGCTCTCTGGATACCAACACTCTGGGAACTGTAGTTCATTAATAGTCAAGACTGATGTCCATTGTTGATTATAAAGGCCTTTGTAGAACTACATTCCCCATGGGCTGTTGTGCTCTATCGTATGGCTGAATTCCTCCACATGCTGTGTGCTGACTCTCTCACAACATTTGCTCTCGCTAAACCGGGCCTTAAAAGCCTGCTGCAGCTTATGGAAGGACATAGAACAGGGTTGTTACTTTATCATTTTTTGTCAGATCGTCTCTTGCGAAATGTTAACTGACAGAATTTATTTGACTGATCCTACATATTTAATCTGACCACCCAGGTAGCCTTTTTACCAAAGTTATGTGTGTCATTTTTAGTGTACAAATTGCTAATGAATATGCCTGGTGTTAAGTCCAGGATAACTGATTCATGCAAAGTCAGTGTGTTTTGTAAAAATCTAATGAAGTCACCTACATTTGTTGTGTGAACTGGCTATCAGTGTATATTATATATAATATTGTAATGTGATTTTGTCTCACTAATATTGCAACTACATATCAGTACAACTATGATTGAGCCTATTTGAAAACCAAAACACCTTTACTTAACAAAGTTTAAATTAGATACATTTTAGAAGTTCACTATAACATTTAGCTACAACTGATACAATGCGTTTGTCAAATATGAAAAATTCCCTCCACTGAAATTGAAACAAAACACGTTTGTGTTCATATTGCTCACTGTAACGTGTATGAAGAGTAGAATAAGTCATAACTCTAAAAAAATATGTTATTGCATGAAAAGCATGACATTCTCGTGTTTAATCTGTAAGGTAAACTGTCATTTACAAACAAAATTATTGATCAGCTTTACAGCACCAGCTATAGTGAATAAAACATAATTTCAGTCACATTTTATAATGCTGATTCACTGGAGTTTCTAGGAAGAATACAATTTTTGTAAAAGAGACTGCAATACACAATAGCCAAAAGAAGCAAAGCGCAGGTATGATAGTGTGGTGATGTACTTAGGCAGCTGACTCTCATCTGAATCTTTCTATGTGTGCAGGGGTTGTAATTCCTGACTGTAGCACTTCCTGCGCTTTTCTAATCTAAGAAACTGTAAATAAACATAAGCAGTGTTCTTAGTCTTTTTTTAGTAAGTATTTGTGAGAGGGTCATCCTTTCACCCTTTCGAGTAAGGTATTTATTATTTGAGAAATATGGATCAGGTGTAGACTTGATGTTAAATACAGTTGTTGATCAGAAACTATCATGAGAAGAGCCATCAGGTCTAATTATCCTTTTATCCTCCTTCCCACCCTCTTCCAGGTGGAGTCATTCATTTTGGACCAGGAGGACCTTGATAACCCCATCATGAAGACAGCGTCAGAGCTGCTTTTGTCCAGCGCCACAGACGGGGTCGATTTAAGGACTGTAGATCCAGAGACACAGGCACGACTTGAAGCTCTTCTGGAAGCTGCAGGTACGACTGCTTTGTATGAGCTTGCGTCAGCTTTTCGAGGCTTCACACATGTTAATTTGCAATGGATTAGTCCCCCACTGGTCACACCCATTTTCCTCCAACCAATCTTGATTTGTGCTTTAACCTATTTTAAATAGATAAAAGCACAACTTTCACTCTCCGCTTTCCCCAGTAACCAATTCTCAGTACTAACAATGGCTGTAGATGTCAGGGTTTGTATGAAAGCCTGAAGCTTAAATAGCAATCCGGAGAACCTGCAGGTTTTGCAAGTGTCATATTGGCACATAGTACGAAAGTGATTTGGGTAAATTAGTTATATTAGAAACTGTAATCTAGGTGTAAGAAGGTCTGTCTAGATTATTACATTGGGCCTGGGTGTCCTGGCCTCGTTCGGGCTTATGAACATTACCGGGCAGATTAACACAGCACCACGCTTGAGCCTCCACAGCTTGCAGAGAGCCGGTGTTGAACTGCTCATGGCTAATCTCATTCTATTCCCCTTTCTCTCTGACTAGTCGTAACCGAAGAGATGGCGTTTTACATTATTTGTTTGCTTAAGTCTCAAGCTTACATGGTAAAAAAATAACATTTAAATATTTTTCTACATGTATTAGTAAGATTTTTGTAAAATATTAGCAGAGATGGAGAAAGGTGTCTGTGTTTAATGACTGTAGCATGAAGATTTGGACAGCTTCTGATTCCCAGCATTCGCAAAGCAGCCAAATACCAGGCCTGTCGACACCAACATCAGGGAGACCAAGATATGTTTCTTCTAAATCTATCTTATTCTAAAAAAAAAATGTTGTAAGCCTGATTTATGCTATGTGTGCACGATGCAGCTCTATGATGTAGATAAGAAAGCACTGTATCACATACAGTAGACCTTAAATCAGCCTTTGTGACAAGGCTTTAAATAGTATTTAGGCAAAATAGCCTAAAAGCCACCCAGATTGTGACCCAAGTTTTTGTAACTAACTTGTGACCAAGGGTTGTGTTGCTTTCTGCAGCGAATGAACAGGTGTGCACATATGTAAATGTTTCGGGCTAGTTTCTTTTCTCTGTAATCCTCTTAGTTATACTTCCATTAACAATTACCCCATCATGATGACCATCTTTTTGTGTTAATTATTTCACTACAGCTCCTAGTGGAGTTTGTGAAGACTGGTGGTTCTGTAGACAACTTGGGGACATTTTGTGATTCTCAAGTCCCTAAATTGTTGCTGACTACGGGTGCACACACAAGGATGCACATACATGCCACAAGCGTGAGGGTGACATGATACTAATTTCTGCTGACTGCAGCAAGTGGTAGAGAGTATCGGCAGTTGTTTGTCCTGTGAGGGTTTGTAAAAGAGTAATGGAAATCTGCTGGTCTAAAAAACAAAACGCGTTGAAAACAATTAGAAAGGAGACGTACCAAGTTAAGAAATTATTTTATTTTATAAATAAGTCCCATAGGGTATGGATGTCATTGGAAATAAACAAATCTGTTTACAGTAATTACTCCTCCGGGACCTTTTAGAGCTAAAACCCTTATATTTCCTCCTGAGGTCCCTTGTTGCTCTCCATCAAATCATGTGGGCATGCTGTCATGATGCATCCACAAATAGAAAGGTCAGTTTGTCACAATGTCAGCCTCAAGATTAATAAGATTTATATTCCTACCTGTCCTCATAGCTTGGCAGTCACAGTGTCTGTCTTTTGCGAATGTTCCTCCTCTGTCAAACATTGTCAATGTTGCACAGTACTCGAACTTAGACTAATTCCACTCAACACTCTCGATGTCCATATTAGCTATCTTCAAACCACAGTGACCTAACAACTTATACAATGTAAGGCAGGTTAATTTAAGACAATCTCACACACTAACTCAAATGAAGTACTGCACCTCTGATAAACAGAGCAACAAAGGCATTAAGAGGAAAAAACAAGGATTTGAAGTACAAGACAGTTAGACACGGACACAGTCTATACGATTTTGGTGCAGTTATAGTCCCAAAAGTCCCTATCCTACAAAAGTTCAAATCAAAGAGACCATAATCATTCCTCTACCTCCACTAACCATGTCCACATGGTGAAGATGTGTATGTTGGGTACAGTCAGCTGCGTACTGCCCAGTCAGGCACATAAATAAATGTTCTACTTCTAAGTGGTAAATATGCAGCTCAAAACAGACAAAACTACGCTGACCTATTTGTATATCAGTCCCGATAACCCGCTGTAAGGATTTGAAGCACCTTTGAGTTATTGCGGTCTACGCCTTAAACTGATTTCATGTACCGTGTACTGTGAGAAAGATCATAGGGTGATCTGGATGCAATGTGTGCATCTTGATATGCAAACAATAGATAGATGCTACAGAATATTGATAATTTGCACGATTTCATCTAAAATAAAATCTGCTTTTTTGAGAGATACAACAATGTCTTATGGCTATTATGCAGAATATGACTTAAATGCACACTGACATTTTGTTCTAGCACATTTGATAGACGTTGTTTGTGTAAACATGTCAAAAAGAGTTTGGACGGAGCTGTGCACATGTAGGTGCTTACACATTAACACACTTTTGAAGACGATGCTAAGACAGGGTTCAACCCCGAGCTGAAGACACTGTGGCCATTTGAAAAGGATATGATAGGATGCCAAAAAATATCATTTGTATTCCTATTTACCTAGTGAGCAATTTGCTGCATAAGAAAACTTGTATAACTGCATGATCTGAGTTTGCTAATACATTTTAGAGTCATAGTCAGTGCGCTTTAACGCTGACTTGCTTTCAGTTCTGTTTCAGTGGAAATTTAATTAGCAACTTGGATAAAAGTGTTTACTTAGATTGCAGAGTGTGTTGTTAGTACAGTTGGTGTATGCAGCTCAGCCTTTGCCAGTTTCTAGTTTCAGTTGAAACAGAAGAAAAACATCTGCTTGTATTTTAAAACAGTCTTGACCTCAGTAAGAGCTCAATGTCCATATTCCTCACATGAATAGGTGAAGGTCTGATTTACAGTGCTAGATACAAATATTGTTACAAAATGATTAGACTCATTTGCAGTGATTCCAACTTCTAAAGTTGAATTGGTACGTTTCTGTTACTGGGTACTTACAGTCTCTGTGATAAACATCATACAGTAAAACATTAATGATCAACTTCCTCGACCTCTTGTTTCCCTCTGCCTTGGGGACCATTGTGAAATACCTGTCTGAGAGCTGTACTAAGTTTAGCTCGAGTCACAGAACTTAGTGGTGAAAACACAGGAGGACCACAAGGAGCTCACTCCTGCCTGGCTAATGGATGTGTTGAGGCTGAGACCGAAAGGTTCAAAGCTCACACTTTTGTTTTCCTTCTTTTTCAGCTCTTCTGTTATTTATTGGTTGGGAAATGTTCCTTCTGAAAGAGATCTTAGCAAAAGCAGTTTTTTTCGATTACTCGTGCCAGCTCGCCACTCAAACACACACAAACACATTTTTTCTCATATGGCATTTTGTTTTCTTCCCAGCCATGCTCTGTCCCTTACTGACCACTGTCTCAAGTTTCAGTTTCTCTCACATTCACTCCCTCTTACCCATCTATAATTCACACAGGATGGCCACCTTTTCTCTTCGATCATTCACAACCTTGAACTTATATCAACTAGTATATTAAACTAACATTACCTCCCTGAACGTATTCATTCTAGATCTGCGCTTTCCTGGACCATCCCATAGTTGCCCAATGGATATTGTTTCGTAGCTCTGCCTTTGACCCAGTCATTGTCCAAAGTAAAATACTTCAGAATCATAGATGGTGTATTGAAAGTAGTGAAGAAAGAGTTTAAGCCACATTAACAAATGCTTGTGTGTGTTTTCTGTGTGTGATGTTTTTGTCTTGTTTTTCTTTTTCCTCTTGTGTATGCTGCTACTAACTCTGGATTGGATTGGCTGGACTGGACTTGCTGCTTCATCTGGTCTGGTGTGATTATGCTCCCCTGTGGTTTGCCTTGCCCTTGCACCTCTGCCATTTTGGTGTTCGGTAGGCATCGGTAAACTGTCCACTGCCGATGGTAAAGCTTTTGCAGACCCCGAGGTGCTGCGGCGACTGACGTCATCTGTGAGCTGTGCCCTGGATGAAGCTGCAGCAGCCCTGACACGTATGAGAGCAGAAAACACGCTCAACGCCGGCCAAGCCGACAAGTATGTATCTTGCCCACACTGTTGTCTGCATATTCCAATTTATCCTGTACACTGTTTAATAGACTGGTAGCTTAATCCATTCTGTACAAATATAATCGTTTTACCCTGAATCTGAGCTGCATATACACCATGTCTGCCCTCGAGTGTGTTTGCTCCCTCAACGTGATTATTTAATTGCAAGGCGTATGTGTGTTCACCTGTCACAGTGGCAGTAATTGTAGCAGTCTGGTTATTTTCAGCCGTAGTTTAGCAGAGGCGTGCTCAGATGGGGACGTCAACGCTGTGCGCAAATTGTTGGATGAGGGACGGAGCGTCAACGAACACACAGAGGAAGGGGAGAGCCTGCTGTGCCTCGCCTGCTCGGCCGGCTACTATGAACTTGCACAGGTTTGTAAGAGGAAGGTTGGAGTGTGAATTAACTGTAAACTGAAGTATGGTCTCTGCAAAGGAAAAGATAATGCGTCTCACTATTTGATTGTTGTCGGACAGCCCGCCTATGCATGACTCTTAATCTTATCATTCCATCTTTCATCTTAAGGTGTTGTTGGCCATGCATGCCAACGTGGAGGACAGAGGCATCAAGGGAGATATAACGCCACTCATGGCCGCTGCCAGCGGAGGTTATGTGGACATTGTAAAACTACTTCTGGTCCACGGAGCAGATGTTAATGCACAGTCCTCAACAGGTACTACCCGTCTTCATTTCCCTGTCATAGAACTATTTCCTTTACTCCATGTTCTGCAGCCACACTCACCTCTCCACTTTGTTCCAGGCAACACAGCTCTAACGTACGCATGTGCCGGTGGCTTCGTGGATGTGGTGAAGGTGCTGCTCAAAGAGGGTGCAAACATTGAGGACCACAACGAGAACGGACACACGCCTCTTATGGAGGCGGCCAGTGCTGGCCATGTAGAGGTGGCCAGGGTACTTTTGGAGTATGGCGCCGGCATCAACACACACTCCAATGAGTTCAAGGAGAGCGCGTTAACACTCGCCTGCTACAAAGGTCAGAATGCCTTTGACATATTATATTACTAAAACTCTAGTGATGCAAGGATTAGAAAACACACTTTTGTTTGTGGGCTTCAGGTCACCTGGATATGGTGCGTTTCCTGTTGGAGGCTGGAGCAGACCAGGAACATAAGACGGATGAGATGCACACAGCGCTAATGGAAGCATGCATGGTGAGCATCTGACCCAAACTGTAGCATTACCTAAATATTTTCTTTTCGGGGTCAGTTCCCTTGTTTAAAGATGTCAGATTTGAGTTACTTATTTCACACAAATATTGCAGCACTTTTATTCTTGACTAATTTCTGTTCAAATCTACAACTAAGGATTTTAATTTCTTAAAGTAACCTTGTAATGCTGTGGACTTTCTTTTGTCCCCTGTGTCCCATGATCATCCTGATAATAACTTAAACAGTCTCACCCGTACTGGTTAAAGTTTTATGTTGGTGTCTGTCCCATAGCATCTCTCAGCAAGATCGTGTCTTGGTTAGATGATCATTGATCCCATGTATGTATTCATGTGCTTATCTCTACATTCTTTGTGTGTCTCGCTGTCCCAGGACGGCCATGTGGAGGTAGCACGGCTGCTGTTGGACAGCGGCGCTCAGGTCAACATGCCAGCGGATTCCTTTGAGTCGCCGCTGACCCTCGCAGCGTGCGGAGGACACGTGGAGCTGGCAGCCTTGCTCATAGAGAGAGGAGCCAACTTGGAGGAGGTGTGTAAAGAGCCAGACGGAAAAGACCATAAAATATGGAGAGGATGAAAGTTTTCTAACTGCTGTCTAACTTTCTTCCCAGAGCTGTGTCTCTAAATATGGATTAGATAGATTGCACACCCACCGTAGTAGAGGTTTACTCTATAAAGAACATTTCTTTTGTGATATCCTCTGCCTTGCTACTATTGGAGTATATTCTATTAAACACAAATACAGTCAGGTTTTCTACGGATAGATATTAGACAGGTATTTATGTTTAAAAAAATAAAATAAATTATAACGTATTGTGCAACATTACAGTGCCGTAAATGTTTAAAAAGGGAAAACACTCTTACCTGAGAGTGTTCAAGTAGAGATGTCATGCCAAATAACACAGCTTCAGGTTTTAGTGTTTAGTTCTTTCGCCTACAACACAGTAAAAATGACTAGTCAGTTGAAAATGTCCATCCTCAAGGAGAGTACACACACACACAAGTGACGGGCTTCTACACCACCTGTATGCTTTCTTATGTGCTGCTTGTGTTTGTGGCCAGGTTAATGATGAGGGCTACACTCCCCTGATGGAGGCAGCTAGAGAAGGCCATGAAGAGATGGTAGCACTGCTACTGGCTCAAGGTAAACAAGCTTTTCTCCTTCATCTGTGAAATAAAAAAAAGTGAAATGCCAAACCAGTGAGGTGTTAATACTTTAGATGAATTTGCCTGTAACCAGCTCTTTTTTCTCACATCTAGTCTAACTAACTACAACGTATCAGAACAACATATCCGCCAACTGATATTGAAACAATTTTAATCCACAGATTTGCACATGATTTTTTTCATTTTGACACCGAACCCATCAGCAATAACTGTTCTTGGTCAATATCCAGGTGCTAACATCAACGCCCAGACCGAAGAAACCCAGGAGACAGCTCTGACACTAGCATGCTGTGGAGGCTTCTTGGAAGTGGCTGACTTCCTCATCAAGGCCGGGGCCGACATCGAGTTGGGCTGCTCTACTCCTCTAATGGAGGCTGCACAGGAGGGCCATCTGGAGTTGGTCAAATACTTACTGGCTGCAGGTGAGCAAGAACAATATATGCAAGAAGCTGCAGATCTGAGAAGACAAAGAACATGTTTAGCTGAAATTAGGAATTTTGTAGATATGTCTCTGTGCCAACAATCTAAAAGATGTTTTCCTCTGTCAGGGGCAAACGTGCATGCCACCACGGCCACAGGTGACACAGCGCTGACGTATGCATGTGAGAATGGACACACTGATGTTGCAGATGTGCTGCTGCAGGCTGGAGCCAACTTGGTATGGCATACTCTTACATCCTCTGTGTCAGTCATGGTTGGATGGCCTTTAGTTTCACATGAGTTTAGATTAGCACAAGAAGAGAGATGTCATTTTTTAAGCCAAAAATTCAAATTGATTCAACTGAACACAGTCTGCTTTAAGCAAAGCTCAGTAACTGCTTTCTGTTTAAGTTATTGTTTCTTAATAAAAATATAACTCATCACTTTTAGCTAACAAATTAATCTTTGTCATCAAGGAACACGAATCTGAAGGGGGCCGGACACCCTTAATGAAGGCAGCAAGGGCGGGACATCTCTGTACTGTGCAGTTCCTTATCAGCAAAGGTACGTTGTCAATTAGTTAAGCGAAACCAACTTATAATTTATATATGTTAGTTAATTTACTCATATTGACTCTTATATAGATTTTGACACATTTTATGCATAGTGAGTTAATTTGTTTTCTCTCTCCCAGGTGCTAACGTGAACAGATCTACTGCCAACAATGATCACACAGTGGTGTCTCTGGCGTGTGCTGGAGGACATCTGGCTGTGGTGGAGTTGCTGCTGGCACATGGAGCGGATCCTACACACAGACTCAAAGTAATGTCCACACACTGGATAATATAGATCAGACCTCATAGAATGTTTGATCTTGTCTATTTGTGTGTCACCATAACACAAAATTTAATTAATTTACATTTCCTCTCTGTAGGATGGTTCGACGATGTTGATAGAAGCTGCTAAGGGTGGCCACACCAACGTGGTGTCCTACTTGTTGGACTACCCCAACAACATTCTGTCTGTCCCAGCCCCCGACCTCTCCCAGCTCACTCCCCCCTCGCAAGATGCCTCTCAGGTAAACACAACATTAGATCCCACTTTTTATTAATGTTGCTCTGAGAAATTCATCTCTTTTGAGTCAGAGAAATGTCTTATCGTGGTTTCTGCCTTAACTAAACATGTCTTATGTCATAACAGGTTCCTCGTGTCCCGATCCAAGCTCTGGCCATGGTAGTGCCCCCTCAGGAGCCTGACCGAGCCCCATCAAACATCGCCACACCCCCACCCATCTCCAGCAAAAGTAAACACTGCTACATGTCACCCAGTTAGAGACCTCAAGAAATAGTTTCAAATTTCACTAAGTTATTATTGTTCACAAAACCTAACACTCTTTAATCAATCACTCTTGTTTGAATCCAGGCATGTCCAAACAGAGACTTGCATCCCTTCAGCCCGGTGTCCCCACCTCAGTTGGACGGGGGCCTGAAGCCGAACCTCTGCCGCCCTTCCACTTGTGCCAACCTCTAGAGTGCATTGTGGAGGAGACGGAGGGGAAACTGAACGAACTGGGCCAGAGAATCAGCGCTATCGAGAAAGCCCAGCTTCAGTCACTAGAGCTTATTCAGGGGGAGCCGCTCACCAAAGACAAGATTGAGGAGCTGAAGAAGAGCAGAGAGGAGCAGGTACAATCCATCAACCAACTAAGATCTGATTGCATTATAAATGTTCATTTAAGTCAAGCAAATTTACACTTAAATTTAGTTGTGCATGCATAACTGGTTATCAGAAGTTAAGTTGGTTAAGCAAGAATGTGGCCATTGCTTATTTAGGTGCAGAAGAAGAAGAAAATCTTGAAGGAGTTGCAGAAAGTTGAGCGCCAGCTGCAGCTGAAAACCCAGCAACAGTTCACCAAAGAGTACATGGAGGCGAAGGGCTTAAAAGAGGAGCAGGAGGTTGGACTGAGCCAGGGCCCGGGGCCTGGAAGTACGACGTCTGCTCCAGGGTCTCTTCCCACTACACCAGGTGCCCAGGTACACACCAGCTCCGACACAGATGAAGAGGCTAACAAGGATGGAGAACTAGAGGAGCAGCTGGGGGAGGACGGGGAAGAGGTAAAACTCTATTTATTTGTTTGCTTCCATGCCAGTGACCGCAGTCATTTTGCTTTCGGCTTGTCCGTCCCATTCCTGTAGCTTGAGGATATGTCTTAAAATTTGGAACCAATATTCACTTGGACTCTAGGATGAACTAATTTGATTTTGGTGGTCAAAGGTCAAGGCCATGGTGACCTCATAAAGTGTCTGTTTTTCCTGAACATGGTATCATCTTTAATGGAATTTACAAAATTTTGTAAAACTATTTACTTCGGTAAACAATGAATTGCATTTTGATTGTAAAAGGTCAAGGTCACACTGACCGTGCCTTGTTTTGAACTCAATTTATCAGGAATCGTGTACAATTCACCTGGACTTAGTGATTTACAGATTCGATTTTGGAGGTCAAAGGTCAATTTGATTTTTAAGGATTCTTGAAAGTCATATCTCAATGGTGCTTGAGGGAATTTCTTAAACTTTTGATCAGTTGTCACTAGGACTGAGACTTTCAGATAAAGGATTAGAAAAAAAGTATTTAGTAGAAAAATGTACACGGAAACTACGCTGGTTGGCGGAGGCACACAACCACAGTGGGGTGATTCTCGTTTATAACATTAGTCCCCACTTCTCTAACACTGTTTGTTCTAAAAGACAAAATGTGTTTTCTGTACATTTTCAGGAAGAGGACGATGATGACGAAGATGAGTGTTCAGAGGATGAGGCAGAGGGTGAAGAGGAAGATTACCCCAAGCTCCCTCAGGTCGGTACTATCCTCTACAGGGATGGATCACAGCCACCACAGCAGCCTCCTCTGCCCCCTTCGCCACAGGCTCAGCCCCAACCTCCTCCTCCACCTCTTCAGGCTGCCTTCGTCCCCATCCAGCCCCTGCCAGACTACAACCCTGCAGACTACCCGGGAAGTACCAGCCCGGAGTTGCAGAGGGTACTGGTGGGGCAGCAGATGCTGGGCCAACAGCAACAGGTTCAGAGTCAGCTGTTGGCTGGGTTAGGCCAAGGAGTGGCCATAACCCAAGATGGGCTCATGGTCGCTACACCTGCACAGACGCTCACAGACACGCTGGATGACATCATGGCAGGTGGGTTCACATCTTTTTTTTGTTCCTTAAAATTGTTAGTGTTGATGTTAACTCTCAAACCTGAATGCATAACTTTTTTTTATTCTTTCCTATTGCAGCTGTGAGCAACCGCGTACCCATGCTGAACACTACGTCACCCACACCCCTGTCCCAGCCAAACACACAGTCGCCCTCAAACATCGCCTCGCCTCCTTCAGTCCTGCCCCTCTATCCCTCAGTTGACATCGATGCACATGTGAGACACATTTTCATTTTGAAGTAACAGAGATCTAACAAATTGACAATTCAGATGAGTACACTTATGTATACAGTCCTCTACCCTACTGACATGTTTGATTCCCCACAGACGGAGAGCAACCATGATACAGCGCTGACGCTGGCATGTGCGGGGGGACATGAGGAGCTTGTGTCTGTCCTTATTGCACGGGGAGCCAACATCGAGCACCGGGACAAAAAAGGTATCGTATTTCCGTTAATAACGTGAACTGTGAGGTTGGGTGAATCAGTAAGTTTCTTGTATTCTTTCTTTAGATAACCAGTTAATTGTAATATCACCTCTGCACTTCTCAGGTTTTACCCCTCTGATCCTGGCTGCCACTGCTGGCCACGTAGGTGTGGTAGAGGTGCTCCTGGACAAAGGGGGTGACATTGAGGCTCAGTCGGAGAGAACCAAAGACACACCCCTCTCCCTGGCCTGCTCGGGAGGACGCCAAGAGGTAAACACACCATATCTAATTTTATCTTCAAGACAGTGACTGTATGTTTTCACTGCTCTAACTGTTGCGTAACTGTGTTGGGCAGGTTGTCGAGTTGCTGCTGCTTCGGGGAGCCAACAAGGAACACCGCAATGTTTCAGACTACACGCCTCTTAGCCTGGCTGCTTCTGGGGGTTACGTTAACATCATCAAAATACTCCTCAACGCTGGAGCTGAGATTAACTCCAGGTGAGCGACAAAAATATCAGAGTTCCCTTTAGCCCCTCGATACGAGCAGACCATTTGCATCAATATGAGTTTCCTTAATAGGATAAAATCTTTCTCCATAATCTGAACAACATGATTGTTTTAGTTCCTGTAACTGAACAAAATTTTACTATTTCTTCTTTGGATACTAAATTGCACAGTGACAAACAAAAACAGAGGCGTAACTGCACCCTAAAGTGAAAGCATGGTTATTATCTCTGTTATAAACCAGGAGTGGGAAAACAGTAAGGCAATAACTTCCCAGTCAAGGTTTTATAGCAGCTGCTACTTTGATTACTAACTTTGATTGAATACTGCTCTGCAAAGAGGGGAAGTACATGTTAGTGAAACCAGGACAGACCTATATATCCTGGTGCACAGTTAAGACTTAACTGTTTTGATTGAGTTTTTTGTGTCTAAACTGTTTGTGTTTTCCCTCCAGGACTGGCAGTAAGCTGGGAATCTCTCCTCTGATGCTGGCGGCTATGAATGGTCATGTACCGGCAGTGAAGCTGCTGTTAGATATGGGCTCGGACATCAACGCCCAGATTGAGACCAACAGAAACACAGCACTGACCCTGGCCTGCTTCCAGGGACGGGCTGAAGTTGTCAGTCTGCTGCTAGATCGCAAGGCCAACGTGGAGCATCGTGCTAAGGTGAAGAGGCTTCCACATATGTATTGAATCTGTGATTCTATAGCTGTTGCTCATCTATTTTTTTATGTTGGGTGAAACATATTTTTGCCCCATTATTGCAATCTTTGTTTCAGTTCTGTATCTGCTGGCCATCTTGCTAATTCATTTCTCTGTTCATGCAGACTGGTCTTACTCCTCTGATGGAGGCGGCCTCAGGAGGCTATGCAGAGGTGGGCCGAGTGCTGCTGGACAAAGGTGCAGATGTAAACGCTCCCCCAGTTCCCTCATCCCGAGACACTGCCCTCACCATTGCTGCAGACAAGGGCCACTACAAGTTTTGTGAGCTGCTTATCAACAGGTGGGTGGTCCCAGGTGTCAAGAACTGTGATTTAGTTTTGTTTTCCATAAAAGCATTTGCCTTTAGTATTCGCCAAAAACGTGTGTGACTGGTTTTATTGCAACAGCTGATAGTGCACAAGTTGGACATCTTTGGTCATTTTAATCAGACATGGGTAAACATTCTAAGTGCCACCAGATTCATCCTGTCACTCAACCCGGTCAGCTGCATTACTAAAAGCAACCCTTCCTTTTTACAGGGGGGCCCATATCGATGTACGAAACAAGAAAGGGAACACTCCTCTGTGGCTGGCGGCAAACGGTGGCCATTTTGACGTGGTCCAGCTCCTGGTGCATGCCAGCGCTGATGTGGATGCAGCTGACAACCGCAAGATTACCCCGCTCATGGCTGCTTTTCGCAAGGTGCCATGTTCACCGAAAAAACGTATTTAGACTTTGGACTAGCTGCACTTTTGCAACACTGTTTACTCACCATTTCCTTTGACATTTCAGGGTCATGTGAAGGTGGTGCAGTATCTTGTGAAAGAAGTCAACCAGTTCCCATCAGATATTGAGTGCATGAGATACATCGCCACAATTGCTGACAAGGTATGCATCGATTTCCTTTTCACTAGGGTGCTACATTTATTGGAATTGACAGGAGAGGTTAAGATGTTTAGCAGAGGTCTAACTCAAGCTGTTCTTGCTTGTCGCAGGAGCTGCTGAAGAAGTGCCACCAGTGCATGGAGACCATCGTCAAAGCCAAAGACCAGCAGGCGGCCGAGGCCAATAAGAACGCTAGCATTCTCCTCAAGGAGCTAGACTTGGAGAAGGTAATGTCTGATTCTATTGCTGTTCTTTTGGTCAAAGCTCCTTAATACGCGGACAGGATGTGTTTTTGTTTATTTACATGGGCTCTGTGTTGTTTGGTTCAGTCCCGAGAGGAGAGCAAGAAGCAGGCTCTGGCTGCCAAACGCGAGAAGCGTAAGGAGAAACGCAAGAAGAAGAAGGAGGAGCAGAAGAGGAAGCAGGAAGAAGAAGAGGGTCAGAAAGTCAAGGAGGAGTTCTTCGAGATGCAGGAGCAGAAGGAGGACTCAGCCGATGGTAACTTTCTGTGAATGAAGGAGATAGACTGATACGAAGTGCAGAGCTTGCTGATACAGTTATGTTGTACTCGGTCAGTAACCCCTCCTGATTTTAATTTGACCTTTTTTCCCCCCTCTTTCAGAATCTGATGTTCCCATTGAGCCTCCCAGTGCAACTACCACCACAACCATTGGTATATCTGCCACCTCTACCACTTTCACTACAGCTTTTGGAAAGAAGCGAGCTGGTGTGGCCACTACCCCAAGCACCAATCGTAAAAACAAAAAGAACAAGACAAAGGACTCCTCGCCCAACGAACCAATCATATTACAAGATCCACAGGTAAGCAAAACTATTCATGCTTTTCCCTTTTGATAACCCTGATTTTATGTATAAAGCTAGCCACATATCTGATGTAGAAGAACTTATGACGACAATTGTGCATTTTCCTTTTTAGGTTGCACTAGCACAGCACAAGGCGGACAAGAACAAGATCCACGGTGAGCCGCGGGGCGGGGGAGTGACGGGTGGCAACAGCGACTCAGACCCCTTGGATAGCACAGACTGTGCCAGCGAGAGCAGCAGCAGCGGGGGCAAGAGTCAGGAGCTCAACTACCTCCCAGACCTCACCTCCTCCGCTTCCTCCTCCTCCTCCTCTTCCTCCTCATCCTCCTCCTCCTCAGCCCCCTCCTCAGCAGCAGCCCAGACTCTCATGCCCGGTCCCGAGAAGAGACGCTGTCCTCAGCCACAGACTGATAGCAAGCTGGACAACAAGGTCACAGTCTCCATCTCCAAACCAATGCAAAAGTGAGTCCCTGAAGGAGCAGAGCACATTTATCATCGGACATTGTGTGCGTGTGTGTGTGTGCCTGGGTAGTACAAGCTCAGCTTTAAAGTTCTCTTTTTATCGGTGAACTATCCACAGAACATTGTTTAAGTGCAGCGTTATATTCTCACTTCATCCTCAACTTATTTTAAAACATTTTCCACAAGTATGAAACTAGTAAAACAAAGAACCGAGTATGTCCTGGTCATTGTCTTCTAACTGAACTTGATCTTGTGTCGTCACAGAGCTCCAGACATGGGTGACTGCATCTCCAACTCCCTGCCCTCTCCATTCAAGACCATGGCTCTTCCCATCACCTCACCCAACAGTAAGCTCAGCCTCACGAGCCCCAAGAGAGGCCAGAAGAGAGAAGAGGGTTGGAAGGAGGTGGTCAGAAGGTCAGTTTATTTCTGCATGGAACATGTTTGACAGATTCCGTTACTGAGCTAATAAATTTGAATAAGTAATTTTATGTGTATGTATCAGTAAATGTAAATTTAAATCTAAAAAAGAGTATCTAAAGGCCAGTACACACACAGTCATAAAAACGGACCATTGACCATTTTCTTCTCATCAGATCAAAGAAGCTGTCTGTGCCAGCCTCCGTTGTGTCTCGAATCATGGGCAGAGGCGGCTGCAACATCACAGCCATCCAGGACGTGACAGGAGCTCACATTGATGTGGACAAACAGAAAGACAAGAACGGGGAGAGGATGATCACCATAAGGTAAAAACAAAGCCCCCTGGTGGACTGTAAACACCACTGCAGATGTACTCGGTTGCATAAAACACATACGCTCCTGTTAGATGATGTCATTTATTTCTACTGGCCAGTCCCACAATGCAGCAGTCCAGCACTTCCTTAAATTTATGGGTGAACTTTCTTTAATGCTAGGTGACTTCAGGGAGATTACATTTTCTACCGTCTTTCATCTCAATATCATTAGATACTGTAACTCTTTCTGGCAATATGTCCGATGTCCTTGCCCATATCAATGCCATACAAACTGCTCCAGACAAGAGCTGCAGGGAGACTGTATAACCCTATAAATCACCTGCATGAAATGATCAGCACTCATAACTAGCCAAGGTCAACAAAGTTGTTGTCCCTGTTCGGTAGGTCACACCAGTGTCCGCAATGGAAATGTTTAGCACTTAGTGGATTTGGTATATTGTGGTAATTTATGTAACTAGAATTACTCTCAGCAGACCGCACACTGCTGCCAATAGCCAACAGTGCCCTTAAATCCAACAAAGTGTCACAAAATTGCATTCCTAGATATAAGTTCCCTAAATTTGCCTTTTTAAAAGATCAAGACCCATGTATAGTTCCTTTGGACAAAACTGTGAAAATATTGAATAATACCCGATCTTGCAATATCAAAGAAAGTGGAGAAAAAAACTCCCGCCCCCTGATCCAGATCTGCATCTAAATTTAATTGTTTCTTACCTGACCCATACTGCATCCTTCCACCTAGTTTTTTATTTTACCCTGCTTTCCAACAAACATGCTTATGAAAACATTATCATATTGATTGTCAACATTTTATATGCGTTATTTTTTAACACAAGAGTGTAGTCTAAAGAAAGTCTGCTTTGTTGTTTCAGAGGAGGGACGGAGTCGACAAGGTATGCAGTCCAGCTAATCAATGCTCTGATCCAAGACCCAGCCAAAGAGCTAGAGGATCTTATCCCGAGGAATCACATCAGAGCCCCGGGCTCCAAAACAACGTCTGCTTCCTTCCAGAGTTCCACAGGGATCCCCAGCGGTTCAACCACTGGACCCAAGGCGCTGAGCTCGCTAGTCGCCTCAACAGGTGTCTCGTATCAGCCCTCCTCATCCTCATCTTCATCATCCTCTCAGGCAGGTGGAAAGATTGGGAAGGGCCTGTCGTCAAACGTCAGACAGCCATTCCCCGTGTCTTTGCCCTTGGCGTACGCCCACCCTCAGCTCGCTCTACTTGCTGCTCAGACCATGCACCAGATCAGACACCCTCGCCTACCCATGGCCCAGTTTGGAGGCACCTTCTCTCCCGCAGCCAGCACCTGGGGACCTTTCCCTGTGCGCCCTGTGAGTCCAGGCAGTGCTAACAGCTCCCCCAAACACAACGGAGGAACCAACAGCACTGTAGGCCACGCCAGACCCAACGCAACTCACAGTGATCACAGCAACACAGCCAGCTCAGGAGCCCAAGTTACGTCAAACAACAACACCACCAGTGCTCCTAACGCATCAACGGCTTCAGCCTCGCCTCATACCCCCAACCCTACCCCGTATAATCCCCAGCCGAGCATCCCAACTCCTTCCTCCGTCAGGAAACAGCTCTTTGCCCCTGACCCTAAGCCTGCTGGTATCACCTCGGTGTCTGCTGCTGCAACTGCAACCAGTGGCACAAATGCAGTAAGAGGCCCAGGATCTCCTGCACATCACAGTTCCACTACAACTACCGCTAATGCCTCTCAGCAGTCAGTCGGTCCTATCTCAACGCCCTCTCTCCAGTCAGCTAAAACGGAGCCCAGTGCCGTGGCACATCCTGGAAAAGACAAGCCTTCTCTATCTGGAGAGAACCAGCCTGTTTCTGTCAGCGAGAGTATCAACTCTTACACTGCCCCTGCCATGGCTCTAGCTCCCAAGCCAGAGCACCGACAGCAGTTGCCTCCCCCTCCTTCCTCTGTGCCGTCCACAGAGGGTCCACCGCCCCTCCTCAACCCACAGCCCAGCTCCCATCTCCAGTCAGCTCCTCCCCCTGTCCTGTCACACAATGTTGCACACCACAACAACACAGTCCCCCATTTCTCAGCCCCTGCGCCCAGAGTCTCCCATCGTATGCAGCAACCAGGGCCTTACTACTCCCTTTCTGAACAGCAGCAGCAGCAGCAGCAGCAACAGCAGCAGCAACATTCGCAACAGCATCAGCAACAATCTGTGTTTGTGCCCTTCAACGCTCAGCAAGAATCTCTGAAACAGACCCAAAACCAGACATCCCAGCCCACGAGTTTGCCTCCACAGGCCCAGTCCCAAGCCCAAGCTCAGGTCTCTGCTAACCTGGGGATGATTAACGGTTCCCAGATGCAGCATGTTGGCAATGCAGGCAAACCTCAGCAGATACCTCCCAACTTTGGTCCTGGAGGCCTCTTCAACTTCAGCAGCATCTTTGATAACAACAGCCAGGTATGTTAAATGAACATTTCTACGACGCGCATTAGTCCGACATCTAATTTGAGCTTCTTTTGCGATAACTTAAAGTGACAAAATGAACAAACATCGAGATCAGTCCTGAAGCCAGTGGTTATAAAGCTATTGTTCTCAATGTGCTTTCCTGCAGGTTGGAAACAATCAGGTGTGGGGTGCATGCCACCTGCCTGCTCGCTCACCTCCAGAGCAGTCGTACTCGGCCCCACCCGCCTATATGAGCATGGGCCAAATGGAGAACATGATGCCCCCACCTCCTCCAGACAGCTCCAAAGCCCCTGGCTACCGCTCTGGCTCCCAGAGGATGCTAAACAGCCCCATTGGTATTTTTCTTTTCCTTCATGCGTTATATTTTTTGTTGAGTTAAAAGCATCAAATTGGGACTAGTAAATATATTTTGTTTTATTGTATATCATAATTGGTAACAATTAATTTAATTTTATGTGTCTGCACCCACAGCTTTGTCCGGCTATGCCACAGGCAGCCCTGTGTATCTGCATGGTCATACATCGGTCGGCACCCCCTCCTTCAGCAGACAGCACTTTTCTCCTCACCCATGGAGTGCATCCACGTCAGGTACCAGACTCGCACTGTAACCGTCAGCCTCAAATGATCTGTTACACATTTAGAAAAGGATTTTTCAAAACTTAGCGTAACCCTTTCTCAAATTCACTGTTTGTTAGTTGAGTTCAAACCAATCTATCAATACTTAGAAATCTGGGATTCTGATCTGCTTCTGACTAGTTCTTCCTCTATCGCTTCTTCTCCACCAGGCGAATCTCCTGTCCCACCTCCTTCCACAGTGTCATCTTCTGCCATGTCCACCTCCGCAGTGGCCCCACCCCCTCAGCCTAAGCAAGGCAACTCCTCGCAGCAGGACCGGAAGGTTCCGCCACCCATCGGCACAGAGCGGCTTGCCAGGATTAGGCAGACGGGTTCGGTCAACCCACCTCTCCTTACCACAAGCTACACGGCATCTGTTGGACAGGGAGGCATTTGGTCGTTTGGGGTTGGCAGTGCCTCGGGTAAGAGCAAATATCGCAAATATTGGTTTTGGTGTTTTGTTTTTCTTACAATTAAGAGCATTGGAAAATGTTGTAAATGCAAAATGTGTTGATGTTCTTACAAACACCTAAAACAACATATTTCAGTGTCAGTAGTTGTGATAGTCAGTGATTAAGCTCTAACCCTGTTGTGTGTGGCTTTTTGCAGAGGCTATGTCCGGTTGGTCCCAGCCCCTGATGAGCAGCCACATGATGCACCCCCAGCTCCAGGCAGAGCAGTCAGCCTTCTCTCAGCACCAGCCCATGGAGCAGGACGACACCGGCATCGCGAACCCTGCGAACAACTACCACCAGCCACAGCATTTGCCCAACAGTTACATGGACTTCCAAAAGGTAACACAACGCCATGGTTCTGTAGAGGATTTAACCTCTGTTCCTCTCATGGACCAATGTTTTAACAGGGACCCGTTACTGTATTTCAGGGGATGCCTATGTCTATGTATGGAGGAACAATGCTGCCCCCTCATCCTCCCATGGCAGAGGGGCCAGGGGGACCGATGTACAATGGTTTGCACGCTGGTGACCCTGCATGGAGCCCCATCATCAAAGTGGTCCCAAACAATGCAGATAACGCTGACCCACAACAGCAGGTGAATATCATATTTTACACCTGTGCCGTCTATTGATAGGCACTTTAACCGTCTGGCTTATTGTTCAGATACAATATTTGACTACTGTCGTCTAACATGGTCCTCATGTCAATCCTCTCTCCTTCAGGTGTGGCCTGGTACCTGGGCACCTCATGTGGGCAGCGTGCACCTGAACCACGTCAACTAAACGGCTCCCACAGCAATCAAACGCACACAGCATGACCCACAACGCAAACATTAAATACCAACTGACGAATATGACCAATTGAGACAAAGAAAAAAGAAACTTACAACATGTTAACTTTAGTAAGAGACCTGAGAGTGCAGAGCAGAGGTTGAAGAAATGGAAGTTATCTTGACGCCATTCTTTGATGTGCCTATCTCAGACGATGAAAGATGAAATTTTGCGAGAGCTGTTAACAGTATCCTGATGATGCAAACAAACATGCGCGATCACCTGTTTAACAGGATCCATTCTCTGCGTAGTTTAGAGATTTTGACTTAAACCCACACACACCGTTCTTGGGCGGCAGGGGGCTCAACATGAAGTAGCTATTTAAACTTGGCCCAGAACTAGATGATGATTACCTAAAGAGAAATCAGAACCTTTTAGAGTGGTAAATACATGTATAATTGTTTACATACTAAAAAGGGTTAAAATGAGAGTAAATTTCATGTCGTATAGTGGCTCTACTTTATGTAGCCTGTATTAATGTGAAATATTTACCTTAATATTCAATAAAAAGATTGAAAAGTAACTGTTTGAAATGAAACCATGTACTCCACTATGTCTTTTTATTGAACATTTAACTTCTGAACAAACACATGTAGCACATTTAGTCAAATATTACTTGGCTCCTTTTTAGGTTTCATCTGTTCTCCTGTCCTCACAGTGGGGGTCCTTGTGCAATCTTCAGACTTCATGGTCACAGTTTTTCTGTGAAGCACAATCTGATTTTTCATTTGATACATTTTTCTTCATTAATTGTGTATGTATATCATTCATTTTAGATCACATGCTTGTTAACTGAGCAAAGTGGAGGGGATTCAATGAAACCTCAACAGGATACTTTGGTCGTAATCTGACCAAAGAGGAAAAAGAGAAGCCAGTGCAGGCTCTCGTTATGCGATTAAAGGTTAAGGTCTCCAACCTAAAATACCACATCTCTATTAATCTATTTTATTTTCAGTAATGGTTGGAACTCAGAATTTAATACAATACTGCCGCTCAGTGGTAAGAGTAGTGCTCGCCGGGCAAATCATAGGCAAACACTATGACCTGTGTCACAGCTCAAATATCAGTCAACTTCCTGTTTACAGCTGATGTTTCATGACTAGACAAAATGCCCCAGAAAATGGTAGATTCTAGGGATATTCCTTAAGGAATGTGATGTGTCGCTTTAAACAATATCCTTTAAACTTTTATTATTGTGCATGGATTAATTAAATTAATTAGGAACGTTATTAACCCATCCATCATACCCTGAATATGCATTAACAATCAGACAGGAGGTTTAATACTTTCAGCAATGAATGTTTCCTTAAACCTTCATATATATATATATATTCCGGAAAATGCATTGTTATCAGGTTCTGGAATAGTTTATAATTCCCAATGAAAATATAAATGTTTAAACACTTGCAAGAAATAGATGCTTGCAAAGATGCTTCATTTACGTTATAGGGCCATCTGTGATTAATGATTCATTATCGTTAATTAAGACTAATTTTCTCAAATCAAACTCAGTGCTAGCAACCACATAATGGCAGATGTTTTATAAATATAACATTAGAATGGAATATTCAGAATTTGGTCTGTTCTTACATTTGGATTAAGACTTTATACATACTTTTTCGAAAGGAGACTCTTTACAGAAGACACTTTAATACTTGTATGTAAAATGTGATGTGTCGCTTTCATGCATTGATGCCCTTACTGAATGTTGGATGTCCTATCCACACAGGGCCGTCATCATACACCAGCAGGCAGGGCTGGCCCTGGCAATGTTGGCGCCCTAGGCGAGATTTCAAATTGGCGCCCCCCAAACATACACACGCAAACTGTCATGCATCCCTAAGAACTTGTGGACTGTATACAGATGCACACACTGGCAGACAAAATTGTAAGCTATAAAAAACAATACAATTATATAATATAAAAAGAGTCTGAAATCGCCTGTACTGAAAGCATATCATGTCATGTCGACACAAATAAACGTTAATGAGGTCCACAATCGGGCTGATGCTTACCTCTATATTGTTCTTTCTTCTCCTCCTCTACTTTGCGGTGCTTTCTGAGTTGTGCGCCTGATAATTTAATCTTTTTTTGATTAATCTTTGACTCTTACCGCGTCTATCACCGCAGCGTGTACGTCAGGGACACACCTGAGGCGGAAGTGCAAATTCTGTGCGAGCCGCCACCTGACTGTTCACACAGGGAGCCATCCAGGAGGATGTTATAGATGCTGGCTTGCCTGTCCAAGGAGCCACGGGTGGTGACATCAGCAAGTGTCCCTACTATGCTGCCTAAATGAGTAGATATTATACATCTCTTTGTATGCATCATGCTGCTATGAGGAACTGTTGTGAGGTTGTTGTTGTTAAGGTTCGTTTTTCTCTTTTTGTGCATCCAGCGGAGTCGAGTGGAACGGCATATGCCAGTCAACTCGTCATGGCTGTACTCCGACACCCAACGGGACAGGTTCTGTTTGCGACTTGGATGCTGCCCTGGCTGGATCGCTGCATGGTATCTGATGTGATCCCACCTCCAGCCTGTCATTTTGCTGCTGAGAGAGGGAAAGAGAGAGAGAGGGAAGAGGGAGGAGAAACATTGAAGGCAACTAGAATGACACGAACACACACAAACGCCCGATAATTTGTCCATCAACTTCTTGTGCTTAAATTTTTAATTAAAAATTTTAATTAAATAAAAAAATAAAAAATGCGCGCGCAACTCCTGCGCAATGGGCTTCTGCGCAGAATGTGCAGTGGGCTTCAGCGCAGGATGTGCGCAATGCGCTTCTGCGCAGAATGTGCGCAGTGGGCTTCTGCACATAGGCTTCTGCGCATAATGTGCAGTAGGCTTCTGCGCAGGATGTGCGCAATGCGCTTCTGCGCAGAATGTGCGCAGTGGGCTTCTGCGCAGGATGTGCGCAATGGGCTTCTGCGCAGAATGTGCGCAGTAGGCTTCTGCGCAGAATGTGCGCAATGGGTTTCTGCGCAGGATGATTTTTTTATTTGATTAATTTAATTAAAAATTTTAAATTTTAATATTTAATTAAAAAAATGTTATATTAATTTAATTTAATTTAAATTTTTTATATTTAATTTTGTCCTGATTTTTGTGAAGATCGGTCAAATGTGAAAGTGTTCAAGGGGTCTCGGGGGGCACCGTTAAGCCATTTTACTACGCCCATTGAAAATTCCTCCAGAATCCATACATTGTCACCACTCTCGACTTTTCTGCAAATTTTGGTAAGAATTGGAGCACGTTAAAGAATACAGTCGAGATGGCGAATTTCTCTTTTGAAATGTTAGGGACACACTGGTGCAACAGTTGTATCGCCCTAATCAAAATCCCCCCCACCCTCACCCATGAGTTCGGACCCAGCTCCTGTGTACACTGGTGTCCTGCTTCCACCCATTGCAGCGTAGTGGCGTGGGGCTGGCTCATCCCTTCTCCGCGCTGGATCAGTGGTAAATAATGCTGGTCTTCACAGGTGACTGACCTACGCAACCTTTAGCCGGGCCCCCCCACAGCAAATTGATGTGCTTGTGTGTGTGTGTATGGCCGCGGCGCTTCCCGGTTCTTCCCGGTTCTTCCCGGCAGCGGGCAATTTGCGCCCTAGGCAACCGCCTATGTCGCCTGTACCAGGATGTACTCCTCGTTCCTGATGTCTGAAGGGCACGGGCTTTTATTGTGAACGCCAAGCGGAAGTGCAGACCTTCACTTCCGCGGCTCACCGAGATTCCTCCAACATGGCGGCTGTTACGACACCAGCGGCTCCGGGACACACAGCTCAAGCCCCTCTGCCAGGGTTCGAGGACGGACCCCCGGTCATTGAGGGGTTCAACCCGTCCATCCTGACCAGGGACGAGACGTTCAAAGAGAAACTCTCGAGGAAAACCAAGGAGAACCCGTTCGTCCCCATAGGTGAGTTACACAAGTCACTGTCCTTCATCCTGCAGCCCGGTTGGATTGAACCACACAAACACACACAGCTGAGGTTTGTATGAAACGGTCTCAACCTGAGCTAACACCAGAGAAACTGGCTAAGCTGCTGCAGTGTGTGTGACAGAGAGTTGGTTCTCACACACAGATATATAAACTGTGTATGTGTGTCTGTGTGTTTATATAGCCTGTACATTAACTTACAAATTTCCTAAACATATATTTTAAAATTGTGATGCTGACTGGTCAAGACTGATTTGTGTAAAATGACCCTTTATTGTTGAGACCTGACTTTAAACTCTATACAGTTTTGGTGGTTTCCTTTATTTGAATAAGTCCAACCCAGACTTCACTTGTACTTGTACCAAAGGACAGTACAGTAGTATGTTAAGCCTTCATCTTCTCCCTGTATGTGACATTATTAGTTGCAGTAGGTGCTCACCACCTGTCAGTTTCTGTCTCTAATCTGCCACTTCCTGTTTGATCTCCAGGTTGTTTGGCAACGGCGGGAGCACTGATATTTGGACTCCGTTCCTTCCAACAAGGGAAGACCAGGCAGTCCCAGCTGCTGATGAGGGGACGTATCGCTGCTCAGGGATTCACTGTAGTTGCCATTATTATCGGTGTCTTTACCACGGCTCTGCGATCCAAGTAGCGGCGACCCCTTCCACACCTCGTGCCATTATTGATTTCATTTTACCACCACACTACTCGCAGAAAACCCCGGTCCAGCTCAGAGCCACTGAGCAAAGTATTGTTTTCAACATTGTATTTATGTTGTTTGAAAACAACTCATGGTGGTAAAATAATTTATTTCAGGATATAACTATGGACAAACTTAATACAATATGATTCTGACCTGACCAAGGAAGCGAGGATGATTTTTTTTATTTAACGATGCTATAATAGCACCAAAGCAAAATTACAAATAATATAAATGGTTTCTTGCTTCTTGCTCTTCTTGAATCACCACTAGAATTATCTATACAACACCTGACCTTCTTCTGATATATAAATGTAAATTTCAATCTGGTGTCCTGTGTGTTATTTACAATAAAACATCACACTCACAACGGTTGTCTGGGGACATCTATTTCTTAAACAAGTTATTTAAATTAATAAACAATCACTGTGGACATTTTATGTGAAGAGTTTTTATTTGATTGGCTGGGGTGAGCAGGTTAAAACATTAGGACTCCAGACAAAGACTGACCCAGTCTAAACGTCCACTTAAGAGTCTTGGACTCAATGAAAGTCATAGGATAGGGAGGGCTCCAAATAAAGATCTAGGAATGACACAGCACTTTGTGAAGTTACCTTATCTATGCAGAGGCATTCTGGTGGCTAGTTAAGTGTGACTCATGAAAATAAAACAAATCTGCATCGTGCCTTCAAAGAATAAGAACTAGACACAACTTGCTCCTGGGCACTTCTTGGTCCAATGATTGTGTTTTTTAACATTATGCTAAAACAAGTGTTTAAATTGAATCCAGCACTTTTAGCAGCACAGTCCAGGAGGGAGTCTGATAAAGTTCAGATGGATGTTGGCATTGGGCCACATGTAATTTTAGCTCCTCTCACACCAGTGGAACAAACTGGGATTCCAGTGACGACCTCCAGGGTGTTTTTGTTTGGCAAAAGTCAATAGCCGGTAAATATTTTTAAGTACAGATAAATTTAGGGGATCGTACTCAACTGTTTTATTTTCCAGTTCCCTGGTAACATTCACTTCTCCTGTCTTCATTAAGTCCAAATAGGCAACATGTGAAACAATGTGCAGACATCACTGCTGAAACTGACACCTCATTGACGGCTGTTTTAAAAAATATAAAACACATCGAGTGTGACACAAAATGGTGCATAAAACGTCTGCTGAGAAAACCGGTGAGATGAGAAAAATACCAAACAATGTTTAATGAAGTGAACTCTGGATAATTTCGATGCTAGAAGAGATCTTTGGTTGGATTTTTTTTTTTTTTGCCTAATTGAAGAAAGAAAAAAGCTTATGTAGGTGAAAGAGAAAAATATGCAATCTACTTTCATTTGGGTTATAAGAACAAATGTGAACAGAGCATTAGTTATGGTCGATGAGAGGCATAAGTGGTTACAATCTAATCCCTAACAGTGCTCAAATAATGTAACGCAAATTTATAAAAACTACTAAAACATGTGCATCCAAAATATTGGCAGAGACATGCAATAAAGTTGACCTAATAAAAATGTATAAGTTAAAAGGGAAGGAAAAGGCAAAAATGTTTAACTTACAGTAACAATATTTTCTCATGTAGTAGCAGTGAAAGAACTGATCAGCTAAAGGAGCAGTCCGTCTTCTCTCAGAGGGGTGAGGCTAAGTATAATTACTTCAATATAACAGGCATCGAGAAAAGCGGGATTTTGAGACGGTTATAAACATACCAGTAATCTTATGGAAAAGGGCGTACAAACTCTTTGTGGTGTGACGTGAGGTTAAAACTGGAAAAAAAAGGCAATGTTTCTCGAAGAAGGCGGCTCTCCCTGCGACCTCCTCTTTAGCGAACTAGAGGCGTCTGTTTGAGAGTGATGAGAACCGAGCGCATTCGAGAAACATCCTTCGCCTGTTTGTTGGTTTTGGGATTGAAGTCACAGAGGCGGGCCACTCGCTCCCATTCCGATCCCGGGCTGTCGCCGTCACTCTCGGCCAGGAAGGCCTCCTCCGATGCTCTGCGGGTGGGGGGGAAGACGAACGGAAGACATGAATGAGTTGCAGCCATTTTCAGAACAGTTTCTACAAAAGCAAACCTTTTCTGAGCCAAACATGGTTCTCCATCATGTGGACCCTGTGCATACGATCCACAATTATTTCATGCATTTCTTCATAACAATCAAACACTGATTGAGACACGTAAAATATTTGGAAATCAAATTGGAAAAAGCAAGAAATGCAAAATTAAACCTCCCCAAAAAATCAAACTGGTCATTTTGGTGTTCATGCATGCATTTGGATGAAAATCATATATTGATATGTTACAATAAACAACACTTAAAAGCGAAAGAACTCTAAACCTACACAAAGCCTATAACATCAGAGTTGGGCTGTTTGTAGAAAGCCTTGTCAGCAATCCTAGTACGCAGGCAAGGCCAAGTAAGCAGGGGAAAGACGGAGAGAGGAGAACAGGATCAGTGTCAAACAACAGGCAGTGAAAAGTTAGGGTCTGCATTAGAAGGATTACGTCAGCGGCTGAGAAACAATTCCAATGAGGTGGAAATGAAAATGGAAAAAGGTTTTAGATGTAATGAACTGTTGCAAATAAACAAGCTTGGGAAAAACAGGTCAGTGACACACGAATGCTCTCTGCCGTTTGCATTCTTTGCAGGTAGCAAGCTTCCCATTTTGTTTTCCATGCATTTTTAACTGTACTCAAATCTCGACTGATATCTGATCAGACGTTTGTCTCTCAGTGCTTTCACGGGCAGCAGAGGAAGAAACTAGCAAACACTAGAGAGCCATAGATGCAGAGTGATACCGTGCCAGACTTGGACAGAGTCTGTTGGAAAGTGTGAGAGAAGCACCGGTTAGCTCGGTGAAGAAAATGGGAAAAAAAGTCTGAGAAATAGTGTAAACATAATGTAAAACAGTGACTTCCGCTGACTTTAATGCTTTTAAACATGAAGCAGTTACATCATAAGAATCCCTCTGACATTTGATTCTTTGGTGCAGTAAGTACGCCCAACACATTTAAGTTTACAAAATATTTCAAAGTTCACCCAATACATAATCTTGTTGTCATGGTGATTTTGTATCCACACAGTGCAGATGACTTGACATATAATCAAAACCATTTTGAATGAGTTCTACTGAGAAAAATGACAATCTGCCCATACGGCACTTGGAATTGTGAAGCTGACAAGGCAGCGTTCCTGTAGCGATTATGGCCTCATCGGATCATAATGATAATCCAACTGTTCCATCTCTGCATGTTAACAGGGGGCATGTCAGACACTAACCTGTTGTTGGCCTTGTTCTTCTCCATCTGGTCGTTCTGGTGCACATGCCAGTCCTCCAGCTCCTTTTTGGCTTTCTCTCTCCACTCGGCCTCAGCGGCCTTGGATGCCGAGTCTGAGTGAGGGACGAGATGGCAGAGAGCAGAGTCGCCAGCAGAGGGGAGGACAGAGGAGGAGAACAAATGAATAATCAGACAGGGTAAGGATGCACACAACAAAATGTCACAGTCACTGTGACACATTACAGCTACAAACTAAGGCTACAAAGCCCTTACAAAGAAGAAACAATGAGTTTATAGCAATAAAACATGAGCAGAGATAAATAGATAGAGTTATTTTAACTATTAATCCGTATGAATAAGAGTCAATATCAATAATTTTAGAGAAATGTTCTAAAAAGGGATGAAGCAGGAGAACTAGTCCGAGTTCACCGGGCTCTGAAAGCAAAGGCTCGGTCAACCTGTGTAACAAGGTGAGACCTGGGATCAGCAGCAGGGCTCCATCCACAGATCATAGCAGTCTACAGCCTGTACCCGGGTCAATATATCTGAAAGGTGCTTTGGTGCAAGGCTATTTAAAGTGGGCAATAGAATTGTAAAATCAATAGGACATTTAACAGGGAGCCAGTGTGGGGAGGCAGGCACAGGGGTCATGTCTTTCTATCCCAGTGATGCGCCGGGCAGCGAGCATTAACTGAAGACCAGTAGACGGGCTGATTATTAACCCAGTGAAACCATGATTGCTCACCTAACACTTCAAGGCGTGTCTTCTGCTCCTCCCTCCACTTGCGTAAACTCTCCGGCTCTTGTCTCTGAATGTCCACCTGGGCGATGGCTGCATAGCTGTCTGTCGGGCCATTGGACTCCTTTAGGGACGAGAAACACTGACTCCATTACAAACTGGTCTGTGATTTAAATATTGCTTAGATCGGTAAATCCACCACACACACACAATATGAAAAAAAACAGGGAGAGTGAAACCAAGTATTTGATGGAGCACACAAACACACACATAGACACACAGACAGACTAACACACACATACACAGACAGACAGACTAACACACACACACACACACACACACACACACACACACACAGTGTCAGAGACAGGTTGAAGGTGTGTGGACTCTCTCACCTGAAACATGTCCCCATTCACTGTGGCAGACTCATCCTCGAAAGCGTCTGACATTGTGATGAGAAAACAAGGTTTACTGTTATTTAACGTTAATCTGGAATTCAGTTCAGCCGCCCTCCCTCGTCCCATGGGCTAACTGGTGTTAGATCTGGTGTCTGATCTGATCCTGTCACAGTTCACAATGAGAGAATGCAGCAGCACCTGTTTGACCGCTGATGTTGTCACTTCACAGGACTGGATTTTCCAGAATGGTGCTAACAGCTAGCTAACATCATTTAGCTGTGTTATAGCTACACGACCTCACGTTATTACATGCTGGTTAGTACAGTGTTGTAAAGGTGGTGGCCACAGCTTCACATGTCCAATGATTCAGATGATAAATCACAAGCATTTATTAACGCTATAGCTCTCACTATGCAAACAAACGCACCATGCTAGCTGGCTAAACCGCAGCTAACGTTGCGTTAGTTAAATCAATAAACAGACTGGACAGTGCAAAGTGACTGAACCACACGACTGCATCAACCAGTGATGATGTTATAAACACATTGTGACGGAACCATTGTTCGCCAACTCTTTTAGTTTAGCTTCAGTTCGCTGGTTTGCTTGCTAGCCGCGGCTGAGGTTAGCACAAACTTGCCATAGCTGGCCGGCTGAGGCTGAGGCTCGGGCGGCGCCGGCTCTGACTCCGGCTCCGGCTCCTGCTGCTGGTGGCCGTTGGCTCCTTCCAGTGCCCCGAACCCGTCTCCGTCGTCCTCTATCCCCGCGATCTCGCTCTCCTGTTGGGCCAGGAAAGCCGCGGCCGGGTCCTCTTCAGCAGCCGGTGGGGCTCCGTTGTCAGCCATCTTTCACAAAGTGTTTACAAGTTGCCCTGCGCCTGACAGGTTCGGCTAGCTAATGTCAAAGCCCCACGTTACAGATCGGTAACGTCAATTAAAAACTAGCTCAAGATGTACTATTTCCTCTCGGATATCAGTTATGTCAAGCAGCACAGGTAATGAAAGCGTCTGTATTAAACAATGACAGCTTCGAGCTGAGGCCTCACTGATGATTCATGATTTCTTCACTTGATCTGCTGATGATGAGGCAGAGAAGCACCCCGGGGTGCCAGCTCCCTTTAGTTGGGGTGTGTCTCCATCTGCTGGTCAACTGCTGCAACTCTTCTGTGTTACTACTACTAGTACAACTTATATTACTACTACTACTTATACTATTACTTATACTGCCACTACTACTACTAATAATAATACTAATATTAATAATAATTATCATCAGTGCCTTTTAAAAACGTCAACGTCTCTTCTCTACTCTTCTCATCTCATCACATACCAACCCACTGTCCATCCCTTTACTGGCTATACCAGCCCCTTGCACAGACTTTTACCTTTTACATTACATAATCTTATATATATATATATATATATATATATATATATATATATATATATATATATTGTTGTTTTATATTTATATATATATATTTTTGTACTATACACTCCAGCAGCACGTGAACACTTTCATACACTTTGACACTGACACAATTACATCATTGCGTTCTGTACCATAGGGTCGGACCCATTCATGTTCCTGTATCTGCAATGTTCTACCTATGTATATGTGTTTTATGTATGTATGTCGGTTAAGTGTATAAGCTACTGGATGACCTAAATTTCCGACGGGATTAATATCCATCTATCTATCTATCTATCTTACACACATACATCAATATTAACATTCAAAGACAATATTTATAACATTGACCCACAACCTCCATCATTAGCAAATTGTATGAATAAAATGCAGCTCTGCAAACAAATTGAACAACTGTTAAGCTGCCACTACTCGAGGATGATGCATAATGTTGTCTTTAATCTGATAAATACTGTGTGTCAGTTCTGTCAGTGGCATTGTGGTACATTCACAATATGGCAGAGTCACAGAGGCGGACCAGGTCATTATATATCTATAACCTAACTAACAACAATAGTAAAGTAATCCTATCTCTGCCCCAATAACATTCTCCATTGCAGATAAGAGTCTTGCATTGCTGAGTTACGTTCAATTATATCCAACATGTACATACATTTCAAAAGCATGTTAAAATATAACTTATGAGAAAGCGGCACTCAGCATTTGCACAATATTTGTTCCCACTTGTTCCACTTATTTTTTTCTATCTGGATGTTACCTCACCGCGGTTAAAAAAAGAGGAAGATTAAAATGTATCAGATATAGTGGATGAAAATGTGCTTAACATTACTGTTGTTGAATTTTTTTTTAAAATCAATATTTGAATGTATTTCAGATGTTCCGTCCACCACAGAGTTATACGGATTTAAATCAGATGTAAGAGGCTTTATTTTAAACATTATTTTATTATAATTTACAGAGATCGTGGTCTAGTATCACATGTTCTTTAATTATAACTCACAGGGATCGTGGTAAAGTATTATATAATGTTTTATTTTAACTTAAAGAGATGTTGGTAAAGTCTTACATAGAGCTCGTGTTAGAGTATAACATGGTATTAGATTATAACTCTTGGTAAAGTATTGCATGTTATGTTAATGCAGTATCTTCAAAATGAGGCCTCCCATGACTCCCACAGGGAGACGGATGTGTCACGTGACCTGTGACGTTTCCGCCGGGGCTCAGCTAAAAGACACTTTGAGGGAAGGAGGCTGCTGCTCACCAGGGATCCACGGAGGCTTCAAGGAAGTCCGAGAGCCAACCCGCTACTTACCCACTGAACTTCTTCTCCTCTACCGGCGCACCGAGACGAGATGTCCGGCGAACACACGGACGGAACGGAGGTAAGATTCCCCCCTCTGTCCCCGACGCGTTTGAATTGCATTCCTCCGTGAGTTAGTGTAACTTTTCCCTGTGTGAAGGCAACTTTCTCCTCCGCGGTGGGAGTCATTGAATGGGCTGTTCTGAGCTCCGCACTGTGCACGGTATAGCGTTGGCTACTTCAACCCGAGGCACCGGGAACTACTTTGTTAGAGCCCAGACTTTGTCTTTCTATTGACTTCTTTCTTCTTCCTCTGTTGTGTTGGCTGGTTATATCTCAGGCTTTGCGCTGTAATGCCGCTGATTCACCGCTCTCACCGTAGCCTTTAATTACCTGTTGCTAATTATTGTCTTGGACACTCTGGAGTCGTATAGAAGAAAACTACACAAGCTAATGGTTGTGTGCAGCAGCCGGGAAATAAAGAATCCTGCAATATCAGTGTGTTTGAGGAGAGTGGGCTGTTCAGCACTTCCTTCACAAAGTTCCCATAGATTCAGTGTGGGGACACCAGTGGGGTTTATAAATAGCCGGACCATAAGCAGGAATAGCGTCACTTGAATTAATACGAACGTACATACACAACAGAGCAGTTTATTTATATCTCTCCACTTGCTTACAGAGAGTAGTATTTTGAATTAACTGAAATACATCCGCACACACATACTGTTACTTCCATTATCTAAATATAATCAATTAAAAGTACGAATATAAACTGTTGACACAAGTGATACAACCTCCATTATCTGTTGCCATTATTGTTTTTTTTGCAATATTAGGATCTCAGGCAGTCTAACTTTATAACAGATTTTCTTAGATTCCTGGACTTAACACATGATACGGCATAATGACAGTAAACTAATCTAGTGAACCCTGTTGCTTATATGCTCTGGAAAGTTTTGACCCTAGTGCATCGACACAACAACATGGAAAGTCCTTTCTATTAGGATTTGCAGGTTTTATGGATGGGATCATTTGTGCTGCTTGGCTGGTTGCTTTTATAGCATTTGAGACATGAACCATTTCCCCCTCTTTCGCCCTCAATATGAGCTATAACCTCGTCCCTGGTTTATTTGACGTTGTCCTTGCAAAGTGAGGTCATTTGATGTTAATATGAAATAACTGCCGGTGTGGTTGCTCTGCGTTTCATGGCCTCCACAGAGAGAAGGTGGACGTCCATATTGGTTTAATTCAGCCGTGTCTGTCTGCTGCCTCTCTTGTGCACTCTATTCCTACGGCCTCCATATATCCATTTGGCTTTTATGTCGCCGGCGGTTGCCAGAATGTCGGGGTGGTTGACGTTACCTCTTCTCCGTCCTCCTTGGCCCCCCCCTTACCCCACCCCACCCCTGCGCTCTGTGACTCATGTGGGTGTTGGGCTGAAATAGTTTGGTGTAGTTTTACATTCCTTATATAGCCTCTGAGGAGCGAGGAGAGGCTAAGGCTTGCCTGTGTCACGGACGGTGTTCGGGGGGGGGGGGAGAGAGCAGGGTTTGCCAACGTTGAGGGAATCTGCTTGCCCTAGCTTACTGACTCTCTCTCTCTCCTCGCTGTCTCCCAGGTTTGGGCTAGTGGCCTGCCCTTGAGGACAAGGTAGGTTTTTTGCTTGGCGGCGTCTAAGGGTTTGCTGGCAGCGTGTGTCAGGAGGAGCAGTGACTGACACCTGGTAGGGCTGGGGCAGGAGGAGTCGGGGGTGCAGGTACAGGGGTCAGTAGCACAGCAATAAGGGCAAGTGACGTAGCCCCGGGTGTCAGGTTGCCTCGGGTTCTTAAAATTACCTGGTCATTTAGTGCCATGCCATCCACTGTCAATAAGTGGCTCTGGTGGGGGAAATCGTCCCACAGTGTCTTCATGGTTGAACCGTTGTACTAATTATGCAAAATATAGAAGATGTGCATGTTTTGGGAATTTGGGCCCATATTTGATTATAAGTAATTGTTGAATATCACTGTTGTTCTTATTGTCCTGGTGATTTATGACGCAGATGTTTCCTACAGCGCTCGGTCTGCATGGTAGCACACTTTGTTACACTCTGTACCGGGGCCTGGGTGTAAACGCTCCCCTCACATTATGATGCAAGGGGTGACAACCTATTAGTTAGCGCGTTGATAAATGTTTGAATGTTGTGTCCCAGCAGCTCCACTGGTATTTCAGTGTCTTGTACTTTATGCAAATGTCCCGTCGCAGAGTGAAATTGATTATTTCTGCCAAAGGAGGCCTTTAGTCTATTCATGCAACATGGTTATTCTTAAAACAGGACACGCGTTTGTGTTGGAGACAACTAGCAGTAGGCCGATTTTCATGTAATCATGATGTTTAGCTTTTGGCCTAATTAACACACAGTTTCGGCTGTGGCTGAGGCGTAGAGTGGTCGTCCTCCAACCGGGAGGTCGCGGTTCGATCCCAAGTCTGACCCATCTCCATGCCGATGTGTCCTTGGGCAAGATGCTAAACCCTGAATGGCCCCCCATAGAATAACTAAGTGCTGCGATTAGATGCACTGTATGAATGTGTGTGTGAATGGGTGAATGTAAAAAATTTACTGTAATCAAGACTAGAAAAGCGCTATATAAATAAAAAAACATACATAACCATTTCCTCCTTTCTCTCCCTCAAGGCTATGAATGTATACTCGGTGACCCTCAGCGGCCCGGCGCCTTGGGGCTTCAGGCTGCAGGGTGGCAAGGACTTCAGCATGCCCCTCACCGTGTCAAGGGTAAGAAACTTATTTTGTTTTCGGTGTCCACTTCAACTCCTACTACTCTGCCGCCTCCATCACCGTGGCCTCTTCACAACTTAGACCAGATTAGCGTTCGAGATCTTCCTGCAGAGTCGTTTAGGTCCGCACAAACTTCTGTGTGAAAAGCCAAGTCTTTGAAGAAGAGTGTTCAATACAAGCTCGGTCACCACATAATATCATCTCTCATTTGTTCGGCGTTGCATAGTAAAAGGGTTTTTCATTTTTCCTATCACTCTCATTTGATGCTGTGTATACCAACCCTTATCCAGTCGGTGTTAACGTGCAGCACCTTTGCATTGACATCATTCTCCGGTCACAGCGACTGGCTGTCATTAGTTTATTCCAGCGCTGTCCTACTCTCCATGTTCGGTCACTGCCTCTTCACTGAATGCATTTTCGAATAACTCTGTAAACTAACGTTGCTGTTGAGGAGAGCAGCAACCCACTTTCCAGGCCTTATAAGTGCAGTGCTGCTTTGCCTGACAAACACACAGCCTCACACTCGCAGTCGCACACGCGTGCGCACACAGAAAAATGCTTCCAACATTGCTGCCAGCTATTGCACACACAGATCTGGTATTTTATCATTCACTCTCTCCATTGGTCATTGTTTTATTGCTACCTTCGAGGCTGGTGTGATCTATTAATGCTAAACTGATTTGCATTTATTAATTCTGTCAAATATTTGCTGTGACCTATTTCAGAGATAATTGGGTGTTAATTGGATACTAAATATGGGTCGGTCTTGTTCTCAGCCAGACAAGGTTACCCCACAGTCATTCAAACACTGTAGCTAGGCCCTCTATCCTTTTGTCTCTTAGTTGTTACTGTCACACAGTTATAATTAGGGCTGGGCGATATGGCCACAAATCATATCAAGATAAAAAATGGCATACCAGTTGATATCAGTAGTTATCAAATTAACGTCGCATTATTATTTCTTTCTTTTAATTTTTGCTCCTGAGAGAAGTTTGTGGTTTTATACTCTTCTCTATGAGCAGAGAACGACAAACACTTAATAAACAGCAAAACATTTAACAAGTCTGAGGTTGATCAATTATGTTATATCTCCTTATTGTGATTGGACAATGCCTAAGCAATTTATCAATATGCAATGAGCCTTTGTTGTATTGCTATTGATGCAAATTGTATTGTGATAATGATTGATGTTGTTTTATTGCCCAGCCCTGGTTATAAAAGACGAAAAGCAGCAGTAAAGTCGTGAACTTTTGTGTGTTGCCTGGGATGGTTTGGTGTTCAGAGTATACAAGGTTTTGTAAGTAGCATCACACTGCGCACACTGTGAGTGTAATCCTGTGGTGAGGGCAGCAGTTATCACCTGCCTTGTCAGTACACGTCCTGTATCTGCTCTGCTCTCCGGCAGGCACAGCAGTCAGAAACACAATGTTTTCCTTGGATTCATGACAAGAAACATTTTCTTCTTCCCATAAAATAACAAACTTCATTTAACAAATGGGCCCCAGAACAAAACGGGGATTTTCGGCAGGGCACAGTGGCTGGCTTACAGGAATTTCCATCCAGACGCGGGCAAGGTGTACTGTAGGTGAAACGTCAGTGGGTGAGTCATTACTCGTAGGTGAATTATCTTGATTAATCAGCCGGTGCTAGGGTCCAGTTTTTCTGCAATCCAGGTACACCGGTTTGTGCTGATTAGTTTACTCTCTGAGAACAAAAACTAGAAGGGCACTTTGGGGCGTAGACCTCCGCGGAGGCCCAACAGTCCAGATTCAAACTCATTTAAATTCAATAGATCCAGATTTATTTGGGATCTGCTCCAAATTGCACAAACCAGACCATGAATTATTCACTGAGACATCAATGAAACTGTCTCAAAATGCAAAAATCTTCTAATGATGAGGAGTTAGGGAACACAATTATTGAATCCTCCCCTCCTGAACCAGATCTCCAACAACATTTAATGGCTTCTTCCCTGACCCACACTGCTTCCAAGTTTCGTGGTAGTTTTTGTGTAATCTGCTATACAACCTGCGACCAGGTTGGTTAAAGCAAATGGTGTAAGATTGATTGTCTCTCACAATCTGTAAAAAAGCAAAAACATATTTCTATGGCAGGAGCCTTAACAACCGGTCAGTGGCTAATATCTCTGTGGTTTGTTCCAGCAGCCCGTGCAGGCCTCGGGGTCCAGGAGTTATAAAGACGTGACAGGCTTTCTCTCTTTACCTTTCAGAGGCTGCCGGCCCTCCTCTAGGTTGTCATAAAAGCCTCGACAGTGAATCACACAGTCGCAGAGGATGAAAACAGCCCAACGAGGGGATGTAAACCTCCAAGATATACAGGATCCCTTAGTAACAGGAAGAAAAGTCAGGCGTGCACTCGCTGGGCTTAGATTGGATGAATTTAGTGGGTGGTCTTTTTTCGTTACTGGCTTGTAGCCGATGAGATAAGTATCTCAGCCCCAGACAGTCCGCTAAAAGCGATTACAGAATGACGAGCATGTGGAGTGACAGGACAAAAGCCTCAGTAAAATGCTGTGAGGCAAAGAGATTGTTAGTGATAACTGAGCAAAGATCAATGATCTAAGTGTTTTTGTAAAGATTACATGATAATTAGTGTGGTTTTCGAGGGGATTTATTTAGCGATCATTATTATTTAAAGAATCTGGGTTTGGTCTCATTGTGACACAATCAATAACATAATTTTCATTTATGTGCCTTGTATTTGAAGTACTTATAACTGGGGATTGTGATCAACTTGTATTGATTTGGACAGTTTTGGGTCTGTGACTTGTTACCTGGTGTGTCTGTGTGTGTATGTGTGTGTTCTTTAGTAAACGGTTTCTATGGTCTATGAATGCTCATGTTTCCTTCCTCCTCTGTCTGCGAGCCTGGAAAGCTACGCTTTCTCAGCATTCCTGAGATTTTTCTCGTGTCCACCCCGTCGCTGCCAGCAAACAATCCCCTGCCTCCTGTCTGTGTCCACTCTTCCACACTCACTCTCCTCGTCCATATGATCGACTCCCCCAAGTCCCTCTGTGATACTTTCCAGTGATTTCAGAGGATCGGAGATCAGGCCAAGAGAAACCATTAAGTCACTGTAAAAGGAAAAATAAATGTTTGACGTAACATAAATAGACCCATTTATTAACTGAAAAACATTTATTTGACAGTTTTGAGTATCACTCTTCCTTGGAAATTACCTATTGTCATTTTAGTTTAGTGCTTGTTTTAGAACTTCTATCCTGAAAACGGCCTTTCCTCATCCCATGAAGGGAAAAGGAAACTATAATAGATTAATCAAGAAAAGGCCCATTTCTCTGTTTAACTCAAATGTCTTTCTTTTTCATACTGACACGGTGATAGTGGTCACAACCCTACATGTCAATATACTTCACTTTGTGAGCTCCATCTCTATATCATGTTTGAACATGGGTTGGATGCTATTGTGCTTTGGTGAACATGCATGTCTATATGTCTCGGGAGTATATTGTTACCGGCATTTGAATTGTATTTAAAAGTGTTCAGACAGAACCAGCACAGTCTATGATATGATCACATATTTTCTGACTAGTATGAGTCACTTTCTAAAACAGTGGTTCCCAAAGCAGCAATTCTCCCGTGTGGCTGTGAGATACCATATTTGTTACAAACTCTGAAAAAATACATTTCTCCTGGTGAGTCATGAGGCGTTTAGCGACAGCATCAGCTACAGCAGTTCAGTTTACAGCACAACAGGACTTCTTTGGATTTCTTTATTCTGTGGGATAACGGGGGTCACTAGTCTTGAATGGCTTTTTTTGAGGTCATGGGCCGAAAGGTTTAGGAACCTCTTCTCTAAAACACAGGACATATCCCTCAACGCTGCTCCACCCTACCATCCTTTTAAAGAACCACATCTTTTTAATTCCTCACTTTCAGTTTTCAATAAAAGCCTTATCTTATAAATGTGTTGTTGGTGTGGAAATGCAAGCTTCAATAACCCTGATGATATTAACAATATTGTTTTTGAGTCCCGAAGGGACAGTCGACATTATACAGATGTTTTCCAAGAAAGAGTAGGACCTAGGGCATAATTTACAGGGGGTTGTTGTAACCCCTCCCCCTCTCCCCCATAATCAATCCAACCTGCACAACCCCCTCCAGTAGTCGCACTGAATGAAAAGTGTTGACTGTTATAGAACATTGTACAGCGGTTGGTTTTCTTGACTCATTTTGATTTGCTGCATGAACGAGGTTACAAATTTGGCTACTAGCTAGTTGATATAATCTGACATGTATGACCTATAAATGGTATTTATTGCTAAAGTAGAACAAGCGATCATTCATTAGTTATAAATAATCATTGAGCAGTATTTGATCATGTCATTTGACCTTAACCCCCCAACGTTCAACCCACAGTTACGCCCTTGAGTATTTCTAATCATGACTAGTAAAATCACAACCAAGTAATTGACTAAATGGAGGAAAATTCAAATGTAACTTTGTGTAACAGTTGTACCGACAGTAATAGTTTATAGAACTATATATGCTGTCTAGAGTACCTGATCCTCTGAGAGCTGTCTCACATTAATGGGTCAAACGAGGGTTAGACATGTGTCCAATAGGCCCCTAGTACTCTTTTCAGACCGACCTTGTTTTTGATATTGTTTTCTCTTTTGAAAGGACGGTGGCCCTCCTAAGTAAAACTGCATGTCTCTCCACATGTGCCAACATCTTGTTTCAACAGGAAAGGCATAACATTTAGGAAGCAAGATTTCTTCGGAAATCGGTTTCAGTTGAATGGGCCACAGTCGGGGGGGGCAGCCAGCTTTAAAAGAGCCCCTCTGAGGACTTCCTCCATATATCTGCCCCAGATCTTGTGCCACTGTGATTCCATAAACAATATGATACTATAACAGAGCCTCCTGAGCACCATCTGGTTTCTGTCGACAAACACGAGCTACGCCACTGAAATCAAATGTTTGGAGGAAATTGCAGGTGATGTCATGTCAATAAGCGAGGGGGGAGATTTGTGATCCTCTCACTGCCACCACAGCTGGATGTGTCAATGAGTCTTGTCTATGTTTGTCAGTGTCTTTGTCTTGACTTGTAAGCCATCTGTTGCTTCATCAGTGGTGTACTCTTAAGCATGGCCTCACTCACGTACAAACTCAGTGAAAAGAGGCCTTGTTGTTTGAGGGTGGAATTAATAATTCAGTCCTCTACTGATGGATTGCCTGCGGGGGGCATTTCTTCTGTGGCTCTTTAGGCATGAATGCCTCATGTTGTGATCAGTGCAGCACTGTTTTAAGGTGAGTTAGTGCGAGGTGTTCCACTGCGGTCGTTACGGGGCAGCCTCATGCTTGCAGGTTTGGTTTTCCATTTCTCAGAGGGATATTTATGGCTTTGCATCAGCTGTGCTGTGTGAGTGATGTAAGGACAGACTGTCTCTCGGCCCCCAAATAGCCATGGAAAGAATAAAAGTGAGCTGGTGCAGGGTTACAAGTTCAGTATATCCACAGCTGTAGATAAACTCTAGTGCGTTATTGGTTTCTCCAAAGAGAAGAGAATCCAGCGGAGAGTGGGTATGAGGCCCTGGCTCACCTGTAGGGACCGCCACAGAATCACTTCAGAAGTGAATTCAAAATGTGTGTTTTTGAAAAGTTGGCTAATTCTTTGAAATTTGAGCTCACCAGAGCAGCCCTGCTGCTGCGCTCTGCCAAAAAGCCTTGAAACAGGTGAAGATGGTAACCCAGTCATTCTGTATTCGGTTGTTCAGACATAACGGCATCTGTTTAAAATTAGGTCCAAATCACATTTGCACAAAATATTTTAAGACAGGATGAGGCTGAGTCTTGATTATTTACATGCACCAGAGGAACTGACTCGGCTACGAGATGTTATCATACATCACGGCTGCCCCTTCATGTTCTATGTGTGGTTGTTGTGAGGACTAGCACAGCGCGTTGCATTCAAGAACATGTTTTCCACTGTCCTTCGCTGTATTGACAAACTGCTGGGGGAGGTGTAAGGTTTCTGCCGGCCCCCCACCAACCAAAGGACTGAGCGCAGCAACTTTAACTGCTGCCTTCTCAAGTGAGGGAGCAGCTGCGCTGTGAACCTGAGCCAGGAGCACAGGTGTTTGTGTCCATCAGTAACTCCACTCACACAGACACACACACGCACATATACAATCTGCAGTCTCCCTGGCTTCTTATACTTTTCCTTTCCTCACCTTTGCATTAGCGGTCAACAAGTAGGTAAACGTGTGGGTGATGTGTTAGGCCATGAGCCTCCAGAGCTGCTTCAGTTATTCTGCGAGTCTGTGAAGCTCTATCAGAGAGATGACACCATTCTTCAATAAAAAAATGTCATTCCTCTATTGTTTTGATGAAAGCAGTTGCTTTAAAATCTATGCTCAGTGGGATTAGATCAGTGATCCTTTTATACTCGGTACAACAACATTTAAAAGACTTTTCCTCCAATCATTTATTCAGATTTTCACTTTAGTTCTTGTCTGTTTTATCAAAGTCCCCACTTCAAGATAAGCCTCGACCAGCTGTTTTTGCAAAGTGCAATTCTCATTAAACACTTCTTTGATTCTTCTTTAAATGCTGCTGATTTCTGTCCACATTCCAGCATGGGCATCTATTACTGCACTATCTTGTAATATTTTAAGTCCTTAATTTTTTATGTAGATTAAAGACTGTTTGTTGAGTTACCATTTAACAAGTACAGCTCCCTCGGGGTTTGCGATGCCGCTTCTCTAGCTCCAACTAATGGGATATTCTGTTGTTTAAAGCAAAAAAATAATTGTCCTGTTTTTTGAAAATGGACAAGGTGCTCACGTTTTATTAGCCTGTATGCTAGTAAACCTCGCTGGCACTGTGCCAGGCCGTGCCCCCCTTTAAGAATATATCACATGTGTCCGTATCATTGTTGTTTTCCTCCAGTGGAAGCTGTTGAAACTCTCTGAAGTTCCTTTTTTAAATTGGAGGAATTATTTCTTTTTTAACCCTTCTAATTGCTTCCAGTGAGTGCAAATCAAAGGCAATTAAAGTGGTGTTTGAACTCGGCTGTGAAATAAGGGTAGCCTGCATCGCCTCCGAGGAATGCTTTCCCCCCCTATTTTTATCTCTGCCGTGTTTTGATTCGAGGCAGCCTCCAACTAAGTCGTCTTTCAGAGGCGCAGAGTCGCTTCTCTCAACCTGAGCTGTCATCGTTTTTTCACAGGGCACACTTCCTCCCCGCTCACGCAAGTGTTTATGTTTAATGTACGGAAATCAAAGTGGCAAGTGTGATAGCTTAGCTGAACGTGGCAGAAAACTATTGATTGAACCGCTGAGTCCTCTGAGCTTTTGATGAGCTAACGTTTGCAGGGATCCGTGACATCAGAGACTAATCCTAATAGGGTTTTTGCCCGAAATCCCAGAACTCGCTCCCTTATCTGATGCCCAACACTTTGTACTCCACTTATCTCAGAGTTTGACACAAGTCTAGAGTTTTATTAAGCCGCACGGGCAAGCTGACTAAGCCCTAACTAAACACGATGTGGCATTGCCTCTGTGTATATTGGCGTTTTTAGAGCTCACGGCAGACAGTGTCACACGTGTGTTTAAAAACCATTACTACCTGTACAGGCTAAGTTCTGTCTGTGTGTCACAAGACCGCACCCTGCTTGGCTCTGACTCAGTACGTCTGCATTCGGTGTCAGCGTGAGAGAATGATGTCAGTCGTCAGTGACACAGGTCAATGACTTACCTGTCTCGATTTGGGGGGGGGGGTGGATAGAGGATGTTTTGTTCCAGTAAATGATGTGACTCTGTGTAACATATGGTTTGTGTCTGCGGCTTTCACGAGTTGCATCTGCAGTAAATTATATGCTGATGACATCATGATGACATGTTATGCCTGTTCCTGGTAGTGTTGAGTGAAATCTCTCGACGGGGCCGTCACGCCCAGACACACAGACTCCCTGAGCTGATTATTAACTGTGATTAACAGTCGTTTCTGGGCATTTTTTGGTATTCTATATCTTTGTTTTGAGCTTCTCTTATCTGTATGATGGAAAGGTTTGTAATGCAGTTTTTTAAAGTTTGGATTTGAAATATGTGTATATTTAGATATATCTAATATATCATTATATATGTGTATATATCACTGACTGACTAGGATAACAAAACAATAGTGAAATGGAGGAAAAGCATCAAAAGTTATATATTTTTTTCAAATAATTATTTTATTTCTAACATTTCTTTACAGAAAAACAACTCAACCGCTTTCAATGACATTTTGTGTAGGAACTCAAAATGACCTAAAGAAAAAAACAGTTAAAGTTCAAGTCTCATCTAGTTGTGTGTTCGACCAATTCCTCGAGCATCATCTGTGTATTTTTATAAACAGTAAAATTATACTTTTGCCCTTGGAGCTTCTACCACTCAGTCTCCACCTCCCCAAACACATCTCCCTAACATCTGGTTTCTGTTTTCTTTCCCTCCAGCTGACCCCGGGCGGGAAGGCCGCTCAGGCTGGTGTCGGTGTCGGCGACTGGGTGGTGTCCATTGGCGACACCAACGCGGAGGACATGACCCACGTGGAGGCGCAGAACCAGATTAGAGCAGCAACAGACTCCCTCATCCTAACTCTCAGCAAGTAAGTCACCTGGTGGCGTCTGAAGGATTCTACAAGCCTCCATTTGAGCTTGGTCAGCAGCATAAATCACCACAAAGCACACGTCCTCCTTTTTCCTTACTTTGAGAAAAATGAGATGGCATAATGTCCTTGAGTTGCGGCCCAGTATGACAGATAGTTGCAAAATACGTATGAGTTACCATCTTGCACTTTCCATTATCTTACTGTCCTGATGCTTGCCTTAGTTTTAGATTTGGATCTTGCTCAAATATCTGCTCATGGGTCAAAACCGTGCCAGAAAAATTGCTTTAAAAAGTAAATATTTCTGTAGGGGAGGTTTTTTGTTTTTTAATCCTTTTTGTCTCTGTCTAATACAGAAGTAAACGGGTTGTTTCAAAAACCACTGAACAAATTTGAGTGGAATCTGACCTAATATCTTTCCATAAAGTTCATTCACAATTTTAACACGCATTGATTTAATTTTTGTGCACTCTGTGTACAAATTTGATCCACTGAACTGTAACAGTGCAAAACATATTGAGGTCTGTTGCTGGGTTTTCTGTTTATAAAATGCTCTTTTGGTACAAACGCTTGCCAAAGTCTTGCTGGGCGGTGCCTGGTTTAAACAAATTGCAGTGCATTTTGCAATTGGAACCACACTCATGAGACAAGTGCACTTATTAACCCAATAAATGACCGATTTGTGCTTGTAGGGGCAATTTTTAACAAGTTTAACAGCGATAATATGGCAGTCAAGGAGTCCTAGGATCATCACTGTACGTTTCTTGACAGCAGTTCAAATCAGGTTTAAAACCTCTCGACATTATTATTTATTAAAGTAATAAGAAGATCGGTGAAGCTGCGAGATCTTAATTTCTTTCTAGCTCAGTACTGGTTTGTGATCAGGTGTGAGACCGTTTACACAGGAACCCATGGGAACCTATACTTTAGCTTTATAATGATATAAGAGAAACAGTTCCTTTTAGATTAAAACATTCTGTTGTTCAGTGTGTGCCAGCAAAATCTATTTTCAAATTTAAATTGAATTCTCGCTGGATAACCTTCATACCTGCTCGCACAACAGCTGCCAGAAATTCCTGACTGATAAAGTATCTCCGTAGACTACAAGCCAAATGTTTCATCACAGGCTTAATTACAGGAAAAAGATCCCCCTCCCAGAGAAACGCAGAACATAACCATCCAAGAGCCCAAAGCCTTCGGAAGACGAGAAGCTATTGACTCGCTAAGTAATAAAGATGTGCCTCGCTGCCGTCATGGGACTCATTTTGATTCTGTGATACTCATAAGTGTAGAGGTTGTGATCACAGCTGTAACTGAGCTATTGTCACTTCCAGTTCATTTTGTAGTTGCCTGCCAGGAGACTCAGCTGTTAAGTTCCTGACAAATGTTCTTTGTTCACTTGGTTTGTCGAGTCAGAAGAGCCAGATGTCTTTTCTGTTACTTTCCAGATGAAAACGGAGCCAGAGCGAAAAAATGAAATAGTCTCAGATTTAGAGAGAGATCGGAGAGAGCGGTCCCCTCCTCCCTCATTCACGCAGAATGGATTTCTCTGCTCGCGTCACTAAATCCAGCCGATCCACAACTTCATGTTTCGTTTTTCTAAATATTTTTATTAAGCTTTTCACAACTAGAGACCTGGGAGACAGGAAGTCGATTAAGCTCCAGACGAATAATCTTTCTGGTCTCTTTTTAATCAAAAATGCCAGACATTGGCCGGCTCCTCAGAAGTGGGGATTTTCTTTGTCATACACGAGAGGGAGGTGAAAATAATCGGCAGATAAATCTATAATGAAAAGTAGTTCTTACTTGCAGGCCCAGCATAAAATCAATGTCAAAGAGAACAGATGAGTGTTGGTATTGAAATCAATACCTGAGACATAATGTGTTCTGCTAAAGGAGCAAAGATTAAGCTATTTTATCAGTTTTGTTCAGTTGGAAAAGCGAGAGAATAATGGAGGAAAAGGAGAGAGAAGTATGTGGAGGGGGAGGAAAGTACAGAGAATGTTAAACTTAGCAGAATCACTGTCTTACGTCCACTGTAATCTTTTGTGTAATTTGTAGTTTAACGTCACTAATTATTGCAGCAGGTTATTTTAGGTAACATTTTAAAAACATCCGTCTCTTTCCGAGCAAAGAGCTGCATTTCACCCGTTGTATCTCCATAACGCCAAAACACATTGCTGATGTTGCACATTTTCCCCTGCAGATAGAGGTCACACACTACTCTCCGACCTACTAAATGCCTTAAAAGGAGTGTGAGGGAGAGCGAGGGAGCCGCAAACTCCCGGGTTGGAGTTTGAGAGAGAGAGAGAGAGAGAGAGAGGGGAGGAAAAGTGAAAGGGGAAGAGTTAGAAAAAAGCAACGGTGAGAATTTTGTCGGGTTTGTGGCAAACAGGGGATAAGAACCGAGCAAAGTGACGACATGCTGAGGGATTCGATGAGCTTCAGTATATGAGCCAGATGTGCCCCCCCACCCCCACAAAAATAGAAGATTTATGGCTTAAATTGTTGTTTCTGCACATTTAAATGCACAAGTCCTACATCTATTTAATCCAAGAATGTGTTTTATTGTTCTTTCACCTTTCACACGCAGTGAGTGGTGTAATATTTTGATAGTCCTGTAATAAACCCGGCGTGTTTACTTAACTGCGGCCGTACTGTTCCAGCTCTCTGCGGTTTGCCTCCTCTATTTCTCATCTCCTTGTGGAGTCCAGGGATGGTAAACATTTCACATTCTTCCACCCCCGCCCTCTCCCATTGTTGCCTGCGTTGTAAGACAAGCAAACATTGTGTCCCCGTTACACTTATCAGAGAGGAGCTATTGTCAGTTTTATTCACTCGTATCTTGGCTGCCATCCACGGCTTCCTTTATGTCAAGAGAGGAGGACAGCTGCACAGCGATGAGCCGAGGTGCCATTGTTTGCTTTAGTGCCTCATTTTGTTCAAATCCAATGATCGTGGTCTGGATAGTTGTGGTTGGAGGTTTGATTATATTCGCGGTGTGTGCGATGGTGTTAATGGTGCCGTGGGAGTTCTCATTCCTGTAGAGAAACTTCACGTTTTATCTGAAATCAGCTCAAAGCCCAACATGCATCATCTGAACTAAGTGACCCGTGAAATGAGGCAGGAAATGATCTCATACGGCGCTCATATTCCGTTTCAGCGCAGGTCAAACTTATTCCATGCTGCAGTGACTTAATCAGTTCCGTGTTTGCTCATTTAAGCTCGGTTTGCCAGAATAAATACAGAGATGGAACAGCTGTCGTACACATTCCTCATATCCCCCGATTTCAGCGGTGACTCATCAAATTGTTGGGTAAGGCGAGTCGGAGCGCTGCGAGTGTCACATTTATCTGTCTTCCCAGAAATGTGACGTGCACAGACATGTCAGTGATCCTCTGCTCCTCTTCTCTGGATCTGCCCTCTCATCATCCGGTCTGTAAAGGAAGCACTGTTTTGTGTGTGAGGCCGTGCTCTGAAACAATGAGGGCGACAGCAGGAAACCTGGTGCAGCTTTGTGTAGAATGTACAAACTGTGGTCAGGGGACGGTGGTGCTTTATGTTTGGTTGCATCAGCAGCCAACACCACTGTAAACCTTTTTAAGTATATTTGATTTTTTTTAACCATCTGCTGTGCTGCTCCAGCCAGCAAGGGCACTGAGATAATGTCAGTCGTGGGATTAGAGCAGTGATCATCACTGGGCCACCTGCGGTATGATATTAGCTGGGTAGTGGTTCATATGCAGCTAAGAAAAGTAGTGCATTTTAGAGGGTGCATAATGAGAGGAGAGCAAACTTCAGTGATTCTATGACCTGATTCTTTTCGCACATTATTTCTGTCTTTGTTTTGTCTGCTGATTAGCATAACCGCTGAGATATGAGCAGACAGGGAGCTGGCTGCAGACGGTGGGGTCCAGGGGGCGTTGAAACACAAGTGATATCAGCAAACATGTCCAGTTTGAACCCAATTATCTTAACCACAAGTTCAGATATAAAAACAAAGGTGCAGGTTTAACCCAAACTTGATATGTTTTCAGTGCAAGACTAGTTTTTATTTCTTGGACGAGTGTAGGGGATATTTTGTGTGTTTTCTTTCTATCTGGCGTCTCTGAGTAGTTCAGATAAGTGGGTTTAACTGGACTTTAAAACCGGTGTGATCACTTGTTTTCAAAACCCATAATAAAACTGTCTCAAGCATTTAGCGTAGAGACTGAAACTCCCTGTTTTGAAGTCAAAGCATGCAGGTTTTCTCCAAACTTCAACAAAAAGACACAGCCTGTAAATTATAGTGGGGTCCAAAGGTCTGTCACCACTTTCCTCTTTTGGATCCCATATCTCCTCTCTCTGTTTGAAGGAGCAGGATTACACAAAAACTACGCATCTGATTTCCATCAAACTTTGTGAAAGGGCGGGGGTTTGACCCAAGACAGAATCCATATAGTTATGATGCAGATTCTGATTAAGGGTTTGATCCAGGATTATTTATTTTTTCTTCACTTTTTGTAGGATCGCGTTTTTCAAATTTTTTATTGATCTTTCAGAGAATAATTCCTGGATCTAGATGAAACAAGCCAAACTGATATTATCAGTGTGTGCGGTGTGTGTGCTGATCCGGGTACAAATCTGGATCGAGTGAACTTGAATGTGGTTTGATAAGAGGACTATATTCACTCCACTGACCAAGTGGTGAAGTAGCATTCTCCAGTTTGTAGTCTCTATTTTATTTATTTGATGTATTTTCTCATTGTTGGTCTTGAAGTTTCAATTAATTACAAACAATCCTTATATTAGGAGGCTGTGTGAAAAATAACTTTTCCTTTGACTGAAACATTGCAAACTTTGGTGATTTAGAAATCGCCGTCTGTATATTCAGACTGTGACGTAAACTTCTTCCAGATGATTTTAATGAAACCATGTTTTAATTACGGTTCTTTTCTCTCCACAGAGCTTACAAAGCAGGTGGAGACCAGAAGGTAAGACTATAATTGCCACTTGGATGCTTTTTGCATGGTCTGCTACTGAACTACAGGGAAATGTAATTAAATCTGAAACTTCCTTTTTAATCATTGTCCACCACTGGCCTCACCAGTGTGTTGTGTCACCGGGTGTTTAAATCCATCTGATTCACCTGTCAAGCTCACACAGAGTCTGTGTGCCGTGCATTAGCTAAGCACCAGTGAGTTGCTAAATGAGATGTTTGCTGGATGGAGTGTGTCGTGAATCTTCTTTTGAAATTCCCTGCAGTGTGTTTTTGTAATGCCTTGCACAATCCCTGATAGCAGATGAATACTGATTCTTTGAGCTCCACTGCCAAACCCTCTGGAGAGTTCCGTGCCCAGCTGATTACAGTCTGAATGGCACAGTGGTGTCGGGAACTGCTTTGTGCTGCACGCTGTTCTAGTGAAACAGCTGGAATATAATGCTCTCACAAAGTCAATGTTCCATTTTAGTAGGTGTTCCTGCAGACTGGGCATAATGCTCAGTGTGGCATCTCATTAGTGAGTCATGTCAATCAAATATGACAATTTCTCACCTTGAACATTTCGTTTTGGGGTTTTTTTACCAGCAGCCGCAGATTACTTTGGCCAGTCCCTGGCCGGCGGCCAACACAAATAAAATGGCTGTGTTCACACTTCTTACGCACTTGTGCAGAGAAAAGCCTGCAGGCTTTGACAGAGCCGCTCCTGCAGCACAGAGTAATCATGAGAAAATATTGGGCTGCACGGGAAGCTTTCTTAACGTACCGCTTGGGATTGTGCAACAGCAGAAGGAACTTTTACTGTGTGTCAGAAATGTCTAACTGCATGTTGTGCACTGTGCTGCATTGTCTCCCTCTCCCACACCCTCATAGGACTCGCTTGCTCCGGCTTCTGTTCAGCCAAAGTACTCCTTTGCCCCCAGCACAGCCATTAACAAGATGGCGAGGCCATTTACAGCAGGTGGTGTTAGTGCCAACTCAGGACCTTCTATTAAACCTGTTGCCTACTCGCCCAAACTTAACACGCCTTGCTCGCAGGGCCGTGCCAGTATGCAGCAGCCACAGAATGGGTAGGTGGATGAATAAACACTCTTACCTTCTGAACCACAATGTGACTGATGTGGTTTTAATGGTATTTTTGACATCTCATTATTCTGGTTTTACACTAAAGGGAAAATAACCCCGTTGGGATTCCCAAACTGCATTACGTCAGGAACTGACTTCAATCACGGCTGCAGCGTGCTGCCAAAAGGCTGTCACTGATTTTAAGAAGCATTACAGATGAGAACAAAGACAAATTAAACATAACAAATGCTGAGATCCAGTTAATCGACCCAATCTATGAAAATTAGTAAGACGAAAAGCACATGTCGGCTGTTTTATTACCTTGTGCTGTTGTTCTCACCAGCAGTACCAGTAACCAGACGCCGACCACAGAACCATTCAGTCAAAATGGACGAGGCTGTTGACCTTTTGTCAAAAACAGATCCACACTATCTTGTTTATCATAGTTTGGTTCAGACAGATATTGTACTGTCTTCCTCAACACTGGATTTTATCAGATGACACAAGCTGTTTTTACAGAGATTAGACGTGTTGATCATCACTCACACATTTCTGGTCTCGTAAAATGAGTTTTATTCTCACTCTGCGGGTGAATATCTTTTGACGCTGCAGAAGTTGTCATTTATTTTTGTAAATATAGATTTATTTTCCATCAAACCTCCCCCTCTAATCCCCATCATCCTCACGGTCTCTGAGAAATTAATCATCTCTCGCAAAACAATCAACCTTTTTATAACTGATTTCCTATTTCAACAGATTTGTTATTTACTGGCTGTGATTTTTACCTCTATCTTATACAAATTGCAGAATTGATTACTTTCAAATCCATGGCAATAATTTAGAACTCGATCGGCACCAAACTGGCAGGGAAATAAAAAAACATTCTGTAAATACCACAACATCATTTTCAATAATAGCAATATAACCAAAGTCAAATATATATAAATAAAATGGTTATGCGTCGTGCACATCGAGGAGGTATAACACGTAACTGATCTACCACAGATCTGTAAATATATTTTCTGTTAGTGATTCTCTGAGCTGGAGCAAAAATCTGTCTTAAAGCTCTAAAGAAATAATAACGTGGCATTTATCGTGGTAATTATCGATATGAAAATATTTTATCTTGATGTGATTTTTGGCCATTATTATTATTATTTTCATTGTTAGTCATGTTTTGTCTCCAGTTTCTCTTTTTGAAGAAGTAACATCAGAGTAGTAATGGAAAATCTTGGTGGATGATTTTAGGACCTGAAAGCTGGAACTGAATAATCACTGAAATACATTTGATTTGCCCCAAGTTAAACTGATTTCTCACCAGCTCTGAGCTTGAGTCCCTCATGTAAACTTCTGCTCTGTTGTGTTGAAAAAAAAAAACGGAATCTTTGATGCAGCTTCAAAAGTTTCACTTTGAAAATTTTCTTGATCAACTTGGCTTGTGACCTCTGCTTGTAAATGTAAAAAAGTAACTTGGTTCGAAAGATGATTTTAAAGATGCAATAATTTCTGCTGTGCATTAAAAAATGGACCCAACTCTTGCAGCTATAATTATGAAAGAGATAAACGGCAGTATCCTCCAGTTTTATTTTACCACTCAATTTTTCAGATTTTACAAGGATTGCAGGACATATTTTAAAGGATCCTCAAACTGGCTCTATATGTCATGACACGGTCTTCAGGAATAGGTCCGTCTGGCTCCTGTAATTTGGGTCATGGTGGTGGTCGGACTGCAGCCATTGGTGAGATGTGGTCTGTTGCCGTTTTTAGCCCGGCTCATAAATTCTGCCAGGTTCCCACACAGCCTTTACGGCCCCGTCGCTGGATTATTTAAGCAGCCTCACTCGCTTACCCCAGGAGAGGCGTCACATGCTCGTGAAGTTTCTCTGCAGATGGCGCGGACGCATTCCCCAGGCCTTCTTTGAAAAGAATGCAGCCTAATTAAAAGTGTCAGCCGGGTTTGATGAAGACATTGTTGGATTTCCTCCGACCGTAAACAGTTTGCTGCAAACGGCGTATGACTAATATGTCCAGACGGGTGGCATTGAAACAGGTTTTGTGTGATGTTGTTTGTGCAGAGCTTATTCCGACATCATAAGAGGTCTCTGCCGTGGCATTTGTGGGAGGAAAATTAGACAAACTGCAGAGACACACAAATCAGGCAAAAGGGCTTTTTTGGCAAACGCACAGGGATTTACATAACACTGACAAGGATTTGGGCACATGGGCGAGAGGAGCAGAACGGCGAAGGTTTTGTGCCAAATGTCGGGAGTCATTTTGGGTCAGGGGGACAATAGAAGGTTTGACAGGCTGACAATCCTCTCTCTCACTGTCTCACTGAGCTGTTTGACAGTGACAGCATGTCTCGTGTCACCTCCTGCTTGTTTGTTTTGCATCCTGCAGTATTTTTTAATCTTCTGCTGTGTAAAACCTCTGTCATATATTGACGTGTTCTGTTTCTCATTTAACCCCAAACTGAACTCCTTCTCCTTCCTCCTCTGTTTTTTTCACTCCTCTCTTTTAACTCTGCAGATGGAAACTCTTGACAAGTTAGTATATTTCTTTGCCTTTTTTAATTGTTTTTCAAACTTGACCATGATTTCCATCCTTTATCGTAGTGTTTCCCAACCTTTTTCTGTTGTGACCTGTTGAAACAAAGCAGTGTAAAGCCTGTTGTGGACCATCCTCAGGTTTGGCACAACTGCTCTGGTGGCTACATCCAAACTACAACGATTTCTTTAGAAAACAGTTTTTTTTAAACTAAAACCCTATTTCTCAACACATGTTTTGCTCCACATCAGTTTCAAGTCCTTTCCATACTAACTTGCCAATAATAATATATCACCTGACTGCTCACTTACACTGGTCATGCGTGTGCTGGTGTAAATAGGAATTCTTCTTCTTTTAATTAATTAACCATGTTGCGTTCCACACTGGTAGCCGAGGCTTATGCCAGTTGTTTTCTCCTGGTGAAGTGAGTTACTTGGACATTTTTTCCAAACGTCTCCGTTTCTGTCATTCCAGATAAAAAAAATAGCCCCTGAGTTTTCAATCTAAAATGGGTTGAGCAGGGTTTCCGAACTCTGGAGTAGTGTGGACGCCACGCGTATCCGTAGCAGAGTTGTGTTTTTCACACAAACACATGGTAGTAGGGATGTAGCCTTAGAATCCATTTCACCATTTGCAGTTGCCATCTCACCAGTGTGGACAGGCTTAAATGATACACAGGCCAGAATTATACAGATATATATATATATATATATAACATCTAATAAGATAAAATCCATCTCTAATATTTGCTTGCCATCTGTTCTTTGTCTTTCCTCTGCTAACTCCATACATTCTTTGTTTGATCTGTGGTCCACTCTACAGGGGTGAAGCTACTTACTATGACGATATGTACCTAGACTCCAAGTAAGGGGCAGCTGCATGCAGGCTTGTTTGACAGCTCAGTAGTTTATTATGGCCGGGCTCATAATGACGAGAGGAAAGTGCTGATGCTCTCGTGTATAGTCAATGATTGGATTTACAGAACAAAGATGCCAGGTCGTTAAAATGAGATCCATCTTTCATCCTCTACCTGCTTTTTGACGAACGCATGCTGCAGTTCACCTACAAATGTGTTGGGCAGAAAAAAGCTTGAAATGAAAAGCTGTGCTGCTTCTTGAGTTGTTTAGCACAATCAAAGCTTTAGTGTGTAGTAAAAGTCGTCCACAATCAAGGCTAGATGCTGTAATCCTGACAGTTTTTTGCCAATTGATTTTAATGACCATTATAAATACAGTTTCTAATGTGTTAATGTCCATTTATGAGTCTACAGTGTGCCCATGAGAAATCTAAGTAATGGCCATCCATTAGCTTGCTTATTGCGTGACTGTGATACTGAGCATTACTCTTAGGTATTGCATGATGTGCTTGGGGTGTCCTCTATTTCCAAGGTCACTTGATTAGTTGTGTGAGTAGGTGGTCCCTTGATGGGGTTGTGTTAACTGGCCTGCCGTGTGCTGCTGCTGGGTGTGTGTGTGCAGGCACGGCCTCAGGGTGGACAACATGGCCTGTTTTATCCCCAACGACCGCAGCAAGAAGAGGCTGATTCAGGACACTGAGGACTGGCAGCCCCGCACCGGCACCACCCAGTCCCGCTCCTTCCGCATCCTGGCCCAGCTAACAGGCACCGACTTCAGTAAGTCAGGACTGAGTCCTGCAAAGTGACATTGCAGAGAGGGAGGCCTATGAGTGAGCTGTTGATTTGATCATAGTCACTGTCAGAGTGAGCGACACAGCAAAGGTGGATTACACAGGGGGACTAGTTTTCAGCTGTGGAGAGGGGTCTCCACTGTCAGGTGGCTCTTACTTTTCCAGGACTGTAATCAGTCTGAAAAATCAACTGCACGTCTACATGTTGATCATCTGTGTAGGAGCCACCTGTTCATGTAATGATTGTTATTTGTATAGGCTCAACTGGCTGTTTGTCGGTTAGAAAGGCAGAAGTAGGTGTGTGTCAACTTTTGTCAGCAAGACATGATGCTGATGTGTGTCTCTCTCCTGGATCTCTCAGTGCAGGACCCAGATGATGAAAACATGAAGAGGTCCAGGTAAAAACTGGACTTTGATCCGTTGTGTGTTTGTGTGGAAGCTTGAGTTTGAGTCTTATTTTGATTTATATCTCTTCTTCTACATTTGAGATAGTTGTGTCTTGCTGTTGAAATATTGCTGCTTTAAACACTGGCGTTTGTGGTGTGATTTGAATTTACTTTACTTTGCATCATTAGTACAAGAATCAGCTCTGTGACAAATTAAATCATTTATATTAACATTTGAAGAGATATTCCAGCTTATTTGCTTTCATGCTGAAAGTTGGATGAGAAAATGTATAAACACTGGGCAAAATATCAATATTGTTAAAAATATAATTTATTCAATAGATTTGTAAAATGTTTTGAAATTTTTTGTGATTCTCTGCTCATAAAGAAGAGTTTAAAAACAAAACCTTCATTCAGGGGCAAACAATCTTTAAACTTAAAAGAAATAATCAAGTAACATTTATGTTGATAATTATAGATATCGACTCGTATGAACATTTTTTATATTTGTGAGATTTGGCTCACAGTTAGCATCCAGTTAGTATAGCATAAAGACTTGGAACAGAGTTCTATAGCTTGTCTTTCGTCATGTTTCTCTCGCCAAGAAAGCAAAAACATTTAACTATTCCTTGAATTCACTTTAGAATTGACCTCTTAACCCATCTTAGCTTTTCTGTTCCTGTGTTGTTTCACCTGCTTCATCCCTTCTGATACTATTTCACCTTTTTGTGCACTTTACTCCACTTCCTGCTCTCTCCTGCTCTTCTTTTTCTTTCTAATTCCTCCTCTCCCCTACAATCTATTTCCTTCCTGTCTATCTCTGTTTCATATCTCTGTTGCTTGGGGCAGGGAAAAGTTCCTCACCGAGATTCAGAGTCCCCGCTATGCCCGGCTGAGAGATTGGCACCACGACAGGTCTGCCCGTGCCCTCAATATCAAATCCTGAGCGACACCCCAGAGGCCATGGGATGCCGAGCCCGGCCAGAGCCTGCTAGCGATAGACACACCGCAAACGACTACGTGACAAAGACGACGGAGGTAGCTGACCGTCAAATGGCAGTTGACAAATTCGCCTCTCCGATAACAGATGGGGGTGAAAAAAAGATGTTTGGGGAAATAAAGATAAAGCAAAGTAATATTACAAGAAACGTAGCCTAGTTCACAAAGCCCAAAGTGGAACCTTGCATACTGAGCCTAAGTGGAAGATCTCCCTCTGAATGTCTGACTTGATGATTGTTGACAACACTGTGGACCGCTGTGTCTGTAGACCTATTTTCCAATTCACACCGCGTTACTCGGAGTCAACGAGTGGGGAGGTGGGAAGGGGGTCTCAGCGGTGGGAAGCACATTTCTGTTTGTTAATTCTTCTTTTGATTTTGTGGTTCATACCCTCTTTTGATCCTTTTGTCTCTCTCTCTCTCGCTCTCTCTCTCTCTCTGCCTGCTTCCATTTACTGAGTTCTTCATCTTTTAGAGTTTTCATTTCTGATCCCCTCATCTTGTAGACTTCTCCAACCATTTAAAAAGAAAAGGAAGATAAATCTGTACCTTTCTTTCCTGCTGTCATCAAAAAAATATATAAAAACACCTGAAAACAGAAACTCTTGCTTCTTTGTCCTTTTCTCATGTGTTTCCGTTCTTCTTGTTTATTCTTATTTTCCCACTTTCCTTATTCACCTGTTGTACAGAACAAAAATGATTATGTAGAAACAGGCTTTTCCCTGCTATTCATGGAGTTCTGAATTAATGGGGTGTCCTCTCAAAGATCACGGTTCAAGGTTTATTTTTATTGCCTCAGAGAGAAAATTGTTGGGTAGTCGGGCATAAAAACAACAAATGAGCACACACACGCATGAAGTAATACACATTCCCGAAGTGCACAATGTGCACATCGGAAAAATAAAGCCTTTAGTCTGTTGCAATTGCCTGAAATAAAAAAAAAACGAAAGAGTATTTAAAACCTAATGAAAATACCAATATTTTATATTTAGAGCTCAGCTGAGCAGTGAAAGTAAAATGGTCAGACAGCTCTGTACAAAACATTGAAAATCACCAAATCTGATGTCATAAAATGTCATAAAACATTTGATGGTCAGATATTTACACGGATATAAAACTGTATAAAAAGACGGCTGTGAACTATTCAGACACCCTCCCCGTGGACACTGCACAAAATGTACCATGGCTCTTTGGTGTCCAGGAGAAAAACAAGGGCTGGTTTCTATTTACAAGGTGATTTAACTTAATGGTTTGTGATGGAAACATGGGATCAGGAACTCGGCAGATGAAGCTTGGAACCAACAAAAACCTGAGCTGACGGGAGTGAATGAGAAATGTCTGTCACATCGTGTGAATAAGTGATGATCAGAGCAGCAAGAGTAGACTAAAATTGTTGTTTGAATTTAAGTTTAAGTTGCCTGTGTTAAAATGAGAAATGTGGAGCATCTTCTTAAGTTATACTTAATTATAGGTTTCACAAATAATGAAATACTTAATCTTTTGGCTAATTTCCACCAAATTATCGTAAATATCAGGACTTTCAGTAGATTGGGCAGGAAACTGTATATTCTGAAGAAAGAAATTTAATTTATTGTGGGGGACAGAATGTTTGGTAGTGGTCGAGGCTATCGTCGGTTACATCTTTGATATTCAGGGATTTGATGTTGCTCAAAATACAATGAGATTGGTTAAACTCCGGTGATCACGAGTTGTCCTTGCCGCTTATTCCCCCCCAAAAAAGTTGTGTATTTTCATAATATTAAGGCTTTTACTCATTAAATTAGGACTTTATTTTCATAATACTACGAAATGCTTTCCTCATAAAATTATAACAATGTTCTTGTAATATTATTCTGTTGTAAAAAGGGGAAGCGTGGGTTGAAAATGCAAACTAGGAGCAGCTTAGAATGTTATTGGTAACTAACTGCTAATTAGTGATATCACATAACTACCTAAATAGGCGAAATCTATTTTGTAGCAATCAGTCAATCCAAAGGGTGTTTATCCAGGACAGCATCAGCACATGCTTAATGTCAGATTTAGAAAATTAGCACCAATCGACCATGACAACCATGTGTAGGAATTTCAGCAGTAACAATAATATGATGATGGGAAACAAAGAAAATGTAATAGTTTGTAAAAAAAAAAAAAGGGAGATGTATCACTTTAAACATGGTGCATGTAAAAAGAGTCTGCAGCCTCTGCACATGTTTTCTTCACATAATGTGCCTTGTAAACAATAAGGAGCGATGAATGACAGAAAGAGCTTGTTAATTAAAACCCGAGCAGTCTGTAGCACACAGGCTCCCTCTGCTCTCCAGGACGCGTGCCACCATTCTCTGACATCTGCCTCCAGTTGTCACAGTCGGGCTCCTGTTTGCATCATCGTTACCGTCTCACTGTGGAGGGTGACACATGTCAGAGGCTTCTTGCTCCGGCTGAAATCAAAAACCTGCTCCCTTCTTTCTGCCGGCTGCTGAGCCACCAACAAACTCTCTGCTTTCTTCCCTGCTCAGTTTGATGCATCCCAAAGGGGACGAGGCCCCGAATAGAAAAAAGAAAAAATCATAGGTGTAAAGAGTGAACAGAAAATGTCAAGGAAATGTTCCATGGGGTGCTGTGTGGAACGTCTGTGATGCAGGAATTGTGCACCTGCAACACTGGGCCTCTCGCTGAGCGTACGGGGGGGGGAGGAGGAGGAGGAGGAGGAGGAGGAGGAGGAGGAGGAGGAGGTTGAAAGCGTTGAAAATGTCAAGCAGACATGATCCGGCTGCTCCGGGTGGGAACAAGCAGCTGTAGAGGATGTTCTCCAATTTGCACCTGCAACCTTCAGCAGTGAGGCGCAGCCAAACAAACGTCTCAGAGGTGAGCGTGAGAAGTCAGAGCCACCGGCCGTGTTGTGATGTAGGGCAGCATGGCAGGGGAGCGTAGCCGGGGGGGGCAGCAGACCCAGTGTTGACCAGGATGTTGTGTTGTGAGTTGTTAGGTGGCGCTCCAGGAGGCAGGAATGGGTGGAGGGCAGCTGACCTTGGGTCTGTGAGTCAAACAGGCTATAACAGGTTTGTTCTGTCCTTTGTTTGCCCTGAGCTCCCTCTCATCCAGGCTCCTTTTGTTCCTTTCTCTGCTCTGCTATAGTTTCAATCCTAAAATCCATCTTTAATGGGGGTCTTACCTGCCTAGGATTGAACTTCCTCTCTCCGTCACCAGCCCTGCAAGCCATCTTCCTGCTATTGCAGGGGGATTTATTGCCCTTTTATTATTCAGAATATGCTGTTTGGAAAGCAGCAGAGATGGTTTGGTTGGATGCCTCCCAGATGTGTTTCTGTAACTTCTCCTCCCTCCGTAAGGTTTTGTGTTTACTGTTTTGTGTTTTAATTGATAGGCGGATAGAACCCGACACAGGCGGCGCTATAGAACAACGCTGCTGCGGCGTGATCCACTTCACATCTTCCCCTTCTTCCTTTGCAAATGAGGAAGGATTTCATCATCTTTCATTAGTGTATTGTAGATGGCACAGTTGATGATGTAAACATGATCGATGCCTAAGGCGCTGTTATATTTTTTTTTCCCAAGATGAGACGCCTCCAGAGCTCACTGACTTGGTTCAGAAGTTGTTTTTCAATCTCAGTCGGGGTTTGAAGATTTTCTGAATATGGTGACGCTTGCTGCGGGTAACATAACTTTCAGATGTAGGAGCCGCTCTTCATTGCTACACTACGCTCACACGCAGGCTTGAAGTGAAACTATTTTGCATTCAACTCTGATGAGGTTTTTCTTTCCTAACTTTGCCTGTGATGACGTCAATCAATCCGAGACGATGAGCAGGTTTCCTTCTGCTCACATAATACGAGTAAGACGTGTTTATCAGATCCACACCTTCATATCCTCTGTTCAGTATCCGATTAGTTTTCTCCAAAGATTTGTATTATCAGATAAAATGGACTTCAGAGACAAATAGTCCATTGTGTCTTTAGAAAAATTCTGCTGAAATGATGTCATGAAAGCAGCTTATCTTGGCACAGCAGGTGAGATGAGATGATGCCATCCTGTTGATTCTGGAGCCCAACCATTACATCAGTTTTCATATCAGTAAACATGTGACAGTAATACCTGCATGCAGGCCAATGATGTGAGACGTTTGAAAGAAATACATGCAGGTATTACTTTCACATGATATGAAAAGATTGACTTAACAGAATGAACAATGCAGAAAAAATTTGCATTAATCACATTTGAAGGAAGAAATTATGTTCACCCTCCTTAATAAGTCGCGATTTGGTTTGTTTCCTTTTCATACATAATTATTAATGATAAAGTTTATGGTTAAACTGTAAAACTTCTTGCCTCGATTACTTTTCTTTGTCTCAATGGTTTGATCTAAACATTTTAGAAATAATTACCTCTACCAAAGTGGATTTTTTGTATTTTTTATTTGTAAGTGAGATTGTAGTAAAATAACTGGATTTGACTTGGGTCAGGAAATGCAGCCATTACATTTTGGTTTGGAACTAGATCCAGGATTTCTTTTTACTTTCTTACACATTGTGAGAGTTTTTTAAAAACCTTGTTCACTGTTTTCTCAGGTGATAATTAATGATCTCACTGAAAAAATCTGCCGCATTTATTGATATGAATGTTTGAATTTGGTGCAGTTTTATCAAATTTGAGGGGACTGTTGGTCCTGGCGGAGGTATGCGCTCTTTAGTACTATTCTATTTATAATCTATCATCTATTTGCCGATTTAAAAAAACAACACATTTATATCTTTATTTTAGATGTTTTACTCAATAATATTGGTATCAACATTGACTCACACAAATTCATATTGTTCTGGCTCTAGTGGACACTAATTAATATTAATGATGATGATGTTGCCTTTAATTGTTCATACAAAACATTATCTGTGGCACAACATAATGGAGGCAGTCATGGCCGCTGATCTCCAACATGATGCTCATGCATTGAGTAGTGTGCGTGCGTGTGTGTGTGTGTGTGTGTGAGATGTGCCCTTTTCTAATTAGTCATTTTCTCCCCACAGCCTTGAGCCAACTCCTTCACCTGCCAAGGCCCAGGCAGCAGATAAACCAGATGGTGAGTTTCTGCTGATGCATAAAAAGAAGCCCAGCACAGGTTGTGTTAATAGATTCTTATTAAGTGTCAATACATGAGCAGCGGCAGCAACAACATGACAGGCAAAACGGACACAGCAGCCATCATGCATATTACATAAAGAGTCCCCTTCCTTTTGTGAAATTATTCCAAGTCGCAGCCAAGTTTCTCCCCCGTGTCCTAATTCCAAAACAAATCACTGTGCTTCCTCTGGCTCAGGCTCAAAGACCACAGCTGCGGTGGCGGGCAGCTCAGGTCCCTCCTGTCGACCACCCTGGGTCACCGACCGTAATTTCGCAGACCGCTTTCGCCCGGACAAGACCAGCACTGTCGTGACCCAGCACCAGCAGCCGGCCCAGCCGACACCGATGCAGAGCCGCAGCTCCATCCTGCAGGCGGCGCAGCATGGACCTGAGGACAGTGGGAGGACCCCGCTCTGTGGGGCCTGCAACAAAATCATCAGGTATAGGATGAAACAAACATATCTACGCTGACAGTTTGATTGATACATTTTTTGGGAATAAAGTCTAATCAGTGTTTGCTCCTTTCAAAGTTCTATTAAAGAAATGACACATCAGTGAAGACTGTTAATATAAACAGTGACAGACTGTGTGTCTGCAGAAAATGAAGTCAGTCATTGTAATTAACGGTTAGGAGACGTCTTGTTATCACTGGAGACGAGCATTACGCTGGCTTTAAATCAGTTAAATCTCATTTCACACATTTCTCAGATAACAGAGAAATCTGGGTTCTTATTCTGGTCGATGTTCCGAACAGAGACGATTTATTTTCCAACAAAGGACGGCACAAAGTCGGTAGAATTAAAAAGGTCTCTCAGCTTTGGGTCACAAAGGGAGCGTTGTACCTCGGTGGGAGTTGTTAGCCTTGGGTTGAGCTGATGTTTCCATTGTAGCTCTGTTGAGTTCATTCAACCTTTATTTTCTCCTCAGAAATGCATTTACAACACAGCTGAGTACAGGAAACATTTCCAAGATACCAAGAAAACACAAAGACATAAATATGTATTAGTCAATACATGAACTTTCATTTGAAACAAATGAAGCGATTAAAAGAAAAACACTTGAAGGTAAAAATAGGTATAGAAGCTAAATAAAAAGGGTTGAGCTTTAGATTTCTATGTATGTTATTCCATGCAGCAGATCCAACCTTGGCATATGGATGGATGAATGGTTGTTATTACCAGTAGTGAATCTTAAAGCTATTTAGCAGATTGAAAAATTAAATTGATTTGTTGTGTGTGTGTGTGTGTGTGTGTTTTTCAGGGGTCGGTACCTGGTGGCACTGGGACGTTCTTGGCACCCGGAGGAATTCACTTGCTCGCAGTGTAAGGCGGTCCTGGATGAGGGGGGCTTCCATGAGGAGAGAGGGTCCGTCTACTGCACCAAGTGCCACGATAATCGATATGCTCCCAACTGTGCCAAGTGCAAAAAGAAGATCACCGGGGTAAGAGCGGCTTTATCGCATCCAAACATACAAACTGGAGACATTTTACACCTGAATTTGTTCAGCTTCAGAGCTGAGACTCTGGGATTTTTTTCTGGCTGTGTCTCCACTTTCCGGTACAATACATTTCTCTCCTTCTCAGGAAATCATGCATGCCCTGAAGATGACGTACCATGTTGAGTGTTTCAAGTGTGCAGCCTGCAAGACTGCCATCAGGAACCAAGCTTTTTACATGGAGGAGGGCGAACCCTACTGTGAGAGAGGTGAGAGACTGAGCTGTGGCAGTTGAGCAGCCTGAATAAAAATGACAAATTGTCTTGCTTAACAACTGGAATAAGAACTAAAAAATGATAGAAAAGAGGGCTAGAAGAAAAAGCAGCAGCAGATGGGTGTGTATTGTATGTGTTGAGTATTTTGACTTTGTCATATTTTGTTTCATGCTTTTGTCGTGTCGAGCATGAGGTGCGATGTCCTTCGAGAGTAAATTCAGATTGATAAATATGTTTTCAGTCTGCTCTTCCCAAGCAAACTAATTGCGTGCAAACTGTCAAATCCAACAATAAATGTCAGTGATGGCAATAATGTAGATCTAGAGTAATAACAATCAGTATTTATTGAAAACAATAATCTTGCGTCTCGAGTCGTCTCTGAACGTTCAGTAGGAGCGTGTTTTCGCTCAAGGTCCCTCGCTCGTGTAATCAAATAATACAACGATCAAAGAGATGAAGGAGTCGTCATGGTGAAACTCATCCGCTTCACATAAAAAGGAAACATGATTATTCAGGTTGTTTCAGGAACAAGAACAGAGGGAAAACTCTGCGGTTAGCAACAATAGAACGGACAGGTTTAGTAATCTACTCAGAAAACCGTGCTTAAAGATAATACTTAAGTAAGTGACATCCCACCACACAGCATTCAGTTTGTGATTGAACTTGTGTGATGAAAGATTCTTTTTACATTAAATGGATGCACACTGCAGAAACTCTATGACTTGGCTATGCATTTTGTGATTTTGTGATTAAAAAGCAACAACCTCACCGGGGGTTTCTCCATCTCTAGGTTTGTCATTTTTCTTCCATCAAACTATTTGTAAAACAAACAGCACGTCTGTATTATTCCTGGGTTCTGTCACCGGCCGACATCGTGAATCTCTCGGCGCGCACCGCAGTCAATCATAAAGTGTGATGTTTTCATCTGCTGTAATCTATTTAGCTCCACTTTACGTCATACATCTCTCTATTGGATTTTATGAATGGCGTGCGCTCTTCTATTATGCTGTAAATGATTTAGCGAGGCGCCGCTCTTCTCACTCACTTCTGAGGCCCTGGCGCCGTTTCGCCGCTTCATCAGAGGCGACGCCAGAATCGGAGCAACCGCACTCCGCCTAATGCCTGTAGCTCTGATAAACATTCTGCTGCCTCAGCATCTTTCAGGGGATTGTGTGGCTCTCACCCACTCGCTCTTGAGAAGCTGCATTATAACCTGACACATTCCCCCAGAGATCCTGTAATGAAAGAGACTAGCAAATCCAGTTAAGTATCTGGAGCAATTTCCCCCTCGTCCTAATCCCGGCCCTCCACTCTGGAAAGGCACTCGTGTACAGTAGGTGGGCAAAAAAGAGGTAAACACCAAATGGCCAATGAGGAGAGAGGAGAACCAACGTGTGTGTGTGTGTGTGTGTGTGTGTGTGTGGTATCGCTCAACTTCAAGATGAAAAGCCTGAAGTTCTCTTAAAAGATGAAAGAGGAGGAAACCTGTGTGGCACTCTGTGCTTCAGAACGTGTGAGAAGTGTTAAGTGATGTTTACATATACGCAGAGAGGTCGAGGAGGAGGCTTGACCAGATTTTCGAGTGTGATAAAAGCTTGTTTCGAATTTATTTCACTCTGATGGAATTTATTCTGATCCCTCACTGCTCACCAACCTCTCCTCTCCCTCCACTGCCCTCTCTCTCTTTCTCCAGACTACGAGAAGATGTTTGGCACCAAATGCCACGGCTGTGACTTTAAGATTGATGCCGGGGATCGCTTTCTGGAGGCCTTGGGCTACAGCTGGCACGATACCTGCTTTGTCTGTGCTGTAAGTCATTTTGATTGATACGGCTACCCGTCGGCCTCTCTTTTTGTGTGTGTCCCCCCCCCCCCCCCCCATGTGTCCCAACACAGTACCACCTGAAAATCTGCCTCCATCTCTGGACCCCCGAGCTTCACCTCCCCCCTCTGTCTTTCTCTTTGAACCTGTCCCCTGCACTCTATCACCTTCTCCGTCTCTCTCATTCTTTGTGAAAGCAAACGCTGTCAGGTAAATAATATGTGGCTGCTTTGGCCGAGTAGGAAACTCAGTAAATTCACATCGACAATGTTGAGGTCTGATATCTGCTCTGCACTGGTTTTCAAATCTGTCCGTCCGTGTGTCTGTCTTCTTTCATCTTTTTAAAGCTCTGCCAAATCAACCTGGAGGGGAAGACGTTCTACTCGAAGAAGGATAAGCCCCTGTGCAAAGGCCATGCTTTCGCTCCAGTGTGAGAGATGAAGCTTCATCTTCAGAGGAAGGAACACTTCTCTCTCTCTCTCTCTCTCTCTCTCTCTCTCCTCCCGCCTCTCTACCCCTCTCCAGCCTCTGGCTCAATCGCTCTCACTCCACATCTCCTCTTCGCCAGCACCACACCTTGTTCAAGTCGAGTCTAATTCTCTACCCTGCGGACTGTTTCTACATTTGAGGCTTAACGCCAGCGCCACATACTGTTACATTAGCGAGACACTTCAAATGGCCCTGCCTGTAATGCTGAGTAGTGCAACTGGAAGTAGTCGAGGGAATAGTTCATATCATGTCACAAACCTGTTGACGTCAGAGTCAGTGTAGAAAGTTGAATGTAGGCAAAGTGCAGCTGCAGTTCACGGAGAGTCCCTCAACGCATCTAATCTGATCCTCGTTCAGTCGGCAGTGAGATCACGTCGGTGTCTTCTGAGTTGGAGGAGTCATTTAGCGTCTAATGATTTCACATATTGCAGTAATGACCCATCACTGCTCGGCGTGGAGAGGTAGTGGCCCCCGCTCGGGACCCTGGCCCACTCACTGAGTCTCACCACAGTGCCTATTATCATAATGGAGGTCCAGTGGTGCAGAACCGAGGGGGTGTCCCATTTCTGCTTGACTGGACCTCTTCACAAAAGCACTAACTGCTGAACTTATCACCCTAGCTCTGGCTAATCAGCGAAAATACTGCAAGTTATAGATTTAATTTGAGTCGTATAATAATCCTTAATTGATCTGTGTGGGCGATGGAGGGGGGGGGGGCTGATATTGTATTTTAATTTTTCACTCTGTTAAAGCAAAGAGCTTCAAAGCTTTGAAATCTTTTATAAGACATTTTAATATAAGGAGAAAAAAGATCATATGGTGTTTGTCCATCATGTTTCTATGTTTTCTATTGTGATTCTTTCAAGCCATTGTTGAATATGTATTTATATTCCTTCAGAATGGCCCTGTAAGTGTTGTTTGTTTTGTAGTTTCAAATAAAATTGTTTAGTATTCCAATGTGCTGCGGCAGAACACTCTGGGTGGAAGTGTGTTTTGGAGTTCATCTTCTTTTTACTATTTTTTGAATCGACCAATGTTTTGCTCTTAATAACACCTGCTCCCTAACTACAGGATAATTGACTTTTCATGTCTTTTGCGTTGTGAGGACAAGAAGTGCGTTTTACAAAAAAATCTAGCTCCACACAAACAGATTCTTTTTTTGCTGTCACAAAGACTCTAGTGAATTTCTTTAGTGTAGGAAGGAAATGAATTTAACATAGACATGCGTATGTTCATGATGAACGGAGACATTTAATCATTTGATAAGTCTTATACAAGTCATTTGACTTATTTGCTTTCTTACCAACAGTTAGCGAGGTGACTAGAGACTGGAAACAAGGGGACATGTCTGACACTCTATATTAATTAATGTATGAGATCACCAACACAGGATATTTAATTTGTTTACATTTTTCAAGAACAGATGGAAGATGGATGGGTGGTTGTGAAATTGTGGATTAATTGGAGCTGCTTACTCATAATTGAGAACCTTGTTCATTTAACCAGTGTAAACGCTGGACTGAAGCACTGGCCAGGTGATAAAATCGATGTTTGACAAGAATTATTTACAATTTGAAACCAACAACCTTTCAAATCACTCGTTTGTTCTTAAATGTCTGATCTAATAATACGGATGGGATTGAATGATCCACCTTGTTTCTCATCCTTATGTGATGCTACTCAAACAGCTTCCTGGCTCCAGCTCAGTGGTTCCTAATGTGACGATTGGGGGGAAAAAATCCAAGGGTTAACATTAACTAATCTAATATATGGCAGTAGATTGTGAAATAGTACATACTTTTACCTCATCGCATTAAAATTATACAAATAAAATTATGAGATAGAAACAGAAATTGTGTAAGCAGTGAAATTCTTTCTTTATCTGACCTGACACTTGGGATGAATTATCTTAAACTCTAGTTCACCGGCTGGATTTTTCCCACACTTACCTCTTTCTCCTGTAACCACTTACACGGAGTCAGCACACAGCCATGTTTAGGTTAACGAGTTGAGGGAAGCTGTTGGATGGAGTGAAGCCCACATACTGTAAATAAAGATGGACGACATGATGACGCCCAAAAAGTGAAGTCTTGATCGCCCCCTAGCAGCTGACTGTAGTGAAATCCACAAACTCCACTTTCTCCATGTTAAGGATGGATCATGAGCCAAACTAAAGGGTAAAAATACTCAAGTACATTTTCAACATCTTAAGTACTACTTATCACAACGGTTAATTCATGCAGTAAGTTTGGTATTAGTTTGATTTTTGATTATTTAAAAAACAGGTTGAAACTAATTGACAGCTGAGAGTGATTTACAATTGGTCAGGCATATATCTTGGCTTCTGGTTGTCTCTTTATTCACGGTCTATGGTCAAGAGCTGGAAAAATCTACGTATAGATTTTTTTTTTGGTGTCAGCTCAATGTCACATCTCATCATATGTAACCTGTGAAATGGAATCTCAAGCAGAAAATGTTGTGGCTCTAGTGTTTCCCCCCCACAATGTTAAACTATTCCCTTAAAAATGTTTTCTCCTGTTGATGTTGATGTTGACTGTTGGTCCTAAGTAAGACTCTTTACAAAGTAAGTGTGTATTTCATTTTTCAAGCAAAAGATCCAGTCCTTCATTTAACAATATATAATTTATTTACAACAATTTCAGGTTGAATTACTATACATACCTTTCTGAAATGTCATAGATAGATATATATATACATAAGGCCAAGTAAATACTTGAAAGCACTTAGAAACGAATTTCCAAAATTCTACCCACAAATCCATATCATTGTCCAAAAAAGTACAGGAAAGCTCCCTCAGCAGAAGTTTCCCCATTGCCACAAAAGTTTTGACAACAATTTACACTGACGATAAGGAACACAAAAGGTCAAAAAAACAAAACAAATAATAAAAACCATAAAAGGATTATACAATTGCATAAGCGCTGTGGCATGTAATAAATACAGCATTTTTGACTTGCAGAAAAGGCAAGGAAACATTGAATCAAGGAACTTAATAGAAAAACCATTCACAAGTACGGACGTCTAATGTTTTAGTTCACAAAAGAAAACAGTTCAGTCAGAGTGACAGGGAGGTATGCACACACACAATCACACACATTCACACGCGTTCTTGACACTGTGATGCAAAAAGTACAGTTGGGAGACGTTTCCTTCTGCTACACAGGTGAAATGATAAAGCCTTTAAACAAACCTCGTGTTTTACTGACACTGAACTATCAGACCCGGGTTTCATTATGAAGGGAACAAGTTGTCGGACAACTCAGATGCGGCGATAGATGCAAAACATCCCGGTGGCTGGTGAACTACATTACTGGAAATGTGCTTAGACAACACATCCAAGCCGAGTACAGGGGCGATAACATTTCACCCACAGACTGTAAAACTGCCGTGGCTCATCTTAACATGCTGCGTCAACACCGGCCCGTCGGTGTCCGAGAAACCGATTCTCTCTCCGTCCACGCAGCCACCACCGGGCGTTAAGTCTCGTCTCCACCTCATCTGCAAATGCTCACACTTAGAGAAACCATAGAAATAGACCAAGGCAATGTAAGCACGAACAGAACGTGTATAGAAACTCCTGGACAACAGTCTCTAAAACCCTTAACACTGCAAAACTTCTTCACTGCTAGATCGCCAAAGAACAGTATATAGGCAAACACGTCACGGTTTAGACTTGACAAATGCTGCGCCAGTTAAGTGTCTTTTTTTTGGCTTTATATTAAAATATAATTTACATTTCTTTACAAAGTGGTCAAATAAACGGACACACATCACCGCTCGGAACAGACAGCATTAAGTTTGCCTCAAGACAAAAGCGAGGAGAGTAGATCAAAGCAATGACTCCATAGTGACTAGTTTCAGAAGAGACAGCAACTCGGACTTGTTCTCTACTAGCGGCAGGTAAGACGACGCTGAAACGATATCTGAATGGATACAACGCGAGGATGTAGTGGCCTCAAACGATACTCAGAAAACTTTGGTTACCAATTCTGCTGATATACATTATGCAAAGTGACAGCACAGGGCTGGTATAGAAAAAGTATTTACATATCACACGCGACGATGATCCATTTCAACATGAAAAGAGTCATTTATTAAGGTGGTATCACAATTCGATCTGAAAGGGGCTTGATTCAAAGGTTTGGTAATAGAAATAAGAAAAAGAAAAGGGTGGATGGTAGCTCTACATCGAAAAAAACAATGCAGCGATTTGTAAAAAGTGTCGCAGGTCGAGAGGAGGCGTGTTTGATGTGGTTAAAAAGAGAAGGTTGAGGATTGTGCAGGTGCCGAGATGTCGTATAAAAACAAAACGGGGGGGGAACTTCTAGAAGTGGAAAAACAGACGCGCTCCGTTAAAGGGGAAACAGAAATGTACATTCCAAATATCTGACAATCATAAAAGTGGCTCCAGGTCAGTGTTAAAGATTGAAGCCGCAGGAGCTGGTGGGATGAGCGGTGCTAGCTGAGGAGCGATAAGAGGGGATTTAATGAGGGGGGGGGGGGGGGCTCCCTCTACAACTTTGAACACACAACTTCACATGCGACCCTGAGGCAGACGGAGAGACTATGGCTAGTTTGGGATTGCTGATGCCTTTTTTTTTTTTTTTTTTTTTTTTTTCCTTTCAACGTGTAATTACTGAACCAGTGGAGCTCAAAGATATACTGTATGCAAGTTGCCTGGCTTGACAGATCCATTAACCAAACACTGTACATCGACACAAAGAAGCAAAACGTAGAAAAATAATCTAATGTGCAGTTGCGGTTCATGGTTTGATGTGAGACTAAACTGAATCTTTGTTTTTTTTGTTGCCACACTGGCTATAAATGACAATAAAAAAGAAACTCACGTTCAAAGCAAATCTTTTGTGAGCAGAGGCGTGACAGTGCGAATAAGCCACTCTTCACTTTCTCGGAGAGACATTTCTCTGATACTATTTGCCACACAGCAAATAGGGACTTGCTTTATGACTTATCAAAACAAAGCTGCACAATCAGCCTTTCCACACGAGTAATCTGGTGACGATTTTTGAAGAATTCGCTGGCAGCTCTTCTGTGGGAAAGTGCTCTGCATTATTCATGTGGGATAATAACCCTCGTGGCCAAGTTTTTATGTCTAACATCTCGGAAGGAATGTAATCAAGGGGAAAATGTCATTTTGCAAATGAGTTTTCAGGACAATCAGTGCCCAGATAATATACATGCATGTGTCTGCACATGCAGCTGGAACACCTTGTGGCCCTATGGCTCCTTCATTAGCTGTGGAATCTGAGAGAAAAACAAAAGGCTTGGGAAAGACTCGAAACGAGAATGGACGGATCAAGAATCCCAGGCTGTAAATAGAGATGGCTTCTGAAATATGACTTTAGTGAAGGTATTTCTCACTCTTCCCTCTAAAAAAAGTTCAAAAGAACCCGAACCCCACATATATCGATTTAGAAGCAGGAGGGCTGCGAAGCGTCTCGCTAAATCAAGATGTCAAGATGTTATATTCACAGTAGTGATACCGGCTGGACTAAGAACAAAAAAAACTAAAAAACAAGAACACACACAAACAAGATGAGACAGGTTTTGGGGCTTTGACGTACAATCTCTTTTAAACCTGCAAGTCCAGGATGTGCTACAGGCCGCCTATGTGTGTGTGAGTGTGTTTGTGTGTGTTAAAAAAACCACACATAGGAGCTGTCCTTCTGTACAGTGTCAGTGTGTGTGTGTGTGAGAGTGGTCAGGAGGAGACGTTCACAGACCCTGATGACCTCGTTGCGAATGCGTTCAGCGTGTGATGACGTCATGGGACGAACCTGCCGATTGCATACGTCGCCTCTTGAACCTGGAATGAATGGCACCTTTCTTTTGTCACATCCCTTTGTATTAACCTTACTTCAGAAATGATTGGCTGAATTTGCGTTGTGCCGGACATGAGTCATAGCATTATGTTTGCATATTGCTCCTCGATAGCCTTAAACGGCTCGTTTGTGTGAAAAGGCATGAAGTTAATTCAAAGTGATCTTGAAAGTAGAAGCAGGGTTGGTACTAATTTTACATGGAACTTTGATGGAAAAATAAAGAGTATTTATTTTCTGAGCTCATGAATACATTTCCCAGAGCACTTGCGCTCTACCTTTCCCCTCATTTGGTCAGTTAAGGACTTCTGCTCCGTTCGGAGGGAAATGGGGACTCGACCTGTCACACTCACATTCCCTATCTTCTAAAGTGAAGACGAGGGACACTGGGACTCCATTCCGTTCTTCCATTCCTGCTGTGGTAATCGTTGGGGGGGATGGGATGGGGTTTTTGTGTCGTTGTTGTCGTGTTGTGTACTTTTTTTCCCCCTCTCTGCACCAGTCTTTCTCCGTTTTCTGGGTTAGCACTCGCCATCAGAGACCAGGAATATCATGGCCTCCTGTTTGCCAATGTCAGCCATGACCGCGGCCAGCTGGTTGATGTTGCCGCTGTGGAAATGTTGCGCCTCCCACAGGTCCAGGATCATCGAGGTTGGGCTCGCTTTGGATGCAAAGAAACTCATGTGTCTGCAGAGAAGAGAAGGAGGAGGAGGAGGAGGAGGAGGAGGAGGAGGAGGAGGAGGAGGAGGAAAGCACAAAAATAACAGTGAGGAAACATTTGGACAGCCTCACATTTTCTCTCCATTGGCAGTCTTAGGAAAACCTCTTCAGTTGCTAGTCTATTTTGCCAGAGCTCCTTGTAACTCTGTCAATGTCAAGTTTTATTGTGTTGTACTGCTACGTCCTGATATGCCGGGTTGGAGCACTAAGAGGAAAATAAATGATGAAAGGTATAAGCGTACGGTCTGGCTCTTCCAACAGCCATCACATACCCAATCTCTGGCAGTTTTCATTTGAAGCTTTAACACCATAAGCCTCGTTCCTCGTCATTTGATGTCGAAATTGCCCCTAAATCCCATACAGTGAATCCTATACGGACTTTCACAGCCAAGTCGGAAGTGACCTTTTCCATTTTAGGAGCTGGAACCTTTACGATCAAACCCAATCAATGACAACAAAGCTGTGGCCCCAGCCGGCTGTATATTTGATGTTGAGTGGGACCTAATCCCCGCGGCACACCGAAGATGCTTGTTTGATTTAATGGCCTTTTCCTGTTCTTCAAATGTCTGGGGCCTTAACTGCTATGTAGAGCACACATGACACAGGGAAAAAAAACAACAGAGAGTGGTGTAAACTCAGGGCAAAAAAGGGGGTGTGTTGCTGTGTGAGTGTTTTTGCCAGAGGCTGGAGGGGGTGAGGCAGGAAACCCAAAGAAAACCAACAAGTTCACCTTGACAAAGGTCAGACAGAGTCCATTACTCCCTCGCATCTTCCTTTGCCTAGTGGAGCGTTCTGTGATGGCTCTGAACATGCGGCTGCTTTGCCAGTGCACAAGCAGGGAGCACAGTGCACAGCGGCTATTTTTGTGTCTATTGGATTTCATAGAGCACACACACACACACACACACACACGCAATCGCACACACAGGGCCCTCGCTCTGCGTCGGGAGAGCACAACAAAGGGAAGTGTTGGTCGAAGAAATTGTCAGGGAATGAAGCTCTTTGTCATTATTCAGATAAAAAAAGACCGAGCTTAGCGTCCCGACGTGTCAGCCCCGCTTATTCCCCTCGCGGTGTGAAACACGAGCTCATCGTGTTCGGCGCCGCGTCTTGGGGGAAAAAGATCAAATAAAAGGTTCTTGGCATTTTTAAGTTTTATTGATTGGTCCCGTTCTGCTCGGTCTGGACACTTTACCCACACAGAGACAAACTGAGGAACACGGCGTGACACAAAGCCAGGCAGCCGCTGCCTTCACAGGACAAAAACAAACAACAACATGTTGTTAAGGACGGATCCAACAACAAAGCAGTCGCTCCTTCCTGAGGCCTGAATGAGAATTGATTATGTTCGGCAAAACAATTGCTAATTAAACCCACAGTGCATCAATTCAATTTGCGATTAATTTGGGTAAATAAAGTTGATTGGACAAATTAAGTGCAGCTATTTGATTCCATTACAACGCAGAAATGAAATTGGAGGATAGGGGATCAATGCGGGGCTGCAGTCTGTTACAGGTGCTGCGGTGATAAAGTACAGTTACTGAGGTCGGCACAGATCCAACACCACTTCATCTTTTGTTGCCGCTGACGGGCAGCTCGCTCGCTCCCTCTCCAATTACAGCTGCTAAGCAGAATGCTGCAGGTACAAGTTTAGCAGAGGAGTCTAAGCTGCTTACCTGAAGAGAGGGGGGGGGGGGCATGTTTTCTTATGGAAATGACGGCTGTAGCCATCTAGTCCACATTAATCCTGTAACGTTAGCTGTGTCGGAGGATTAGCTTGTCAAGGCAGAACCTTGTTTACCTGAACTTCAGGAAAAACACTCCACAGTGGTGGAGTCGCACTTCATCCTGATTTCTTAAAGTGGCTGGAGTCTCACAGTTAGTCTGACCCTTCACAAGCGGCTGATCGTCTGCTTCATTTATCCACCACTTCCAGAAATCTCTGTGTGTCTGAATGTGGAATGCATCTCTCTGTTCATCTCATCAGCTTCACACTTGGCAGATGTGTTGCTAAGGGCCCAATGAAGTGCAGTGTTTCATTTGCTGCGATACTTTCACTCTTAATAAACTTTTTTATAAACCGGGGACCAGTGCTCTGTAGCAGCAGCGACTGGGATGTAAGTAACGTTGTTGATTTTCCCCATTCTGCATGCTGAAGTGTCCAAGAAACTGAATCTAAAGTCGCCCCTTGTCATAGAGAAAGTGCTGCACATCATAGATGCACTGTATAAATTTGTGTGTTAATGGGTGAATGGAAAGAAAACTGTACTCCAAGGAACTTTAGGTGCTCATCAAGACTAGAAAAGCATATATAGCGTATTATAACCACAGACCATTTACCATTACTGATTGTCAAGTTCAGGGTTCTGTGTACTGAATCAAGCTTAAATGATTTTTGAATAAACGGGTGAAGAGCTCTTTGTGCAGCTTCAGGGTTCTGTGGTCCTGCTCCTGCAACAGGTCTGAACTCGCTGCGGCTCAGTTACTGCAGGTCACTCTTACAGTTTCAGAAAGAGAAGCTGCAACCAGCATCACCACAGGCCAGACACATGTTTAGATCAGGGCACCGAACTAATTAGTGCAAATACTGCAATGCAACTTCTATTCCCAACAGAGTTCGGGGCTCTGGTGCAATTCCTGCATGATCCTGCGCGCTCCAATCAGTGATCGGATGAGGCCGTGTGGTACTGTACAGTTGCTAATTACCTCTCAAGTTTAAGTCTTTGTGCTAGCATTCTCCAGTCAGCTCCGTTGGGACAGGGGGCATCCAGGCTGCTGCAGATCTTCTGCCTGATGAGGTACGGGATCTGGAAGGCACTGGGCCCTGCCAGAGCCGTGGCGTTACTGTCCATCAACAGGAACTCAGAGTCCAAAGCTCGGGTGTCCTGTGAGGGGAAAGCAAACATAAAACTTGTTTCTCTCTCTCTCTCTCTCTCTCTGCACAACATAATTACAGTTCATTTATGGCGATATGAAAATGCTGAGTAATGGCGGCCGTGTAATCAATCGCAGCTCGGGGCACTTATGCTGAGAATTACCTTGGCGATGTTGAAGTCCAGGCTAAAGCTCTGCCCCTCCCCCTCCACCTGCCACACACACAGCTGGCAGGTGAGCGCGCAGGTGCCGAGGCTGAGCCGCTCCAGAGTGAACGTGCAGTGCAGGTACCGCTGGGAGCCGTTCCAGATGTGGTAGAACGGGATCTCCTGCAGAAGAGACAGGGCGTCACAAACACACACACACACACACACACACAAACACACACACGGCATCTCAGCGGCACAGTCAGAACTGCGTGTCCCAAACAGCACCGCCCGCCTAGAACACACCGCGCTCATTAATTACACTGACATAAGCTGCCATTGTTAGGTGAGACGGCTAAATATATCCGAGGCAGCAGACTGACATCACTTAGGTAAGTTCAAGGGAAATGATTGTTATTGTCAGAGCTACTGTGAAGGGAGTCGACAGCCGCACACCAGGTCTGACATGGGGGTTATTCTCTACTCAATGTGTTTCAGTGCATTCAGCCTCTCTCTCGCTCTCTCTCTCTTTCTTTCTTTCTTTCTCCCTCTGCAGGAACGTTCAGTTTTAGCACAGCTACAAATGATGCATATATTTTACAAGCTGAATCATCACTCCCCTGCTTTACATGTATGCATTATGGGTTTGAGCCCCCCCACTGTACAGGACCAGATTGTGTGCGGCAAATGCCCCTCTGCATCTTTCCCTCTGCTGCTCTGGATTCATGTCTCGTTTGCATATCTCAAGAGAAGCAGACAGGTAGAAAGCAAACAAACCAGCACCCTAACGCTTCGCTCTGCTTTGGTTAAACAGCTGACAAGAAGTCAGTTTGAGACTGGAGTGAGGGGCTGCAGTTCACCCTGCCGACCAAACGGGGGCACTGTTACCCAGGCTGACTTGCAGCAGAGGGAGCTGGGTGCGAAAGGTCTTCATGGGACCCCGGGGAGACTAAAGGCCTTTTTTGACCGCACTGCTGAGGGGGGAATAACACTTCCAAATGAACAGGCACAGTCCGGAGTAATAAGCCTCTGTACTGGGTGTTGTTGCTGCCACTGCTTGCTTGGCACAGCCTGCGCGTGCTCTTCGGGGACCCGGTGCTCAGTGCTTACATAGTTACAGCCAGAACGTTTTTTCTAGTCCTCTTTGAAAGGCTCTTGTGTCTCCGTCGCCTGGCTGCAGTGCGGTGGACCTCGCAGGTGTGGGGGGTGCAGGACGGCTTCCAGGATTCAGGTGGTGGAGTTCCAGATATTTACATACTGCTCTATATTTCATCTGCACTCCCTTTGAGGGAGCAGGCAGCTCGGATAATCAATCAGCTCGCGGCTCTGGGTTAGTGCACACACACCCCAGCTCCCCGATATATGCACATGTATACACCTCGTGTGCAGGCTCGAGTGGGCAAAAACATGCACACTCTATCCACAGGGGTGCACACACACCCACCCACACACACACACACACACACACACACACACACACACACACACACACACACACACAAAAGGCTCCCAGACGCTAACAAATGACTTCAAGTTGCACACAGTGCCAAACGGAGAAAGGTTATTGGACGGAGGAGTATTGCAGTAACAGACTGAAAAAGACTCCTTTGTGTGATCAGCTGGAGCCAAACCAAAACAAACCCAATTAAAACTCTGGACCAACTCAAATGGAAACAACTTTCCAGAGAGACAACAGGACGGTGGGAGACACTTCTCATCTGCAACACCAACTTAACTTCTTTGCTCACCAAGTTCATATTTTTATAAACATGTTTTACATCTATCATCCAATAAAAATCGTCGGGCACATAAACACTGAACACCGAGCCTGATGCACTTTATATTATTGTATTTATATGTATTTATCGATTTGGTCCGAATGTTTGCATAAAGAGTTAAAATGGAGATGAGCATTGTGGATGATTCTGTGGTTCTCTCGTTTCAAGAAAAAAACTAAAAGAAAACATTGGGTCCATTGGATCCTGACAAGCTGTCAGGAACAAGGAGGATATCATCTCCTGATCAAGGAGCTGCGAAATTATCCCGATTGCTCTCAAGTCTATTTGGGTTTGATATGCTACCAGCACTGAGACCGCACATTAAAAGGAAGAGAAGACATTACTCTGATCCAATTGAACCCAAACAACTAAAACAACCCTTTTGAAATGCAGCAAATCGAATGTTAAATCAAGGACAAAAGTTTCGGCCTCTGTGTATAAACGTCATTGACACAACGTGAGGTCTTATTTATTTAAAAACGTGTGAGAATTTCGGACGAAAAAAGTAAACTGAGCCAATGGCAGTGTAGCTCCCGTGTCACATGACACAAGGGGCACAGCCAAGAAAGAAAAATGTTCCAGTCAAGTGAGCGAAGCAGATATTTTGATGGGGGGGGGGGGGGGGGGGGACAATTCTAGCGAGTCGACTACGTACAGTACACTTAATAAAGTATCTGATGTGACACAGCACGATAATAAAAAAAACAAGCTACTGAAAAACGATTGATTACTCAGTTGTATCACTCTTGCCAACACGTTTTCCATTCTTCTTTGATTTCTCTCAATGGCCAATTTAGAATAACAAGAGAGAGCAGGGGTTTTAAATTGAGCATACAAAGAAACACTTTGTAACAGCTGATGCTCGAATTTGACGGATACAGCCAAGCCCTTTGTATCACATCTCCATGCTCCCGCTCTGATCTGCAGTGACTCCCTGCCCCTGCGGCCCCCCACGGCCCCCCCAACACACCTGGTAGCCGGCTAGCAGCTTGCTCCTCCAGTGCGCCTGGGGCATGTCGTGGATGGACAAGCGCAGGTTGTGGTAGCTGTCTTTGAAGAGGAGGACGTGAGGCTCGTCAATCAGCCGACCCCCGAGCTGCCGTTCCATCTGCATCACCTCCTGATGAAAGAGAGAGAGAGAGAGCGGCAGAGGAGAGGAGAGGTGTTAGAAGAAACACATTTACCATCACAGTCACAGAGGGAAGTGAAAATGTGCAAAAACAATCCATAACTGTGTATCTACCTCATAATTCACACAAACAACTGCACAGGTTGAAACAAGAAATTTGTCAGGAAATTTGTCACAATGAACACACACACAGGTTTGTGCAGCTATCCTGTTATGTCCGCCAAGGAGGTTTTGTTTTCATTTGCATTTGTTTATTTGTTTGTAGTCAGCAGGATTAAGCAAAAACTACAGCACAGATCTTTATCAAACTTGGTGACAGGATGCGTAATGAGTCCTAGAAAAACAATTTCATTTAGTCTCAGATCCAGACCAGGATTTTTTCTCCTTACCTTCATCAACGTTGTGAGATAGGGCCTTTTCAACATTTCCCTGATTTCTCAGGGAATAATTCATGGATCTTAATGAAAAAATCTGTCATGTTTAGGGGACTTATATTGTGTGCAATTTGGTGTATATTAATGAACCAGCTGACCTAACCACAATTCACGTCAATTCACGCCCATAAACCTAAGTTATAGAATTCTAGTATTAGAAAAGAGTTAACAAAATATGTGTACACAGACTCAGACACAAACGCATACAGCGACAGACACACAGCGTGAGCACGAGGCGGGGGTACAGTACATCGTAGGACAGGATGATATCATCTCTGCATGCGGCTGCAGAGAGCTGACTTTAATGTCACCACAAGGTTGATCCCTTGCCTCGGTGTGTGTGTGTGTGTGTGTGTAGGCCCAGATTGTAGCAGCCGCATTAGCATGCGAACACTCCAGTCACTCTGGCCTACTAGCTACCTGGACAGTGATGAAGTCAGCCAACGAGCCATTAGTCAACTGCTCATTGTTCTCGCATGGCGAATCTCCTTAATTTCCTTTTTGTTTTTGTGCCAGGAGAGATTTGTAAATGCATGCTTAATATTTTAATCTCTGTGGGACCTGCTCACTGGACCATTTGTTGCTGTCCAAATGACCATCTGGAATGGAATGATAATATCCGCCGCATTTTCCTCTGATCTATCACTTCGGTTTTTGAGCTGTATGCTTTTGGTGCCGAACGAGTCCTTAATCCAGCCCTTTGGATGGCGTTCACACGTGCAACCTCCCGCTCTATTCAGAGGAGCATATTGCAACAGAGGAAAAACAGACCTCTGAAAAAAGCAGTGTGAAAAGACCTCGGAAATAAGATATGTTCTCTAATCTGTCTGAGCAGGGAAAACAAGATGGCAGCACGGGGAAAACAGGCAACCGGAACAAGCCTCTGAGTCGGAGGGGGGACGCATCTCGAAGACGCTGGCTCCTGGAGGGAGATGCGTGTATAGATGGCAGCCATATGTTGAGTGCTGCATGCCAGCCTATGCTATGATTTCAGCAAAGACATCTAATTAAGGAAGAGAATGGCAGTAATTTCTAACCGCACAACGCTGATTCAATTTTCTGCCCTCTTTCCCAGGATCGGGCTAGACTGATTCCAATTATGAAGGAACGGAAGCTGTTAATTATCCATTTGGAATCTCTACCTGCTGTTGTTAGTTGATGTGCTTTTCTTCTTCATCCAGAGAGCACTTTGCTCAGCCCGAGAATTGATTTTTCCTGTTTGCTTGGTGCGTAGCTAATTTTCACGTTTGCTTGATTCCTTATCTTCTCGTTAACAAGGATATTTCGCCCCCCCCCTACATGATTATTCCTGCATCTACACTAGTTTTATTCTTTTCTCTTTGCCCTGAATGTGGGTGCCTGTCTGGAATAATCTCCCTACTGTACTGCCACGCCGGAGCCTTGTGATGTTACCGGCCCACTTACTCAGCGAGAGAAGGTCAGACAAGGGCTCTAAATCACAGCATTGAGGTCCCCTGACTTAATAACAGGGGGCAGCGCATTCTCCGCAGAATCAAAAGCCCTCGGCCATTATGTCTCTAATGCAGACAAAAGGCACATTATGAGGGCTTCCAGAGAGGTTCATTTAAAGCAGTTGTTAAGCGCAATTATTTGTTGGGGTTGATTAGCATTGCAAATCGAGGCTGGTGGACTTTGATCAGGGCTTTGACCTATACCAGCGGATCTATAGGCCTGTGAAAGAGCGCGGAATGCCAATTATCCTATTATCAACAGCGAGGGACTAGAATGAATACTAACTTGCCCGGCTCGCAGTTTGTCAGGTTCAAAGCTGACACGGCAGGATTACAATCAAACAGGGTCTAGGACATGGCACCCCTGTTATTTGACAGGGACACCGAGCTTAGCGAGGGGGGGGTACAATGAGGGATGATGCACTCGCTCCTGTCCTCGCTCTCAAATGACACCGTATTTTTGCTCGCATATTGTTTGTGTGTGTGCCTGAGTGGCCCCGGGTGTGTGTTTTTGTGCAGGATTTCAGCATATGTTCTGGACCGGGAGAATAATGGCCCTCTTTACGCCCCATTACCCCGTTAACAAATGGCAGCGTGAGGGAGCTAATTGATGAGAAGCTAAATTTGACCGTATTATTTACTCTTTCTGGGGGGAAAACAATGCGGCGGTTTTTGAATTGGTTTATCAAATCACATATTAATCATCGACTGGGTGCCAACATTTGTGTTTCCATTTGGCGGAGATAACAGGGGGAGCGGTTTCTCCTAAGACACCGTGACCCCTGTACATCTGCGGAAAACATTAAGATGCATGAGACGGGCAAGAGGTTCAAGTACTGCAGGAGAAAAAGCCCTTTTGTTCTGACGGAATTCGTGATGGCCTGTGGTGTGTGTAAAGACTGTGAATTTAGAGTCAGACAGAGCCAAGACCACCCCCTGGCATTCAATGAGGCCGGCTAAAGAGAGTGAGATAGAGCAGGGATGGAGTGAAAAAGAGCAGGAGCGGGAGAGAGAGGAGAGAGACAGAGGGAGCTTAACATTTGTGTCTCCGGGTCACTAGAGTGGCCGGCTTTAGCAGGAGAGATAACAGGATTACTGCAATCACGGCCACAGTTTTCTATGACTTCAGCCCCCTCCCTCCTCATCCTCCCTCGCCCACCTCCCCTGCCCCGCCCCCAGCCCCTTCTTCCTCACCCCCATCCTCTCATCCTCTCGGCTCGGACCACAGCTGGGACTGTGATGGACTGGGGACGGGCTCCACCAGGGGAACAAGAGACACTCACACAGCTAATCTCTTCAGGCTGGTGCTGACAGAAAGAGGTTAGCGGCTGCACCAAACTCCCTCGCAACAAAAACAGGCAGGCCAGACATTGGACACAAACAAATCAAACTGAGAGGCACTTATATATATGTACTCTCTCTCTCTATATATATGTGTGTGGGTGTGTGTTTTAACTTGACTGGATCAAAGCTGCATATTCAAATATTCTACTTTCCTCCCAGCAAGGTCACGCTCTTACATGTGGTCGTCTTTTGTTCTGTCAAGCTGCGTAATAAACTGATTAAGTTAACGGATTCTGACAGGGATTATAATACAGAGTTTGATCAGTTAATTAGTCAAGCTACGTGTCAACCGCAACACGGGAAGCGACGCACGCGCTTTAATATTTGCATAAACTCGTCCTCACCCCTCCACTCGCAGCGTCCTCGCGTGTGCTTAAACCTGTGCATTCGGCGCAATGATCCATTTTCAGAGCCGCTCTTTTCCGGCAAATGCATTTGTTTATAGAGAGTAGTCCGGCTATGTGGGCTCCATAAATCTGTGTATTTGTCAGCAGGATGTGACAGGCTTTTCCTCTCTGACTGAGAGTCTATCAGTCTGAGCTCCAGTGGCCGTGCCCGCTACAGTCAACTCTGATTAATAACTACAAATAGAAGGGACTTGTCTGCTCAGTTATAAATGGGGGCCGTGTTTGCGAGGAAATAGATGCACATTCCCCCCTGATAAATCACAGAGCGGCACTGGAGGAAACAGCACACAGGAACACAGGAAAATAATATAGAAACAATTTCTCAGCTGGGCACGGTGATAAAGCTCAGTGTCTTGTTTAACTTAATGCCAGCGATTACTGGGCTGTGCTCTTCTGCTCGTCTTCCTGGAATTCCTTGCCAGTAACTATTCTGATGGAGGAATCACCGAAGCTGTTCACATTACACTACGTGTGCTGGTCTCCTCTGATACATTAAAAGCAAAAAGGGTTCTGCTTAAATATAGCCCACTGCTCAGGAGCTAGTGAGCAAATGTCATAGCACATAACCAGTTTATGAGTCCTTTTAAAGGCAAATAAGAATAATAGCTTGAGGTCACAGGATGTGCAAAAGAAACCAAGCGCCACTATTTAATAACCAGTGACACATCAATTAAACAGCCATTTAACAATGAAAATACAGTTTTTACATTTACGAGACAAAGAGCCAAATGTAGTGGCCTTATTACATGAACATTGGTAAAAGTGTAAATTTTGACATCTGAAATACAACGTTTAGGGTTTATAGGCTTTTGTTTGATCATTTGCAAAAATCTCATGGCCTTTAAGTGTCACGTAAACTCAACGGAAAGATCCTCTAACAAAATAGTCTGCAGCAGCCATGCCAGCGAAACTGTGACACTGTGCTCTATAGCTATAACATATAGCTATAACAAAAACCCATCCCAAAGTTTGATGACACAATTCAGTCTGCACCAAGGTGGTGGACAGCAAAACCTGCACAAGGCTGGTGTTTGCTTCATTTGAAGATGCTGGGAGGCATTATCAGTTATTCTAGACTGCAAAGGCAGAGACTGTAACATCGAGTGTATCTTGAAGTATTAAACACATAAAGCAAGACTACTGCAACTCCCTCCACTGCCTGCTAGTGCCATCACACCTCTGTAGCTCAATGAGAATAGAGCAGCTCGACTGTCCTTCAACCATCCTAAGTTCTCTCACACTACACCGCTCCTCCGCTCCCTTCACTGGTTACCAGTGGCTTCCAGCAGCCGCTGGGTCGACACCTAGCCACTCAACAAAATCACGACTGTTTGCTCTCCTGGCTCTCAAATGTTGGAACGAGCTCCCCATTGACCTGAGGACATCAGAAAGTCTTCACATCTTCCACCACAGACTAAAGACACCTCTCTTCCGACTACACTTGGATTAGAAGACGATGTCAAAAAACAATCCTCAACTCTGGTGTGTATGTATGGCACTTACATGTAGCACTTTGTAGTTTGGCATTTCTGAAGCAAATTGTACTTACTGGATTCTTGCTGTTCTGGGATTGTACCCTTATGGTTGAATGCACTTATTGTAAGTGGCTTTGGAGAAAAGCGTCAGCTAAATGATATGTAATGTAATGCAACAAGAATGGTCTTCTCAGCCACACTTACAAAACGGGCGTATCACCGTTCAACACACCAATGTGCACACAACTTAAAATATACAAATATGTGTCTATTATTGTCCAGTCATGGCTACAATTTTCCACACAGATTTTGTGTTTGAGCATACCTTTTTAAAAAAAAAATGTTTCTCCCGACACACTGAAGGAGAGATAGGAAAGATGGTGAACGGGTAGGGTAATGACTTGCAGTAAATGGTCGAGGCGGTCAGGAGTCAAACCGGCAGTCGCAGCTCAAGGCGTATGTGCCTTAACTATTTGGTTGCCCCACCCACAGAGATCTATAAAAAAGGATGATCATATTTGAATCTGAGACACCAGATACCATCAATACTATGGTGCCTCAGAAAGGCTACAGCTTAATATGGGAAAAATGACTTTCTGCTTCGACCTCTGAAAACAATAAATCTGACAGAAAGTGGGTGGTTTATAAATCATTCTACATGTTTCTTTTACCAGCACACTCTCAAAACACAGACACGTGGGTGTATATGCAGAACATTTTGTTAAACTACCAATAAACAGCAACAGTTATGTTATTGTTGTTCCTGTAAAAGTAGATTATGCTCACGCAGCAGTGTTTTGTCCTTTATATGAAAATCTGACTGATTCTGAATATCAAAGCTAAATATTACAAAAGTCACTAAAGCGTAATCCTGTCCTTAAACACACCTTTGTCGGCACCCTTCCAGTTTAATTAGACGTCGGTGTGTCTCTGTACTGAGTCGCAGGCTCGGTTCACTGCAGGTGTTTCAACCGGTAGTGGGATGGCAGAACATCAGTGATGCTCTCCCACAGGTCTTGCTGGGAACAAGCGAGTGCACAGCGAGGGTGCCACCAAACGCTGATCCTGTCTCCTCTGCTGCTGTGCCAGCCTTGGCTGGGCCCATCAAGAGTGGGACACACATTAAATATTAACTTAATTGGTCCCAGCAGAGTCCTGCTACCATACGGCACGCATCAGACGGAAATGTCACTGTTTCCCCGGAGCCCCCCCCCTCACTTTGGATCAAAGACAATAACATTGGTTCGAATCTGCTGTAATTGGGAGATAAGAGATTGCATGGTGCGGCCTGTGCATGCGTGTGCTCCCGTGTTTGTGGGTGTGTGTGTCTGTCAGTCTCGCTGATGGAGGCTTGTCACGGCCGAGACTGGAGAGAAAACCTCCAGTTCTTCCTGCCTCTGAGTAGTCAACAGAGAAGACAGACTTCCGACAAATCTCCTTTTCTGTTCCTTTCTTCATCTCCCATCAAAAGTACAGCCTGTTTAATGCATGGGAAGTTGACTTCATGTCTGGGAAAGAGGCGTAGTTGCCTCAGAGGGCTCCGAGTACTGTCATAAAATTCAGATGTGCTGAAGGTGTACTCTGCATCTCCGCCAACATTAAACATGCTGCTGCACTACTGCACTGTACCCCCTACTGGTCCTCCACCACTGTTCTACACAACAATTAACTCTAATGGCCGCCATAGAGAAAGTCTAATCATAAATGGTGCATTTTAAAGATAGTGATTAGTGATTAGACCGAACCTCTCCAGGGAAGTTTAATCTCCACTCAAAGTGGTTAATGTACTTGCTAAATGAACTGCTTCCTCCATTATAGCACCAAGAGCAGTGTGAAATCAGGATTACTAAACAGCTTAGGCCAAGTTCTAAATCACTCACTAAAAACTACAGAGCCCCGGAGACGCCGCGGCTTACCACAGGACCAGGTTGTGTGAGAGCCGGGGAGTTAATGCACTCAAGGGCGTCGAGGGAGCCGCAGAGTATGGCAGCACAAGTGCCGGAGTCAACAAGCTCAGATGTCCTTTGCCTGACTAAGAGAGCGAGAGAATAGCAGAACAAGAGCTAGCCAGAGGCGGAGGAAGAGAGACAGATAGAGGTTTTGTGCACAAGCAGCCTTCCTGCAACCAACCCAGGACACACAAGGTCATTGACAGTAACACTGTAGCAAAACATCACAGGGTCACCCGATGATCTGAATATAAAAAAGACAGCCCTATCATTGGAACTGCTTCGGTAGCAAGTAAACAACACACCGAAAAAGCCGCAGTACAGCCTTTACCTTATGTATGCTGCATTTTTGCATTAATCCCTACGTCAGAACGCAGCCGAATGTCAGCAGGCAATTTTTCCCGAACACTCCTGCAATCATGCATTAGCTGTCAGAAACAGAGAGAGATGGCAGCTGAGGCGTAATTGAGCCACAAAAAAGACAGATGTAAGCCGGGAGGTTGTGGTAATTCCCAGCCCACAGCTACAGCACCGTGCACCGTTCTCATCTCATCCTCAACTCCCTGAATGGGAGAGTGCTAATTCCGGACCATTGTTTATGGCCCATAGCTATCCATAGATTGTGCCGGTGGCGAACCTCTGCACAAGGAGGTCGGCCATTACAGCCGGCAAAAGTGGACTCGAGTGGGAAGTGGCACTTGTGGCTGTAGGTGGTGTCAGATGAAGAGGAACAGCTTGGAGTGAGAGAAAGGGAGGTGCGGGGAGAGAGAGAGAGAGAGAAACAGAGAGAGGGAGAGAGCGCATGGGAGGGGTTGCTGGGAAAAGATTGGGACAGGCTCTCTCCTTTTAATTTACTAATTAACCATGCAAATGAAATCTTAACAGGCTACTCAGAGGCCGTCCTCGGGGGAGCGGGCAGGCATTAGTGCTTGATTATACTCTGTCCGTGTGGAGAGCAGAAAAAGAGAAGTGAAATATGCTGTTGAACAAAGTGATGGGGAACTTCTCGGCCCACTGCAGCCGAGCAGAACCCCTAACAGCGTGAAAGGAATTTAACATCTTTGTAGGCACGCACACACACAAACACAGACTGTGCAGAACACTATGTTCAACCTGGACATATGCTTTGTTTCAATACACATCCGCACATGGTAACGGAGCCTGCAGTTTTCTTCAATTCCCCATGGCCATGCCTAACTCCTATATCTCTAGATATATAGGAACAACACGACCACAATGGAACCACACAATGGAAATTCACAACAGAAGTGAGCAGCAGCGGATGTGGACAATGAAACAAGCAGAGTTTATTGATGTGATTAAGAAAGCAATTTGATGCTGGTCTATTCAAGGTGTTACGGTACAGGTGCGATTCTTCCTTTGCGGTGCTCCAAGCGGCTGCACCGTAACACCTCTAATAGACGCGTGTCAAACTTTAAGCGGGGGCTGATTTGTCCGGGATCTCACAAATGACGGCTCACTTGACCCCAGGAAGTAAGTCTGCTTGTTTATTGTCAACATTCCGTGTCGCTCTCCCCTGTAGTGGTTGTGTGAGACGTCTCGGCCACTGTGGTCTACCCATCACTCAGCTGATGCTAAATCATCCGATCTGTACAACCTCAGGCCTGAGAAACCGCCGGCCGAGCAGAGCAACAGGGGGCTTTGCATTGGTCACACTTTACCTTGAAGACGTCCTGCGTGTCGTCCATGCAGTACACCCTGATGTTGTACTCCAGCGTTGAGCAGTACGCGTCGGAGAAGAGCACCAGCCTCAGGCGCTTGGCAGCACCCATGTGCAGGGACTCCCCAACCAAGGCGAAGGTGCCCAGCTGCTCGGAGAACAGCCGGCATGTCTCGGCTTCAAGCTGGCAGTAATAGGGCTCCGACACCAGCTCCTCCCCCATGAGCAAGACATCCTGGAGACGAGGCAGAGGGAGAGAGAGGGAAAAAAACCGGATGAAGATGGAAGGTTGAGCACCCACTTTAGGAAGGAAGGGTTTGCCTGTGTACCTGATATGTGTGTGTGTGTGTGTGTGTGTTCATAAAAAGGTTGTTAGGGAAGTACTTCGGTGTAGCAGCACAGCCCAAGACTCTACTCTACTCCCTGAGTGACAAGTCACAGCTGAGCTAAAGGTCTTTAGTGTCTTGGTAACAGTTTAAAAAGGGGAATGCTCTGTTCTTGCTTCAAATTCCCTTTTCCCCACAGTGCCCTTACTCCACACTGACAGAAGGACACACATCTCCACATACAGAGACACACGTCCTATAGAACGCCATCAATTTACTTAATAATGCATGAACGAGGTACTCAATTGACATGAAAGGAGACTCGAATAGATTTCTGGCAAGAATAGATGGTTCTGCAGAGAGAAAAGACTGGAGGTGCTGTTAATATCGGATATTGGGATTTCCAGAATTTCCTACAGCCTTTGAGATTTGTTAAGGAAGGTGAAAACAACTTGCCAATACGGAACGACATTGTTGCGTGACAGTGAATGTGAGTGATCACAGGCAGCACCAATTAATTGCTGCTGTAATTTGCAAAGAGTGGAAAAAAAGGACATAACAGGGATTTAAACACATCAGAGAAGCGATGTCTCGATCTTTTTTTGCTGCATCACAAGCGCATCCGTGGACTTGTGAAAACATCCCATCACAGTGCGAGATGACTTTATGAGATCATTCCACCGCTCCGCGGGCTAATTTGATGGCGACAAATTGGACACAAGGTGACAACATTTTCTCTGAAATCCCATCATGCCAGTTGACTGACTCGTCCCATTAGCCAATGAAGCTGAAGAGAGCATTCCGCCTGCCAAATGCCCAGCGAGCCCCCTGTAGGATCGATTCAACCAGCCACCGGCTACATCAATAGAATTGGTATTGACACAATTCATTTGCTATGCAACCACAATGGAGTCTCACTCTTTCATCATCTGAATATTTCTTCACAGTCGAGCTGAAGCAGTGAGGTGGCTCAATTACACCAACGAGCGCTCAATGCACGAGCAATCTCTTTCTTTTACTGCTTCTGCATATCCAGGTCTTTTTTCTTTTTTTCTAAACCATGATTCCAGTCCCCCTCACTTCCCCGTCATTCCTCCACACCCACACTGTACCTGCTTGTCGACTTTGTCTTCCCCTCTTTCATGAACTGGGCCCTTTTTTCCCCGCTGGGCTAAATTTGGTCCAGCCGATGATTAAAAGAGCTGGTCTAACCTCTGCCTCAGACAGGCTAATCCATCCCACAGACACCCCACCGCTGCCACACGCGGGAAGGCTGAATAATTTATGCACAATATCGAACATGAAAAAAGACCTACTAACACTCGAAAGCCCATCAGCACCCTATCTCTCCGGATTGTTGAGATGGGTATACCGCCTCAGACCATTGGTTTGTGTGGGTGTGTGTCTGAGTTTTTTTTACTTCCATCCTGTTTGAGTCTGGCATTTCTGGTTACTTTTAAATTTTGTGGACGGAAAAGAAATAGGGATGGAACTAAATAATAGGAATCAGTGGTCAAGGAGTACCCTGACGAGTACTTTGAGTATCAGTCCTTTGCTTAGAGGATTTGTATTTTGAGAAACATGTTGCCTAGCAGCAGAAGCTGATGTGAGCGGGTGCTTCCAGGCTTTTGTTCCAGCCCAATGAGAAACACCTGATGGTCAATACAATTTAAATCCTATGGAGTGGATGAGTGCTCAGCCAGAGCTCCCTCTGCCATACAGCATCGAGTGCTCTCCACTGCATGTTTCAAGTCACTGCTGGGCAACTCTGTACTTTCTGAAGTGAAAGCTCCGAATGAGTCCAGTAAGACTTTACAAATTCACTGGGTGGAAACTTTTTCTTTCTGTGGAGAATTTGTGTGCTCGAGTGTTGGCGCTCACTCACCTCCCAAGCGCCCTCGTAGTTCTGCTTCTTGAGGCGGACGGCCCAGTTATCGAGGCATGCGTCAGAGCAGTGGTCCATGCTGAGGATAACCGGCCGGCTCAGGACCACCCCCGGAGGGCCACAACTCACAACGGGGCTAAGCAGGGTCTGGCAGCCTGCCAGGGGTAACCTACACCAGGGAGAGAAGCGGGAGGCAGGGGGAAAAGATCGAGATGAAGATCTTTTACTCATCCGAGTTATAAGAGAGAAGTTACTACTCTCTTGTAAGCAGGATATGATACCACCACCTCTGCAAATTATCTCTCAGCCGTAACAGAGAATAATGAAAGGCTGCTGGACCCGCGGACTAGCTGGACCAAGTTGTGATTGAGTGAGTAATAACAGAACATCACAGCGTGCTACAATGACTGTGCCTTCAGAGAGCGGATGCAGCAAGCTAGATAAACAGTGTTCTGCAAACAATTCATTCAACTTAAATAGTACACATCCTGGTAAGAGGCTACGTTATTTATTTACATCCCTCCTCCTCAGCCCAGACTTAAGCCTTTCCTAATGGAACAGAAGAGCATCAAAACAAACAGCCTAGTGGCATCCAGGGAAGACTGCCAGTTAGGCTGTGTTAAAGAGACCCACCTTAAATCTTCTTTCCTCTGAACAGTGAGATAAATCTCATAGATCTTCCCTCTGGGGATGGCCTCGGGAGGAATGAGCAGACTGATTCCTAATGCAAATAACAACAAAGGGAGAGAGAGGGGGTTAGGGAGGAGGAGGAGGAGGACGAGGAAGAGGAGGGGGGCAGGCTCATTTGTTCTGACTGAACAACACTTTTGTCATCTCACAAAAGGAAGCTGGCCCACTCGACAAAACTGTAAGGCTGCAAAAAGAAAAAAGAAATCCATTCTGAAGGTCAGAGGCATCCTCCGGCAGGTGCAGCGGATGCAAATCTCTGCACCGGCAGCCGAGGCTGCACACGTCCCCGCGGTCAACAATTAGCTGAGACAAAAGCGCACGCTGCATCGCAGTTTAAATGTCCTCCGTCTGCCACCAAGTAGATAATTGAGACCAAGGAACACACTACTCCAGGAAAATTGTGCACCCCCAAGAGAGTGTAGGAAGGTACCCTGGAGAGAAGAGAAAGCTATTGAGGTAGTTTGAGTGTTGTGGCCTTTATGTTGTGATTCTGAAGCCAAATAGGCCACTTAGAATCCTATTTAAAATGTAGCACAAACAGTGACTACGTGACACAATCGCTACAGTGTTTGGATTGTAAAGGGGATCTGTTTAGCATAAAAACATCTGTTTGAATAAGGCAAAGGTGCCTGAATGCTCACCACCAAAAAAGTGACAGTGGCATATATATCTTGTTTAACTAAATGCATCCCTTTTCAGTAACTGATTTATCTTCTTTGTCCCAGTGAAAAAAACTGATGGCAAAGTGTGGGAAAGGCTTCACAGCTCTGAGTTAATCTATGCACAAAATATCTGTAAGGAAGCAGGGGCGAAACGAAGCAAAGAGAGAGGAAAGGAGAAGAATACAGGTAATAGAGATCCGGACAGTCTACAGTAAGCCAAGTGAAAAGACTGTCCACCACTTTAAACTCTATATTCAGCTAATGTGGAGAGGGGAAGCAAAATAGGGGACTAATGATGGCAGGCTTCTTATCCTACCTCTATAATTGGAGAGTAGTTTGTGCAGGTGTCTGTCCCTGTAATTGCTCTGTCTAGGAAACAGAATTTTTTTTTTTTTTTTAAAGGGACTTATTTCTAAATTAGGGATCTCAAATGACACGAAGTTTGCCCGGTTCTCTCGTTCCCCCGCTCTGGGATATTCGACGAGGCGTCTGGGCTCAGTATAAATCTGTGAGTCTGAGGTGTTTTAGTTGAGGTCTACTCTGCTACTGTTTTTATATGAATAAACACCTAATATTTTATCAAACGCAAGAGATGTATAGGTGGTAACGAATCTCTAGAGAAGACAGGTCATAATTCTTAAGTTAAGGAGAAATGAGGAGATAATAACAAAGGATGGGAATCGAAATCCTACACAGCCAGAGCTTTCAATACAGAGTGGTAGATTTTGGTTTCTGAGCTAGTTGCGTCGTTAACATTAGACTAAACTATGGAGGAAACACATTCTCTGCATGGCTCTAACATAAGCTAGTAAGCTCGTAGCTACCTCGCACTCGAGTCAACACCACAACAAATTCCCCAAAGGTAAATTGTTCTGGCAACGGTACCATTTTAAAAGTATCAATTGAGCACCATTGTCAGAAAAAGAAAAAAAAAAAAAAAAAACTAGTAATAACAGAAAATACTGTAAGTATGATTATACTTTATGGCAGAACTGTCAACAAACTGGGATAAAGAAAACATCATTAAATATAAAGCGAGACTATTCAAAAGTTGTGTGTGCTTTTACACATAAGTCCCATGCACCTTTTGCAACATCCTTTCCAAACTAACTCACCAGCAAAACATCTTCAACGTCTGCCTTTTGCACAAAATATTTATCATGGGTTAGACAAGAAATTCAAGAGACATCAGGGGATCGGGGGGTAAAAGTAAAGGTTCAGAAGAAGTGCGTCCAAGAAAAAGTACCAGACCCGGAGGACGCTTTGTTCTAGACCTTGATTCTCTCAACACTTGCCGCCTGTTTGTTTGTTACAGACTAATCTTTGATTAAGTATTTTTATTCCTCTGTCTGCGCTCCTAGTACATCACTGACACTTTTGGAAATGAGCAACAAGTTCAACCAGCTGAATCCTAAGTGAATCTTTCATAGTAGAACGTATTTGCTACGTACTCTTCGTTTTATAGTCGGTAGTGTTTATTTTGACTCTTCCGGCTGTGCATCGTGGATGTGGGTAATTGAAAAAAACAAAACATATAACTGGATCATGCATTTTAGATATCTGCTTTTTCTTTTTGCAAAATTTTCTCTTTGGAATAGTAATTTTTTAGATAAACGAGTGACCCTTTCACTCACAATCCTTCTTAATCATGAGCCCTTTGTGTGGTCCTGGTGTCTCGTCTTGTTCCCTATAATGGTTGTTAGCTCATTTGTATCACGGAGAGAGAATACAGCCTGTTAAATGAGCTGTTTTGTATGAGGCGCCGAAAACCCTTTTATGTGTGTTATCCTGGTGCAAACCCATTAAGAACCCAACATGCACCAGATTTAAGGGCCAAATGCTCTGGGTCGGTTTCAACAAGACAGTGAGACGTTTATGGGACTCAGCTGTTACTGATAAATTCTCCTTGTTAATGTCCAGTCAGGGGCATTAAAGCAGGTGTAATAAAAGTTTCTGTAGATGTTCTTTTTTATGTCGGAGTGATGACAGTGTATGAAATGTGCTCCACAAATAAACCCGACTTGTTCCAGCAGTATTTCTCCATTTAGCAGCAGATGTTAAATAGTTTTCGATGGAACTTTTCTTGTGTTTGAAGTATAGCGGGGAGACGCAGAGGATTAGTGCAACCTCCCTCTCCTTACACAACACAGACTTATGCTGACTAATTCCGTGTCTACTGAATAAAGCTTTCAACTGTCCAACTCTGATACCATAAGACTGTTTAGTCACCCTCTTGTCGTCATCATTTACAAACTACTACTGGAATCAGTCCACTTTATTGTTGCATTTTAGTTCTGGTCTGGTTCCTGTTTCCTCGTTAACTTGATTAACTAATAGCCCATGGAGAGAAACCATCATGAACCTGCAGCTGAGTCATCGATTGGACAGATCTGGCCATCATCCACCAGTTTCATTAGCACTACATGGACTGACATCCCTTCAGGTTGCCCTTTACTGCTCCTTATGTTCCCCTTTCATTATTTTCATTAGTCTCATTATTCAAATTTGCATGTGTCACAAAATATTGGACAGAAGAGTCTTGTTCTGTAATATTAGACTTTATAATGTTGTGGGGGTTGCGGTGTGACCCCTCTAATATGCCGATTAGCATATATGTATCCCTGGTTACCAGATGATCCTGCATACATAAATTCTGCATGTTTCTTACATGGCCTGCTTCTCTGCCAGTTCTGGCAATCAGCTGATTAATGTTCTGACCAAGAGAACAAGGTCCATTGTTGTCTTTTAGCTCTCATCTAGTTCAGGGCCTGTTCACAAATGAACCAGGAGCTGTAAGCTTCAAGTAATGCAATAAGTGAAAGCAAAGCTGAATGGCCCGAGGATTTTCTGAGTGCAGAGTAACTCAGGGATAAATATCATGCCATCTTCTAAAACTGAAAAAAGGATTTGTATTTTCTGAAGAGAGGTTTTAATTATTAGCCATAATATTGTTACAGTCCAAGGTAGACTCACCAAAAGCTGCCGTGTTGTGAAATTAGTGTTGGAGAAACACTTCAAAAGGAAAAGGAAAATTTAATATGAATTAATTTGGGACAGTTTGTAGAACTTTGATCTCCTATCAAAATATTATATAAATTTTTTTATTCGAATTTAAGCTTTCCTCCAGCTTCAACCTTGCAAATCCTTTTTTCCAGTTTGGCATTTTATTTATATCATAAATAGCAAGAAAAAACCTGTGAACCCTTTGTAATTATTCTTATTTTGTGTAAAATTCTCTTAAGATATGGTCAGATCTTCAGCTAAGTTACAATAATGAACAAACACAATCTATTTCACTACGTTATTATTGTTCTTGTCCACATCGAACACATCATTCTGACAAAAAAACTATTTCCAGTCAGGAGTTAGCAGTCCTGAAGTCCAATCAATGAAAGCAGATTGGAGGCATAGGCTGCAGCCATACTTTGACTTTTCCTGACTTTTGCAGCAAGCAGCATCTGCTGATGTGAAATGTGTCTCACAAAAAACCTACAATCTGGAATTGTTGATTTGCATAGAGCTAAAAAGGGTGACAAAGTGATTTAAAAGACATTTAAATATTCATCAGTTCAGAGTTGGACAAACTCTCTATAAGTGAGATGATTTAGTTCTGTGCCTACCTTCCTAAGCAGTGGGCGTCCTGCTAAGGTGAATCCAAAGGCACTCTGCAGAATGCAATGTGTGAAAACTGAACCGTGGAGTTACAGCTAAAGGTTTAAAAGAATCACGAGAGCTGGTTAACATTTCTGTTCATGAGTCGACCTTTACACAAATCATCAAAACGCTGTGGCATGTTGTATGGCGTCCTGTCATGGAGATGTACTGGTTTGACAAAGACGCACTGAGACTCCATGGAGAATGTATTTTCCTTTGGCCTATGAAACCAAGGTTGAATTGTTTTGGAGGAAGAAAGAGCAATGGTCTACATATGGTGTAAAACAGGAGACTGCACGCCGAGATGAAAATATCATCTGAGTGGTGAAGTGGGTCTGGAGTTAGCAGCATGAAGCAGCCTCAGGGTCTGAAGCTTTGCCGTCTCTAGATCTGGACCATAGACTGTAAATGAAGATGAAAGACATGACAGCTCACCCAAAATGAAGCCACTCTCGTATGCCACCGGGTGGCTGGCTACAGTATGGGTCATAAACCACACCTCCTCCATGTAGGTCTATGGGACATGTTCCTAACAAAAAATACACGTAAACATTTTTTTTCTCGAAGATGGTTTTAGTCAATTTAGGTGCTTCTAATCACTTAATGTGTTTTCAAGTTATACTTTTTTTGTTAAGTTTGGCTCTTTCAGGTGAAAACATCATGATTGACAGCTGAGTCAGAATTGGTCAAATGTGTGTATGGGCGTAACCTCACTACCGTGGCTTCTACCTTGAAGATAGCAGGATATTTTGGCTTGATTTCTAGATGATGAGGTGAAGACTCGCCTTTCATCTTTATATACTTTCTAGAATCTGGACAGCTTAACATCATCCAGGTGAAAATTAATTCCTCAAGTTTATCAAGGCATTTTACAGGGTAATGTCAGGGTGGCTGTCCACCAGAGGAAGCTCAGAGGAAGCAGGATGATGAAGCAGGACAATGACTGTATAAATTGGAGTTAATGTCAGAGTCAGAGCCCAGGCATTAAACCAGATGTCATGGAATTCATTTAGAAAGTCGTTCAGACTGGCGGTCCTGATCTGAAGCAGCTCTGTCGGAAGAAAAGCTCAAAATTCCTCCCAAACATCGTGCAGATCTGATTCAGCTAGTGAAAGAGTTTTTCAAGTTATTGCTGCCAAAGCAGTTATTAAATCCAAGACTTCAGTCCTCTGTGTTCAATAAAGACACAAATGTTTATAATTGTGTGTTATCAGTGTAAGCATATTGTTTATGCTTGTGCCTAAGATGAAGATCAGATTTTATGACCAATTAATCCTGAAAAGCAGGTAATTCTACAGAGTTGTTAATCTTTCATTGATTTAATCTTCTTCTAATCAGGCTATTTAATTCTCTGAGAGAGACCAGAGAGCCTGAAACTATCACAACAAACACAATCAACAGAACAAAGCAACATTATACAATAACTATAAGGGATTGAGCATTAAGAAGAATTAAGAACAACGGTCACAAGAAACATCAGAGAGTTAAGCTTTAAAATCTCATGGGGAATCAAACTCAATGTAGTTTGAAGGGTAGGTTCATTCCAGTTATATAGTGCATATTAACACCAGCTCAGCCAATCTTAGTGTGTGTATGACGGGTATAGGTTTGAGTAGTTACTGGCTTGTGTACTTGTACATTAGTGCCCGGACGTGGGGATGAGGGTTATGGGATTCACATTGGAACTGTAATAACCTTTATTATAAATAAAAAATACACACTATCTCATGATCCAGCAGGGGGAGCTCACTATCAGAGCTCCGGCGGCGTGTGGGAGTGTTTCGTGTTCTACCCCACTGATGGCAAAGTAACACACAAAGTTGAGGCGATTTGTCGTCTTTGAAACCGCCCAACTGCCACTGCCCTACTCTTCAACAATGAATCTGTGGGTTAACCTGTTAGCGTTCCACCCAAGTGAAGCAGCGGAGGAGGCACCACCGAGGAGCAGAGCGGACGAACAAATTGAATGCCGTGTAAAATTACTTTGACTTCGATTTTTGGAGAAGGGTAGGAGGTAGTTTGGAAGATTGGACCACTGAGCTTCACCAGATGGCTATTTCAACTGTACGAGGGTCCAGCCGACAGTTTGAAACAGACAGTAGTGAGAAGTAGGATATTTGACATTCGTGATGTACAGAGTTTAAGAGCTGGAGGGTTGATGGGACAACATGAAATTCATTATCTTTAACCGACATTAAGATGGACTCAATTTATACTTGATGAAACAGTTTATGAGAATACAATCTGGATTCCAAGTAAAAAAGCAGCATGCTATCTCTCTGTTCTTTTGAGCTGAACCCACCTGTGTTGGGGATCGTCAGCCTCCCTCCCAGGAAGTTGAAGGTCCCATAGGAGGTGTTGGCCACGTCGCGAGTCAGCGTTTTGAAGTAGCTCTGGGTCGACAGCCGGCTCACAAACTCTGAAGGGTCCGAGTTAAGCTTGCCATTGTGCAGTGTGTGTGAGCCGTTGGGGAGCGGGTCCAGCAGAGGCCCGTTGGTCATGGAGAACTTCCCGGCGGTGTCGTGGCGAGAGCGCAGGGTGCCTTGGTAACTGGTGGTGGTGGTGGTGAGATCGGGATGGATGGTGAGCAAGTGGGAATTCTCTGTTTAAAAAAAAATAATACAAAAAAAAGGAGAAAACAGACAAAAGCAAATGTGTGAATCTCCATGAGTGGCAATCAAGGCAAGGGGGGGGGGGGGGGGGGGGGGGGGTTATACATCAGAGACAGACCTCACACTCTCTAAAGCTGTCGCAACACAAACAGAAAACCGAAGCAAACACAGAAAAAGACACATGGTGCGGGGAACACTCACACACACTCTTGACAATACACAAACACAAATTCCACTCAATTCCCCTCCCCTCGCTCTATCTCTGCCTGTCTCTTTAGCAACCACACAATCAATTCCAAACAGAACTCAGATACAGCTTAGCACCCGGAATGTATAAAGGCTTTTTTCCCTTCACGGTGCATCACAGGCACTGCAGCCCGGTTCCCCATCTCCATCCAACTCAGACAGTTGTATTTCTATTACTCTCTGGTAAACCTCAGAGGCTCCACACAGGCAGTAAACAGAGTGGGTACATTTCCTGACAATGAGGTGGTGGCGAAACATAATGTATCAGGCAGGAAAATAAACAGCACATGCGCGCCGCTCACACACACACACACACACACACGCAGACACACACACACGGAACATAATACGTCTTGCCTATACTACAAACCACTGTAAACACATTCACGCCAACTCTACGGCCACAAACAGCAGGCTCCGTGGTACATGTAGATGAGTGCTGCACGGTCACGGTGGGCTGACGGACAGACGCACAGAGGAGGGTAGAACAAAGAATAGTGTCCTACTGCTGTGGGGAGGGGGCCTGCGTGGCCGCGGTGCCCACACACCTGGCTTGCTGGGCTTGATGCCCATGGGCTGGAAGCCAGTGGTGAGGATCGAGGAGTCCGCCACATCGGCGTCCAGGCCTTCTTTCTTGCGGCGGTACACCAGGACGACCACGATGAGCAGCAGCGTGAGACACAGGGCCACCGCCACCATGCCGACGTAGAGCGCCACGTCCTCGGCACCACTCACAGCTAGAGGAGGAAGACACAGAACGACAGAGGAGACATTTTTAAACCCAGGTGGAATATTTCCTCAGGTGTTGTATCAACATGTGGTTCAACATTAGCACATTTTAGAAAACTTTCACAAAACTTCAACGTCAACATGTGGATAATCGAAAAGGAGAAAGAACCAGTTTGTGCAGCGGGTTTTGTAGCATTACCTCACTTCATTTCTCCACTGGATATTATCTTATTCCAGTATATTCCTCACCGCTCTGTCTTATTCTCTAAGCACTCGACACCTCAAGAGAGACAGTGGAAAAATTGCAGGATTTGCTTATGAAATTCTAGCACCTCTTATTTAATGTCTGTCTCTTTCAAAAGCATGGGAGCATCTTTCTCCCAAAAGTACAGAATAAAGAAGACAGCTAAGCCCAGAGCAGCTCCGATGTGCGCTTGCATCAGTGTGTATGTGCTGTATGTGTGTGTGTGGGTCTGTTTTGCAGGAGAATGGGATTTGCTACGGCTGTCTCCCCGGGCCGAGGGGAATTTGGTGGCGGAGGTGGAGGATGCTCCTGAGGCCTTTGTGGAGGACCATTTTGCCGGGGAGCCACGGGGGCGTATAGTGCTGTCAACTGAACACAGTCGAGGAGGGGACGCGTAGAGCGGCGCGGCTTTGAGGGACGGAGAACAACAGCAAAGGTTAGAGTGCTGCAGGCTGCCATGGGGCGAGTCGGCAAACAAAATGCAGGAGGACAGGAACAGGAAGAAGAAGAGAGAACGCGCAAGATTAAAAAGAAGAATTTAAAAGACCAATGGGGAGGCAGCACGCGTCTGTTACTGACAGCACACACGATTTGCGTTTCAGCAACGAACAGCAATAACACGTCCGAAATGTTTGTATCCAAATCAGACCGATTATCATTAGACGCGACACATTTTGATGAATATCTCCAGAGTGTCATTGTGTTTCTCCACCACTGCTCAAACACACCACCTGACAGCAACCATGCTCAGCCCTGGAAACAGAGATTCGACAAGTTTTAATTGGTGTTGTAAATCCGTGACATGGGGATGGCACAATTAAATTAGCAGGATCCTATCAGTCAGATTTGAATAAGAAACACGTTTAAAAAAAAAAAAAAAAAATTCTAAAAAACTATTCTGTTTTTTCCCTCCCGTTTCTCCGTCTCACTTTTCATCCATTTGTCCTTGCCTTATTCTTTTTGCTTTGAAAAAAATCAATTTCTCTGTACAAAGCCGCCTGCCACAGCCCACGTCTTTAAGAGAAATGCCAGAATCTATTTCATGGGTGATTATCTCAGTACAATCTGATACCTTAAGTAGCAGGATTATATGCAGCCGGGCTCTATGGCGGCCCTCGGCAGAGCCAGGAATCTCTTGACATGTAATCAATTGTGAATGACTGACTGAAGATAAACACAAGTTCGCCTGTTTTGTTCCTGACATCCTGATGCACATCTGCAAGGTACATACATGAAGAGTCTCATGAGATCCAAACACCCGTCCTCCACCTCTCAACTCATCACTTACGCCGCCTCTCCCTCTCTCCTCTGACCCCCCCCCCCCCCCCTGCATCCGTCAATCCTCAGGGAGGCGTGAGTAAAAGGAAGCTGCCTGGCTAAGCCTGACACGTTTTCACTATGAGCTCAAAAGAAACGGGGGGGGGGGGGGAGGCAGAAGAGTCTTTGACTGAATCTCTTATTAAAGTTCCTAAATCCAATTGTCTTGTTAAGTCAAAGGCCAGACGAGGCTGTGATATTTGGACGTGTAGCGCCGCAGTCGACTGGGAGATGTCCGGGTCCGACTGGAGACAAAACAACAGCCGTCAGCAAGGAGATGGAGGACAACCGGCTTCTGTTGATTGGATAAACACAGCCTCAGAAGGGCCGGTTGCTGTTTACTCTCCCGAGGGCGAAGCAAAGTCACCTGGCTGACCTCGGATGCAAAGATCCGGTATCTTGACTCTTCGTTTTCCTCTGCACCATTCACGCAGCCAGACAATGAAGTCGGTCAATCAGACAACTCTGTCTCTCTCTCTCTCTCTTTCACTTGATTCCTTCCTCTCTTTCCCTCCATTCTGTCTTTAATCTCTGGTGGTTTATCAGACGATCAGTGAGTGAAGTTTTATCTGACCCACCAGGTGTCACAGTGAAACAATCCTGATGTGCACTGCGACCCTGACCGGCGACTGGTCTCGGCTCCTCCTGGCCCGCGCTCATTGATTTTCATGATGCCAGCCAATAATTGAAAGGACATCCATCACACTTTAATTGACATAGCTAATCGGGTTTTATAATTGGATGAGCTTTACTTTAGTGGCCCCTCTCGCTCCCTCTCTCCTTCTTCTTCCACACACACGACCAATTTCCTCTCTGTCAGCCCATCGCTCCATCGCTCATTTCCACTTGACGTGATTGCTGGCGGAGAACTTTGGATTCTCTTTGAGTGTGACCTCTCTGGATGATTGGCACCTGCCGGCGGATAATCTGTGAATGTCAGAGTTGACCCCCAGGCCAGTCTCTGTTTGTTCCCCCCCCTGCCCGAGCTTTCAGTACATGCTCCTCACACACTCGCTCCGGGGCTGGCGGATTCAGGATCAGTTTCTGACTTGTGATGGGCCGGAGCGGACTTATAATTCATCTCCTCGGAGGCGATGCACCTTGCTCCATGTTCAAGTTTGGACTCGTGCTGCATTGGCAGTCAGCACAATGTCTGCACCTGATAGTCCTCAACTCACTCTACCTGCTCCGTTCTCTCCCCTGCCTTGATAAATAAAAGCTTGGCAGCCTCCCGCGCCTCTTCCCCAGGCATTTATCAAGAGGCCTGAGAATATATTTCATCCCATGGCCAATCCTCTAGTCACTCGCCCGAAGATGAATAACGGTGAAGTTCTTAAGGTCAGGGAAATATGGCTACTAAAACTCTCAAAGTGAACGTGACCATTACTATCTCCACAATACAGTCATCCCATCCCTCAGCGAGTCCCGATGAAATATGGCCCAAAAATAAGCGTAGGGCCATTTTTCATGCAGCCCGTGACCGCGCCCTTCTGACAAACAAACCCGCGACGAACACAATCCACCGCTTTCGCCGGCGGATTAGCCTCCAAATTCAAAAACACACTTAAGATGGATTAATCGTTTTACGGGCTTTGCACAATCAGTTGTGACATCCCCCCCGAAACAGGATGCTGCTGCAAATGAAGCTAATTAACTTCATTACACACATTAAGCCAAATAATTGTTGTTATGTCGCCCCTAATTTCCCGTACCTGAGAATAGCAGCACTTTTATTTTGCATTTTTTTTTGTTGTGCCCTCTAACACCTGTCTGCTCTGGCAGGCTGCCAGCGTATTTATCATTTCCCCCGCACAGATTATTGGTTGCTTCATATTGGGCTCCACTTGTTTGCCTTATGAAAACGATCCTGCCTGGGTCAGATCTGTTTATTTTAGAGCTGTAAAACAAAGCACGCTGCCGCACGTCGATTCTCATTCATACGATACCCTAAACAATAACCTCATCTAACGTTATGCCATTTCTGCCCTAATGAGGGAGATTACAGATGTTTGAGAGCTCTTCAGACGGAGGATGTCGTGTTGCAGAGTAACTACAGCTTACTCTGCACTTGCATTGCTCGATTACACAGGGAGGGAATGGGGTGCCTTTTGTTTCAGGGGGGGAAGTTTTCCATCTCAGCTAATAGCCTGCAGACATGGTTGAAGTATGAGAGTTGCTGACAAGCCAAAACCATCTCGCTATTTTGCTTATTATAATACTTCACACAGCAATTGTCTATGGAAACACATCTGCTGGGAACAGATTGGGACAGGCATTCTTCAGAGGCCCGCGGTTCGCTCTGCGCTGTCAGTGTTAATACTGAGGGTCTCTCTCTCTCTCTGTGTGTGTGTGTGTGTGGGTGTGTGTGTGTGTGTGTACACTGGAGGAACAATGACTGGCATCTTTGTGTATATATCTTGCCTCTCTGGGGAGGAGCTGCTGACCTTTGATGATGGGCCGACTGAGCTCCCTGGTTCACTGCACCAGCCATACTCAGCTATTGGTGGCAACGCTCGCATGCATGCACACACACACACACACACACACACGATTGCACACACTGCTTACATATGTATATATGAATACACAGGGCATCATTCGCATACAGTAGCACTCAGACGCTCGCGCTCCATGCATTGGTCTATCTGATCACGTCAATCAGTGCAAAATGCATAATTCAGTTTATTAATTCACTGGCCCGTGTCAACTGCATCCCATTAAAACGCAGTGTTTTCCAGGCAGGTCAGCCCAACAGCCGCACTATTAATAACATTTTCTTTATGAGATGCCACCCCGAGACTCATCATATCATGATGGGAAGCTGCAATATCTCTCAGTCTTTGATATCTGTGGGGAGCGACAGAGCTTTGCCTTCATGTCCATCTGGTCGGTGGAGGACCCTGTGGTGGCGCTCTCCACTCAGTCTGCCAGCTCGGGCTGTACGAGGTTTGCGTGTTCTCATACTGACAGTATGCACATGCTCTATTAATGACACATGTGGGGCGGCAGAACAACACAGAAGTGGCTGATTCACTTACAACAAAAAGGAATACACACTGGCTATGCAGCTACATATGTTTATGCGAACCAAATATATGCACGTGGAGAAAAAAAATCACAGCACACATGCATACCAGCCATGTCTGTGTTTTCACGGCTGATTTGCCGGCAGCACTTTATCTGGCAGGTTGTGTTTGAATCACAAGAGAGATGCTGTAATTCTCAGATCTATTAATAGGTCAGAGAGCATCGCGGTGCAGGCACAGGAGAGATTGCGTATTATCTTTGGAGCAAGTGCCATACTGGTGTTATTTAGAGCGGATTGTCTGAAAAGGTCAGACAAGTGGGAACGAGCCAGCAAGAGGTCCGCTGACGACTCCTCTGTCAGAACAAGGGTCGCATGAGATGGACGCGTTTCCTTTATGAACCATTCTCTACATCTATCACAGGAAGCTGACACTATAAGGAGACATTAAAGGTTTATTTGATCTGATAAAAAGAGGAGGACACTCTCGAGGAAAATGAAATCGAAGAAGAAGGAATAAGGAGGAGGGGCAAAGCCTTTTCTTTTTCCCGGGGCTGACTGATGATCTTTGCAAGACTTTACAGTTATGCCTGTTATCCCTGAATACATTTTCCATTTTGGCCTCACACTTAATTATTAGAAACGTTTTTAGTTTTTTTCTGGCTGCAGCTTTCAGATGTTGCTTTGAGCACATGTATTGATTTTATAATGTTCCTCTGCAGCCCATCGGCGGAGCTACACGAGGCAAATACAGAACTTTACTGCATTCTGCTGATCCTGTTCCAGAAAAGTGTGTCGTGATCCTGCATCTTTCCTATTGTTCCACTGAGTTGAACAGTGAGAGTATGGTTTGCAGCGTGTGGGCGGCTGTGCACTCACTCTGTGGGCACTGCTCGCTGGTGCAGTTGAGAGACTGGAGGTCCAGCCCCTGGCAGTCTTTGCCCCCGGTGCCAGGTGAGGGCTGGGAGCACTCCCTGCTCCTCCACATCGAACAGTCGGCGCCGCACGCTGACCACTTGCTCCACTCGCTCCAGCCGCCATCCACTGCAAGGACACATTATATAAAAAACATGAGTCGAGCACACATTAGCCTGCACACACAAATACACACACGCAGCAGCAAAAAACTCAAACACGTTTTAGGTCAAGGGATAAACTATTGATCGGAAGTCATGCTGAACAGTTTCTATAAAACAAGCTATAGCTTCTTTTTTACAAACAGCGCAGGCTGAGGAGTTCAGAGCACTGGTGTCAAAGCAGTGGTGTATTTGCGTGTGAGATGAGAACAACTGGTGGAATCCTCTCTTGCCATCCTGTGCAAATTTACTCACTCTAAAATGGAAACCGGGTAGGGAAAGCATTATAAAAGACATGCAAATCCACTTGCTCACACTCAAATCCAGCAGATGCACAAAGAAACCAAAACATGTAAAACTGCTGAGGGGAGCCATATTGTCGCTATTCTACTTTCTGTGTGTATTTTCCAACATGGAAATCAGATGCAACTAAGCTAAACCCCATTGGTACGTTGTGGATAAGGGCGCTGTGGCCTGGTAGACCCAGCTGTCAACAGGAAAATGCAGAGGGAGAAGAATTTGACCCCTGGGAAATCAGTCCACTAGTCTACTGTTAAACATGCAAGCAAATATGCTATTTAAAAAAATTCTACTTAAATCATTTGTGAGGGAGAGCTAGTCTGCCTCCGTTTTGAATTCTTTCTCAAACAAGCTGTTACTGTAGCAACACGAGCATTACCTGTGGTGCGGCTGCATGCAAGAGACACTACGGGTATTACCAGAGATGGATTGTACATTGTACATTGCACCTGCAGCCAGGCCATATAACTTTAAACACACCACTACCATCAGCACGGGCAGCAAAATATGAAACGAATGGAAATTGGCCTGTAATAGATCTGAGCGTGCACCGCTGCGAGAAATATCTGCAGCTTTGCCACACACAGAGCGGGAGGCCATTTTGCAACGGTGGGGGTAATTTGCCAGTGTTCAAGGGTGGGTGGGAGTGGTGGTGGTGGAGGAGGCTGATATTGAGCCTGGGGAAGGGTGGCCATTGGGCTGAGGGGAAAAAGGGCAGTAATGAGCTCTCATGGGAGAAAGAAACCCTGAGACAATGGCGTTTTTTTTCTCCCAAATGTAAAAGGTGAACGACACACACACACACACACACACACACACACACACACACACAGACACCCCTCTATGACAGCAGCAACCCTCCACCTGACCGATCTAAGGGCTAGGGAAACCTTAGTGCTCATTAATCCTATCAATAAAGAGTGCAGGGGTCATGACCTCCAGAGAGATGGTCCGACCGGCTGCTGGTCTGAGGCTTTGGTTAATAAAACATAAGTGCGATGGCGGGATGTTAATGGTGGTAGGATAACTACTGTATAATTTCATAACTGTACAAAGTCATGATTTTAGTCCCAATTTGGGAAAACAGCTAAGAACCGCTGTGAGCACCGGAGGCACAGGTGTGAAAATCAGACCCCGCTAGCACACTTCTCTCGCCTATTTATCCATGTGTGGCCTAAAATCATTACTTGAGGATGTGTGTGTGTGTGTGTTTGTGTGTGTGTGTGTGTTTGGTGGGATGCTGACAAAGCTCGGGCCTTTTTTGCAGTCAGATCCATTTGGCAGAGAGAGCAGAACCAATCAGATAATTGTCCTTGTTTGGCATTGAGTGGACCCATCCGTGGGCCAGTGGGCTGATTATCCAGGCCGGGAAGGAGAATGATTGAATAGCGAATTACATCCTAATGAATACATTATGTCACCCCTCAGTTTGTCCACACCACTGTGAAATAAAGAGATGAGATCAACATCTGCCCCGATGAGGTGATGAAATTCGACTTCTCTTTTCCAGCACAAAGCAAGACTAAGGTCCATGCAAATAACGTTTCCAAACAAGGAGATTGGAGTGGAAACGGGACGCTGCTCATGAGAATGTGGATGAGGCCCCAACACTGCCACAACCAGGCCAAGGGAAATCAAAGAGAGATGAAGATGCATAAACAGTCCTTGAAGGCCTGTTTGGCTCAGACATATGTAGGAATGATGAGGCCGAGGAGGCTTTTCACAGAGGCAGAGACCAAAGACGTGTTTGGACATTATTCTAAGAATTGGCCAGATAGTAAGTGGTTACTATAACAGCAGTGAAGCGAAAGAATTGGCTATTTATTTGATTTCCTCTTCTCCAGACTTAAAACTGAAATACGAAAACAAACCTTGTCCTTCTACAATTTTTTCTTTGTTCAGAAATCCACATTAGAAAAGTGTTATCCACAGCCGCAGTTTTTCTTATCAAATCCCCGGAGAGAGATTGTTAGTGCTGCTGAAAAAAGGCACCGCAGCTGATTTTCAATCTTGCAGCACCACAGGTTTTAGGTTGGCCGGGTCTCCGAGGAGTCGTACAATAGCCAAATGGCAAGCCCCCCATTTGGACATGTTGTCAAGGCGGGAAGCAGGAGGAAGCCGACCATTCTTCGAATGTCGGTGGGAGGGCCTGTCTGAGGCTCCGCTGTTCAAAATGACAATGGCTGCTGACGGACACAGGCCGAGATCATTGGACACCAACAGCTCCTGTGTCCTTGAGGGGAGCGTGAGGAGGTAGACAAGCACCACTGTGACCAGCGGGCCGCCCTTCTGCTCCCACTGTCCTGTCAACACGTATGTGTGCACAGTAGCCGCCCTAATCCTGATGTTCAAAGCCTGATGGGGGGAAAAAAGCCACAGAAAAGACCCATTGAGTGGGTTGATAGCTTAGACACCGAAGTGGGATTATTTTCCAATTCTTATTCTCTAACTCTGATCCATTTTATTTTGAGAAACCGGTTTGCCTTCCTGTTATTGACGGATATATTGATTAAATAATATGGGATTGGTAATTGAACGAAGCGCAGTTCACTCCCTTCTGTTAACTGAACCAGTAGAACAAACCAGAATGAGACAGAATGAGATATGAAGAGGGTGAGCCAAAACAAATGGCACCAAATGATTAATAACGCCGCTGATGCAAGGCTGTCACCAGATGGCCACCGTCTTTTCACACTGAACTAATGTGTTTTTCTGTCACATTTATTAGCCACAGCCTCCGTTCCTTGGATAAAATATGTAGGCTCCAGAACAATCTCTGATAATATCCAGGCACACGCACAAATGCTTACTTACACAGTAGAACTAGACACTTGCCTGCAGTGCAGACAGCAGACATATGGGCTCCAACTTGCCTCCGTACACCACGCACATGCACAGACACACACTTACAAGAGAGCGCGTGCACAAATGCACCAGCCTCGAGTCTGTTTGTTTTCCATCACGTAGAATTCTCACGACTCCCCTGGCAAGCCGGAGGGATCCGTTTAATATTTAAATAATTCGCACAAATTAGAAAATTTCTCGGGGTTGTTTCGCAGCTTGCTAACACATCAGGCAACCGTTCAAGTCGTTTGTGTGAGGTAGGTGCCACAGTGCTGCCTCCAAAACTGGGGTCCAGCTATCTTTTGTTGGCCAGGCTAGTGTTATCTTTGTTGGAAACATTGGCATGATTTGACATTTTGCCCCAACTGTTGGCTCTGACCACAAGTCGGCGCCGGGGCAGAGGTGATGGAGAGGTGTGGGATGGACTGCAGAATTATGTGGGATACTACAGCGAGGGAGGCCATGGGACGGAGACAAAGGAAAAAGGAGAAGCCAGAGGAGAGAGAGAGAGAGAGAGAAATGGAGATTAGGCTCTTGCATAGCTTGGCTACTCGCTGTCTCAAGTGTTGATCTGCTCTGCTCTGAGCCTCAGGCTTTAGCCTCAGCCGCCGCCTCCTCCTCCTCCACCTCCTCAGCTCCCTGCGTCTCTCCCAGCATGGAGCCCATCTGATCTGCCACACAGGCCTCCGCCAACTCTCATTAAACACTTTGGAGACAGACAAAAATACAGATGAACCTCTCTGGCTTCAGAATTTCCTGACAAGAGGTGGGAGCTCACATTTAGATACAAAGAGTCACCGTGAACAGACATGTGGAGAGTTCTGCTGCCGAACAGGCCGGTGTCGACCGTGTCAGTCTGTGGAAGCTCGCATGAAGTGTGCGCGTATGCAAATCTGCCTCTGTGGTTGAGGATCAGCACTACACTGCAGGGATCATGCTACTTTTCATATTTGGAACAACACATGGCCATCGGCATTGCAACAAGAAATGTATATATAGAGTTAGCCGGGCAAACGTAGAGAAAAATGATAGCCTCTGCATGTTGTTGCTTCCAAATTTAAACTGATTAGTTTCCAGTGATTTTTCATTCAGTCGACAGCATCTTGTTTATCCCCCAGAGGAGGAGTGCGGCAAATCCATCAGTGTGTGTTCTAGACAAAGCAGAAACAGACTGTAGCTTTAAATCACACAGAGTAAGCAGCAAAAACAATATTTAATATTTTTCTGTAACCCATTTCAAAGATCTAATGCTGTAAGTTAAATGCACTAGAGAGCTAATAATCCACAAAGAATATCCGTCTAGATAATTAATGAACTTCCGAAACAAGACCAGCATTAAATCATGCAGCTTTTATAACCCTCGTCAAACAGAGAGTCACTGTGGAGGAAAAAATTGCGTCTCAAGGCTGAGTTAAAAAATAAAAGAACACTACTTCTGAATCCAAATGTCAACGGTGCCTAAACAAATAACATGGTGTCTATCCGCAGCATTACAGCTCCCCGTGCTATTCATTCTCCCCCAGACCCTTTCTTCTGAAATTGGTTTAAATCACCATCTACTGTACATGAAGTGGATGAGACCCGCAGAGGCTAAAAGCACAGGGATAATTAAAGTTGTTATCCAGCATTGAAGAACGCTCTCTGCCAGGCTGGTCTCATCTGTTCCCCCCCCCCGCTGACCACGCGTGACTCTTATATGAGAGCTGCTATTCAGGCCGATGACTCATATATGTGTTAATCATGTATATGATGAGTCAAAGTGAGGATTTGGATGTATTTGGGGCTTGTTGTTGCTAGGCCATGTGTGTGTGTGGGTGTGGGTGTGTGTGTGTGTGCTGGAGGACAAATGACGGCAGGAGTCAGTTCATCTTGGGGGCTTTCAGAGGCATGTCTGTGAGTACACAACAGAGCCACTGTGCCACTTGTGATTGGAAACAACAGCCCATCATCCCCCTGACTCTGGCGTGGCGGACTTTGGCCTTGAGGGGAACCCTCGCCGGGCGCAGACAGCTGTGGCTGTCCGTGCCACTGATGCTCCGTCTGAGACAGGTAGCGAGAGAGAAGAGGAGGCAGAGCCCACAACAGAACTGATAGAGGTGTGAGCGGGGTCACGTTGGTGTGGCGCACCTCATCAAGAGGGAAACAAAGAGGAGTTAATTTACTCCCAACGTCTGTGCAATCTGTGTTCACAGGGCACAATGCAATTTCTGTCACAGCACCCCAAGGGTTGAAATTACACACTTTCTCCTTGCGGGGCAAGAGAAAGAGAGAGCAGGGTGGGGTTCAGTCTAACAATAGCTCAGACTGACATAAATCTCTTTAAGCTCATGGAGGTCAGTATCCTGCTTTGCTGTGGGGGAATGTCAAGCATCCCTGGACACCCCTGTAATTCCATTACTCGTTGCTCCAGCGCTAATAATTCCAAATCTGTCCAGAGCGCGTCCTAACAGAGCGTCACACATTTCTGTTTCCTTTGTCTTCCTCCTCCTGCTGCTGTATTCCAGCGGGCCATGTTACTTACACTCATGCTTGACATCTAGTGATGTCTTTACATGGGAGATGTGTAACACAACACCATGATTCACTGAGGGAGATAACCTTTGTTTTAGACAGGGAGAAGCTGCCACTGCCAGAGGTGTTCGATTTCCCTTTCTGCTATTTACTGAGCGTGGGAGATTTCTCCTGCGGTCAGCACGGCTGCAGTGCCCCAGCGACAGACTGTGTCCACAGACTGATCTGCTGACAGGCAGCAGCCAGCTCTCGTACACACTCAGGCTTTCTTTACTTCTTTCTCGGTTTTCCTCTTCGCTCTCTCACTCAGGGCTTTGTTCCTGCCGTCCTTACACTGTATCTGATTCCATCTGTCTCTATCCCTGCCTCCTCCTTACACCTCCTGTTTTCTCCCTCTCTCGCTCTCTCTCCCTCTGTCAGGGAGAGAGAGCGAGAGAAATGAAGCAGCTTGACTTCCATCTCAGGCTAGCAGGGATCGATATGTGTTGCTCAGTATCAGGCAGGGCACTCTGCCTCTCTGACGCGCTCACAAGGGAGAGCGGACCGGCAAATGAAACGCCCTCAACTCCCCACACCTAAACATGGCACACAGGTCGCCATAATTCAGCTTTTTATTGGCCATATTTACTACATAGCTTGAGCAGCAAACAATAACAGATGTACTGGCTGGTCTGACACAACGCCACGGCAGGGACCATGTCTCTTAAAACAGACAGGTCTATATAAAAGCAGGGTCTGCGTAGATAAAGAGATATGTGAACAAAAGCGTGACGATAATAAATCACTTTCAGGATGACTCCTTGCTGTGAAGACTAATAGCCTTTGATGTTGCTGTGTAAGTGGCCTAATTGCGGGAAAACAAAACAGAGGCACTGACATCTGAGAAAAGACGTGCTGATAGTAAAGGGCAGCCAACATAAAAAATGAATTGATGACTTCTAGATGCAAAGAAAATGCGAAATGGAAGCCACAGGAAGCCAAGCGCCACAGGACAAACAGGCTTGCCTGGGAGTTACCTGGACAGGTGGCCACGCAGGCACTTTTCTGGACGTTCTGCCCCTCACAGGATGTGCCTCCGTTCAGTGGCGTGGGGTTGGTGCAGCTCCGACTCCTCTTCTGCCAGCCACGCCCGCACACAGCACTGCAGGACGACCAGGTGGTCCACGTGGACCAGCCGCCGTTGACTGTCAGACCAGCGCCGGAGGCGTTGGGGTGGATGGAGAGGTGAGGGAGGGAGGAGGTTGGAGGCAGGGGGGGGGGGGGGGATGGATGGATGAAGGGACAGAGCAGCCAGGATTACCCGACATGCACCACGGAGTAGAGGTGTGTTGCACAAGAATAATTGTGACTGTGCTGCTACACTTGTTGGTTCAATACAAGAGCAGTGGAGGGACGGGGGCTGCTTCCTGTGTCCATGTTGAATTTACAGCCAAACTGACGAGGACACACGCTGAGTCTCAATTTAGGTACTGCATCCTTCAGAGGATGAGGTCTGCCCTGCCCACGAAGGAAGCAATCTCCATGCGCAGGGTAGACCGAGCATTCCGCGAAGGCCGAACTGAAATGAGACGGTCTCGTCTGCGGAAGCTTTCAGTGATCAGCTTCACAAGCTGGCCCCGCCCTTATTGCTGTTGTCTAGCAACATTGCTGACATTGGAAACGATATGAAAGTTGGAGCATTTGTTTCTCTAGGATTGAAGGACGTATTTGGCCCATTCGACAGAGCCTTCGAAACAGGACAGTCTAGTTGGCTGCTGTGACACAATCGATCCTCAAATGCATTCTCAGAAGGATGTGGCCCTGAATTGAGACAAAGCTAAAGTTGCTCCGACTAGAGACTTGTGGACTTTTTTTAATATCACCCCGAATTTAACTAAGGAAACTCAAACCCTCAATATGAAGTCAGAATATAATCCCAGTTCAGAAATTCCACTGAAATCCCAGTGTGCGCATACTCATAAACGCATGAAACACCACAAATATTCAAAAACTTTGCAACCTTATACATATAACCTTAGAGGTTTTTCCAGTCCACTTCTGAATTTATACCATTACATGTCATTCATCAATCTCAAGTGTTCTCTGAATTGCAGAGAACAGCACTGTATAATTTATTTCTCCCTTATATTTGAGACTGAGAGTTCAGCCAGTTCACTGAGTCTGCACGCAAGATTCCTATAATTTGCTGTACCAGCCGCTCGTGTTCTCAAAAATCAAAAAACATTTATTGGGGCATAATTCATGGCGTATCGCTCGATCATGGCAGGTGATTACATCAAATCACGCTGATTTAATTCTAACCAGCTCCTTCCTGTATCAACTGTGTTTGCTCGCGTTTACAAGACAGTGAGATTCCTGATTTATTGACTCGAACAGCACTCGTTCCTTCTCTGTACATACTCCCTTCCTAATTTCCCTCTAACTCTCTCCCGTGCTTGTCGTGGCTGAATCATTTCCTTGCCCTCTCCGTGCGATTGATTGCCCGCCACGGCGAGGTAAATTACCAGGCAACTCGGCCCCTGATTACCTCTTATCACAGAGTGCAGTCACACCAGCCAGGCCTTGTTAAAATGCAACTCTGGCCCCCTGTTGAACCCCACTTCGAAAAGTAGCACTTATTATGACTTGCTACTGCTAGCTGGATCCGCTATCTCGCTGGACTGTGACGCTCTCAGCTAGATTCATTATTTTCTCCGCAATAGAGAAACATAAGCGAATAGCAGTAGCGCATCTTTTTCTTTAAACACAGAAAAATCTTCTTTTATCATGTGACCTCAAATAATACTGCAATTGTCATTTTGTCAAGCCCAAAGCTCATTGGGAAGAAATTCTTATTCAGTATTTCTTGGGTCTTCAGAGTGAAAACTGTTTGTTGACTGTTTGACGACACAATAGCGTGAATGCTTTTGCCTCCCCAGTCACTTCCAATCTGGATTTCTTCATGTGCTGGGCAGACCTTTCAACAGCCAGCTTATAATTTATAATCGACACAGGAATAATTGTGCTCTTATTGTGTGTCATTATTCCTGTTCCTGTTTGAATGCATGCTCCAAATTAATACATTCAAAACCATCCGCCATGGAAGTGAATATTCTTAATAATATTCGTACTTAAGTATATTTTCCATGTATCAGTACTTAATTTGAATTCACTCGTCTACATATATCAGCGAATACCGGTACTTTCTTCTTCTTCACTTCATATTTATAAAACATTGCGATACACGTCTCTGATCAGCAGTTTGTCACACAGTGAGCGTGTGTGCTGCGGAGCTGTCTGGGTTTCTGATATGACCTCAGTACGTCCTCTAATAGAAAGAAGCCTTTGTGCTCTACTGAACACCAGGACTCTACGGTGTGAAGTCATGCATCTTCCAGTCCTGCAATAACAATCAAAACCTTGTTAAAAACAAAGAAAAGGATTCAGTAAACAAAAAACACTCGAGAGCTGTTACTTTCAAGTGTTGGTAATATTTAGATTTGTGACATATTCGACAGATAAACATTGAAACGGTGTTGAAAGATCATTTTCTCTGTCTATTTTGCTGTGAACCTTGCGGCATGTGAAAAGAAAAGTAAATAGGCGAGACCCCGACTCTCTAGAAGAGCAGCGTGGCTCCGACAGGCTGCTCTTCTAGAGAGTCAGGGTCTCGCCTCTAGCAAGACGTTCTTCAGAGCTCATGCATCATTTTCGAAATTTATAAATAAGCAAATTGGTCCACTGATCCAATCAGAGCACGCAGGTACCATTAGACCCCGCCTCCTTCAGAGCGCGCCTGCAGCAGCATCACTGGTGAAGAAAGATTCACAGTGGATTTGAGAGAGGCAGATGAAGTTAACATTCGGGAATAGGCTACACTCAAAGTACCTTTAGACTCAATACTTTAGGTATATTTAAAAGAAAGCACTTACTTACTTTTAGACAAAGTAGAAAAGTTAATGTGCTACTTTTACTATTGTCTGTTTATTTGTACTTTTAATTATGAACAATGTTAAGACTATTATAAACAATTATATCATATATTATATCATTATAGAATCAAAAAACACTAATACAGATCAACACAAAACTAAAAACTGGTTTCTCACTAAGATATGTTAAGTCTTTTCCTTTAAAAGAAAAGCACCCACATGTGTATTTTTTGAATACTATAAGAGAGAGAGAGAGAGAGAGAGGATAATATCTTCTTTAATAAATCCAAACCAATCCAACAGCTCTGTCTTCATGATCCTCACGTTTCACACTTGCTAATGTTTCTTAAATCTGAAATCATCTTATGCCCTAAAATCCACAGAGAGCTTTTGTTGGCTGAGAATCTAGAGTAACTGCAAACCTAAGTAGCAATTAATATTCAAGTAGCTACAACCTCAAAATGAGAACAGCATAAGATACAGAATCAGATCAAATAATTCCCACTGACAGTTTATACAAGGGATGAAAAATACTTAGAGTAAAAAACACATGAACTTCACAAATGTTAAAATACATTTTGTGCGCTAAAATAATCAATATTTATAGATAAATAAAGATAGAGTTAAATAATTCAATTAAAAAAAATCATTGATATAGCAGAACAAATTTAAAAACTGAAGAGGTGTGCAGACATTTACAAAGTGCTGTATATTTGTGGCATATGGTGTTTTCTCTACCAGCACGATAATAAACAAGAATTCCTGCCCTGACTTTACAGCGCCTCATAACATCGACTTTTTTCTGGCAGCCTCCACGAGAGCCGGACCAGGTGTCAGAAACCGTGCCAGATTATACATTTCCTTACACAAAGTCGCTCTCGTGATTCATGTGATTTCCATTTGCTGTTTGCATGTAGCCGAGAATTAAACCAGGCTGTAACGTATGCAAAACTTTGGTGGTGCTGTGCCAGGAGCCGTGGAACCCTCTGTGACAGGAGTTATGCTTCTTTTCCCCTGCATTTTTAATAAAGGTCAGCCTGCTTATCAAGCCAAGTCATTATTTACAGTTTGCTGTTAATTCAATTTTTTCTTCTCGTATTGGATCCACTACAGAGGAGGAGGAAGATGGCGGCCCCGAGATCAGAGTCTGCCAGCTTTGGCGGAACGGCTGCCAGTAACATTTAAGTTGTGCTAATTAACGTGCAGATACGCTACTATCTCTTTATGTGCTTATTTATGATGATGTAATCCTTTGCTCGATGCAGAAGAGGGAGAACTCCTGCAAGCTGTCCCCATATGTCACATGTGTGTTTCACTGCATTCCAATATTACAGCTGTTCTGTGGGATCTGAATATGTTATTCCAACTTCCTCGCATCAAAGTGAGAGAACATGGACAAGGAGGATATGCACAGGACGACATATGTTTTTTTTCTCCTATCTTTATTCAAGACAGTTTTAGAGCGGGACTTATTGATTTCACGTTGAGATTAATGCTTTCACTCAAAACCCTGTGCTCATACTTAAATATACTTTGCCTGTACTTATATTTATTGCGCTCCAGTGATCCCGCTGCTTCTGTGCTCATGTTAAATGTCTGCTTTTGCATTTCTCCTCTACTCTCAGTCCTTTTTATTCTGCACTTGAATTTTTTGTGCAAATGAAATGACCCCGCCCTCGTTTTGGTAACTTTTGCCTTGGGGGGAAAGAAATGGAGCTGTTTCTCAGATTCTCTAAATGAAAACACTTGATCTCCTTGATTTTGCTGCTTCATGTCGACCGGGGGGTCAGCAGAACTCTGGTTTTGTCATGAGTGCATGAACCCGGTTAAAGTAACCGCCAATACGGGACTCTCAAAGATCTAAAGATAACACACTCACAACAAGGGCAGGACAAATTCGTTCATCACTGAACTTGGTGCTAATGGTTGGGGAACATAGGAGCAGTATGAGGAGCTGAAGCTGAACGAAATCGAAGCCTAAGCAGGGTGTGTTGGACTGAGAGCATTATATAATCTGAACGTGAAATCAATAACTCTTCAAACTGAAATACCACGCTCTTGAATAAAGATGTGGGCAACATGCAAGCAAAACTTATCTACTGGAGCTGATCTTATGATTCTGTATTTAGAATGCTAGGGTCCAGACTCCTTATCAGTCTCCACACTGAGCTCTGCCTTGCTGCTGAGAGAAGTCATCACCTACCGTAGACCAGGACCGTGGCTGAGGTGCTTTTTCGGCGAGCCACGATGTTCTTGGCCACACACGTGTAGTTGCCCGTGTCGGCCAGCCGGGCTTTTCTGATGAGGAGATTGTGGTCAGCCGCGATGAAAAAATTGGGGTCGCTCGCCGGCTCGATCAGATCCTCGTTTCGCTGCCACTCCACCTGAAAATAGGTGTCAGCGGTCAGAAACAATGCTCTGCATCTCAATAGAAAAGGTTGCACCCCCCCCCTCCCGTGTTGAAGCTCTTCTGGGACCAGACACGCTGCGGATGAGAGGTTCTCACATGGAGAAAAAAAAAGAAGAAGCTGTGAGCTAGAACGTCTCTGATGCTATCACACATAGTAGAGGAGGAACAAATGAAGCTTGATATGGTGACGGAATTTACTTATTTATACACCACACTGGATGTTCAAGTTTTTTTTTGCCTTTTTGTTGAGGAAGCACAGCCTTTATTTTGTAGTCGCCTCTGTAGCTGTTGGGGGTCTGTGAGGGAAACTAATCATGCTTTGTGTAGTTTCCGTGCCCTCTTGCAAAAGCCAAAACTGATGTTATTCCATTTTTTTTGGGTGTACTCTCAGATTGGCTTTCTTGTTTTCCTGCTCTCACTTGACCTTGTACCGTCTCGAGAGGAGCTACAGAATACGGCGGCATTGTTGTCCGTATAACTCGCCGCGTGTAATTGGGCTTTCTCTCTCTCGCCCTGTACCCCTTTTTTCTCCCGATGGTGACTTCTGCTCTGATGTTCTTTTCTGCTCAGCTGTGGAAGGCAACCCCCCCCCCCCCCCCCCACAAACTGTCCCTGCACTGTACGGCTGTGGTTGGCTAGTGTGCCGCTGTGGCCCGACCTCCTCCGGGGTTGTTATCAGAGCAGTTAGTGCCTATCTGGGAGCCGGGGGGGTGCGGCAGGTGAGGTGAACAGCCGGCCCCTGTCCGGTCCTCTACACACAGACACACACCACAGACACACACCACAGAGACAGAGACTCGAGCAGAACAAGGAAGTGCATGAGTGCATGAGAGATAGAGGACACGGAGAGACGGCAGAGAGATAGAAAGTAAGATAGCGACAGACTGAGACAAATAGAGCCATTAATTATGGATAGGCCTTTAGAGATGTCAAACGAGGAGTGAATCCTCCATGCCCACAGTGAGTGATGTGACGAGATGATGTGATATACGGCTTCTCAGAGATGTGAGAGATAATAAATCAATAAGGGGGAATAATTAGAGGCGTAATTTATCCGTGCAGGATTGTCTGCTGCGTGGTGGAGCTCATCCAGAGGCACTTCTTGCTCTTCGCCCTCCTGGTGAGGAAAGGGTAAATGGATGCGGTATGTGGGCCTATAAATATCCTCTGTATCCCTGTCTCACCTCGGCTTGTGGCACTCCCTCGGGGGGATGGCAGCGCAGCAACACCTCCTGGTCCATCACCACCTCTTTACCCTGCGGCTCCTCCTCAAAGTTCTTTCTCAGGTCTGGTGGAAGAAACACAACCAATTAGGATATTTGCGCTCAAGCTTATGAGGCTTGACTGAGATACTGTTATCCGCAAAACTTGGAGCAGAATGTCTCTAAAATTCCCCACTCTTTAAATGTCCACCCATCGCCTCGCTGAGCGTGTCGCACTCCAGTTGGCCCCTAAGCCACACGGGGGGGATCGGTGGCACCAAACATGTTGCTTATTACAGGCTGCCTGGCTGGTTCAGAGATGCTCGTCTGCTGCCAGAGGGGCCCGGCATCAAGCAAAAGCAATTGCATTACCCCTCACTCCTCCGCTCCCACCCATTCTGCCCTCTCCAGCACCGCGCAGCCTCCAGCCTCCATCTGTATGAGGGCTTGGAGCAGACGCATGAAAACAAAGCCCTGAGGCGCCTGGACAAGAGCTCCTGCAAGCCTGACTGACTGCATGGGGCTTCACATTTCGTCTCATTGAATACTCTTACTCTTTCACCAACTCATGCTGAATATTTGTCTGTAAGCGAAGGCTGTGTATAACGCAGGTAAGATTGGCAAAGCTTTTTCTTCTTTTGGGGGAAAACACGAATGCAGGTCTATTTGTATCTGATGAGCGAGACAGGCGGCTGATAACAGGCGGGTCGGTGCAAATCTGATGCGTGTTCACCCCAGGTTTTGACTCAGAGCGATACAATGTGTTATTGTGTTGAGAGGGGTTGGGGGTGTGGCTGCGAGCCGCGGGTGGATTCCTTTAAACAGATGTTGAGCCTGTCCCGACCAATCATACAGAGAGGAACGTTAAGAAGAGCCGAGAGTTTCATGACATTGGATTTAATTGAAGGCGATACAATGGGACTGGAGGAGACGTGGGATATAACAGTCCTGGAAGGCTTAAATCTTTACGAATGTGTATACGTGTGCACGTGCATATCTGCGCTACAGCATCCTTATGGAAGCGAGCGTGTGTGTCCTTATCTTGCATCCAACTGACTTTGTTGATGTCTCAAACAAGGTTGGATAATGAAAGTGTGTTTTCAAAACATCTGGTGGTTTGGAGACACTGCTGTGCTGCGCTCTGTCTGGAATATTGCATATTTATGTGGGAATTAATAGACAGAACGCTTTAAAAATACTCCGATGTAAAATGGCTTCTTCTAATAAAGCTTTTGAGGCTGCAGCGAGGGATGTCTCTGCGCTCCCCGGACGGATTTATGATTACTGCACAGCAATAAATTTCAAATCTGTTTTTATTCCAGTTACTTTCATAGGGATCATTGCAGATACACTGTAGCCAATGAAAAATATACTCATGAATACTCAAATTTAGAGTTCACTCTGCCTTCAAGCAGACACATTACTCTCCGAGTCTCCCTCTGATATTTTCTTCACAGAGAATCACAGGGAGAAGATTTAACTAAATTGTAATCGTAGCAAAACACTGTGGTGCATCACATCATAATGGCCTCTGGGCGAATTGTTAAATGAAACTTGGTCCCTCTCCAGCCCCCAAAAAAGTCCTCCTGCTAACAATCCTCTTATTACACACTGCTGGGCATTATGCAAGCGCCTTGTTAGCCAGGGTTTGCCTTTGGAACGACGCGGTGATCATTTCTAGAGTTCACTCACAAGCGATCCGGATGTAGGCTTTTTGGCTCTTCTGTGTCCCGGTGGTGCTCCAGGCGACACACTGACACCAGTACTCGTCCAGACCGAAGATCTTCTCCACCTGCTGCCTGGTGATGTCAATTGTCACCTGCATGACTGGCAGCGCTGCAAAGAAGCAAACACAGAGGAACAAGCGTCAGAACTGGTGAACGAGCGATAGCAGGTTGATTCCCTTCAGCTCATTCGACGGCAGCGAGGAGTGAAATGGCCGTAAATATTAATCGATGGAAAGAACACGCGCACACACACACATGCACACGTACACACACACTCACACACACACACACACACACTCTTTTTGGGGATTTTGTACCTTGAACCAAAGCAGCAGAGTGATTTGAAAAAGCCAGGCAGAATAAATAAGCAGAGACGCGTAATCATATATAAACAGAGTGCTTGTCAACTGAGGCGAATGAGAAAGAGAGCCTCACAGCCATCCTCAATGTAATTTGGAGCGAGTTGAAACAGCAACAGTTGGGAAGGAGCAGGGAAGCCTTTAACAAACCCCCGACAAATAAAAAAGCTTAGTGCGAGCGGCTTCACTATTATTGAATCCAGGAAGTGGGAAGAGTTCACCATCTTTGGAGCGTTTTCCACAACACTGTTGATTTGCTGCAGCAACACGGTGCGAAAAATAGATTTATTGCTTTTCAAGAAGAAAGCAGAGACAACTCTCCTCTACACAACAACCTGGTGTTGTCAGGGGCTCGTCTTTTCTATATTAAGAAGCTATCTTTCATTTCATTTTTATTTGACCTTTGATATGGAACCTGTTAGCCGTGGGTATCTTTATACATTGAGCCTCGACCTTGATCCTGACTATGTGTCCTATTTTCTTTTCACGGATGATGAGAGAGATTGCCACGTTTTCCTTCCAGCCCTCCCTCTCTCTCTCCCTCCCTCCCTCCCTCCCTCTCGCTCTCTCTCTCCCTCTCTCTCCCTACCTCCCTCTCTATCTACCTCCCTCTCTCTCCCTCCCTCTCTCGCTCTCTCTCTCCGTCTAATCTCTTCTCTCTGGGGTCTTTTGGGAGTGAGGGGTGTTGAACCTTTCATATGAACACAGAGCAGTTTCACAGTCACAGAGGACACATCCCCAAGACGGATGCAGTAGTGTGTACAGTTCCGTGTATTGGAGTCTCAATGGAGAGCCGCTCTTCATCGGCGATTTCCATAAAAGCACTTTGTGACACTCTTGCACTCCCTTCGCACACTTGATCCGTCTGCAGTGATCATTTCCAGCCCCAGACTGAACCTGACGTAAGCTCCACTAAGTGGCACCTATCAGGCCATCAAACATATATAGCAATTACATAAAGCACTTGTGCTGATACAGAGCATTCATCAAAACAAAAAAAAAAGGGTCATCTTTCATGAACAATTTGAGACAGACGTGTGTGTGGATCCTGCAGCGAGAGTGCGAGTCGGCCCGGCAGTGACAGGAGCCGTCAGGGAGCGAGGCGAAGTGGCTCCATCGCTGGCAGCCATACGGTGATATGTAGCTCTGAGGGTCGCTGACAGACCCCCCCCCCTCCTTTCAGCCTCCCATGCATTAGTGGTAGATTTTGCTTTATGTGATCACAGTGAATGCGAGTACACGTGCAGCAAATCCAGCCCCTGGAGCGCTTATGTCCATATGTCCGACTCACATGTGCAACAAATTCAAAAGGAGGAAAAAAGTGATATCTGTGTGTTTATAATTCGGCTTTAATAAAACTGACAATAAACAAAGGTTGATTTATTTTTGAGATGCGAGGCTGGATCTTTGAGGAGCTTGCCCCCATTTAGTCTCTTTGTTTCTCCCTCTCAAATCTGGCTCTTCTATCAGATGTGTGTTTGTGTGTGTGTGTGTGTGTGTGTGTGTGTGTGTGTGTGTGTGTGTGTGTGTGTGTGTGTGTGTGTGTGTGTGTGTGTGTGTGTGCAGCATAGGCTGAAGGAGCACCTAAAAGCTAAAACAAATGGCTAAAGTAACAAAATGGGCACTACAGAGAATGAACAAATGGAGCAGAAGAACCCCCTGCCAGAGGGTTCTTCCCCCCCCCCCCGGCTCCTTGCTTCAAGTCAGCAGACTGGCAGTATTAGTTTCTCCCCAAATGACGTAAGTAAGAAACACCTTGTACCTCATACAACGGCAACAACACCCGAATTCCCAATGTACACAATCTAAAGCACAGTTGTTGATTCAGTAACATTTTGTGTGTTCGGAGCAAAAACTCCACAACAGCATCAACAAACAAAGACAATGAAATTAAGTCTAACGCAGCAGGAGAGTTGGTTAAATATACATCTGTATTTACAGTGCAGCAGCAGCGGCAGCGTGCACATTATGTCTTATACACTCGGGAGGGATCCGGGAGGGGAATTGTTATATTGGCATTTTTGTTGGTTTTTATGTTTGTGTTTGGAATTAATGGAATCCTTAGAATAGGAAATATATACTACATATGAATCCATTACTGCAATAATAATATTACAGTTGCAGTGTGCCTTGTAAAAAACGTATGAAATCAGTCTGAAGAGTGCCCTCAAACCGGAAAGTTAAATTAAACTAAATTGTGAGAAATCCTCACAGGCTGGAATGTGAATAACAATGGGAACATCTGATGGTTTTGATTTATGTGCTCATAACAATTTATGCATTTAAAATCATTTGTATTTTTGAACACATGCATTTGAAATACAGCAGTGAGCCACGTCCCGTGTACTTTGCATGGCTTCACTTACAGTAGCAATTCATTTAATTAATGCAAACCATCACTCTTCTTTGAGCTGGAGGGTAAAGGGAATAAAGATCAGCATGGAGATGCAAAGCATGAACAATGGCAACCTGAGGTGAGAAATCCTAAGAAGAGCAATTTGAAGCTCGGCTTGCCAGGGTAATTGCATTCTGTTTCCTTATCTCTTCCTGTCTCCATAATTACCTGCTTTCTGTGTCTGACACCTCCCAGTAACACTGCTGTGAGTCAGTCTGTCCAATTTCACTCCAATTAATAAGTAGGACAAAATAATCTCATCACTTTGTGAACAAAATGGGACTGTAATTTTATAGCTGTTAATAATAATTGGACAGGCTGCTATTTAGTGTTGTTTTCCAAAGTCTATTCCACAGAGATGGCGAGAGGGTAAAACAAAACTTTACGCACATCACTCATGAATGATACGGCGAGAGAAGCACTGATTCATGGAAAAGTGTTTCCTTCTGAAAATAGGCCACTGACACACACACACACACACCTAAACAGACACACACCTAAACACACACACCTCAACTATATCGATTCCTAATAGTATTTTGAGTCGCCTCCGAGGTGTTAAAATCAAAAAAAAATATTAACACCTCCTTTAGTGGGAGATAGTGAGCGTGCATGTAACATGGCTATATAACAATAATTAAAACATGACACGACTCCCTCACTTTCCCATTTGATCTGCAGCCAGTTTTACAAATGAGCTCATATCCCGAACCTCAGTGAAATCACCGAGAAGATTTAAAGGGGCAATTATGCGATTGACACTGAATGAATAATGGACTTACGGCTGGAACCCTGGTGAGTTCATTTTTTATTGAAGTGTAACTCACTCGCTTTTATTTGGAAAATACATATTTAAAGTGCACAGACAAGATGACTGACTGAAAGACAAGAAAATCCATGCTCTAGACCACATTGTCTTTGTATTTAAGTGGTCACTGCGGTGGCAGTGGATATTTAACCAGACAGATAATTTGAGGAAGTATTTTTTTTTTTTAATAGCTTAATTTTCACAGAAAGGTGGTTGACAACTCTGAGATCTGCCAGTGTCAAGGTTAAAGTGAAGCTGTGATATGTATTTTGTAAAAATACCAAAACTCCTACGCTTATAATGAAAATAGAAACAACCACTATCTGGGTTTTCACTCTTTCAAGCTATGGTCAGATTTCTCCTGTGTTAAGGGGTCAATTGCGTGACGGACACTCAAGTCCTTTAGACAATTTAAACAGTTGTGTAAAATAAATTGTTGCTCTTGTGTAAATGAAGTTATGATGTGTTACCTGCTGCATTATTAAAGGTATTACCTACTTCCTAAGCAACAAAAACCTCCGTGCACCACTTTGCAGTTCCCACCCGGCTCTCATTTGATTTGAGGAAGAATTCCGTTGTACTAGCACAATGACAGTAAAGCACTTGAACCTTGAACTCATGTTGGTCTTCCATGTTTAATGTCCTTGATAGAGAGAGTTGATACTTGATGATAAATAACCAAATATTTCCACCTTAAGTTAAAAAAGAAACAAGTCATTCAGTGCTGCCTGTAAGTTGACAAAGTTCTAAGAGATTTCAGTGAGTAAATCAAACTGAGACTGAAAGTAGGGAACAGAGGATTTTGATGTCCTGTGACATTTCTGTTAATCAAAAGGTCTTTGTTAGTCGTACACTGCATACAGAGCCTGGATCTGTAAAAGCATCCAATCAGGGGACTCCCTTTCTGCCTCGAGACTTCCTGAGTTTTAACAAATGAAACATAAAGAATAAATAAAGACCGGGAGAGATGCAGAGAGCCTGAGTTCACAAACTAACTGACCTAACTCTAGCGTGCTAGAGCTTGGTGCAAAGTCTTCAGCCAGTCGAGTACAATACAAGCTATTACTAGATCCACTGGCACAAACACGCACACAAAGAGCACACAAACATTCACTGTAATGTGTTTTATTCTAATCTGTGGCACAGCAAGACTATTTTCACATCAGAGGACGCTGCAGCACACAGGCCGAGGAGGTTACTTCTCTTGTTTTGTTCAGGATGAGAAAGAAAATATAAAATATAAAAAAAAGAGTAATTGGTTGAAATAAATCATAAAATCTCCGAATAGTTTATTTAAATACTTTCTCTCTCTCCTTGGAAAAAAAAGCCATTATTGAAATCCTGATTGAAGAGCATCAACAGGGACACTTGCAGGGGAGGCAAGAGGGGGAAACACACTTTTTTTATGCTAAACTGTTTTCGGTTAAAATGCGCAAAAAAAAGGATGCTGAAGAAGAGGCTGTGTTCTTCCTGACCAATCAACAAGCAGAAAACAATAATAACTTCACGTTGGTACAATGAAAATGTCCAAACTTCATCTGCGATTCTCCACCACTGTTTGTATGAGACTGTGGCAGAAGTAGAATATTTGAAAAATGATTAAGATGCAAATTGCAAACTACTTTTTTTAAACTTTTCAACAGAGTCCAACATTTTTTCCTTCTACTATTTAAATCATTTTTCTCTTAATCAAGCACTGGACGCGTCGGTTACATTTGGTCTCTGAGCGACGGCAGCAACACATGGTGTCTGTGATTAGACAGAGAGCTCCGGTTCACCACTCGCCTCCTCCATGATAATGGATGGGACTTGGCCCAAACGAAAAAGCCAAAGTACAAGCTGAACGATTGTTTTTTTTTTTAAAGATGGTTTCTGTCATTTGACTTAGTTCTTAGGACACTGGTGTTTTTTTCAAGTGCTCATTTTCCAGCAGTCTTTGGTATAATTAGTTAATTGATGCTCTCTTGCTTCTGGTAAACTAGATGCAACAATATGCCTCACAGGGTTAATTATTCATCTTTGATTTCTTTTTTTCCTTTTTTGCAAATTATCATTGTTTGTGATACTCCCTTATGAATCTACTGAAAGTGATCAGCTGATGCATCACCCCTAGTTGAACTGAGAGGTTCCTAATGTCACACTGGATGTTTGTTGAACATTGAGCAGACCATAAATTCACCAATGTAAAACAACATGAAGTTGTGTGTTGGTTCTCCTCCTGTCCTCCCCAGTTTTTTAAGTCACCAGCTGCCACTGTTAGACATGCACAATAACACCTAACAATAGGACAGAGGTCACACTGGGTCAAGAGACAAGAGCATCTCTCTATAATTGAGTGTGAGGGTGTATGTATGTGTGTGTGTCAGTGTGTGTGTGTGTGAGGGGTGAATCTTCCCCTGAGCCAACAGGGGCTCAGCACACACAGGGTAAACGTCATTGGACTCAATCCCGGGCGAGTCGATATTGGGCTTGTCTGAGTGTGGGACTTTATTTTTCTCCCCCGCGCTCTTGTTTTCGCAGACTGTGACCTCAATTCCATAGGGGTCATTTGCTTATCAAAGGCAAGGACTGGAACTTGCAGGTCCTGAGTGTGTGTTCATTGTGACCAAGGAAACTCAATTAGACGGCATCCCCAGCGTGTGTGTGGCTGGGATTCATCAGTGGATATAGTGGGATTAGGGTTGGGTGACTCTACATCAGGGGAGTGCACCATTTCAAGGGAGAGAGTTCACAATGGTTGAGGAGAGACATCACAGATGAGCGCTTTTAAGAATGCACTGTCGGCTCAGCCCGGCGAGCAGCCAGGGGCAGCCTCTAAGTGTTTTATTTCCTCCTGTGGTTCTTCTTTGTACTGGGTGGCATCAGTGTCATCATCAGCTCCACCAGTGTCCAGAGCTTCTTTTCAAGAGACCCACAATGTGCTCTTCCCCAGACCAATTACTTAACCTCTCCTACATGAAAGACCCGGCACATGAAAGAAGCCGGGCCTGTCCAAGAAAACATGACTTTTGGAGCTAAGCAGCAGGAATCAGCCGGAAAACAGGAACACAACAACAAGTAGAGACGTTCTAGCATCGCAAATGTCTCGATGAAAAATACCTGGTCGGGAATCATCACGTATGCGGATCTAGATACCGATCTGAAGCCACTTCTTTAATGAGCAAGGGTTTATAAGTTTCAACCACATAAAACTGGAGTGTTCTTTTTCCAAGAATCGCTTCCTGCTCACAGCTTCACTACATGACTCTCTGGAAAGTCCCACAAGTAAAACACATGCAAGACTCCAGTTTGAAGGGGTTGTACCCGTGTGGTTGAAAGAGAGCACGAGGAGCTTACAGAGGCAAAAGGGGAAGAAAAGACAAACTGCAGCAGCAAACTTTGGAAACTGCATCCAAACCACACACTAAGGTCTTTCTCTATTATGTTAGGACTTGGCCCTTAAATTGAACCAGATTTAATACCTTTTATTTTTGTTCATTTTTCAATTTTTTTGATTTTGTGAAGCACTTTGTATTCTTGTTTAGATAAGTGCTATACAAATAAAGTTGTTATTATTATTATTATTAAATAACAAAGACAGCTCTAAAGCAAGAAAGAGTAACCGACAAACTTGTTCATTGTTGTGCATTCCTAGATTTTGTTTAGGTTACCAGAGTTATGAAACAACATAATAAAGAAGTTATATTTTATTCATGCTCTGTATTACTTTTTCAAAGTGTTTGTGGCCATCAGCAGTGAGAGCAATCATCACTTCCATACTGGGATGATATATTTTTTTTAATGCATTGGTATTGGTTCTATACTCTAACAACCAGTTACGGTAGTTCTATGTTTAAATATTACAAATTCCAAAGTTAACCCCCGGTCACAAAGCCAAGGGCACCACTTCTTCATCATCCAGTCCTCAGACTTCCATTACCATGTTAAGCAGCGGGGTGATGGGTGGCCCACACTTTCTGATGGGGAGAGCTAAGAATGGCAGGTGGTGCCATAAGTGTCTGTCTCCTAACAAGGATATGGTGGCCTTCTGAGTGAGGCATGGCTCTATTAAACAGCAACGGAGACAGGAAGAGGGGGAGGGAGGAGGGGGAAGGTAAAAAAAAAAAGAAAAAATAGAAGCTCTGCCTCCACGGTGAACGCAGCAGTCGGGCCGCCCATTCGGGGACGTTGGCGAGGTTGCGACTAGAGTCAGTGGGACAGCGTTCTGGGTCAAGGCTCTGCCTCCGGTTATGACCAGCTATTCAAGAGCCTCTTTTGATTGAGCTGTCCATTCTCCACAATGAATGCACGCTGCAAGGCCCCCGCTGATGCTCTGAATGTCGTTACAGATTATTCATGGCTGACAAACAGGCGAGCAGGTACCGCTCCAATCAATCCAGGCCAGGTTCAGCCCAATGCCACTCCAAGGAGACTCGGGTGGAGTCTCGGCAGCGGGGCGAACACGTGTGAATGGTGCAGGACACAAAGAACGCCATCGCAAGTCGTGGAGGAACTCGGCTGCTGTGACTAAGACCTCAGATCTGCATATGCAAGGGGTGGGAGGAGACGTTGAGTGAAAAAGCTTTGGGCTCAGTAGCAGTGATAAGGAATAATGATGTAAACATGTTGAATGCCACGGGAGATCGAGATCTTCACCCGGCGAGACATTTCACTTTCCAGTATTTGTCAGCAACACAACACCTCGCACACGATCTCTCAACAATGCGGCTGAGCTGTGTACACAAGTGATGCTCGGATCGTGTTTTTAGTTGCACAGGTGTTCACAGGTTTGGAACGCGATAATGAATTGATGCACAAAGTTTCAGAATAGCTTCTACGTGTCGCCGAGCGCAGACGTCAGGCAACAAAATTCGCTTTCCATTTATGTATTCCACAATTTCACAGGCTAACAAAACAAAATCCAGAAGTGATAGCATCAAATGGACATTAATTCCATTGGATCTTTCTATTTACACTGTCCCCTCCATAATTAGTTTGCCTAACCTTTCGTTAATAGCGCACACACACGCAAATAGACATCAACAGAGGCGGTGCTGTGATTTACCACAGTGCCCTTACCAAAGGGCCCCTGTTGTAATTACTCTCCATCCTATATCCTGACCCCGATGATTGGCAAGAGCAGAATCTTGTGTATGCCACAGTCTTCAGGCCGGGAGTGACTTGGACCTGCTCCTTTATCTCCCGCACACACCTTGTCCTGACTCGAATGAGAACACGTCCGAGGTGAAGGCCTGGAGCACTTTGCCTCTGCTTCCATTACATTCTGCAGAGTGGGAGGATCTGATAGAACGTTAACCACATGAAAGCCGTGATCATTTGCTCGGGCTAACATGTCCCCCCCCCCCCTGTCTGACATGGCCTTGGGCGCTGAAGTAAATAAGGAAAGCTGCTTCAGGTAAGTCCGCCTGCCTTCCATCTGGTTGCCGAGTGCACCGTGCCATACAGATTGCATTAGGCCCCCCCCCTCCTCTCAATCGGTCAGTCCCTGTTGGGCCATGGGTCGGCGGTGTTTGTCTGAGTTAGAAGGCAGAGGTTTTCAATAATCCAATGAAGGTATGTGGGCAAATGTAAATATTCAGCACAACAGCACACAGCGTTCAGTAAACACCCTGGAGGGACACGCAGGCTCTCTGCAGCACTCAACACGATTTGTTCATATTTCTGAACCACTTTGAATTTGTTTCTAATATTTTTTAGTATTTAGTATTTTGTCATAATGTCTGTATGTGAACTAATTCGCTATTTATATTTTTTACCCTATTTTCTAATTACTGCAAACGTTTTGATATAAAGCAATGTCGATTTTTTTCTGCTCTGTAATTTTCTATAAGTAACTGATCTAACAAACAACCCTTCAATAACAGAGTTTATATTTACTTAGATTTTTAAACCGTTTATATCAAGTAGGAAAAAAACTCAGATGAATGATATTTACCTTTACAGTGCGTCAGTGACTAAGATTTGAATTCAGTATTTCAGAGCAGGTGGATATTTAAGCAGTTTAACTTCAAACTAAAGTTCCTCATCTTACATAAAAAAAAAAAAAAAATCATACCCTGCCTTATGGCACATAACCAGTGTGCAGCCCTTCCTGCATTTACAGGACCTGCTTAACCTTGCTAAGAAATGAGGATGTGCTTACAATCTGTAAAGCCACGACTCACAAACAACGACTTTCCACATCACGAGAACCCTCTGGACGGTCGGGCTTGACGGTCTGCTGTGATGTCGATACAGAGCACTGGTGTGTCTCGGAATCAATCCTTCCAGAAGATGTGTGGGACAAAGTAAATACCCACAAGTCTTATCCTCCGCCCTCGCACCACGACACACAAGATATTCTGCAGGAGACAGCAGCAGCAGAAAAGGAACCTACTACACACAGCCTCAAATGTATAAATAGAAGTTTATGAGGAATGTGTCTCACGATGTAGCAGATGTTAAGTTTTATATATTTTATATATTTAAACCAGCGCTTATTTTCCTGGCATGATAAAAATGAGTATATTTAACATTTGACATGCAGCGTAATAAATAGAAGATGCATAAAAAAAATCAGTACTGTGTTTGAGCCCCCGAATGACACTGAATCCGCATGGCTCTCATCCCAGCGTGGGCCGTGTCATCGAGGTTCAAAATCAACTATAATGTGAAGCATGGGATGGGGGTGAAGTGCTGTAGACCAAACAGGGATTGAGCCTTTAAATATTTATTTCTTTGTTCAGATGTGACTGTATTAATTATTAATAGTGTAGATAGAGACAGCAAGACAGAGAATTGTGGACTTTATAAATAACCCGACGCTGAAAATTGAGAGGAAATAAAAGGAGTGAAAGTACAGAGAAGACCCCTGAGCACTGGTTCGATATATATCCCAGGTGGCAGGTTCCCGGAAGGTGGAGCTGGAATAACGTGCACACGTGATAGAATTGTTGAAAAAGGACAAAAAGCTAATATAACTGATGTATAAAGAAAAGAGACATGTTGATCCAAAGGTGTGGTCCTCAATTAGATTATTTGCTTAATCAAACAATATTTGATTAAGCACAGGTTTACATTGCTTCTTTTCTCTCATCAAAACCCAAAGTGACAACATTTATGATCACATGAGACACAGAAAAGCAGCAATCGATCTCAAGTGAGAAGCTGCGATCAATAAATATTAGGCTTTTCTTCCTTAAGTGACTGCATTAAATGTCTAACACAAACCACCTGAATATAACAACGGAAACACATCCCAATATTGATTCCCGAATAAAGCTTTTTGTTAGGTTTTTAAATAAATAAAAAGACCCTGAAAGTTAAATTGATTGAATACTGAATCTCTTCCCTTTTGACTGCCCTTTAAATGCATGATGCTCTGCGGTCTCTTGAAAGACGGGAGGAGGAAGAAAAAATAAAATAACAAACATCTTCAGAAAAACAAACACATGGTCGAAAAAACAACGTGGATGAATGAATTATTAATTTGAATCACATAAAAATCCTAAAGGTTGCTCCTGATGGCTCCCAGACCAGGACGGCTCCTCTTGTTGTTGTCAACACGCTTCAATGAACAGCCGCTCTGGCGAAAAAAGGTTTTCCTCAAACACGTGCGCCGTCTGCATTTTCCCTTTTTTGTGTGTTTTTTTTGTGGTCGCAAGGTTTACCACACAATTCCAGGAGTGCTGCATGAGGGCAGGAACATGCTGATCGTTGACTTGTGCTTTTATTCCTTGAAACATGAGGCGGAACACAATTTGCCTGGCTGTGTTTCACTCTGTCACCCGCCCCTGACCCAAAGTGCATCAGCCGGCAAATTCATGGTCCGGCTCTTGATTTAGTTGAGGCCGTGCAGCAAATTCTCAAGGTACAATGTGATCTTTACGGGTTTACATACGTTTGCTGAGTCCAGCCATCCAAGACTGCAGATGTGCTGCACTGCCACAGGCAAGTGGTGCTTTTAGAGAAGAGAAGATGGGATGTCTAGTAAGGTAGCACAAGCCAGAACTAGCTAAAATGTCAGCAGATTGGTTGTGATCAATGCTGGAAATTCGCTCAAGTAAAGCAGTGATGTGTATCATATGCAAGAATTTGCAAACTTTGGAAACTTTATTCGTATCAAACAATAAATTGTTATTGCTATTGACAACCACAAAGCAAGAAACTAATTTTCTCGTTGCTGTGTTACAGAGCACAGTCTAATTATGACTCACACCAACATAATGTTCACTACGCCATTACGTCCACCAGTTTTAAAACCCCAACCTGAAATAATTTAATGTAAGTTGCAAATTTGTAAAAGGTACAACTCCAACTCTATGTTTCCATCTTGTTTACACCCAGGTCAGATCACTCCACTTAATTTGATTAGTTTTTATTCAAAGTATGGGTTTTATTCAGGATAAGGCCAATTAGAAAATGCAGTTTGCATGGTATTGCCTTATTGTGACGAGTGGCTTAATCTGGTTAATATTAGAATATTGTAAATGTGGTCAGTAATAACAACGATCACTTTCATACAGGCCTAGTAGCATATACAGCTGTTAATATACATTATACGAGTTGTTATTGTGTTTAAACGAACTGGGTTGCAAAGTCCAGGTATCGAAAAAACTGTTTGGAAAAGAAAAATGGTATCGTAACATTTATACCTGCATTAAATGTAATATTTGTGACATATTTCCATCTCTTACACAGCACTCCATGAGAGGATCGAAGCTATTCTTCTTCCCTCACTGTATAAATAGTTCTCTCTCTACGCCGCCACTTTCCCATACCCAGGACACCCTGCAGCTTCAAGTGGAAAATGGAGGAGAATGCGGCGAGTTGATGTTTGTTGGAGGAGTCTGCAAAATACCTATACGGGAAGTTTCCTTGGGGCCCAAACACACAAAGCATTAACTGTCAGTCACTGAGTTGCTCTGCCTATCAAAGATCTCGGCGGACTATTTAGCTGTCAGCTCCCGCACAATACCCCCCCGCCCAACTGTTTCTGAGCAGAGCAGGTGCTGACTGACACCACAAACTCCCTCCCTCCGTCTCCCTCCGCGAGCACAACACGCACGTCTTTTATTTCCATGGTAAGCTTAAAGACGAAATTACATTACAATGAGAAGAAGAGTAAAATGAGAAACTTATCAAACCTTGTTCATTGCCTATAATCAAAAATAACAAGGCGGGGAGGCAGTTTACTGGCTGTACTCTGCTCTTCTCTTCATTCCGATTTCCCACCTTGTTAAAGCAGAGCGATTTGAGGAACGTCGTAAAAATCCAAACACATTTGCAACTCTGGCCTCTATTTGCTCAGCACAAGTGGCCCGGGTGATGCCTTCGCTGCATTTCATTGCTGCATTCAGAACAGATGTTATTCAGATGTCACAGTCAGGGCATGGAAGGCCTGGAACTACGGTTAGACTGATGCAAGCAAATATTTCCACTTTCCAGGAAGGTACACAGACTTTGTGCATCACCAGTGAAAGGTTAGATTGCAGCGCGTTATGTGGCAGGAAGAAGCATTCATCTTATGTTATTCAAAAATGATAAATTTGATATAATAACACATTTTTAAATGCTTTTTAGCAGCACATGCTACTGAAAGCACCACATGACAACCGCAAGAGCTTAAGGGTCTGTATTGATAACATGTCCGTATTTACCAGACGCGGTAAATAAAAAACTGCAACTATTCAGAAGGAAAGAACCACTGAGACTGCTGAATGTATTCCAACTTCCAGCAAGGCCACAGCTTTTGTGAGACTGACAAATGCTAAATGACTCGAGAGAAGGCAGAGTGTGAGGCTGACGCTGGATATATTTTGGTGGGAGGACAAAAGCTCTGAGTGTGGGAGATTGGAACGCGCGCGTTGTTTGTTTGACAAATGGTAATTATTTTTTTCCTCCCCACTTTTGTTCCACTAATTGCGGTTCATTTTGAAATTCATTATTCCTGCATGTCAAGACCGACTTCAAGGGACCAGACCCTGTGCACTTGAAATTTCCAAATAAAAACACGACTCGTGCAAAGTCGGAGACACGGAGAGGTGCAGCGTTCTGTCGGAGTCTATCTGTGGGATCAATCAGCACAGCTGCTTGGTGTTTAATTCTTCCTGCCTCCGTTTCCTCTCACGGCTCCGAACGCACTTGCCGTTGTCTCAGAGCCAGACCAACACAGGCTTCAATTAAATCCACTTTGACTTCCTGCTCACTGGGAGTGTGGTGCGTTGCTTTGAGGAAGGTCTGCCTCGACACACACGCAGAGACAGACGCGGCGCTGACCCGCCTGCGAAGCCTAATAGAACACGCTGACAGATGTGTCACGGGAACAATTCACCTTGCCATCTGCTTTTCGGTGCTTCACGGCCAAATCCTTCCAGCTCTGTCCCGCAATCAAGGACAGGATGAAATACAAGTCCCATTATGGGGTTGCAGCAAATAATGCATTATCAATTAGTCCCCTTGGCTACTGATCGATGCTTAGCAGGTGGTACAAGGCCATTTTGTTCATTTAGGACTCTATAGTCCTCTTCCCCCCTGATTCTCTTATTTCCTTCTGTTCATTAGATCCTGGCTGGCCGACCTATCAGGTTTTGCTTAAATTGCAGCAGGACTGTTCTTCAATATTCCATTAGAGATCACGTTTAATCACTGTTGTGTGGACCAAAAGCTATTAGGAGGACTGGCCTGGATCCACCTGACTTTTGATGACCACTAAGTGACAGTGAACTCGCCACTGCTTTTTACCAAACATCATGTAACAGGAACCCCCATATGTCTCCTATTTATACCTCCATGCTGTTGATGGAAAGGAAAAGAGGGTAAGGAAACGTGTAATGCAGGGCCAGAGAGAGGGGGGAGTGGGCGGGAGTTTGTGTGAGAGACGGGATTGGCTGCCATAATACCAGGGATAAGTAATGCGGTATTAAAATAAAGGTTACAGATCATTTCAGCTGAGCCTAGCTTATCTCCCCCTTAGATCAGAAATTAAATATGTCATCACATTACAATCCAGGATCTAGTCAATCAGAAAATACATATTTTATACAAATGAATCCTGCCTGGTTTGCAGATGGAGGGGTTAGCCCTGTGGGGCGACCATACTTTATTAGTTCTGTTCAGAGAGCGATAGATGGTTTTAAAAGATTTACCAACCACGTCATAGGAGGTATTTCGATTTCAAAGGATTGGCAGAGGACAGGAGCTGGGGCTGATAACTCAGGGGGTAAAAGCATATGGTTATATTCCTTTATGGCAGTTTTGCAATGAGATGTGGTGATATAAAAAGAAGAATATTTATATTGCATTCATGATTCCACTGTAAACTGGAAAAAAAAAAAAGCGTTAGATCATCTTCTTTTTTCATTGTCGAAGCCTTGTGAGCATCCGGTTCAATCAACAAAGAAAATATAATCTCCCCCATCTGTATAGAGCAGTTACCGGGGGTTTATTATATTAGGAATGTGAAATGCATGTATTTTCCACCTGAGAGGGTTTGCGGCACCGGTGACAATACGACACGTGGATCAAAATCGTTTCCATCAGCGGTGGCAGATGAAATGCAAACAAAATCAAATCAGTCTTGCCCGTGCAATGCTGCGCCGCTCAAATGCCAATCTCTCTTCTCCTCATCATGTGTCTGATGAGAAATCAGTGTGTGCCAGAATCTCCTAATCTATGCAAACACACTGTCAGCATTGATTTGTTCGGAGGGGATATGTCTTTATTAGGACTCGCCAGACGTCTCCGTTCCTCCTGTCCTATAAAGGATGACCTGGGAGAGACACAGAGCCGGTTGGGCCTTTTGAAGCAGTTGCAGCCATAACAATTGAGATAAGTTACTGAGGACTGGTAATGAGAACCGATAGACTCGAGGATGGATCAATAGCGGACACTGATACCAGGAGAGGAAGGACAAATAGTGACATCTCTTTCCTTTTCCATGTTCAAAGGAGCTTTAGAGAAGTGGCCCTGACTCTGTGTGTGTTGGTGTGTAGGAGGAGTCCTGTGTGTTCACACAACACAAAGGGGTGTCAGTCAGTGTGACTAACTGTGCAGCGCACGCACACACACACGCACAGGGTGAGATCCAGCAGCTCTTTTTGTGTTTCGTGCACAGGATCAGTTTCATTAAGCGGACCTGTGTGATGAGGGCAGAGGTCACTTCTGTTGTAGGTGCTTATCAACGTGTCATGTTTTCTCCTGCCGGAGCTTTGAATACCGAGCAGCAGGTCTGAAGCGTGTCTTGCCATCAGGCCTCGGTCAGTTATTATCCTTACACCCTGTCAACTTACTCTGACGTTTGCCCGAGTCTGCCGGGAGTCAACTTGAATGGATTTTGCTGAATATTGCCTCGCCGTACAGGGACAGGCCAATTCATCTTTGCAACAGCCACGTTTCTCTGATATTACTTCATCTCGGTTCTTCTGCGTGAAGGTGAGGGGATTATCGATTCGAGCGTCTGCTCTCCTCGACCAGTCTGTTTTTCCATTTGATATCCTTATGATAACATGCACACGGGTCATCTGGAATCCATCCCCCTCAGCGTTCTGAGTACAGCTAAGTGTTCACCTTCATCACCTGGTGCAGACAAAGGGCTTGAGTCTGTTTCTCTCTATTGTAAAAGTTTAGAAAATAAAAATAAATTACTCGTACTTAAGAAGCAAAAGTGATTGTGCATTATTTTTTTTACCTTAGCATTATTACTGTTGCTTTATAGAGAAAAATATGGACACATCTGTTTATCATGTCATCATTTTACATTGTGCTGTCAGTCAATATTTTCTAGAAAACTCAACAGTTACATCATTTCTTAGTTTTTCGGGTGATTTGAATACCAGACAGTTTAAGGGGCTTCTTCACACTTCCATAAATAAAGCAGTCCTGTAAGAAATGGAAAGTGAGAACTGGTTCCAGATTTTCCAAAGCACCAGATCCAAATAAAAGTCTGGATCCGGTGAATTTAAATGCATTCCCACAAGGGGACTGTTGGGACTTGGTCGAAGTGTGCGAGTGACATTCTGGTTCCGTCCAGTTGTGCAATGCAAAGTAACGTCATTAAACTCCCTGCTGGAATGACAGTCATTTCAAATATGGGTAGTAACACCAGATATATTTCTACATAACACGGGATTAAATTCCAGGTATACCACGTATCTTACAATCTACACACGAGGGCCACTGCTCCTTAACCGAGTAGTAAATCCATTACAGAGGGTTAACATCCTACGATGTTATAAAATTAGCCTCTGCGACTAAATGAAAACAGCAGCAGAGAGAGATTCCATACACCTGAGTCACGTGCGTGCCTAGAATCAGACTGATAAGCTGATTCGATAATGGCATTGGTATCATCCGTCCTACTCAGGGATTTGAAACATTACCGACAGAAACGTCTAAAGCAGAAACAGTGGGTTTCTAAACATCTGATGATATATTGTCACTTGCTCAGCACTATTTTATTATAATTACAGCTTTTATTCACCCTGGTCAGATTTAACATTATACAGCTCAATTTTACTGCTGTGATTCAACATTAAACTGATACTGAATAGTAGCACTGTCTGACACTGTAAGTATCTTAAAGTGGGAAAATAAGCTTTTACATGTGTTGCTCTGTTGGCTCCAATTATATCTAAAGCTGCTAAATTGTTTTTGACTGATGAAATCAATTCATTGCTGCAGAAGCTGGACAGTCTCCGTTCTGGCAGCTGATCTGTTGTGGGTGTTCAGAAACCTTGTTTCCTGGTCTTCAAGTTATTGATTTGGATTGGTCATGGTTATTATTATGGTTTTAGGCGATTGGTTCCATTTGGTACCCTTCGAATAATTTTATAAAATGTCCTGCATGACTTTTATAAAATGTATTCGTGATTTCATTAGTGCTTTTGATATCTGTCACATTGTTGTTGTAATAAAACATGATTACCTCTGCCAGGAAACCAATAAAAGGCATTGTAATGGTTCTTTCCTGGGTGAATAAATAACATGAATCATATATATTAAAATATAATATATATTATCTTTCAATAACTGCCGAGCAAGCAGTTACAAACCAATTACCTAATTCTGCAGAAAGCTTTCAATTTTGTGGGACTGCTTATTATACCACAATGATAATTACTATAATAATTACTGAAGATGTCTTGTTGATGGACCACTAACGGGACAAAGACTGAAAGAAGCATCATGTTGAACAAAGGACAACAGAACACGTGTGTGAATCATCTCCAGCAGTGACTCTTGACTCTGATGGGTCCACATGCCATTTAAATTCAGTTTCTGGAATTAAGAGAATTAACGCCAAGGCTTGACTCTTCATTTACATAACTAAGGAAAGAGGATCCCTGATGAGAATAACAATCAGTCTGGGAAGACCAATCAGTGAAATTGAGTCTGATATCTGTGGGCTCTAACTTACATCCACGTCTTTGTTCATGGAGGGAAGGCGCCTGTTTAGAGTGTAAAGCTTGTGCAGAGACCACCGCTCAGGCAGGTAGGACATCCTTCAGGGTTCCTCTCAGAGAAATAGGTTACTTTGAGGAGGCGATTTTTCACTGTTACACTGGGTATAAATTGTCGATCAATTTTTGTCAACTTGGGTATGTGCCCAAACTCCTCATTCCTCCCTCCTCCAGGCGTCGTGTTGATATCGGGGAGCTACTGGTGTGACAGAGGTCCTGGTTGCTTGGCAACAGGTATAGAGTACAGAGTCCAGCGTGACTGTGACGACCAGGGTGAGAGGCGAGGCTGACAAGCCTGTGCCACACACACACACGACCACACACACACGACCACACACACACGCACACACACACAGCTTCACCACAATTTAATGTGTGTGCCTCACATGTTCCTTGCAGGAATAGGGGATTAGAGGGAGCCATCAGTAAACTCCTCAGGGCAGTGCTGACATTAAACAGCACAAGTGTTTGAGAGATCGATGTGCGTCCCTTGGAGTGGCCATACCTCCGGACAACCACGTGTCCTTCACCAATGCCCAGCCCCACATATAAAGCATTCATCATCAAAGACAGCCGGACGACAGAGTGACCAGGGGAGCTGTGAGGAGGCTCAGGAACTTCGCAGGGTTCGAAAAGAGGCGAGGCCCCTTCGCAGACGCACCCTGAACCACAGATTTGTTTCATAGACATATAAACGCAGACTATAACGGCTCATAAGCACATGGCAAATAGTCCATCATCATTAAATGCTGGCAGAGGGACCTCGCATTGGTAATACGATTTTTCCCCATAAACTCTGCAGTTAAAGGTGCACAATGTGCTCTTGACAAATCTTGCTATTGACAAAACATTATTCCTACTCATCGTATCAAAGGGAAGCACTTGACTTCACGACACCAGTTTGCACTCACACACCTGCAAATAAAACGTCAGGCGAATGGTGCGTTAACATGCAGCTAAACGAGCAGTTTATTCACAGAAACCAGGTTCACTGCTGAACGTGCTCTAAGTGCACTGTAGTGATCTGGGTCTACAGTCTGGTTTCTACTTTAGGGCTGGACAACATGGCAAAACAATGATATCAAGACATAACGTTTATATAACTTAATACAGATATAAACATGATGAATGCTACATTATTTCTTTTAAGTTTAAAAACATATTCTTCCTCCTGAGTGAAGCTTGTGACTTTCAAGTCTTCATGAGCAAAGACCAACATTTGATAAAAAGCTAAATATTTTAGAAATCTGAGAGTTATATTGATATATTGGACTTTTGTTCTATTGCTATTGATAACAATTGTATTGCAATAATCATTGATATTGTTTTATCCTACCTTTACCTTCATAGCATTGCTTTTATTAATGTCACTGTATTAGCAAGTCTACACTGTTGTGACAGGCAGAGTGAAGCTTTCCCTTACAGTGATAGTGTCATCAAATGAAAAGACATTCTGGGGGACACATTTTTGTTCATCTCAATTTCAGTGGAAGAAATTCGAAATCATCGTCACACTCTGTCTCTAGTCCGTCGTCATGCACATGTGAACATGGAAAGAGCTGATAAGAAACCTGGTTAGGTGTAAACATGGCAGACATATTTGCTCTCCCCAGGACAACTGCACCTGGGGAAACCAGATTTCTCTAATCTCCTGCCCCACTTCCAGAAGCCAGGTTTCTTGTTTAAATGGCATTTAGGAAAGAAGCTTAGTGTAGAACTGTACCCACAGTGCAAGTAATCGCACTTTAATACAGGATCACTGTAACTGTAAAGATAACACAATAATTATCTGCTTAACTGTATGTCAGGGCTCACAAGTGCTTTACCTTTATTTGTTGGAGCAGTTCAGGAGCCAAAAACTCTTATCGGTCAGAGGAGTGTTGATATTGGCAACATGTTTATTTGCAGCCCCCTCAACGACTGGGAGGAGAACTGAGAGAGCAGAACCGGTATTGAAGCAACGCAAGAAGGAAGACAGCATTGGGAATTGATCCGAGTTTATCAGTGTTGACTTACTGACAATTTTCACTTAATGATCCGAATCCTCGAGCGCGCCCTGGTGTGTTTGCTTTCTGTTCACCAATCAGGAACAAGAATTCACTTTTCACACTCTTTTTATTGCTGTTATTCACAAGAGCCGAATGCAGGAGGAAGAACAAATCAACCAATCAAATCAAACAGCCGAAGTCAGGGTGTGACCGGCTGAGAGGCTGTGACACGAGGGGATGAGCCTCCACTTGTAGTCAAGAATAGAGACAAAGACTCGACTCTGCAGAAGCACAGCCACGTTTTAGTGTCTTCTAACATCTGCAGCACAAAGACACAGCTCCTGTTCTGCAAAGAGCTGCATCACAACTCACTCACAGTGTCTCAGAGTCACTCATGCAGCAGGGAACCTAAAAAGAAATCCGTTTTTCTAAAAAGAAAAAAGATCTAAATCTCAGTGTGGGAGAATATTTGTGTTTGTTCGTAAACTCCATCAGAGACGCTCCGCTACAAAAGGTGGAATCGACACTAAAGTTTCCTTCATGATATTTCTTTTTGACATTTTTGTCCACGTCTGCTGAGCTGCTGGATGTTAATGTTAAACCTTACCCTGGATATGTGTGAGCACGGCGAACTCTTAAGCTGAAATCAAAGAGGGAGCGTGTTTAGGAATTTTCCATTTTCCTGCTTCGAACACCTTCCACTTGTCTTTTTGTGTTGGAAATATGGTCATGTATTTTAACTGATAACACACAAATCATTCTGTTGTTCTTGTCCATACTGAGGACACGATTAAATATATTCAGTGTAACTGGGAAAACAAGATGCAGGCCCGTGTATTTCCTGGTTACAGGCAGAAAACCAGTAGATAGCTCAGGGAACGTGAACAAACACAAATATTGTTTCAAAATTATTTCAGACAGATCACAGCATCTTGTCCGCTATCCACACTCTGTCCGCCTGTGCTGTCCTCAGCTGGTATGTCCATCTTTTTATATATTTTTTTGTTATGTATAAATAGAAACAAATCTGAGCCAAGCTTTGAGTGCGAGTGTGTGCGTGCCCACTCCCCCCAGAAAAAAACCTGTCATTCTCACGTTTTCCTTTTTCCAATCAGTTGACAGGCTGTGAATGGCTGGTTTGAATTTGCAGATCGCTGCTGAATCACACCACATCGGTGTCAAACATGTTTATGACACCGATGGCAGAGGCGGAGGTGTGTGTGTGTGTGTGTGTGGGGGGGGGGGGGGTGATCGCAGCACAACAGAGAGAAAAACAAACAGGTCTCCAAGGTGATTGAAAGATTTCCAAGAGTGAAACCAAAGGGCTTATTATGAGACTGGCAGAGTAAAGAGGCTGGAGGATGAGCCAAGAGCCTGATGGAGCACAGTAATCACGGGGAAATTGCAAACCTCGGTTTCAGCACGCAAACACTTTACATAATGTATCTAAGGATCCATGCGTGTCACACATCTGCGACGAACGCCAGGTGAAATCTCAGAAAAACACGTCCAGAAAGAGACAAACTAGAGCCAGACTGAGAGGGAAATAAATGATTTAGGGGGTGTTTGTGTGTGTGTGTGTGTGTGTGTCTGTGTTTGTGTCTGTGTCTGTGTTGTTTACCTGTGGCCGGGTCAACCGACCGCTCGATCAAATGGTCGTCCTGGTGGACCCACTCGCCGTTGCACTTGAAGTAGATCTGCGTGGCCGGCGTGGAGCGGCAGGTCAGCGTCACCGGCTTGTTCTTCACGATGAACTCGTCCTCCGGCTCCACCAGGAAGTGAGGTAACAGGTCCGAGAAGGCGCCGGGGAGCGTCGCCGTGGCCGTGTGCTCGGAACCTTTGGGGAATAGAAAAAGCGGAAGAGGTTTTTAGAGGCATGCCAAAAGTGAAAAAGTGGAAAAAAAAGAAGCTTTTAAGTTCTCAAGTTGACACGAGGCAGGAGCTGAACCTTCGCCCCTGCTCTGCTGTTGTGACTGCGCGGCGGGTGAGTGAAAATGCATCAGACACCGAGTATCTAATGCATAGATTCAGTGTCCTTGGAGAATCGGTGCTTCTACAGTAAGAATGCAAATGAGAGAGGCCGAACAAGACAGATGGACAGACTGAGTGACAAAGAGAGACAGAGCTGCATGGAGGACAGCTGGCCCTGTGCGCTCATGACTGGGATTGGACCCGTAGTGGAGTCCGCGTCTTAACTCCAGCTCTTAATCACAGCCCTTTAACATCACCGCTGACGGACCAGCGGCCATAAATCCGGTCTCAGCGTCTAGGCCCCGCCGCAGTGTGTTATAGGTCTCTTAAACCGGGTCTCTAACTCTACCCACATTAAGCAAGAAAGGGGCAGTGAGGCGGGGGAGGATGGAGAGATGACCGACAGCTAGACAGCCAGTTAACTTGAAATCACATCTCACATAGAGGAGATGCTGTTTTTTTTTTTTACTCCTCCGGAATCTCACATGACATGTATGAGATGTGAGGGGAGGACACACATTCTGAGAGATGCAGGAGCTGCTCTTCAGTGGGACAATACCACGATTTACAGCACATTCTTAACGCTCGGTGAAAATGCTCAACACAAACGCAGGATGACAGAGTTGGAGCCTACAGCATGATGCCTCCTCCGCGAATACAGTGTCTCTCTCTCTAAACATATTAGCCTTGTGCGAGAGATAAGTAGAAACGGCGAAATAACCTCCTTACACCGCCAGCGCTCAGGGGAGACCAGTAAATCCCAAAATAAAACCCCTTTAAAAAGGAGTGTAATATTAATTTACTGCCCTGAATCCAATATGGCTGACAGACCAGGCATTAACAGCCTTCTCCATCACTCCCTGTGCGGCCGGAGAGCACGGGAGTCCACATCTCTCATAATGAAACGGCAGCGCTCTCGCCGACCTCTCTCTCCCCTTGCTTCCTGTCCGCCCTAACCCGGCCGGCGTTCATCCTTGCAGCTTGCTGATGCCCAGGTCAGGGATAATATTAGGTTGTGTCATAAACACCCGTCTGTCAGTTCCTCCCCCATCACACACACACACACACACACACAATACCTCTCTTTCTTCTCCCTTTATTTTCCTCTTTTTTCCACCCGTGTGCTGAGTTGCTAATTCATCAGCATGAGCTACAGTGAAGCACGTCCTCCGCTGAACCCCATTAATGTTTTGTGTACATGTTTAACTCTTAATGAAAACTAAATGTTCTGTGTCCAATGAACGACATACATCACAGGCTGACACTTTGGCTTTTCTCCCCCCTATTCTCCGAGCACACTTTATGATTGCGGCGCATTTGCAGCGAAGAAAATGTCATTAATATGGCAGCTCTCTATATTCAGGACAACGCAGCTGCCTGACATTATTTATTCTATGTATGTGAGAGCGTGTCGGGGAAAAGGCCACAGTTCATCATGAATGGTGAGTATAATTGCTCTAACGAAGGGCCCAAACTTTGCTAATAAACAGCGTGGGACCAGCGGGTCAGGTGATTTGAAAGTGCGCTGGTCCTAATGATGGCGGCCTCTTCTAATGGGCCGCCTTCCAGCTCTGTGACCACGGCTATTAGCTGGCCGGGCTGACCCTCTGTACTCCCCGCAGACTGAAGACGACAGCTCGGTAAAGCAGTGGGCGAGCCTCACCTCACACCTGCCGGGTTAATCATCTCACAGAGAACGGATGATGTTGAAACAGAGAGCGGTGAAACCGTGGCCACCTGAGACGCCCGACGAGCCGCCACCACGGCTGTGATGAACTCATGATGCTGTTAACTCGCCGCCAGCTCCTCATTTGCAGAGGTCACATTCGACGGCATCTCTCAACTTTTGATGATGTTTCCAATTTGTGTTTATGTGTGTGTGTGTGTGTGTGTGTGTGTGTGTACTTGTGCGTGTCAAAAGGAATGGGGTTAGTCTTCCATTTTAGTACATGCACTTTAGGTTAATGAGGTTAAACACGTAATTTCTTTAGAGAAATAAATTGTCATTTTATGAGCAGGGGATTCCAGTCACGTACTGCTTTATATCAAACCCATAATGGAGGACTGATGCGTAGTAAATTGGCTGAGATTATTGTCATGACACAATGTACTTCAAAGTCAACGTGCACACACACACACACACACGTGCACGCACACACAGGGAGTATCAGCTACTTAACAGACTTCTTGCGGGTCAATGCACAAATCAAATAGACGTACAGCAGCACTACGGGCACTGCATTATACTCCACTGAATGTAATAGGCTAAAGCGGCCATTAATTGTTAAATGTATCTGAGCGCATTGCCGGATCATTTTGTAGACACACAAACAACCGGCGCGGCACGCTAAACGTCTCCCGTGCCGATCGTTGGGCCAATGAAGATGATTTAATTGACACACCATGCTGGATGTGTTGCTGGGGCCCAATAACCGGAACATAGCTCTGCGTGGCTTCCTGCATTTCTGCAAACAAGAATCCAGCAGAATCATTTTGATTCTTGCACTTAAAAAAATTTAAAAATTCAAAGGTTGCGACCTGATATTTGTGTCCAGCTGCCATTCTCTCCCGAGACTGACCTAAAAGCGACGCACACACAAACAGAGACACACACATTCACGGACACACGACAAGGGTGCAGCAGCTGTCAGTGCGCTGAGCCATGATGGCCAGGGCAGAATTCCTGCAGCACACAGACCACCACGTCTCATCTGTCCAGCTGACCACATCAACTCCAAAGTCTCACCCTAACCCTAACCGGCACGAGGAGGAGGAGATGAAGAAGCCACGATGAAGTCGAGCACACTACAAAATAAACTGTGTCTAACTAGAAGGGCACTCAGTAGAGTCCACACCCCCGCCAAGGCCACAGCAGTCCCCTTATGAAACCACACATAATTCACTAAATACAGATTGTTATTTGGATCTGCACCAAGTTGCGCACACTCATGAATATCTGTCCCCTCACATGCGCTGGAGCGGTCCAAAGGTCCAGGAGTTTTGTTCTGCCATACACATCACGTACCGAAAAAAAGAATTGGCTCAAATATCCCTTCCTCCATTGCTCTGTTTATTTTGGGTGACCCCTGTGCATTTAGTAAGTTGGTTAAGTGAGTGGACCAAGACGGCCTTTTTGTCACTTTCCTGTTAAAGAATGGAAATCTGCTTCGGCACCATCACCATCTCTGTGGCACATCTCTCTTGGTCACCTGCTGCCCCAGAACCATTATCCTATCGGCTACTGGATAAGGTGGAGGACTGTGACTTGAAATGAGGCCTGTTACCACTGTTATACATCAGGCACTTCCAGCTCATTAAAATGACCTTTATTCATTACATCGCAAATAATTATCAGATATGCGTCTACTCGAGAAACATATTTAGTTTTTTATATGTATTTTCTTCTCTTTGTATGGATGTCTTTTACTTTTTTTTCATGGAACTCTTTTTAGGACAAACAACCAAAAAAACTAACAAAGGAGGTAAAAATCTGAAAAAGGCTATATTCCTGTAACCGCTGTAACTGTATACGTCCTCAGCAGGCATGGATTGGATTTTCACAAGTGTTGCAGCTTTGTAAAAGTCTTCTGTTACCGACCATCTTCAATATTTCATAAAGATTTTTTACTTGAGTGTCACCTGCTGTATCATTTTCCAGGAGTAGGTGTGTTTTTTATGTCCACATACGAACCTCGTCTCTCACTTTTAAATTGAAATCCCGCCAGTGATTCTTCACTTCACTCCTGTCAGTGTGCCGCCGCCTGCCGTTAATTTCAGTTTTCACCATTTGGTAAAACAAGCATTCGTTTTTTTTAAATTTCACTCCTTATTATCTAATCGGAGAACAGAATTACTGAAAGCATGAAGAATGTCAGCGGGGGGAAGAGAAACCATAGCTGCAGAGGAAATAACCCTCTTCTGTGTTCCTCTCTCCTGGCACTAACACGTCGTGTGCCCTTTGGAGCCAATTACTTTTTCATTTTTTTTTTGCTTCTTCAACAACGTCATGTCCCCGAAGAAAAGCATCATTGAGCAATCACTGGGCATAATTTACATCACAGTGATGAACAGCAGCTATAACAAGTGTTTTATGACACAATCAGCGCCTTACAATGTCCTCGGAAATTAATTCAATTAAAATGACTATGCGGAATATTAAACCATTCCATGTTTAGTTGACATTAACAACAGCCACCTTGTTGATGTTTTTTACCTTCAGAGCTCAAGTTTGCTTAAGTGGTTTTCTGGATGCCAAGTGTCAATATTTAGCATTCACTCCAAATGTAATATATGGAGCTATGCGTTATGGGAATGGGGGAATCATTGCTGTATAGTTGAAAATCTTAAATATGCCTCTGACAATATTAACACTGGGAGTGATTGTATACAGAAAGAGGCAGGAATGGGAGAGAGGGAGAGAGGGAGAGAGGGAGAGAGAGAGAAACTCCATCCAGCATCATATATAATCTGGAGCACGGCTGACTGATGTATGTTTGTCCCCAGATGACAAATATTTACTCCTCCACATGTCTGGGATTCAGAATACATTTTTCATTGAGACAACCATGCTTCAGCGAGCACTCCCTCAACCACGAACACACAAACACATACACACACACACACACACACACACAGAGACCCACCCACACACACCCATTGTTATAGGTCCCTTTTGGGAACAAATAACAGTTGTTCGTTCCCCCTTTGTGTCCATAATTAACTGGTCTTTAGTCTGAGTTATACATATACATAAATATATATATCACAAAAGCTAGCCTATGACAGAAAACACATTTGCAAAAAATCGGGCAACATGCATGAGAAGAGAAGGCCGCTCCCATGTGTATTTTTTTTCTCAATCAATAACTGATGTAGAATTATGCACGCAAACAAAATCGCATTTTAACACAAACATGTTTAAATACACAGCAACAACTCAGCGTCCATCCAATATCCACGCTCATTAAGTTCGCCCCGGAAAAAAAAAATCAATCAATCACTGGAAATACTCTCGAATAGAAAAAATGCTCCGATGCATTTAACAACGTGTAGAGGAGAGGGCCCCCATAGAAGCCCAAACCCGCATCCCATCACATTTCTATGAGTGGAGGCTGGATACTTAAAAAAAAGAAGGAAAGAAGGTATTGAAGCACAGAAGGAGAGGAGGGGAGGGGACGGGGAGGATGAGGGTGCATATGCAAATTATCCTCACACATGCCACATGCAATGTTATTACAATCTTCTCCCATTTAAATGAATAGAAGATTGGCTGCTAAGCATGTACATGGATGCGGGGCTGTGCATCTGTGTGCATATATTAATTCAGGATGCTAATACCCCGCTGCCTACAGGGCTCCCCAACGAGAGCATTTCCACGATAGATGTTCCACCGGAGCGCAGGTTACATCGTCAACTCGGAGAATTGGCTTCAAACGCCGGTGACATGAATCATCTCTCCTCACACAGGCAGCACCTTGGATGATTAAATGCTGTTTTTTGTCGTTAAACAGTTTCTCAACTAAAGACAACAAAGTTGGAGCTGTTAGTTGTAAATACGGTGCACAGCTCAGCCTTACACCTTTAAACAGGAGCCTACAATCTGCTTATTCTGGTTCGTGGATTATTATAATATATATTTTATATATCTTCTTTTCCCCCTCATCTATTTGAAGGAACACCTCAGCAGGGGGTGGGGCCGGGAGGCTGAAGCAGGTGAGAAATCGTACAATAACTTTATTTGTATAGCACTTATCTAAACCAGGTTACAAAGTGCTTCAGAGAAAACTCCATGGCAAAAAATGAAGAATGAATTCTAATAAAAGTAATCAATTCAGCTCAATTTTAAGGGGCAAATCATAGCATAATAACATTTTATAGAGAAACTCAACAGTTCCCACAATGAGCAATCAATTTGGTGACTGGGGATAAGAAAACACTTCCTCAGTAACTGGGAGAAACCTCGAGCGGAACCGGACCCAGTGTGGGCGGCCATCTGCCTCGACCGGTTGGGGTGAGCGGAGAGAAAATGGGGGGAGAGAGAGGAGAGATAGAGATAGAGAGACCAGGAACAGTTGTTTAACCTTATCACATTTGAGATCTGTAAGACTGCGTGTGGTAATGAAAATAATAATACTACTCTTCAAATGTACCTTTCAGCCTTTTTATCACAATAACGTTAAAAGCCGAACCTGAGGGTACGGTGAGGATAAAGGTGAATCTGACTGGCTACTGGCTTGTATGGTGGTGTTATGAAGGCTATGCTTATGTGGCTCGCTCTGTAGATCAGACGTCATTACCTCGATGCCCTTTTTTTTTAAAACTAAACTAAATACCTACTCTTCTAGGCAGCAGAGTCCAAAGCTGTCATACATTGCTCCCAGCGCTGACGCTCCCTGACACCTTTGCTTCAGCTCCTCTTTCAAGGCAACAGCGTCTTGAAAAGCACAGTCTGCCTTGAAACCTACGAGGCCATTTTAAGTTCCTGTTAATGGGATAGAGCTGACATTTTCAGAGGTGTTAGAAAGTGAGGGCGCCTGCATGTGTGTCTGTCTGTGTGTGTCTGTGTGTGTGTACATTTGTACAAATGTAAACGGCTGAAAAGTGAGGTTAAACAACATCAACAGCTGGGGAGTTGGAAATGTGTGCACAGGAGAGCCTGAGTGCAAATGTGAGAATATTTTTATCTCGCTGATTAAATAGTTACATGGTTAGAAACTGCACCCAGGAGCCTGTGTTAAGTTCAATGTACCCTGGACACGTTTTCGTTATCATGCTTCACCTTACCGAACATTGGCCGTCCTGATTATCCTCCACTACCACGTTGTTGGTGAACAACTGTCTCAGTTAACTCTGGTTTTTATTATCCAGCGATGAGCGGGTTAGTGTGGCAGAGTCAGAGTCGTGGCTTTGAGCAACATCGTCAGAACCATAAATAAAAACGTTAATATGATATGTAAAGAAACGCTGATATCTGCAAAGTGAGATATAGATGATAATCAAATAACTTCAGAAGAAAAGAAACTGTAGATATGAAACTGTATTACTCTGTTTACTCTTTAAAGTAAACACCTAAAGATGAACTGTAAATAAACACAGGAGTTCTATAGAGGTTATTACTGAATATATAATAAGATGTCAGACTCTTCTTGAGACAAGAGAAGTGGAAAATGTGTGATGAGCTCAGTCGGACAGAAATCTTTATTTATAATCTTGGAAATATTGAACAATGTGTGGATCATATGTCTAATAAAATACCAGAGGCGTTGTAATGTCGCCTCATGTTATCCTGATCTGTAATGATATGATAAAAGATAACGTCAGGAATCAAAGAACTTTTGTTTAATTTAAATGAAACTATAACAGTTGTGATGTATTTATTTATTGTGGCGAGTTCTTTGTTAGAAGATGAACAAGCGGAAAGATGAAGACATCTGCAGACATTTCTTACTTTGCTGTAATCTAAACTCTTTTGTCCCTGTCAGGATTCTGTAGAACAAGGACTCTGGATTTCCAGTGATCTGATTGGTCAGTAGTTCAGTCTTATCTCAAACTCAACCTGCTCTGGATCAGGTTAGCGGTCCAGCACAAGTTACCATGGTGATTTACCCCGGTCAGTGAATCAGCTTCGTTGGGCTGTAGAACGTTGAGTTGGCGTTTACCCCAATAAACGGAAAGTCTAACGCCTCAGATGTTTCCCCAGACAATCCAATTTCAGAGCATCTCAAACAATTTGTTTTCGTGTTTAGCAGTTTAATTATCGATTGAGTCTCTTCAATAAATCCAGTATTCTGCTCTGAACAATCCAGTGATATAAACTTGGGTATTTTACTCAAGTTACATATAAGCCGTCCTCTTTAATTACAAATTGCAATATGAGAGCACTTAGCCACTTTGCGACACAAATTGGTCATGGCCTCATATTAAATGGTGTCTCCTCAAGAGATGAGGAGCTTTGTTTAAACTGAAATACATAATTCAGACCCAGAGGACGGCAAAAAAAAAGTCCACTTGCATTATTTGTTAGCGCAGTGCACAAATATGTCTGGCTTTTAAATTGGGATATATTACGCGGGAGTAAAAAAACATCTTTGCTTGGCTTTTAAAGAGTGGCGATGTAATGTTCTGTACCCTCAGGGTCTAAGGTCACTTCAACCAGGCAAACTAATCGGCTGAATAAACACAAATCCCACACAAACACTGCAAAGAACCCAACCGCAGAAGTTCTTAAAAAAGGAATTCATCTCAAGGGGCCACAGAATATTTTGAGAAATTCATGAAGCACAAAAAAAATGCCCTGCGAAGTCTGCCCAGACCCGGGAAACACTTGATAGATTTGGTTCATTTGAGAGGAAGATTCAAAACAGTCTTTGCTGGAGCAAATCTGGGGAAGTTAATGCCTCCGATTCTTCAAAGCTGCACCTGTTTGTTGGCTCAGCGCATCATGTATTTTTTTTTTTTTTTTTCAAAAGAGACACCGAGATTTAAACACATTTTGACTTAATAACTACACGCAGTCCTCTGAGGAGCTGAAGATATCCCGAGCTGTCAGGAGGGGCAGACGCAGTCGCGGTGTTTGCCACCCGAGGCACGCACACGCTCACGGATCTGTCGTCCCCGTACACTTAGCCAGAAACGAGGTTATCCAGAAGCGAGCTGATTGCAGAGGCACGGGAGGAGAGAGAAACGCAGAAGGAGAAAGGGAAGAAGGCGTTCTTCAAATCTTTGAAATGGATGTTAGGAAATAAAGGAAAAGGAAGGAAAAGACAAGAGACAATTTAGATTACCAAGTTAATCCTTTAATTACTGGATATGCCGGCGGCTAAAATGAGAGGTTTCACACGCTGCGTTTTACAACAGTGGAGCGATTCCAACTGCAGGAAGTGAGGCAGAGTGCCATAATGATCCAGAGCTATGAAGCTTAAAATAATGGAATGTCAGTACTGCTGGTAATCTATGTTGTTTATGATGTTGGGGGGGGGAGGAGGACTCAGCAAAACACTGCAAATATCAATTTGGCGCTGAAATGCAACTTGCTCCCCGTCCTATCGCTCATATTACAAACCTCTGTTACTTTGAGAGCTTCCCACTTCCATGAAACAGTGTCTCCAACAACATGTCCTCACAGAAATCCCCAAAACACGGCTTCAATTTGGCAACATGACAAAACCAGCAAAGGGAGAGAATATAACTGCTGATGTCGGCAGAAGCTCCTCGCACTCTGGTTCAGAGGCCTCTGACACAAACTGCTGGAAATGCGAAGGCCCCTGCGACACTCGTCAACCACGTCACCCCCCCCCCCACTGCCATCTCCTTCCTCTTCCTTCGCCAGCCTCCTCCTCCTCATTTCATAATTTATCCCCCCTCCCTGGCGACAGAAACGGAGGATGACTCGTACCATTTAATTAGTGTGACGGAGCATGAAGGCTCCTCGGCATCAGACAGCGAATTAGAACACAACACGGAGATACGGCTCACATAAAGCATCACCTGTTCGAGTCTAATTACTGTACCACAACGCCGCCGCTCCAACTTTCCAATTTAACGAGCCACCAGCACTTACGCCGGCGATGACACATTATGCCACCGGGCGGGTTTTACAGTACACGCCACAGATTGGAGGAATACATGCTGACACACGGTGAGGAAATGATGCAGTCACATTAAACTAGGTTTTAACCAACGTAACTGGCATTAGCATGTGATCTGTTTGTTGATGCCCCGTCTGGGTAGAAGAAAGAACACGTGTTAATTGCCAGGTGTAAATGCGCACACACACAACACCGGGAGCTGACGGCCTGGTTTGAATTGTTGTCAGAACTCAGGGAGGTGTAAATGCAATCAAGTCCTCATTCACAAGTCAACCTGACTCTTACTCGTAACAGCCATTCTTTTTTTCTTTGCAAGAATAACACACCCAGCAAACACAATTCAGCTGCTTCAACGTATTGAAGCACTTGTCGACGTCAGTCTTCCACGTCATACATCAGCTCAGTGCTTGGTTTGCCCGGTGACAGATTCCGATTGTTAATATTAGTGTCTGACAACATTACGGACAGGGTTCCTACAGAGACAGATCTTTTTCCTAAAGTAGTATCCTATTTATTTTACTATAAAAAGTAATTTCGTCGCTCTGTTCAAAACCCTCAGCCTCCACTGTAAACGTAATAATCATGATTTGACCTTGCAGAACACGGGGGTTGCAGGTCAACCACGGCCTTGATTGTATTTATTGTTTTATTTCTGTTATTGTGTGAGTTTTAGTGGTGGAAGAGATATTCAGATAACAGCACACAATACTACAAAGACCAAACAAAGATAAGAATGCATCAAATTTAAATGAATTCCAAATCAGTTTATCTGAACTGCAGGTTAAGTAGGCTTTTCATACAAGTGGGTGTGGGAGGGCAAATCACTATGGTTACATACACATACTCACCAAATCGAGAGAAAAGCAATTATCATACTAGTGAGAAGATTCTCTATTCTTGAGTTGAAAAATAAGAGAAGGGGATATTTTTGATTACCAATGAATGGATTAACTGATTGATTGATTTGTGCTTCAATATTTTGTCTAAGATTAAATAATTACATATTGATAATAAAAAAAAAAACCATCAGTAATGAATTAAGATTAATACTTCCCAGGATCATTAGCATCAGTCCGATACTGATTCATTCATTACATCAGTATGTAACGATTCAAAGGATTTTTTTTGTCATATGTAGAAACAAGTTCAATTAAATTATTCCATTTCCTCATCTGTACCTATGTTTGTTAGAGTTAAACTTGTGTTCTTTATTGCTTAGTTGACCTTTTTTTTTAGTTAGTTCCCTAAATTTTGTAGCCCTTTTCTAGTTCATATATTATTCTAAATTTCTTTAATTTTGTAACTTGCTAGCAATTTTCTGAACACTTCCAATATTAAAGCAGAAAATGGGGAAATTTTTCACCTTCTGAATGGTCCCTGACAAAGAGACAATGTCCATAGTGCATAGTGGTGCAATATTAGATTGGTTTGAACTCACTCGTCAGCAGTTAACAGCAAGTACAGCTTCAAGTGATTGGTACAGGATTAGTGAAATTAGTGTAAGTAACCAAGATCTATGGATCCCAAGAGTTTAACGTACAGACTGACTCTGCAGACTGTGACGCTCCCAATAAATAATTTGATTCTCTCATTGAACAAGTTAAGGTCCACTTGGTAAATGAGAGAATTTGTCTTGACAGGAAAAGACAAGACCACTGTGATTTAGCGATGCATGAATAGAAATACTTCTTTTTATTGGAGGGAGCAGTGCTTTAATTGCTGAAAACGCACCCCCTCGTCCACTCCAGGTTAATCTGCCTTAAAAAATTTTTTTTCGAGTTTTCATGGTCAATTTAAGACAGGAAAATTGCAAATGATGTCTGTGACTTTGGAGAGTTAAATTTAGCTCGGAGTGTTTGACAGCAGACACATGTAGCAATCAGTAGCAGAATTAAAAAAAAATATAATAATAAAAGAAAAAACACAGATACAGATCATTTCCCATCAAATCCTCAGCGACAGCAGCTGGTTCCACAGCCTCCTCCCTTTAATGAATATTCCTGTAATTGAGAATGACTCGTGTTACTTGGCCCTCATCTGTGCATTAGTAATCACTCCTATAATTCAAACTAATTAAATAGTTGTCCCGACAACCCTGAACACTGACAGGTCAATAATAACAATAACAACACAGGTCCCGCGTGCAGTCGCTGTAGACGTCACTGAGGCGACAGTGAATGAAAATGCACTTGGTGTTTCTGCAGTCTTCTCTCCGCACACGGTCTAATTTATTTTACTTTAACAACACTAAAGCTGCTATAAAGGAGCGAAATGAAAGAGACGGTAACACACTTGAGCACAGAGCTTGTTCTGCCTTAACCCTGCAGATCAGATGTAATGTTAAAGGCTTTAAGCTACTTTGGGCTCTGACTGCTGATGCTGACACAATGTAATTCCCCCACACCTGTGAAACACAACTAGCAACACTCTGTCCTTTGCTGCTTCATCAGTTTCTTTCACCGAAAAGCTAAATGAAGTGTTGAGGGGCTGAATGGAATTAATAATGTCGTAAAGCAGAGAATCTGGAGGAAAAGGAACCACAGTGATTAGCAGGATTATGATGAGCGTTTCAATTTGGACAGTCACAGATATACAGCTGTTTTCGGTTTGGTGGAAGTGTAGTGTTGCAGTAATGGGGCTGGTGATATTTTAGAATTTGGTTCCTGTCGACAAAGTCCCAAAGTCAAACATGTCTCATTTCTTTCCGACTTCCATTTCCTGTCTTGGGGCTTAGGGTAACACATACGCAAATGTAGCAGTGGTGAACCTTGGCCTCATGTCCACTTCCATTATGTAGAGAGCGAGGTGGACGATCAAACATCCGCCTCTGACCCTGATAGAAGTGTTGAACCAGCCGGTACTCTGTGATGCCGGACATAAGTATATATATATATATATATATATATATATATATATATATATATATCCGCACCACAAAAAACAGAATGCCTGGCAGAACTGGAAAATGCTCGTCAAACAACAACGGACTACGGACCACACAACTGATGTATGTGTGCGTCACAACCTGCACTGCCCACATTGAGCAAGCACTGATAGTTAATTTGCTTCAGCAGGTGATTAACATTCGCCTGCATTTGAATATGTTTGACCGGGCCCTAATTCACCCAGTCCCTCCAAATAATGATAAATATTTGTATATTCTACAAAAGTATCTTACTTCAAGATGGACACTGTGGGTAATTTGTATTTGTTGCGATCTATTTTCGGGAAGAGGAAGAACACACATATGGTGAATATATATTTATGGCCTCAGAACACAGCATGTGAGCTCAGAACAAACTACAGTGCTCAAGTTCATGACAACGAAAGGACACATCACCCTGTGTAACATTGTGGCTCGCTGACGTGTTTTTAATAGGTTGTGGAGAACAGTGGAGCTCTGGGGCACAGAGGAATCAACAGCAGTGTGTACACCTTATGATATAAAGTCAATACTCGATAGTTTTCTCTGGGTTGTGAACTTTTCATGGGATTCAACTGTGATGAGAACATTCTGAAGTTTCACAACACCTGGTCTGTAAAACCTTTATTCATGGATCACAAAGCAAAAGTTCACGATGGAAAGTAAACCTGCAAACATTTATACAAAAATTACAATATTTATCCTGAACAATAGCTGGGAGTGGAGCCAGTCCTTCAAAAGGGAAAGGGGTATAGAGAAAGGATGGATGGATATTCTGAAAAATTGACCTTCTCATGATGATATATTATTAATGTTTTCACATGTGAGCAGCATTTTAATGTGTTGCCAGTAAGTACCCCATATGCTCTGTTCTGTTGCATGTAAAAAATCATGTGAAATAGACTGTGACTACAGTTGTTATAAAGCAAAGACAGATTACTAATACTCTGGCAATAGAGAGAGTACCAGTACATCAAAACCACACTAGTATTTGAGTAATTGTACTTGGTTCCTCCCCTTTTCCCCAGAGGATAAGGGTGTGTGTGCGTCTGGACCAGATAAGCAGCGAACAGGGGACCTTCTTCCTGGGCTGATGATCTCCTGACAGGTGACGTGATGAGGTGGGACAGCGCCGCTACGCTGCTAATAACACCTCACCACAAATAGGATCTGAGCACATCCGCCGTGTGATAACCAGGGAGCTGCTCTAAATGTACAGAGGGCACTGGGAATGTTCTTCATCTTTCCTCTCAGTTTCTCCTCTGCACTCTTATCTGATGTTTTTGTTATATGACAATAAAGCAATCTGAGAGTAGACAATATGTAAGGGACTGAAAATGTTTAAAACTCAAAATTTGCAGTTCCATAGTTGAAAGGTTCGTAATTATTTCTCAGCCAAGGACCACAGTACAAATACAAATATTCTGTGGACCCCCTCATGTACAGTATTTGTCCTCTGGAATAATTTGACAAAGCCTAACTTATTACACTTCTACTTAATTAAGAACAATGAGAGAAACGTCTTAAAGAGATAAGGGATAACTGAAAATATTTGAACCAACACAAAATACAATATCATGATAATTCTGACGGATGACACCCTGGTGCCATGAACCACTTGGAGTCCACAGACCTCCAGACCTCCATTTGAGAGCCGCTCCCACATAGCAAAAATGTATTAGCACGGCTTCGTCCCACACTGTCCCAGTGCCACACCATTATCCTGCCCACATACCGCATGAAATGATGGCACTTAGAAGGTCCGCTCCCGTTTGCCAGATCTGGGCCACAATAAGCTACAGCCATACAGCATGTCAAGCGAATGTGCCAAAGGTGAATTTGTTTTGTGTTAGTTACACTGTATTCATCATCTACCACATGGGCCTTTTAAGGTTCAAATCCAGATTACTCTTTGCCTAGAGTACCGCATGTTTGCCAAAAAAACTGTTTTGGTATAAATGGGCCATATTTGCTTTTTCACAAGCGGGCAACTTCAGGTTCACATCCATTTTGTTCGGGCCACAAGAAGGCAATAGGTGCTGCATCATTCACTGAAGAGGTCCATATCCTTACGCTGGCTGGGCGGCCATGTTTCAGTAAAATGAAATTTAAAAAGTTTCACATTGTTTCTCTATTCGGTGAAACTAAACATCATTTACTGCTCAATATGCTAAAAACGTCTGGATGTAATATCATCTCCAAAGTTCAATCAACTAGAAATAGACTAACTACAAATACAGCAGATGACTACGACGCCGCCCACAGTTAAATCTGCTCTACAGGCTGTGTCTTTCTGCTACACTCTACAAAATCTAAAAATCAACATATGTGTGGGTCTTTTTCTGGAAGAGCGGCAGACGTGTATCGGTAGTAAATGTATTATTTCCACGTCACTGTCAATACAATAAAGTCGTCAGCACAGATGTAACAGAGCTGCCAAGCTACAGCAGCTCCGCTGGCGCTGAGGGAAACTCAATATATCACCACAATGGTCAGCATCTTCCCCCCCCACTCGCATTGCAGAGAGGTTACAGCATCCCGAACAATTCACAGATTCTTCGAGCCGTCCTTGAGCTCCTCCAAAGAATCCAGCCTTTCAATCTGTCATGTGTGGATGGTGAATACTAAGAAAAAAACACACTATGATGACAAATTCAGCAAGTTGCCTTTGTTGTTCTACATGTGGAGCTCAGCGGAGCCTTCTCCTGACTTCCCCCCCGCAACAATGGCAACAATAGCTGTTCTGGGCCTTTTCCTCCTGCCTGCTTTCCCAAATCCATAAAAAGCCTTGATGGCCATGGTCTACATTACAGACACAGAAATGGCTTCCACATCCAACCCAATAATGTGCACAAACAATAGCAAAGCATTAGGAGCCTTGCAATAAATATCTGAAAAGAGGCACTTTGCTGGGGGAAGAATATACCAACCGAATCCAAGCCATGAGCCGGTAGGAGACATTGTATCACGGCTGTCATCCAATGGTTATAAAAGTGTGATGAATGGTTTGGAAGTGCTTTAAGAGCAAGAGAGATCATTATCTACATTAATAAGAGCACTTTTTTATAAATTGAGTCCCTGTGTTCTTTCTTCTATAGGGTACGAGGGGGAAACAGTGCCGTCATGACTAACTGCAATTAGGCCTATTCTTTGACTGTAAAAGTACCAGGGAAATGGGAGTTAGAGACTATAGGCTCACACTGGGAGCATTTGAATGTCGTTTGGATAATTGAGTGTTATTCAAGGTTTTATGGGGAGAACTGCTTTGAAATGCAAGGCAGGTGATGGCCCTGACGGAGCGCCTGTGAAGGAACCACCTGGCGAATTTGGTTTTAATGGCAATTCAGAATTTGAAAGAGGGGGAAATGTTAGTCATACTAAATTTAACATGGCAGGCCTTGTTTCAGTTTGAGATACTCTGTGATGGGCCACTTATTCCTGTGGAGTCGGATGTAGTCTGGCTCCCAGGTAAATATCCACATTAGGGAAAGTGTGGGCGGACCACTGCCGGGCTTCTCAGAGGTTTAAGAAAGCAATAAAAACTAAAAACAATATGTTTTTATATCCGTCAGTGAAGCAAATGTTGGATGAGAAACCAAATTTTTTTAGTAGGGACCACTTACTGTTTGCTAGGTGTTCCTCTGTTGTTTGTAACATACTGTAGGAGATAGCCTGTAGTAAAAATTGAAATCACTTGTCTTCAAGCCTCCACTCAAACCTAAAAAGTAATTTTTTAATCAAGCATCAGTGCTATAACAACACAGATTAAGAATTCACCAAAAAGTAATCGAGGCTTGGTCTAAAAAGGGATGAATGTTTGAATGTATTTTAAGCATATTAAGGATCATCAGTGACTTAAAAAAAATTAGATTTTCTATCATACAGAGTGTTATAATGTTAATTTCATCTTTCTGTAGTCGGTAACATACTGTTATTTGGTTTGGCTTAACTCAAAGACTGGAGGCAGGAGGAATCCTATAATCTGTCTCTCCATAAAAATATTAATATATATAACTCCATCGATTGCAAAACCGTCTTATTTACATGTATGTTGATTATATTGATCTTCTTTCAGTTTAATTTGTTATTCTCCCATGAGGGACGTTGAATTGCAACATGGCATAAAGATGGCATATCAGATGAGGTGCAGATTAAGAACTAGCAACAAGTCAATAAAAAAAGTACCGGTAAACTAAAACAAGTAAAAGCAAGTGAAAGCACTAATTTGAAACTACTGGAAGAAAAGAAAAACAGCAGCGACGACTGAAACAACAGCGAGCAAGGACAGCACCTCAGGGCCAGAACCTGCTGCCAAAATACAGTGAGTGCAAATGAATTGATTTTACTGTGCACACTAAAAAGAAATGTTGGACTCTATTACACTTGGCAATGAGGAGTTTTTAAACTGTGCTCGAGGAGAAGCCGCTCACACTCTGTTTTACTCACGGTGGGAGGTGATTTGTCATTTTCTTTGAAAAGATAACTGACAAAGCAAATCATCTTCTTTCAACGCGTACAGCTTCTGGTTGCTTTTCAGCCACCAGCTCCCACTCATCTTATAATAATATACAAATCTATTTATGTGATTAAGACATAGACATTAAGACACAAGAAAAATATTTTAAAATCCATTAAATACATCCAAATAACACTGATAGCTTCCATCGTGAAGATTTACTATACACATGGAGTAGTGTGGTGAGCCAACACAAGTATTTGTACTCGTAACTATTTTTTGTTGTGACGTATGACGTATGTGATCGTAACATATTCCTGTTACCATTTTATTCTGATATGACCGACACTGGCCTCACTCAACTTAATCAATGGCCCGTTCTGTGGATAAATAGGAGCCACCACAGCTGTTTTAATACAAAGGAAAAGATGGGTGGAGAGAGAACAAAGAGCGAAACAAAGGTATTTCAGACAGACTCATGTTTCACACACAACACTGTCATGTTTTATATATATATATTTTTACTGTTTCTAAGATCCTCTGGACAAATGACTGAATTGTCAAAGCACTTGTCACCGTGCTGCGGAAGATAAAAGCTGATTGTATCCACTCTTTTCAGATTTAGTATCAGGAGAAGATGTCTTACCTTCGAAAATGTAATGATGGAACCACAGTGACATTAAAAAACACTGTGGTGTTATCAACTTTGCAGTGCTAGTTCTGTAAGTACAAATCCATTTTTAAATAAATGTATTTTACCTATTATCATGTCTGAGCTGCATAAATTTACTCTTCAGGGTAAATGACTAGGGTTGGGTACCGAGAACCGGTTCCAATATGGCACCGGTTCCAATACAACCGGTACCTACCTGGACCGAAATGCAACGCAGATTTCGGTGCTTCATTTCGGTGCCTGAGCCAATTGAAGACTAAGGTCTTCGTTCCTCCCGCCTCCTCACACTTCCACTCCTTCCTTCACGGGAAGGTGCGCCTTCGGAGTCAGAGTGTGTGTGTTTTGTATTTATTTTTATTTATTTAAGTATAGTGTGAACTTTTGTTAACAGTTCATATATTATTCATAATTTTAAGTTAAAAAGTGTTTTGTATTTATTTATATTTATAATCTACTTTAAACAGTTCATGTATTTGGAATAAAAAAAAGCCTTTCTTAAATGTTGTCAAGCATCGTATTGTGCACCCTTTTTTTTTTAAGTATCGGTTCAGGCACCGTTTAGGCACCGGTATCGTTTTAAAAGTATCGATTAAGCACCGGTATCGGATAAGACCAAACGATACCCATCCCTATAAATGACAAAAGGTTTTGCCAATTCATCAGTGTAACAATACAAGAAGTAAATAATTATATAAGCATATTTATTTAATCTGTTGTTAAGACATACCTATTTCCGAGGTTGCTGTCATGTGTTCAAACTGACTTTTATTAAGTCAACAGGTTCTGTTTACTTATTAACATTTAAAAGAGATGTTCTGATATCAGCATCAGAAATGCTTCTGATAGGGCTGCAATTGTCAGGTCGGGCATGAGCAAGTACACAAATATATGTCGAACAAATACAATGTCTTTCAAGTCTATTAGGTTCACACAGATAAAACTACAGATTTCTTGACCTGGGAATAACTAACATATAAATTTAGATGAGTGAAACTTGTGATTTCCTTTTACTTTTGTTCTTCGTCGTGAAGGATCAAAGTTCTGATGTCCGGTGGCAACCCAACCCTCCCCCCCACAACATACCCCTCCAGCCGAAAGACAGATTGCCTATTTTCCTATCACCTGTGCTGGGGCCGGACCCGTGACACCTGCTAGGCGAGCACGCTTTAGTGCTCGCCCTGTCAGCTAACGTATGGGTCTATTGATGTGCTGTGACTGGGCCGGGCTGATCCTACCCAACACGCATTAGGGCCAGCTGCTGCTCCTCATCTGTCTCCATGTGCATCCTGATGGCCGCAAAACAGACAGTAAAAACAGGCTGCTCCAAACATAACGCCCCATCTCCCTTCAACCTGCGTCCCGCTGCTCTCGATACCATCATCTCCCCGGATCCTGGCTAAATGACTGCAGACGCGCTGGTGTTAATCGAGTCCAAGAATGTGGCTGATGGGGGAAACGTTGACTCACTGCAACTAAGGTAATTGCTTTCTTGATTACACACGTCTGAGACACTAATTCTAGGATTCAAGAGGCCTAATGGAATCGTCTGTGCAATGGTGGCCTGAAGAGTTAACAATAAGGTAAACACAACAAATTACACGGTACCCTCTTTGACACTGATGATTAAGGTTAAAGAAGTCAATGATGATTACAGTGAGTGCATGAAAACAACAAAGGACTTTAACAGATACATGGGGAAAACAATCCACGTTGATCAAGTAATCAGCTATAAAAAAAGAAAAAAGCGGCGGCATTATCAAAATCTTATCTTGCGGATGTCTCAGCATTCATTACCGGATGAGGTGAACCATCAACATCAGAGACACGAGCAGACGACCCCGTGGAGGAAGATGAGGGAGACGCCCTTTTCAAAGTTTGAGCCCATGAACCCCTGAAAGGTCTGTTCGTGCCCCTGCTGGCATGAATAATCACCCCCGGCTCCCCTCTAATGTGCTGCGGATGATATATTGGGCCACATTTATTACTGTTCCACTTCCACCTGGCTAGTAGCAGCAAGTCCTCCATTAGTTAAAAAAGTAAAAATGAAACAAGCCTGCAACGAGGTTGCACAGCCGAGGACCACGGGCAAACTGTCGATCCACCGTTAAGGCAGCATTGGTTAAATTTGGAGTCATGGACAGCTTCCATTTTGCGTATAAGACCACATGATATGTAGTTTCCTTTAGTTCTTATAGTAAGTCTATTCAGAAGTTAAGGCTACTCGTGCCTCTAATCCTTGTTCACATTCACGTCAGTGCTCATCATATTTCTGTCACCTCAGCAGGGAAGGAGAGCAACAGTCCAAATGAAGACACATCCAGGCTTTAGCTATAGACGCACATATGCAGGACGTGTTGTTGGTTACGATTGAAGATTAGTCCGACAGGATAACACATTCTTATTTGAATGGTAATATGGGATTAAAACTGCCAGCACTTCGCAGTGGTTTAGCAGGATTAAAGAGCCCTTACATGCAATCCTTTCGCTGTCAAATTAATTGTGCAAATTTGCCCCTTAGACAAACATGTCAGAATAAGGACTTAAAAACAACACCGATGGTTTCTGACATAGGCTCTTGACAGAGTTCAGTCTAGGAAAAAGAGAAGCAGTGTTCACGTAACGAAAAGTTTTGTATAGCAGAGCTAGTGTCTAAAATCCAAGCAACACAAGAATAGGTTTAACTTTTTTCTTTTGGAAGCAACTGTTGCTGGGGCAAAGCCAGGGGGGGCACTGGCCCCAGCTTAAATCTGGATAGGCCTTTAAGTCAGTTAGAGCAAAACTATCAATAAAATGACAATGCCTATTAATTTTTTTTTATAAATATATAAAAATCCTTGAATATCAAGGATGTGCAGTTTTTATCAACAGTAAGCAAGGAATGACTTAAATGTGCAGCTTGCAAAATCAGGAATTTAACATGGATGTTGGACATGTAATTTGTACTTCTGTGTAAACTGTGGCCCCTTAATGGCTCCTGTTTTAGAAAAATCCTAGATCCACCACTGCTAGTTGCAACCGCATTACATTAATCATGTGATGTGATGTGAAATCACAAATTAGAACATTTGGTGAACAGTTGTTAAATACATTTTCAAGGAATCGATGCGCCTCTTCAGAAAAATATTCCAGCATCTTTGGTAGATTTACAGGAGGTTTTACACGTCCCACCTTTTCCTACAGTCACTGAAGATTTATATTTTTTTCGCTGCTTTTCTGCCGCCTTTCATTTCTCTACCTCTGACCCTAAATGCTGCAAGTATCGCAGGCCTGTATTTGATAAAGGTCAACTTTGATTAAGTGCCTGTATGTATGTGAGGATAGCCTTTAGTATGACACCACTGCCGTGAGCCTCAGCCTTGCACTGCTCTGAAATAATGTCACCACAAAGGAAAAACGTTGCACAGCCGGTTGCGGATTAGATGCAGGCGCACGTGTGGTGTTTCTGTGCCTCTGTGTGCATGAAGCAGGTGTCTGAGGATGCATGTGCGCCTAGAGGTCGCAACATGAATCAATTTAAATCCAGCTTCTACACAGAAATTACTCATTTGTCCAATTTATTACAGAGTGCTCCATTCTACTGGGAATGGCCTGAGAATTCAAACACCTCTTGATTGAAATGATTGCCACTGGGAGAACCAAGCCAACATCCTCCGAGGAGCCGCTATTCTGAAAGTGAGTGAATCATTGATTTTCAGCAGGAAATCATCAGGGCGAATCTATGGTAAATGAGAGAGTGGAGATGGCACACTGGTCCGGTTCAGCAGGATATTCAGTTATCACGGTATTCTTTTATAGACAGGCCACAGCTTACAGCTATTTCCGAGCTCACGGCTAAGTGAAGACCAGAAACCCTCAGAGTGGGTTTGCCCCTGCGCTTTGGTAAAGTGCAGATGGAGAGAACCCTCGACCGAGCGAAACTGTGGGAGGACGAGTTTGAAGGAAATTATAATCTCGCCAGGAATACAACACGAGACAAGAAAGCAATAAAATCCTGAACCAACAGAAATCTTATTATGTGTTCTACGCCGAAAGGGCTGCTCTATGAAAATGAGCCGCTTTGATGTTTGATTAAAAAAATAAAATATCCTCCTGTTCTGAAACCATTTACGAATTGTTTGAAAATAAATAATGCTGGAATTAGAAGATTGAATAAAAGGTATAACAGCTCAAAGACAGTTAAATGCACACCATTGACTAGTTTATCATGGAATAAACAGACAAGACTCTTTGATAAACAACACATACATGTTTCCTTAATGTGACTTTTCCCAATGGGAAAATAATTTGATGTCAGACAGGGACTCAGTACATTTCTATGCTGAATGTGAAATTGTAAATGTGAGGTAAGCAAAACAAATCAAGCAATGAAAGAAGCTGCAGACTTGAGAGTTAGGTGTTCTGAGGCTCTGGTGCTGCTGCTGCTGCTGACAGGCAGAGATAAAGATTAAGGAAAAAATAGCTCCTTGTTCTGGGTGTGGATGCCCTTGGTATGGAAATGTTTTTTAAGGCTAAAGCCTCCGGGGCGATAATGGGCGTGAGGCCGTTTTTCCTCCCATGAAATGTTCAGATGTCGGCTTCTGCTTTGTCGCTGGGTCCGTTTTCATCTGTTTATGTTAAGCATAGCGGAGGAAAAAAGGTTGTCTCGGAGTTAGAATGTAGAAAGCATCTGGTTTGTTTGCTAGGACACACACACGGAAACCGCAGGCAGCAGGATCCTCCAGCCCTCTGATGATGATGTTTGAAATTCAGTCGATATCATAAAAATAAACTCGATGAAAGGCCGGTTGGTGCAAACTGTGCAGCCATCAGTAATGGCCGGAGCTGCCAGTGCATTTCAGGCTGCTTTACAGCTCAGTATAAAAACATATTTGGCCTGAAGTTTCGCTTCAGTTGTGACTCATCTTAAACATTCATCTAGCTGTGTCAGCCCTTAACATTTAAAGATTACACAACTGATTGACTCGGCTGGCCCGCGGCTACTTGTTAGGGAGCTGCGGTGGACCCAAGCCCGACCCCGACCAGAGGAAGCAAAGACAACATTTTGCTCAAACGTCCGAATGCGGCGGCACATCAGTGAGTTAAACACTCGCCATCTAAAAGGTATATTTTCTCGTGAAGGAAGCCATCAACAGGACAAAGAGCCGGGTGCTGCACTGCACTGTGGTTTATCCCCCTGCCTGATATGAACAATAAAAAAGCTGGCACCGCGTTATGGTGTGTGAGTGTCTATGTGTGTGTCTATGTGTGTGTCTGCGCACAGACATCCGAGTGCATGTGTGACTGAATCTCCGGAGCAGCTTTAGTGAAAAGTGATAAGCAGTAGAAACAGCATTCTGCCTCTCACTGGCAGCTTCCAACGATCGCTGGGAATTCATTGCTCTCTCTAACTGTCAAGCAGGAAGAGAAGGGGGGAAAGTGTATTTAAAGGATTTCCACAGTCCTTAATGCTATTTATTACACCTCACCGGCTGCAGCAAGGAGTGGCTACATGTAATTGCGGCCATAGATCTTTTGGCCTGAGGACAACCAATCAAGATGGATTCCTTTCCTGGTGCAGGGATTGACCGCAAGAAAATCCCAGTGACTTAGAGATGGGACATTATTTAACATGGACCCAGAGTGACGTTAAGGAGCATTAGGTTCCGGGGGTTGTTAAAGCACTTGTCACACTCCAAAGGCATCCATCTGCACAGCGCTGGCTTCAATCAATAGATAAGTAATCGGCTGCAATGAGAGGCAGCATGCGGTATTGCTCCCTGACTTTGTCCTGAAACAGCCCCAGCGTCCAGCCGACAGAGGAGCACCCGGCGTGCAGCTTCATCACGGAGGAACTTATCTTTCACCCGAGCACGACGCTATCGACAGGCCAGAACTGAGAGCGCGATCGCTCACAGGGATTGTGCTTTCATGTTGCAATCTCTTCCGGCTACAAATAAACATGTGCGACATCTTACCTTCACCATACTTCAGAGGAACCCCTCCTGTGGTACGATCTACAAAGAAGTAAATCATTTAAATGTTGCGCCGGTTTAAAAAAAAAAAAAAAAAAAAGGAGAAATGAATCATGTGACCTCAGTGTTTAGTGAAAGGAACAGAGCTTCACCAGATGTGCTGCCGCTGCCGCTTTTGTTCTCTGCTAGGAGCTGTGAGGTGCTGCACGGGGACTGATGGGATTGCAACTGGCTTGGAGAAAGCCTGTGTGGGAAGCATGTCGGGGAAAAGCTGGAATCAGTGAAGGCACAGAGCTTGTGGAAGATGTAGCAAGGTCCCAGTTAATGTTAGAGATCCATAATTGAAACTCAACTATGACTATTCGCTACTATATCTCCACTTTCTCACAAAGCATGAAAGCTGTTGGCATAATTTAAAGTAAAAGCTCACAATTACCAGTTACTTACAACTGCAGGTTGTGATAAGGGCTGGAGGATATTGGGAAAACATGCGATAACCTTGTTGAATATTGTAATACGTATACGGTTTCACTGGGAACATAGAACCCATACAGTAAGTGTTCAGAGGAGTCCATGTATGTGTGTTTGCACTGTTATGTTCGCTCAGGTTTTGGGATCATAAATAAGCTACAAAATACTTTTAAATAATCAAACGCTCATAGTGATGAATGTGACCAGGGGCAAACATGATCACTGGAAGTTTCCACAGTAGAATTTAGTCCAGGGGAGGCGGAGTTAGATTTGACGAAACCACCTCGCAGTCCTGTTCTCGCTCTATTCTTTTCTTCCGACAATAATCTGAATATCTTTAATTTATTATCTAGGGCAGCAGGGCTCCATCTGATTAGCGCACGGCACATAGAGCACCATTAATCCCAATTCAAGCAGTCTTTGGTAATACGTAAATTGCGCATGTTGATCTTGCACTGACTATACATTTTCGATATATCGTGCAGCCTTAGTTGTGATCTTTCCATTTTAATATGACTAATCTACTTCAGTGTTCTGCTGCTGTATATATAGACACGTTCAAATAATACTTCTGGGATTATTCTTGTATGGAAACTAAAAGTAGGACAGACGTAATTCCTTCCCCTCTTTTGTGTAACCTTTAAAAAGGTCAGCGTGCGAGTGACGAGGAGATTCTGACAAAAGCAATGCACCTACTTTACATTTATACTTTGCATCACATGATACTTTATACTCACTAATGATGCATAAAGAAGCTACAAATGATCCAAAGTTTGTTTTAGCCGCAATATATGAGCCAACAATCTCCTCTGCGAACAAGGACTGTGCAGTGACACGGAGAGAGAAAGAGAGATAATTAGCTCTTTAAAAGTTCAAGACTTGTTTCCTCCGCTCCACTTTGAGCCTCTAAAAAACACATATCATTAAAAACAGGAAACACAAAGATTTTTGATTGTGACAGTAAAGTGAGAAAACAACTGAAAAATAAGGATTTAATGCAAAATGAACTCCCAGTGTTGTTAATCTGCAGGAATGGACTTCAGCTGATATATTGATTCTTTCACTGCTGGAATGAATCTCCAATGCAGCGTGTGAACCAACCTTCTAACTTTTGTGGAAAAAATTGGTCGACAAACTTGTTGAACAGTGATAACTCTAAATACAAATGACTGGAAAAACCCTTTTTGGGAAACAGCAGCGGTGTGAAACCCTCTCTGTGTCTTGGATGAACGAAGGCACGTCCACTGGGCGTCTGACAAGGTGGCAGCGGGGCCTTGAGACTTGAGCCTCAGCCAACATGGAGGAAAAAATGAGTCTTATTAGTAAGAAGCAAATGGCCTCAGCTTAGTGGGGGAGAAAAAAACCCTGACAAGAATTTAACAATCAAAACAGGGATATGAATAGTTTCTGAGGGGAAGCAAAGGTTGGCTGCTTCGCTGCATAAGAATGCAATCAGTCTTCACATGTTCTGCATACTAACCTCCTTCCCCACAGACGTGATTACTGCAGACCGGGGCGTTCACACCTTGGGTCTGCAGCATTAGGAGCATATAGTGTTGTGATGTTGTTCGATGATGTTAAAGTGTGTATGTGTGTGTGTGTGTGTGTGTGTGTGGCATTTACAGATCACATTTCTGATAGCACTTAAATACTTAATCATCCCGAGTTGTTTTCCAAATGCAAAGTAAATTAATTTCTGTCCTTTTCTTGAAAAGTACGTCGCCCACCTCAAACAAAGCATTAGCATACAGCCGTGGTATAAATCAAATTAGTGCCGTGATAAAGGTCCCCTGCTGTGATTTCTCTGAGCAGACACGGACAACAACACAGCTGGGAGCTGATGCGCTCGCCAATTTGGTTTGAGCACAACAAATATATGCACGAGATCCTCTCACAGCAAATTGAATATTTAGTTTATTATTGGAGTGGATTACCAAACCCCAGGTACAAAAAAAAAAAATCATAGATTATTCATGCTGAGGGTAGCGTTGAGTGTGACGAGCAGTGTTGTAAAATAAGGTTCAAACACTCTTCCTTCAAGTGTTTGTGTCAAAACATCAGCACTTAATATTTTTCCCTATCATTTCCTAATTTATTTTTATTTGAGATGGAACAACCGTCTTTGACATCAAACTAGGTCAAGTGAGCAGTGCCAAATGTAGTTTTTAAGAACTGCTGCTGTTTGTTCAGCCTGTGGTGATGATGGCTGCTGCTGCTGCTTTTCTTTCTGAAACTGTAGAAGTGACCTGCAGTAATTGAGCCACAGCGGGACTCAGTCCACAGAACCCTGAAGCTGCACCACCGCTGCCATACAAAGAGCTGTTCACCTGTTTATTCAAAGTTTAGTGAAGCTTGACTCAGTGCACAGAACTTGTCACCACTGCTGTCGTGAACGCACCTCTGTCGTGATCTCAAACGTCACTTAGGCTCATTAGTATTGAACGTCTTGCACGTCCAAACTGCACCAAACTTAACAATGCATGTTCTCGAGATATATGAGTCACATGAGCTGTTTTCTTGCAGGTTTGACATTCACACGTGCACAGCACAGGGGGAGGTTCTATGCACTGACACGTTCACAACACCATCAAATCCTCCACCTCTCGCCAATGTTCAGGTGAGAGGTGGAGCAGCCGGGTGCAACAGACAGGGGCAGGATGTGACGTATTAACTCTGCTGTGTTGATCCCCTGATTTGACTTGACAACACACAGACACCGGTGTCGGCTCTTATTAACACAAACTGTCTTGACATCTTTGTCGAAGTTTTCTACAAGCGTGTCGCCGCTTTTTCACCTGGAGATATTTGTTTTCTTCATTTTTGTCTCTGTCGCGTGTTAGAGGCGTCATGTGTGTTCACACGTCGACTTCTCCTGGATTTCTAGACAGTTTATACCAGGAGGCCAGGCAGAGGTCCACAGGATCTGCAGACCATCAGATTTTGACATTTGGGTTCACACATCCTCAAGAGAAAATATGGAGGAACTGCAGAGTTCTGTTCATTAGCCATACAGACAGATAATTCTGGAAATAGCAGATACAATTTACTACCATTGAATAACTTTAAATGCAAGACAGCAATGAAATGTTGTATCTATTAGTATAGTAATATAATTAAATATACCAATAATATGGAGGGCCCTGGAGAGTTGAGGTCATATTATTGATGACAGCTTTCACCAAGGGTGCTGAGTTATTGTAAACTAAAATTCCTATTTTTATCAAACATACCTCATTTCATTAAACCTACAGGACAACAGAGATCTCCACCTCGCCCTCAGTTTCAGCGACACATAGACTCAGTGTGTTAAGAACTAAAATGCAAAAAGGCCTTACACCAAACACATCGACTGGTCTTCTTAATGGAACAATTGGGCTCAAATTGTTATCTGGCTCTGCTCCATTTGGCATATTCAGTAAAGATATGTCATTCTTCTGGTGACAGTGGGTATTGATTTTTTCGAGCTGGCCTGCTCTAAATATCCCCCTCGTACAATAGACGGGGCACAAAGGCTTTTCTCCGAATGAGAGTGTTGCATTCAATGACTTCATGGGGCGCTGCTCGAGAAACATGTTTGGTGTGATTCTGAAGCTGTTCAGCAGATGTATTGTTGCTTGTCCAGTGGTGTGTATGCGGAGGAGCTTCTCTTGTGCTGAGACAATGTAATAGGGGATGATGATGTGTTAATGCAGTGGCTAGGGCCCTGAGGCTTCTGGGCAGCATACGACCTCTGAGACCATCTCATCTGAGGTGATTGATAAATACAAAAAAATAACTCAGACATTATAGAAATCATGAAAGCCATTTTCTTTCGCCGATAAAAGAAAATGTAGACCACAGTGTCCTTCAAGGTGGTCCCTTCTAGCTGTTTGCCTGTCAGGTCACAGACAGGGTGAAGGAAACATGTCATCATGGCGACTGTCAAGAAAAGAATCTTAAATGTCAATTAAGCTGAAAACATGCAATTGAACTGGATGAGCTACGTGTGCGTTAATAATTGTAACATGGACATGGTAAACAACATGGCTGGCTTCATGATTAACATGCCATGCTAGCTATCCATACTATGCTAAAGAGAAGTACACTGGAAATAAAATCCACAGATGAACCTACAGCAGGTTCACCAGCTGCCAATGCCCGATCCTCTGTTGTGTTTTGCCGCAATTTGATTGGCTGGTGCGTCCATACGCAGTGCAAGCATCTCGTCATCCGATGCCCATGTGTGAGTCCTGCGTAAATGCTTTTCAGTGAGTTAATATCAAGGAAGCTTAAACCTCAACCAGAAGAAGAAACCTTGTTGCAGTAGCAGAGCTGCTAGAAACAGCCAAAGTCAAATTTGTTCGTGAGTATTAGTCACGAAGAAGCATCACAGAGCAGATTACCGATATAACACAAGATAAAACAATGATGGACACCACAAGGAGGCCTGGCATGTAACAAAAGGAAAACATCCCCATACTAAACATTGTTTTTTGTGCGAGGGATCACTGTCGCTGTCGACTCCAGGTTGGATTTGTTTAAGCAACTTGTTTTGGTTCAAACCTGCTGACATCAGACGCCTTGCCAACGAGAGGCAGCTCCAGACATCGCATTAGAGACGTCAGGTTGAATCATGTGTTCAATAATTTAGTGTGGCCCACAAAGGATAACATACAAATTGAAATGGCCCTTAATAGAAAAACAGGTTCCCCGCCCTTAGCTAGAGCGAGCTTGTGACTAACAGAAGCATCAAGGCCTTGAACCGGTTGTGTCCTCTTCTCCACCACAGCAACCCCTGCTCCCAGTCCCCTCCTCTTGTCCTACACTCAGCTCATCACCTGAGATCCTCTTTCCATACGTTGCAGATATTTGATTACTGGCCATTTTACAGCTCATTAACGAAGACGTATGCTGCATTTGTAATAAATGTGTCCTGGTTGAAACATGATCAAGCTGAGTGCTTCTCAGATGATTGCTTTCACCTCTGTGGTTGGTTTCACTGGTGTGGCAGGAGGAAGCAGTGGAAAATGGAGAACAAGGGGGGAACCAGACTACAGAGGTTTTCTTTTTCAGACGTCACAGAGAAAACCTACAAGACATGTTAGTTTTATAAATGCCGAGTTGGGAAACATGTGATATGTTAATGGTTGTTACATTTGAGAGTAAACAAAGGCGTTGCCAAAACCTACAAACATTTCAGTACGCTGCATGAACAACTTTAAATGCTTGGTTTCATATTTTGTAACCACACCAGCTTTTACCAAAACTGGTTATCACCCAACAACAAGAGCACTCAACAGCTGAAAAGCAAATATTCTTTGACGCCTTTCAGCCAAAATCTAGCTCTATTCAGACTCCGCAGATGTGGCTGTTGATGCACATCAGTAGTATTCACTGGAGGCAGGATATCGGCGCTGACATCCATTTGCAGCCCGACTTCTTGTGCCCATCATTCTGGGTTTATTGTCATCAGCATGTACTGTAATTGCAGCTTATACCACTTGTGACGTTTGCAATTGGAGTATTTTCTTCGCCTTTCGTGGAGGCTTTCATTTTTGGGGGCTCATTTGATTTTTTTTAAACAAATGGAAAAAGCCTGGTTTCAGAAACCGGCCTAGCTATGATTACCATACATGTATATGCACATTTTACCTTTTTAACACAAACAAAATCAGTAATTCATGACTTTAGGTGGAGTTATTGTTGAAACTGTACATTTGTATTATTCGTGTAATATATGCTTCATAAATAATTTGACATGTCTTGGAATTTAAACCATATATTAAGCAGAACTCTGAACGCCACGTCAACATGGTTTTAATACATCCGACCGGCATAATTATCTGGGTTGAAATGATTATCTTGACTCCCCCCATCTCTTGGTCTGTCCCTGGAACGCTCATTTGCAACTTTAATTCCACAAATGGACTCCAAAGCTGTGTTTACACAGAGCGAGACAGCCTTAGCAGTGACAGCTCAAAGGCAGCTTCCTCATAATAAATAGACTAATGCTGCATAATCAAGCAACATGTACACAGTAATGTCTACTTGAAAGCTCTTTAGAAGTGCATGTCGTCGACTCGTCGCAGAGTTGTATTAAAAATGTATCTTATGTGGTTTGTTTTCTGTATTTTCCCAGCCTGCATATACTGTAAGTGTCAAACACGGGGAAGCACAGGGGTACGCGCGGTGAAATGAAAGCGTCGTGGCGGCTAATGATTCTAAGCTGTAGTGTAAAATGGGTCAAGAGTGTACAATGGGGAGTTGATTGCACGTGTTTTTAAGTTGTGCTAACATAGCAAACCACCGGCTTTGTGCACACACGCCCCCTCATCATTCACGGAGAACAGGCTGCTCGCGCCAGAGAGTCATTTATTCCTAAGCTTTTGAAAAGAGTGTTCAGCAGAGGAATTGCTCGGTGAACATCACCGTTAGTGAATATGTCAAATGCCGGCGGTGGCAAGACCCCAAATAATACGAGGCTATTTTGTCATAACTGTCACGTATGCCGGCCCCCGGTTTTCCCACTGCTAAAAGTCAAGGGAGTTTGGAGTTGAAAAAGTGTGGAGAATTTTGTTGATGCATGTGTATGTGACTTTGAGCCTGCCAATGGGAGGGGGGGGGTGATGATGTCCTGATAGTGAGGCACTGAAGAGGCGTTGGCATCCCACGCTAGAAGAAAGTGTGGAAATTTGCAGAGCGGAGAGAATTAGCGACTCCCCGCTGGGCCAACCGGCAAATGGGTGCGCGGAAGAAAAAAAAAAATGGGTGGGGGGTGGGGGGTACTGCACGGTGGTGTGAGAGAATGACCTCTGACGGGAGAGGAGTGAACGAGCAGTGTGGGAGAAGATGGGTAGTGTCGGTGGGTGGGGGGGAGGTGTCCGGGGGAAGCACGGAGGGATCCAAAGGCAGGTCACCTTCTCCAGAGAGAGCAGCTGTGAACACACCGCCCCTGGGAGGAGGGTCACAGTTGAAAGCTCTGTATCTTCTACAGCGAGGCCCTGGTTTCTCTCCGGCTGCCTTCTCCCTGCACAGGTCTGCAATAACAAAGCCAATTAGGAAACCCAAGAGGGGAGCGAGCGCCGTCTCACCGTCGCCTCTCGCTGACTTGGCAACAAGAATTAGAGCTCGGGAGAGTTCCTTTAAACGTCGAATATAGAGAATACAGCAATTACCAGCGAACACCTCCATTTTCCAGCTCGATTTCACCAACTGATGCGGTGACTCATAAAGCCACTTTTAATTTATCCCAGATGCATGCTAACCTGCCACACTAAAATAATGGATGCAACAGAAATAACACTTTGCGTTTTAAGTACAAGCGGCGCTAACCTCGGCAGGGCACGTTTTATTTCTATAACCATTTGCCAGACGTGGGCTTGTGCTTATTTACTGTATGTGGCATTTCAGCCGGCATTTGTTTCATCTGGATGTCGGGGCCGCATGACATTAATCCCGACTCAGCAGCAAGAATCAATGTCACGGTATTGTTCTGAAAGACACACGGTGCATGGGAAGTTTAGCTCGCTTGCACGTCCTCTATTGTCATGGAACACAAAGAGGAGAATACAGTTGCTGTTATCTCCAGGTGCTGTATGTGCAGATGAGGCTGCCACACCTCTGTGATGTACTGTAAAAAAAAAAAAAAAAAAAAGAAGAAGAAAGAAAGAAAGAAAGAAAGAAAGATTGATCTTTGGTGTTTGTTTCCCAAGCCGTGGTTCAGGTCACAAGGTTGCTTATCATTCCTCGCCATATTCCTTCTGCTCCGACATATTGCTCTCACATAGTCTGTCTGTAGAGCGGCAGCCCTGTATATATATGAAAAGGTGATTGTGAAGTGTGGATTCGGGGCTGGATCCCTTTCTTGGGTGGCCAGGCTTTGGCTATGTGCTGCTTTGTAACTGTCATCTTGTAGATTTGAAATCCCTCCCGATCGATCGGGCTAAAAGCTCTAATCTGATTGTTAAAAGAGCTGATTTGACAAAGCTGTTATCAAACTGATTTAAGCACCAATCAATACTGCATTATGCGTGGGTGTCTTAATTCTATTCAGGGTTGGGGCAACTTTTCCAAGGACAGGTTGAGGAATGTCTTTCACGCCTTCAAACCAAAAGGAAACATGCTTTCACCGAGCCTCTTGCAGGGTATAATCACATCTGGTTCTTCGGGAAAAGTAAGAAGAAAAATGCATAATTGCTCGAGTGTGGAAATGAATTTTGTTTTGTTCACATTAACATTAACTGGCAGCCTGTGTGAAATGGCTGCGCGCTCTCTCCCTGTTTTCGTGTGTGATTGTATATTTCAGGACAGTGTAATGGTCCATGAACAGTTGTGTAGTCCCATTGAAAGGATCATTTCTCAGTGAGAACAGGAATGAATGCACACAGAGAGCAATTTCAACTCCGTCTCCCCTCTGCCATCTTTCAGCAATCATTCCGTACACATATTCAAACATTAGATGGCAAATAAATTGATTGCCAGCAGCTGAAGACACTAGAGACCCCGATACCCAACCCAGGAAGCACTTCATTGCATTGATGCTTAACAGTGAGGCGGGGAAAAGGACCACACGCTGGCGCAACACCAGCAAACACAGGAAGACCAAGATGGAGTGCGATACAATGATCAAGACCTCCAGGCTAAACTGTGTTCATTAGTGGCAGCAACGCAGAATGAATGGAGCTGCTTACTTATTCAGAGAGCGTCCTGGTGAAAGTGAGCGGGCAGCAGCGGCGCTAGCCTTAGCCTCATGCTTGCTTGGGTAGTGATGGCCAATTAAGCCGCTCTCTGATGAGCCATGCAGGGGCCCTGTGAGCAATTAGGCAGGGCCAGGAGTCTCTGCTCATTATCGCCGCAGAATATCCAGCATTGTCCCAAGCAACACGCGTCCACGCCGGAGATTCCAGAGATGCCTTATAGATGCTGGTTTATCTGGTTCAATCTGAATAAAAAGGGAGATTGTCCTGCAATCACTGCTTTAATGACACAATGTAACTGCAGTGCCTTCAGCGCGTGATGGGAAAACGTCCGTGTGAGGCTGTGTGTGCACAGAAAGCTTCTTTTGATTCGGCTTTCAGTATCGTCTTTTCAGATGTGATTTGTCAATATGATGCAGATAACCGACGAAGGAGTTGACGCGCACTAATGCATTGGAAATGATATTGCCTTTTGACTGACAGCCAGCTGCCTGCGGTATTGATTTAACTCACATTTCGAGATGCGTCGCTGTGCGCATGGGGTCAGAATCCAGTTCTAACACAGTCAGGAAGCCAAAGCTGGAGCTTTATTGTAACAATAACTGAGTCTGATAATGAATGGAGCCAAGAGAGGAGCTTTGAATGCAACACAAACACAACTTTCCTTTTCTGCATCAGAGGTCAAAGTGCAAGCAAACAACAAGATCCATCTTCATTAAAAAAAAAAAAAACTATGGGATCATTTACAGATATGGAAATATAAGTATATTGGAGCTTCTCTGGTTACATAACAAAGGCAGAAGATAAATATTCTTCTACACATCTGACTTATGTTTTGAATGAATCTATCTTTAAAAAATGCAAGAAAAAAAGATACACCTGCTGTAAGCAATGATTTATTATTCCGAGAGATGACTTTTATTGTAGATGGCACTTCAGTAGGAATAATTGTATGCTAAGAAGCTGGAGTGCAAATAAGTATGATTCATTTTTAAGTGCTCTTTGTTTATACAGTACTTTAAAGGTATTATAATTGTTTGCTTTTCATAGGGCTTGGGGCAAAGATGGAATAAATGAGAGCCGGAGGCAAACTAAATAATAGTAGCGCGCAGCGGAATTACACAGAGGCCCAGAGAATAACATAACCCCGCTAATGTTGCTGCAGACCCGGGCTCCACCGCTGAAAGGCTTCTGAAGGCCTCATGTGGCCCAGCCTCACACAGCTAACCAGAAGAAGTCCATTAAGTCAGTTCAGAGACTTTGTGATTTCTTGCTCTCATGGAAGCCAAACCTGCAAACCCCCCCCCCCACCAGCCTCATATTCCCATTCTCCCCTGCCTAGCACCAGAGGCAGGTGGCGGTGAGCACTAACCATATGGCTGCTGCCGTAAGAATAACAGTGAGAGATCTGCCCCACCGGGAACCGAGGTACACCGAGATAGAGATCAATGATAGGCATTTATCACATGAGCATGGGCCTTGTGTGGGTGTGTTTGTGATCTTTACGGACACTAGTTTACGACGGAGTGCGGTGCAGGGGGAATGAACTGCATCAGGCCAGAAAATAACAACATAGAATATCAGTGGCTCTGTGATCCGGGGCTGAATCAAACATGGTGAAGTTGCTGGTCTGGATGTGCAGAGCTAGTTTGATCGGGCCACTGGGAGTTGTATGTGCAGAGAAGCCATATGTGAACAGAGGATGTCGCTTCTTCCCCAAGATATGTTTTTTTTGTTCCCTTGGAGGCTGTTCACTAATAACCAGCCTGTGGCAGGATGCACATACGTGAACATATTTTCTTTTCACCACACACACCATCGCACTCACATGAGAATTGGACCAAATCACATTTACCCGCATTACGGTAACTTCGCTTTTATGACTAATCACACACAATATTTCATCGCAAACACACCCACTACTCTGCATTTCAAAGCACATCCAGGTTTGTTAGCTCTCCAAAATCATCGTGCAGGAAACTGGCAAATCATATATTGCATATTTATTAACGTTGTACAAAGATCGGGAGGAGGCATCCAGTTAAATAACTTGGAACACAAAACACTCAAATGTATCAAATCATAATAGCTCAGCAATCAGCCAAAAAGCTATCCATTTAGCTCCAATACAACTCTATTAGCCTGGCTGCTGTGTGTGAGTAACTACACAGGCATCAAAGCAGGGCGCCTCAGCAAAAATTACACTTCAATAGCGAAATCAACAGCAAAATACTGCTTTAAAAACATTAAACATAATGTAGAAAAAAAATGCCGCATCAGAAATTTATGGAGAGTAAATGACAAAGTGGATGAGGCAGCTGTGGGACCAGACCTCCGCAGCTTTAGCTTCCGCTGCTTTTTCATGGCACAGTGAATAAACTGCCAGTTACACTCCACGTACTCGTTGGACCTCATTATCTTTCCTGAGTCTTCAGGATGCATTTTACATAGACTGCTACACACATGCAATTAGTTTCTCCAAAATTAGCCTCTTGAGTGAAAACTGGCAGCTTGGTGAGCCTGGAACACTGAGTAAATAAAAGTAGGGGGAAAATGAGTGAAAGTAGAATTACTGCCTCTCGTTTGTAAGCCTCCGTCAACCGGACAAGTCACAGGAAATACGATTCTGCCGCAGAGCTATGGTGACGGCCAGACAATAGTGTATTTTAATTGAACTTGATGTCACAATGCAGCTGATCTGCCCGTGATCCTATTAAACATTTATCTGAAATTGTGTCATGCATTAGTGCAGTAATTCATGAGTTATGGCCAAAAACATGTTTCATGAGGTCACAGTGACCTTTGACCACGAAAATGTATCAGAATCCAAGTAAATGTTAATACCAGATGTTATCAAACTTCCTCTTGAACTATTATACAACACATACAACACATACACAAGAACTTGAAGTCAGTGACCTTTGACCACCAAAATCGAACAAGTTCATCCTCAAGTCCAAGTGAATGTCGGCTCCAAATTTGAAGAAATCCCCTCCAGGCGTTCACAGGACAGATTGAGGGATAGGCAAACCGACAAACTGAAAACACAATGCCTCCGGCTATAGCTGGCACCAGCAGAGAGGCATAACAACTTCTACATGTACTATCACATGCCTCAATTTGTGGTTTCAGAATACACTGTACTTTTAACTTTCATGGCTGACCTTTTAAGGACGAGAGTGAATATCCTGCCGGGGTAGTGTTACAGTCCCAATCGGCCCTGCTGGGTTTTGATAGCTACTGAATGACATATGACCGAATAGTAGCTCTGTGTACAGGGGAGACCACAGCCCGCTGCAATTGTGAACATATGGACATTAGCATAGGCTGTCGGAAGCCTGCTGGCTCTCAGACTGTGCATTGGGACCCGCCTACCTGAAGCTGCGCAGGTTCTGATTCAACATCATGCACTGTAGGCTGGTGGGGGGGCTCCGGCTCTGACTGGACAGCTAAGAAGCTGGACGTTGTCCAAGGTCGTTTGTGGACACTCCACTTAATTGACATACAGTGGAGAGACACAGCACACTTAACAAAATATAAATGACCAACTTGAGAGGGACAGCACTCAGTCTAAATGTTACGGCTGCCAACAAAGCCTCAGCAGCACAAAGTCTTTCTGCTGCTCCCATATGCTCATAAATAACTTTATCCGTGCGAAATGGAACTTCGCCCACTAGGGGCTTCACACTCAAAGCAACGAAAAACCTAGTGGGATGACGTTGTGAAGCAGCGTGAGATAATTGGAAGTTGACCATTGCCAATAAAAATGCACCTGACGTGACTCAGGTAGATGTCAAGTTGGATAAGGTTATATATTAAAATTCTGTTCACGTTATGCAGCAAAAACGCAACAAATAATATTGATCCATATAGTCTAATAGCTAGTAGCGTATTTTTCCTTGGCAATACGTTGTTTGCCTCAGCAGTAACAGCAGAGTCACGGACAAAGCTGATATGATTGTTGGAAGTCTTTTGGATAATTAAAGTACACAAGACAAGACAATTTAAAACATTGGTCTAGTTGTTTTTAGACATTTTAAAGAAGATTTGTTGCATACTATATCTTTTAATGTACATCGTGAGGCATTTCTATTAGTCTCTATTTACTATTGCTTTTTCCTGCCAATTGAAGGATGATAACGCAAGGAGACAGAAAGCATTACAAAATTCACGATACTAATATTCATAAACAAGTGGACTTCTGATCTGACTCTTTATGCTAGAAGCTACTCAGAAGTGGTCAATTTGTGCTAGCTCTTTCAGGGCGACTGGTATCTTTATTTCAAAAACAGCCTCTGGAGGTCAATGTTTGATACAAGCTGACTGAGCAAAGAAGTGAACAATTAACACGGATATCATTTGACCCCGGAAGTAGAGCCACTGGAGATGAACATGTAAGTGTAGGGTTCATTCTGCGGAAGCTCTGCACAACATTCACTGTCAACTAATAATCCAACTATACATGGATAAACGTCTGTCTCTCTGTATTTCAATATATTCTCCTCAGACGCTCATCTGAATGACTTCGACCTTGGCAGGCGTATTGCTGAGGGCCCAGGGAGGTGTAATGTTGACTGTTACGATTTTTAGAAGAGATGTTGTTGAAAATATTTGATAGACAGTGATGTCTCCATTTATTTTAAACGGCACTTAATGTTACGTGCGAGTGAAATTGATTGACACAGAGGAATAATGCATTTGATGGACATGGATGTTTATTTTCGAGTAACATTGCAAGAGGGAGACAAACCATCAAACTTGATAACACGTCTCTTTTCTGCGCAAACATTGCCGGCTACGTTTAAATTATCCTCATAAAGATTTAAAGGATGTGTTGCTCACATTTGTCCAAACGTTTTTCTGGTTTTGATTTGTACAAAACTTGTCAGTAATCCATACAAACAGTAAACAACATATTCAAGCCAAATTTAAAGAGGACATGTTTTTTTAAATATTTTTAAACGGCAGCTCCAAGTTAAAAGCTAAGTGGAAATATAATCACAACTCAAAAATAATATTTAGAAGCCAAAGCTTAAACAGAATTCTATACAAAAAATGAAACTTGAAATGAACAATTGACCAGAACCATGTAGAAATAAAGACAACACAGTCCAGCTTCATAATGGAGTACAGTAGCTTGCAGCAGAGTCCAAAGGGAAAACTCCCAAGACCCAAGCCGCTGGATAACAAAGCAACGTCTCTCCATCACTTCATTGTGGCTGAGGCTCAGTCAGAACCTGAGATCTTCGATAGAGCAAATCCTCCTCATGCAGAAACACGACAACTCGTGTCAGCGTAGTCGTGGAGAAGCACAACGTCTCGAGCCTTCTTCTGACAGAAATGCCACTACGAAAACAGTCTGTGCCGCCTACGTCTTAGGAATGCAGAGTTCTTGTCTCGAATGTAATATTTATCTTGTAAATGTCTCGCAGGCTCGGCTTCCGCCTCTTACCCCATTTGATATGTGTGCTTAGCTGTGCAGCTCAGCACTCCATCCATGCCACGTTAGGTGCTCTATGCCAGAGATACACAACCTTAAACGCAGACATTTCAGAGAAGACATTTCGACATCAGAGAGGCATCCGTTCTGTCTTGCACTCACTCCCCTTCCAATGCTGTGCTATCAGCATTGGATGATAAACAGATACAACCCTGGGGTACTGGAGTGGGCCGGAATATTCAGTAGCATATAAAGGCTGAAGTCGGCAAAAAAACCTCCTTGGGGCTGGTGTGACTTATCCACATCGAGCTGGCTGACTTCCACCTCTGGATCACTCGAAGCCTCCATGCCAAAGGGAGGATAATTACATTTCACCACAAGTACAATAACAACGAGGGGCTCACAGTTTGGAGGGTGGGAAGCACACACTAAAGCAGCACTGTATTTTTTTATGCACCGGCTAACACATGCTTTGAATGGCCCAGACCCTAACCCAGAATATGATCTCACATCCGTCAAGTCTCTGTGGCTCGATTGTTCAATTCTGCATGCAGACGATCGTTTCCTGCCCCCGTGTCACCGAAGTATCTCCGATTTGCACCTGCACTTAGCCTCCCTGCGAAGATTGTGACTAAATGCAAGATGTGATCCCCGGTTGCCGGTGTCTTTTAGATTTACATTCCATTAGACGGCTTGATCGAATCCACCTGCACCGTGCACCCGCTAATCCGGGCGAACCTGTGCTCCAGCCATCGGTCTAACTGGGGGGGGGACAGGCTGGGCCCACTGAGAGAAGCTAGACGTGATGAACAAAGAAAATATGCTTTTGCTCCGTGATTCGTGCGCCACCCCTGACTTTATATTATGTGATGCATTTATTTTTACCCATCTCCATTGTGAATCAATGTCTTTAATCTGCCTGTGACAGAACTCTGCGGGATATTCATGTGGGAGGAACACAGTTCATAAATAGCATCTTGAAAGTTTGCTTTCAACTCAGCATTGGAAGCTGACCTCGGTATGAGGAGCTTTTTGGTTGAGTCTAAACACTATGTTTTGTAAAGAGATGATGTGGACTTTGCTGAAATTGATGCGTGTATCTGGAGAACTAAACTGAATCGTCGAATGATATGATCCTCTGATAAGTAGCATATTTCTTTTCTCTTTTTCTCCGGTTTTAACACAAATTGTCATCTGTTACTTAAACTTGAAATTCAAATGAAATGAAATGTCGTATCATTCATGAAATCTTGTCCCAAGACCATATTTATCTAAGTTTGGGGGATTTATATAGTGCAGTTCCCTTTGTACACATATCTGTTAGGAATGGGCTCTTTGCCTGGTTGCAACTTTCTTTCTGAAACTTTAGTGACCTGCAGTAATTGAGCCGCAGCGAGGGAAGACCTGCTGCAGAAGACTGAAGCTGCATCACTGCTGCAGCACAAAGAGCTGTTCACCTGCTTATTCAAATTTAAGTGAGGATGTGTTTCAGTACGCTAAACCCCGAACTACAGAATCAGTCATCATCCATTTTTGTGAGTTTGTTGTTGTCGTGTTCTGCAACAATAAGTCCCAGCCGCAGTTTATTGATATTAAACAAATTAAGGGTCCATCAACAATACACTGGCCAAATGTGAAGCCGATGAGATGAAGGTTTCTCGAGATATGCAAGCAACATACAGATGGACAGTAATTTCTGAGTATAAATTATTCTAGAAAACATTACAGAGATTATTGTTAATGGCAGAGCGGCGCTGTCGCTGTAGTTTATCTGAACTTACTCGTTAATCATGACAGGAGGTGAAAACACCTCACAAGCTGAGTCTGCAGACACTGCCCCGCCCCCACTGCAAAGTTGGCAAGGTGCTATTTGACTATTTATTCAATGTTTATAAATATTGAACATATTGCTTGTCCAAATCACCACAAATTCAACAATTGTACTTTGTGAGCCCTTAACAATCCACATGACATGTGTGAAGCCGGTAAGATGAAGGGTTCTTGAGATATGCTTTTTATACACAGACCGTCAGATTTCTTATTGAGTAGATACAGTCGATATTACGAGAAAAAGGAAAATGTCCCAGCCAGCTGAGTTCTACTTTGTAACACTGTAAAAATCCCTCCTTCGGTTAACTCTTCTCACACAAGCTTCACCTCGAGTAAACAGTAAATATTTGTCATGAACATCTTGCTGAATAACCCTATAATTCACTGGAGGAACATTGTGACAAAAGCATCCTAAAGCACATCAAACCAGAAGCACTCTTCTTTTTCAATCCTCAGAAAAACAGGTGTGCAGTGAGCAGAGTCATAACTCAAACAGTGGGGATCCTCTCTGCTTTCCGTGTTGTTTTCCCTTCGCCTCCATTCCGACTAAACAGCTATCGAATCGAGCAGATGGCTATTTCGAGGGCTGACAATGGTTTCTTCTCTTTTGACTGCTCTTCCATGAAATCTGCAGAAATAGGCGAGTCAATCTCATTTCACTCGATTTAACCTCTGGAAACTTGAACTTGTGAATTATAGAGTTTACTTCTTTTTTTTATAATACAGAAAGGTCCCATGTCTTTTTTTCCTCCTGGGCCAGACTCAATTTATTATGTTCATGCACTATTTGATAAGATACAAGAGAGGTTAGCGCTGTGCAACCAAGTTTGACCTTTTCAGGAACTGCACGGCTCATTCTCTTGAGAATTCAGGAGATTCCATAGAGAGACGAGGAAAGTATATAGAATATTCACCTGCTGGATTTTAAATGGCTTTCAAAACTTTATTAACAGCTTCAATAAATTATGGGGATATAATTACAGCCTGTGTCTTCCCCACGTCATTAATCCTGATGATAAATGTTAAAATCAATCACACCAGCATTCTTGACAGCAACGATTCTGAAGAAAATGAACTGGTTTCAGTGGAATTGGTAGAATCTGGATTCCCTCATGGATAATGCATAAATTGCGGAAATTATTCCAGACAAAACAGAAGCTTCTCACTGGTGAATAGAAATGATGAGTCAATTATTAAATCAATTATATATTACATTTTTGGAATGGCACCTTATTCTTACTGGCCTGTTTTTTACGACCTGTTACACAGGTAATTGAAAAAACGAAATTGTCCCTTTCAATAATCAATGTAAAAAATTACATTCCCTAATTCAAACTTTTCTCATTTCTGGGCAATTACTGTATAGTGTTTGTAATGTGATCAATTATATTTAGGTTTATAAAACAACCTAATTTAGTGACATTATATTGTACCATAGGAAATTGAGATGCTCATTTAACAGATCATATCATTAATTAGTGATTCCAAAACTTCTAACTTAACTAAGTTAAAAATCACGAGATCTGGATCCTGAAGTTTATTTGCATAATCCTGTTGAAATAGAGATGAAAACAGAACCTCCTTGGTAGAAGGAAATATCCACAGTTGCAGCCCTACACCTTATATTTTTGTTGAATTATAAAGCACTTGTACTGTGTCCACCATCCCTGTGCGTGCTACATCAACAATCATCTCCAGTATAAATGTCATTTCTTGCAAACCAGGGAGGAGGACGGTTATCAGGAGCTGTAAATCCTGAAGTGAATTCTACAGGGTGATATGACTTGTGGAGGCAACATCCCTCAGGCGAAAGTGCAGCCATGAGAAGATTATGAAGCATGGCATTTACCCTAAGGCCTGAATGGAAGATATATGTGGGCAATTATGATTTATGATATTTACTTTTACGCAGGTTGACCTATGCGCATTAGAAGGCATTAGGAAACCATCTCTTAGTGCATAAGGAGGGAATGGTGTTTGTATCTCTAACTGATGTTAATGACTCGTGGCTGCAGGAGTAGCTAAAGCTTTTCTACTTTTAAAAGCTTGTGGTGCCAATGTGTTTAGATATTTTATTATTTACTTGCTGATTTGCTCTTGACATACATCTCCTTGAACTCTGATGTGGCTGTATTCATTGAGAAGGTAATTAAAGGACTTGGCTTTATTCGAAAGAAAGTAATTTATTTTATTGCTTTCTCCGTCTGGCTGAGTGCAATGTGTCTGAATAAAGAGCATTATAGGAAACAGCAACATGGTGAGACGGTGACATCAATGCTTGCCTATTGATCACTTACAGGCGTAACATTTTTATGAAATAAGTTGAATAAATGAGCTCAAAGAAATTAGAAGAAAAACCAATTAGACATGTAAGAGCTTTACATATCAATGCGTTATTCTTTCGTTTTATTACTTGCGAAACACTTAAATAATAACTTACTGTTTACATGTCTTTCCATTGGAGTCATCCTGCCGGATACGTAAACCTTTTAGCTAAACAATGGGATTAGTGGGGGTGAGTGGTCATTAGAGAGCCCATGTAAAGTGAGTCCGCCGAGCATACCTTATCCTAATAATAGCTTTAAGCTCAAATCCTTGAACCAGTTCCAGCGGCTCAGAGCAACCCCACTGAGGGTCCTGATCCCCGGTTTGTCTCTGGCACAGGAGCATCATGGTCCACGAGACCTGGGTAAATGTTTGTGCACAGAGACCGAGTGAGATCATGTTCACAACCGTGGAGGCTTCTCTGATTTATGAGGCTGGATTTACTTCCCATTGAGCGCGATTGCATACAGCACAGAAAGTATGCAAACAAAGGCTCAATCCTATTTCACCCCTTCTCCCTATCCTTTGTTTTCGAGGGGTTATCTTGTCCCCTGAAACGAGTGGGTCTGAAAAATCTCCTTTCGAGGGCTGTACAGGCTGAACACTTGCCCCTTCCCCTCTATCCCAACAAGAATCGGGACACCCTACATTTTTTATTCGATTTAATATAATTTGAAATCAATTTCCTGCCTTTTTAGCATCATCTAATTTCTTGTAGTGAGTCAAGAAACAGCCACCTGCACTAGTCTAGACAAGTAATGGTCGCTATCAAAAAACCCAAGATTGCATCAGTAAGACCATAACTGTCTGGATCAGGAAACAGGAGACGATTATCAATATTATTAAAATGTTGGACCTGAGGGTTGCCATTCTCAATACTCACAAGACTCAAAAAGTGCAACAAAGTGGACGAATAAATCAGCTTTCACTATCTAACTATCTAATTTCAATTGACTGTTTATCTTATGCACAGCCCCTCGAGTTTAATATTTAATTAACGAAAATGTAATTGTAAATGATCATTGAATATTCCAAAAGCAACAATGTTGATGCATATAGAGATGCCGAGATCGGATATCAAGATGTTATAACGCAAGTTCAGCTAGAGGCAATGACATCGGCACATGAACTTAAGTTTTTGTGGATTTTCATACAATTGACTCACAATTCTGTTTATATTTCTACGGTTCTCTCTACTCTCTGTCTGCAGCTCAACTCCTCTTCTCCTTACAAGACCATTGATAATAAGACAGACAGGTGTTAGTCAGTAACTGACAATGAAGAAGCCTGATTTGTACTTACACTCGTCTTCCTTTCAAAAGGAAAGTTCTAATAGGCCTATGCCCTTGGCCTTGATGCATTTTCTTTTGATTGACACAAGACTAATGTATAAGACAGAAAAAACACTTTGTTCAAACATCTCTAACGTGCACATACTAGAAGGTTTGAAGATAATGGTACATCACAGACACACACACACACACACACACAAAAGGTTTGCTAAGATTAATGCAACAAAGAGTGGAGTGACTGCAACTCCTCCGTCTTGGACTGTAGTTCTTGTTCTGCTCAGGTGGAGAAATGCTGCATCACACAAACCTACTTTGCAGAGGCTGCAGAGCAAACACTGCTGTGATGAGCAGCAGCTAATGAGCTAGCAGTTTAACAGGAAACAGCCGGCTGGTTAGATGTGACTGAACTGAATAAGATTTAAATGTAAAATATGAAACCTTTCAAAGATGCAATTGGTACCATTAACCTAAAAAATCTCCTGTACGACATTTACCACAGTGTAAGACGGAGAAATCCTCCATCGATGTTTTCATGACCAATGTTTTGCTAACAGACAATTGGGCGGCGGACTAGTGGCAGAAACTTGGACTATGGGCAGAAAAGGTCTCTGGTTCGTCTCTGGTTCGACTCCATGGAGAAACAACAAAAAGACGCACCTGGATTGATCTGTCCAAAAATCCAAGAGGATTCTCCCTACCCTGTGTAGTGCCCCTGAGCAAGGCACCTTACTCCCCCAACATCTGCTCCCCGTGCGCTGTATATGGTCGCTCACTGCTCTGTGTGTCCTTCACCAGATGGGTCAAAAGCAGAGGTTAAATTTCCCTACCTGCATGAGTGTGCATGAGTGTGCCTGTGCATGTCTGTGCATGTGTTTGGGACTAATAAATGCATCTAATCTTAATCTTAATTGAAGTGCCAAATCTAAACCTGCGTGTTTCCTTGGCTGTGGTGATTCTGTTTGCAGCTTTTCTTTCTGAAACTGTAAAAAGTGATCTGCAGTGATGGAGCCGCAGCAGAACCCTGAATCTGCACCACAGCTGCTGCACCTGTTTATTAAATCGATGTGGAACACAGAACCCTGAACTGGAGAATCAGTTATTTTCGAGAACGCTCTGTAAATTTGATTTGAGTCCCAGCCGAGGTTGCAAATCCAAATTGCACCATGTTTGCAACTGCGCTTCCTATAGCGCTTAATGGAATAAGTAGATTAAGATGTTTCAATCTGGTTTATTCATAGATGAATCTCAGCAATGTAACTTGGGGCTTAATAGAGACTTGAAGGTTAAGATAACAGACTGAGTCCCACCTCGGGGGTGTGAGCACTTTTGATTTCTTACAGTGAAATCTAGCCATAAAAAAAAACTGGAGAACATGTGAAGGCCTTCCTCCAACTCTAATTTATAGAGGTCACTAAAGGTAATCACATTTCAAGAAAAGATATTCTTTGATGGCTGAAAAAGTGGCTTTGTGAACTTGCAGAAAAAGAAACGTGCCACACCATTTGCTTGATAAATTCCATTACCATCAAAAGCAGCAGCAGCGGCAGGAGGAGAGGGCCCCGCTGATGATCCTTAAGCTGATTGAAATATGCCGCTCATTAGAGTCAATTCATAGAATTCATGAATCACAGTAAGACAGACGACGGTTGCCTCACCTGTAAAAAAAGGTCCCTTCTATTAACAGGCAGATAACTATTGTACAGAGGAAAATGGCTCAATTTATTACAGCCTTCATATGTATGCAAATGAGTCGCAATCAATAAGTCCAATTTCTGACGTGTCGTTAATAATAAGTAGCCAGAGAAAAAAGTGAAAACAGTATTTCTGTAATACCAGAAATCATTAAGGATGTGCATGTAAAAGACTATGAAAAGGGCAATTTTACACAAATATAATAACAATCACGTTTGACTTATTAAACGAGGGAAAGCACTTTTCTGAAAGCACTATTAATCTGGAAAGTGGTGTCAAAGTCAATGACAAAAAACAATACCTGATGTTATTACTTTCTTTTCTGTCATCAACATCTGAACAAAGCAAATAAAAAAATTACAAACTTCATTAAATTAAGAAAAGACGTCAACAAGTCAACCAAGGTGAACACGAATCCACATCATCTTCCCTCCCTCGGTCTTCGGAGTAGTCTAAAGGCCGTCGGAATATCATCTTTAAATAATGTAATTATTTTTATACGTTACAAAGACGAAAACAATCCTCCGTTAGCTGACAGAACCAACCACGAAACCTCACCACTCATTAAACCGTAGTAACACAAGTAGGAGCAAGTGCATGCTGGGAGATTCAAGGTGGCATCGGAAAAAGGGTGGAGTGAGAGATTTATGCTAAACGTGTGCTGACTGACAAAGCAATGTCTTCTCAAGGCTCTGCAGGAGATCGGCCTAAATCCGTCTCATAAATTTTATATTAATGCCAGAGGTAACCAAGGTTGTTTTGTTTTTTTCGTTTTTTTTTTACTCCCGCGTTTCTCCATGTCCATTAAACACATCTAATATATTTCAACATTCTCCCATTTCCCCTTCTAAGCAGCTCGACTGAATTGCAAAACTTGTACATAAGAGAATGTTTATTCCTCGCCCGAGTCTGATGAGAGTTCCGTGGCTTCGCTCCCGGGCTGTGCTCGTCTGTTAAGGTTGACTGGTTTAAAAGATAAAAAAGCCAACGCGCTCACCTTCCTCTGCACCTGTAGGTACTGTAACCTTGCCATTTTCGGGGGAGATAATAAGACGAGCTGTCTGCGGGGGGGGGGGGGGGGGGGGGGGCGGGTTTGTAATCTCCCTCAGATCTCTCTCAGTGCTCTGTTGTTCCTCGGGAGGGAGAATTCAACGTGATAACAAGTAACAAAATCTTTTATTCCCCGGAAAAATGGGAGAACTGTCGATCAACGCTGCGCTTTGAGCGAGTGAAGAGAATAAAAACAGGTTCATCTTGTTTGCAGTCTGCGCCGGTGACACAAAGTTTCTGCTCTCACACCTTCCTTGACTGGCCTATTTTAAGATGTGGAGAGCTTTCCCTGCCTAATTCCCAAAGTAAATCCCAAAGCGACAGACTGCAGCCACTGCCATCAAATATAATGGCTGCCATGGAAACCGCACTGAACCCCAGTGTCTGTATCCTACATACTGTAATTAACTAGATGATAGTAAAACACACTAAAATAGTCTATATCCCCGGCACACAGTAAGACATTAACATAATGTGCCACATGAATAATAGGCCTACATACAAGTAATGAGGTCTTCCTCCCTTAGTGCAAAGATATACTGTGTTCCACTGTTTTTCACTGACAAATTATATTAGCACATCACTTAATCACTGCGTCGGACGCATTTTAATACGACGCTAACCAAAGTGGCACGAGAACGCGAGACGTTAAATGAAAGTTTAACGTACGAAGGAAGTACGGTTCGGGTTTCGACATATGACGACGTCTCCTCAGTCAAAATGGTGGCCTCTCGCTCGCTCGCACTCACAAGCAAGGACGGGGGGAAAAAACATGTCTCCCAGCTAGACAGGAGCAACAGCGTCGGTTTGATCTCTGCCTGAGCTCCACTTTTCAATTGCTAGTCACCAAGATGTAAGAGCATGTGTCTGACATTTAACAGCCGTGAAAAATAGTCAGGCAAGGAACTGGGGGAGCGGGAGACGGCGGTGACTTTATTCCGAAGCATCACTGTCTCAGATGTCAAAAAACATGCTGATAGACAAAACATGCTAATAGGCGCACATGCTTGCATCTGCACACACACACATGCAACACACACTCACACACAGACAATTAAAAAAAGCTCCAGAGACAGCAGACTGATTGTTTATCTGCGTGGTAGCATGGAGAATTGAAATCCACAGTCACAGATAAGACATCAATCTTCCTCAGTGGGCTGCGTAAATAAATCTGATTACGGACGGAATCATTTCCCCTTCGGAATTGTTTTATCTGCTCATTCCACGCCTCAGTACCGGATAAGTCGGAAAGTGCTCGGCACAAGGTGGCGTCTGGCCTCTCACTCGTCTCACATCAGTGTCACAGGCCTTCTGGCCGGGAAATGATGTCACATTTGTTTAAAACTTCAAATGACTTATAATGGGTGGAAACTAGTATAGGAACTAATTAAGTGATAATTTATATTATCAATTATTCTGCAATTACTGTTTGAAATTTGCCAATTAATCATATGGTCAGTTAAATGTCAAAAACAAAATTGTGTGAAGTGATGATTAAAACCAAACCCAAGGTGACATTGTTTAAATAGCTTGTTTCCAACCAAAAGACCAAAACCCAAAGAGATTCTATTTATTCTTAAATAGGATAAAGAAATACAAAACAAATCTTCTGTTAAACAAGAAATCAAACCAGTAAGTCTGTGTTAGTTTCTTAAAAAGCGGCTTAATAAATTATTGAAACAGTTTTCTTGCTGTAATTCCTTTTCATCAGTCGACTAATTCAGCTCTAGTGGAAACGTGTTTATTCTCTGTTGTACGGCCGGAATTTCAATGGAAACTTTGATGTTGAACCAGCTCGATCAAAACAAACACGATCTTCTTTTGATTCGAAATTAAAAGTTGACATATCTATTTCAACAAGATTGTGTGACAGAACTGAACAGACACTCACACGTCTACAGATTTATAATAAATAAGGAACTTCTAACCCCGTGAACGGATGTAAACTGAATTTAACTAATCACAACCCTGACAATGAGATATAGCGATGTGAAAACATTCTGATTATGTGCATAATTGCTGTGAAATTCTCCATTTGTGCCTGTAAGAGGATTGAAATTGCATGTACATAAAAGTCGTTCCCACTGAGCATCAGCTCATAATTTCAATACAGTTTCAGGCTTGTAAATATTTTACGCAGCCAAGGAAAAACAAATTCCTCACAGATTCGGATAAAAGCGATAATGTGATGCTGGAGCGTACAGAGCTTTTTACACACTACGCAACAAATCCTACAGTTTGTTTTCCCGTTGTTAATGTGTTAGAATCTCTTTCAACCAGAACAGATTTGCTGGTGTTTCGCTGTTAGAACTGATAAAGAATTAAAGGCACTCAGACTGAGGTCAGCTCACTTGTGGGATTTGAATGAGCACAGCGAACTCGGGCAAGACGGGGAATCCAGGAGCCAGGCTGCGTTCAGCGGACAGGTGCGGTGACAAAGTATTCCCGGAAAAAAAGACAAATTGTGTCCATTTTTATGCTGGAAGGATTCTTATCTCAGAATATAAATAAGGTCAAAAAAGAAAACAGTGACACAGCGACTGATAAGATCATGGTGGAAAAACAAAATAAACCCCCAAGAACCCCTCTGAAAAATGAGTTATGCCCCGGATCCTTGTAGATGTAGTAAAGCCTCTTATTGCCATTTACCTCCAGTGAGGACAGCATGAGTCACCACAATAGAGGTAAGTAAATAACTGATGAGGGCAATATAAAAAGAAATGCAGAACTTAGGCTTATCGCTAACAAAAACAACAGAAGCCAAATTTGTAGTCGAGAGCTGTGATAAGAGAACCGGTCTTCAATGGGAATAATAAACATGATCATGAATCATCACAGACTGAATTTTAGTGCAGTTCTTCTACAGCAGGAAATCGCTGCTGAGAATTGACCAGGGACACTGTGAGTGAGTGTGTGTTGTACATCAGTGTTAAGAAACGAAAACAGACCCTTGTGAAAAGTTGGGATTCATCAAACTGTTTGACAGATGATGTCATGAAAATGACAAAAAAGAACCAAAACTGCCAGAGCCTCTAAACGGAAAGACTCCGGTCTCACAGAAGTTGGGTTCATGTCCTACCGGCAACGAGCCGAGGCGGAGGAGCGGTAATGAAAAAAAGTGTTTCCATCAGCCGAGCCCTCCACCTGTCTTTAGATAAAAGGGAGGAATGAAAGATTACTGCAACACAACTGCCTATCACGGATGAACTACAACCCATTACAGCAGGATACCACTCAGAAGACAATGGTAGATCACAACACACTCTCAGCTCTGTGCGCTACTTTTAAACATGCGCTGAAGATCAGAGCTGGTTGAGGTACTGACGTGGGAGAATGTGAGGAGGAAGGGCTAAGTGACAGTTTTTCAGGAACCACTTTCAGCTCTATAGTACAATGTAAAAAAACCAACCACTACATTTCTGTCACTGTTCACCAGTGCTGGCAATGGTGCAGCTTTACTGCATCCAAACAATTTGATGGTCTCACTGTCCTGTACAATAATAACTCAAGGATGCATTAATGCAGCTATTGTCATGATTATGGCTGTGACTTACAATTCTAAATACTATTAATCATTTCGGTCTATAAAATGTACGAGCTAACAATCACCATACATACAATGTATAATGTATGACAAGCTAGATCTCCAGAGCGTTTGCCATTTTGTAAAGTTAAAATAATGAATTGATCAACTGACTAATGGATGTGTTGGTTTAACACTGCGGCTCCTGTTATGAAAGCTCATCTGTGGACATTTCCACTGCTAATTTACCATATCGTAGTAAAAATGACAATTGAAAACATCTCATTGGTCCACACATGTGCGATGTTCAAGTTACAGTTTAAAGGATTTCTGTCCATCTTTTATCTTATGTATCTGTTTCTATTGAACTTTTATCAATACACCAAAGGTTTAAACCTCTTACAAGAGTTAAAACATTGTGAACATGAACATTGGAGCTTGGGTTTTATTTTGCAGGTTTTATCTATGAGAAGCAAACTCTAGTCTTCAAAATTCAAGGTCGCTTTATTTGACGTCAGAAATTTCTGGCTGAATTATTACATCCACCATATTTTTTCCCTGAAGGATTTGTTAACTCAAATTGTGTTCATCCAGCTTGTTGTTGTGCTTTGGCACCTCTAGATTTACAATCAAGCCTGATGCAGATTTTGCTCAGTAATTGCTGATGATTTTGTAGCCAGTAATGTAGAGGGAAGCTCCGAGGGACCAAACTTGGCTTTGCAAAATCAATAAGCAGAAGACCTTCCTGTTTTTATACAGGGCCAATTTAGAACCAGCTCTCAATCCTGAACTTATCTACTCCTTCATACCCCTGACAATTCTGCACGTTGTTGAGTTCAGAGATTTTCCTTCTGTGTTGTCAATGAAGTCACCCAATCAACTCATAACCAGTAGTTTTGTAAGGCCAATGGACAAATCCCCACTCGTATAATGGATTGGAAGATCAGATCAAAATTAATATTTATAAGTGTTTCAGTGCTAAGTCATGTCTGCCAACAGTCTTCTTCAAAAATACAAACTAATTAGTCCACTTCAGTGTTTATGTGCACAAGTCAGAGGCACACGAGTTCAAAGCTTGATTGTTCATCACTGGCTGGAGAGTCGAATGCGTACAGCTGCAGATAAATAATAATAACAATTAAACCCAAGAAACACAAGTGGTGCACAGATGCACGGCAGCGGCGAAGAGCATCAGGAGGAAACTGCAAACTCTCAGCCGCACCATTTCTCACAGCTGCTGCTCGGGAGCATCGACAGCAGCAGAGCCAGCGCTGTGGTCCGCAAACTGAGATGTGAGGGGGAGAGCAATTTCCCCTTGTTTTCAGATGTGCATGCATTAAAGCACACAAACCCCACAGTAACCAATATACGGGCTGCCACCCCATGTGATAAATGATGCTAATGCAAATGACTATACGCCAAGGTAGCGGCTTCGTTTCACCTGTGGCCATTTGTTTTGTGATTGCCAGGAGCATAATGAGCAATTGCCACCATGTGTGAGTCCGGCTGATTTGTTTTTGCCCCTTGTGTTGCGTTATCTGGGCGACCTATCACAGCCGTATCACACAGAGGTTTATTGGATTTGGAGACCAGGCTGTCGCGGGGTTCACACCCTCTGCCCTCATGGGTGCTGATCAGCATTTCCTGTCGGTGTGTGTGTGTGGTTGTATGCGTGCGTGTGTGTGTGTGTGTGTGTGTGTGTGTGTGTGTGCGTGTGTGTGTGTCCTCTCCAGGGTCTCAAAGTTAAATGAAGGATTGTTTAGCACACATGCTATATGGCCAATAATATGTAGACATAAACATCACACCTAGAGCTGTGAAATAAAACATCAATAACTATCAAACAATATCATTTTCAAAAACAGCAATATAACGAGTGGTCATTGTATATCGATATATTGCTTATGCATAGTGTAAGCACAGTGAGGAGATATAACACAACTGATCTGCCTTGGATCTGTCAAATGTTCTGCTGTTGATCAAGTGTCATTCTCATATAGGAAAAACCATAAACTTCACTCAGGAGCAAAAATCCGTCTTTGAACTAAAATAAACTTTAAATAATAATGTGACATTTATTGTAATAAATTAACTTTTGTTTTTGGCTATATCACCCTAATAACACGTCAATGTAGCAGTTGCAAAACTCATGGGCATGAAGATTCTCTTGTAACAGTTCATGAGAAGGTTCTGAACAAGGTTTTGAAACAAGGCTGTAACAGGAGCATTGGTGACGTGGGCCCCGGGTGATGAGCTCTGTCTGGCAGCCGGGTGTTCCAGTTATTCCCAGAGGTGCACAGTGTGGTTAAGATCTGAGTGTTGTGCTGGCCGTTGCTTTTGAAAAGCAAATGTGACCTAATGAGCAAGATGTAACCGGCTCAAGCTCAAATATAAAAATAAAATCATCTAGTATTTGGTACATACCTCTCTCAGCATCGTTTTACTATTCATTCAGCTTAGCTTCTCTTAACTGCCTCAGTCTTATAGCAGCAGGTCAAACCCTGGTTGGGGACCAGTGCTCTAAGTGTCCGTGTACACTGAAGTACTATGATTTAATTGGAACTGCGGTATGGAAGCCTATAGGGGACCGTATTAAGGAGATAATTAATGTATTGCAGAGTAGTCAGCCATTTCTGACACCCATGTGGAAGCGTTGGTATTCTCAAATTTAAGAGAGGTAATTACATTTTACATTTCTCATTTGATTTAACTGCTCAGCAACGGCCCCGGCGACAGGCGGACACTGATAATTCTGGTCGGAGTGTGAACTCGGCCCAAATCAGGTACAAGCTGTAAATGTTAATAAAGCAAATGACTGAACGAGGAAGTGACTGAACTCCCGCCTTGATGACAGGACTGACAGATAAATACAATAGACCTTTTTCTTAACCATGGCATATGAATATTGTTCACAGTGCAGCTTGTATTTCTTTCTCTTTTCAACATTTTCAGTCTTTGAATATGACATTTTGAATGCAGTCTTTTAAAATGTTCTAATCATTAGAGAAAGTCATTTTAACGCTCACGTTTGAAAATTGTCTAATACTCCACAACTTTGAAAATGAACGGTAAACAGCTCTGGTTACAGGGTTTGGAAATGTGCAAATTGGAGTTAAAACTTTTTCCATTTAAATCTCTTCTCAAATAACACACACAAATAGTATGTGGACGATTATAATGCTGCTGTGGAATCACATATTGATTTTCAAGTCCACATTATCATTTTAATATAGTCTCCATGCCTCTGGGCTCAGACAAAACTTGGGAAAACAGATAAAAATTACACAAGGAAAGGAGTGTCGACATTTCTCACCCGTCTGTGCAAAGTGCATTTGAATACTTTTATTCTCACAGTGACTACCTGATTTGTAGCTGGATTATGAACACTGCAGTCATGCTTTTTTTTCCAGGGCCACAGGTAAGCTGCTTAACTTCCAACTCTCGAGTGGGACTATAGAGTGAGGGGTAATTCAATAAAATGCAGCTCTCACAAAGATCACGCCTTCTGGTCTTTCCCTTCCCCTGCAAAGCCACGACGCGGCCTGAAATCTACAGTGACAAAATGGACAGCTGTTGACTGGGGACGTGGCATCGAGGAGAATCAGGTCCCGGTGCACAGGCTCATCCCGGCGCTCCCGAATCATTGCAGTGACAAGCCTCGGGAGCCACGGACTGACACAGGGGGGGGAGATGGAAACATGAATGCATCATTCAGCCCGAGCTCCGCGCCGTGCCTCCGCTGCAGTATGAAAACATAACTGTAATGAAAATCCCATCGATTGGAGTCGCTTCCTTTTAGACAAATTGCACTGTTTTCCCTGCCTTTCAATTGGTCGGAAGGCGAATGTGAAGAGCAAAGGATGAAAGCCCTGAAGACATCGTTGTCAACGCTCCATCATGACAGGCGGAGCCAGAATCAACTTCAGCTGCAGACACACAACAGCCCCAGTGAATCGTTACTGAGAAAAAGCTAATGAATTATCGTATTCAACGACTAAATTGGCTTTTCAACTTCATAACGCAGCACAGAACTGACACCGATTATGAAAAACATGGTGTAATTTTTCCAAGGCCTGATAAGATAATGGGTACAGTGTGTGACATTCCATTGAAGAGGGGATTTCCAGCTGATGTCAAATATGTTGCGAAATGTCTTCCTTCTGTAAACCTGCGGCGGTTCGGTCTCTTCACATTAACGTTTTGCGGTCGCTGGGAACGCGGAGCAGCCCAGCACACCCCCACCCCATCTCTTTGAATCCATCCACCGACATATTTCCGGAGACGGAGGAAGCCCAGTGGTTAGAGAGAACACCTCGGCTTTAATCTGCCGACACCCCTGCGGAGGTGTCCTGGATCAAGACACCGCTACGAGGGGGAGCTGCACCTGCACGCCCCTGTGTGCTCACCTCTTTGCTGCAATGCAAACACGCGGCTCTCCGAGGGAAAAAACACATTTGGAAACAGCATTGCTCTTGTCTGTGCACTGAACACTCCTCTGCATCCTTAAAGCCCTTCTCTTGGTTAGTTAGCCTTCAGACGTCTGGTCTCAGAAGGCCCCGCAAGCATCCGGATGGAAATTTTCAGAAATTATCTCTGACATCATCACCCTTATCAGTGGTCGGTCATCAGGGAGAAGACAGCGAAAGAAAAACTATTTTAGTTGAAGTACTGCAACACAGGCAGTTATGCGGTCCCCAAGGAGGCTTTTCAAGAGCCAACATGCATGAAGTGACGAGACAGACACTTAGGGAGGATAAACATCTCACCAGTGTGCAGTCCTCCTGAATTTCTAAATTAAAGATAGGAAGATACGGCGCGGCCCCGTATCTCTGCGTGGGATCTCCATTCTTTGGGGAAGTAGAAAGACTAGGAGGATATAGATCACCCCAGCATCTCGGGGGTCAGGGCTTTATTTAATGAAGTCATAGCAGTGATGCCTGCACCTTCTGGTCAGGTTCGGATGGCTTCTATATAGAAGTTCATGTAAATTACCACCATATTGAAATGAATGCCACTCAAATTATTCCCTTTGACTGCTATTATTGTTGTAAGGCTTGGCTCAGGTTAAACCCTTTGAAAACCAAATAATTACACAGAATGAATGCCATAGAACTTAATTATCTAGTTTGATGGTCGTAACTTAAAAAGTCTGTAGGAGAAGTTTCAGTTTCATGTGGGTGAAATTAATATACTCTTAAAACATGGTATCCCATCAGTGCATAGATTTGCATACTCGCCGATGCCCACAGATATTTAAAAGTGAACACGTTTCGCATAAACCAACTATGCACCATAGTGTTTCACCACCAAGCTTCAAAAACATATTAAAGAAACATTTATGCTGTGATCAGTTGTTGGTTTAACTGGAGTTCCACGTCTCACATTGTAGAAAGTTAGAAACTAAATGATTAACTGAGCATCAGTGTCAAATTAAAATACAAGCTTGAAAAACCTCTGTTTCCACCGCTGCACAACCAACACCTCAAGGTGAATAACACAATGTGTGGGCGGGGACAGTTAGAACATCCTGTTTCTATAAATATATCATTATCAGGGGTATGAGTACTTTGGCCCGTTGGTGGAATTTTAATCTTTTCGGAAAGACGGACTAATCAAAACCACTGATGACCCCCCCCCCCCCCCCCCCCCCCCCAGCAGATTCTCTCACGTGTGGATCCATCTGTGTTTGGATCTGCTTGTGTGTCGACGGGTGGGGTCAGTCGTGGAAACATGAAGCGATGAAGTCATCAGTGAAAATGAAAGAATAAGCCCGAATCGAGGATAAACCGACACAGGAGCTTTGACAGCAATAACCCAACACGTGGAGGAATTAACCAGGATATTACAGTTAAACCAGTGGGACTCCGCAGCTTCCATAGGGAAACTCAGACACACACACGCTGTGACCTTGGAAATATGGCGGATGAAAGGATAATGCCTTCCCCGCCTTTGGAGAAAAAAAAAAAACAGGTCAAATCTTGTGGTTTAAAAACCAGCGGTGCTTATTTTTTTTAATGAGACATCATTAAATAATTCAATAACTGTCTTTAATACTTTTAATTCTGTCAGGTTCATAAGCAGCCCCAGCACGGAGAGAGGGAGGTTTCTTGACACAGGGAGGGCTCGCGTTTCCAGGCTCGTGTTTTGACTGCGAGTGTCATGGAGATGGAGATTAAGTGTGACAACGCTGATGCCAACCGTTGTACTCCTGCAACGCTCTGCAGAAACATGGCACTTTCATCGCTGCGACTCTGCACACAATATTCCCCGAGACTCAAATTATAGCTATAAATGGAAAAAATAACATTTCTGCTCAGAATTTTAAAAAAAAGGGAACAGAGAAGTGGCATCTCTCAAAGAGGAGGGGAGCACATTTTGGTTTGCGACTCAACCTCGGACAAAAACAGTGATACTCTACCAAAGGGAGTGGGACGAGGAGTTCAACCACCTCCTGCAGACTGACATCGAAAAACGAAGCATTACTGTCACTCGTCTCCTCTTACTCTATACGCGCTGCTCAGAATAATGAACATAAACAGTTGTGCAAAAAAATAAAATGGCACAAGGGCTCGTCTTCTAATCCAATTAGCTTCATGTTCAACTGCCAGTGAAAATCCTGTATATTAGGATTGCTCGAGAAAAAAAGACCAGAGCGATACAACAAAAAATCTGTTTTTGATCACATTTTCTGTTTATGGAGTAATTAGCAGCTGTTGTTTAAAAAAAATGGACTTAGTGCTGCTGTGTTTCATCCCCGTCTTAAAGTGTTTAGTGCCCACACAAGGAAAAACACACTATAAGTTCAGTTAAAGGGATAGTTCAACGTCAAATTAAAATTCACTAATTATCAACTCTCCACTATGTAGATGTGGGGGGGGGGAGACTCTGCTAGTGTGACACCACACTAGCAGTATGGAGACATGTTGTTGTTTCATTAGGTCTGAAGAAGAGGTCGCCTTAGCTGCAACTCTTTTCACCCCTGACTCAAACACTTCACCCAACCCTCCATCGGCATAGTGGTTAGTAGATGATGGGTGAATTTTCATTTTATCTATCGAACTATCACTTTAACCTCCATGTGAGAGAAAGCACGACGGGGTACAGAGCAAGTCAATACACACCCGCTGGTCAACTTATATTTTAAACACACAGAAAATTACTTTTCAGATTGATTACTGGCAGGATATCGACTATTAGCATATGATAAAAAAAAAACGAACTCAGAGGCAAGTGTTCGCCGGAAAAAATGATTCAGCTCGAGTCAATTAATGAACAGTTTTCTCCATAGCCACAGGAAAATTACAAATTATTCATCATAACATTTCATTTTCTTGTTGCTCTGCACACAGTTGTGTTAATGGGCTCACCTTTTACATTTCCCCTCATGAAATAAACAGCATAGGAAAAGAGGGAGGAATAAAGCGCCAACATTAGATTTTTTCTCCTGATCAGTTTTACAAATGTTACGGAAATAATGTGTGTGTGTGTACGCGTGTGTATCCTTGTGTACAAGCATGCGTCTTCTGTGCTAATTCAACACTCTCTTCTCCTTTTGGTGACGCAGCTTAGCTTCAAGCACATCAGCCTATAATTGTTCATTGGTTCATATCTGTCATGACACTTCTATAGGTCCGCAGCCACTGTCACAAACCACGGCCTGCAGCTCCTAATGGGGGTCGCTCTATTTTTCTCCACGGTATCTTGTCCAACCAGCCTTTGTTCCTCATTGCACAATCTGGAGATGCCATTAGTGCGGACGGAGACGGTGATGTTCAGTGACAGCGTATGACTCCTCTGGTCAAGAGAAGTGCCCTTGAGTCACACACACCCCCCTCCACTCTGACGGAATCCAGCCTCGCCTCCCCGGGTTCACCTTTGTTCTGGCTATCTGAAGAGCGGAGAGCTAATTGTGTGACAGGGGTCGGGGTGGGCAGCACCCGCGACACCCCGCGTTGTGCCACGGCGTAAAGCTGCCAGCCCTTCTTGTCAAACACGCTGCAGCAAAATCCGACAGAAAAAATTAAGCGGGTGGGGGGGGGCGCTCATTTTGCTGCAAGTGGCAGTTTTTGTCTTTGTGTCCTGTTCGTGACTATTGTCATCACAATTTAGCGCTGAGCTAAAAAAAAACATGCAGAAATTCTGCAAGCTGCTGGGTGGCATGATAAGAGGGGAGCTACACGGCCTGTTGGGAGCCGATAACCCAGACTCAGCACAAATCAAACACCTTCTGGCGATTCATATAATTTGTACAGTTGGGCATCACAGGTGGAGAGGGTACAGAAGAATCCAGAGGACGGGAGGTATCGAGCCTCGATGCCCCGGAATGAAATGAAAATGCTGCTGCAGCCTTGTCAAATTTTATCTTCAGAGTGAAATGCTTATAGTGTGATTAACTTTATACTGTATACAACTTATTTTTACACTCGAAATTAAGTGCAACTGCTGTTTTTTTTACAGCTACTTCCCAAATGTTAAATGATGTGAAAAATGTTATTTCCTCCAACATTAGTTACACAATAAGTGAAGTGTTGTCTTGGCTCTCCTGCGGTTATTCGAACAAAGAGTAAAAACCAGCTTGTGATTTGTGGAGAGCGTCATGTGGAGACACCAGCACAAACGACTCCATAGGCAGTTAATGGGTTTACTTGGCTGCCTTGTACTTGTGGGACTTTGGGTCCGACTGTTTGCTTTAGGCGCTGGTGATTTCCCCCAAGCTGTGCAGGCTTTATGCACCAGAGCTGGATTAAAACAAAATGGCAGCGTGTTACAGACGATGGGCAAAGATAATTCATGAAAAAAAAAAAGAGTCTGACACATGAATCTCAACCAAAGTGTGCTACTTATCTCAGTGCGAGGAATGTGTTTTACTGACAAGTTGTAGGTTTATGGGGACAAAGTCGACAGAGGACGAGACAAAAAAATAGAGAAAATCATATTTCCAAATGAGGTGTCAGCTTCTCAGGATCCTCTAATGAGTGAGGAGAGCTAAGGCATGTCGCTGATTAATATAATGGAATCAGAAAGGTAAGACAAGTCTGATAAAAGAAGCTGAAGGCTGCCAAGGGAAGAGAAAAGTTCCCTTTGTGAGTTCTTAGAAATGTTAGCCAAGTAAGGCAGTCCTTTTTTTATACATGGGACTGGTTTCAGAATTTCATCTTGATCCTTTGAACACAAGTGGGACAAATCCTTTCTTACAAGTCTGGACAGCGAGGTGAAGACTTCAGCAGCAGAGTGCGCGGAGATAAAAAGGGTTGTTGTGTAGCAAATGATCTTAGAGAGTACTCTGTGTGTAAAAAGCTCAGGATTCCAGTGAAAATTCTGCAGAAAAACATTTAAAAATATCAAAGAAATGAGAAACTTAACAATGACATTCTCAGAAGCGATCCGACTAAGCCACAAAGGATATTATTAAAATTATTTTAATGAAAGTAGGAGAACAAAGTCGGTATGATGCAGACCCAGAAATAAGAAAATAAGTCCAATTGCATTTGGCTTGTTATGATTCAGCCTGAAACCAATCTGTCTAACTTTTCAGTCGGGTAATTTTAAAAGCTGAAATGTGAGTTTAAATAATTAAACCCAGGACTGTCCAGTCCTACATTTCCCACAGTGACACTTCCATCACACATTACAGGGGGGATTCAGGGACATGGTCTGACGTCTGGTTCTGGGAACTTATGAAAGACAGGAAATAAGATGATTCAAAAAACAAGCTTTCATCTGAGAAACAGAAGCGACAATAGAAAGATTTTATTCTCAGGGTCGTAACACTGTAACACCTTTTTTCTTTAGTGAAAAGCATGAGGTGACTTTGTATGCACCAGTACATGCAAGACCTGACACTGTGTACTGACTGTATCTGTGAAATGTAAAGAGTAAAGATATGGGTGGTACAAACAGTAATTCGTTTATATTCTTGATCACACAGTACCACGAGGGAGCCGTCTGATTGGTCCCACGTTCAAACATACAGCCAGAGTCAGAGAGACTCCAGAGACAAGAAGAACAGGGACTCCTGCAAGAGATGCCCTGTCCTCCACAGAGTCCTAACTTCACCTCCACAGAGTCACACTGGGATCACATGAAGAACTGGTGCTGTTTTTAAGACAAGGCCTGGTCTGAGGCTGGGCAATAAAACAATACCAGTAATTATTGCAATATAATATTCAACAAAAGCAATACCATCAAGTTCAATGTATAATGACATGTTGCTTTATTCATTGTGCACTGTGAGGAGGTACAACACATATTTGTGCTGCTCAGCTGGAAATGTCCAAACTCTGGCTCCAAACCAGGATGTTATTTTAACTGGAGACAGTGACCCTTAGCATCAGCTTAAAAAATAACAAGCCGCTGCTGATTATTTTCCACATGTATCCCTGATGTTAATTGTCAGTTGCGATGTTTACCTGTTCACGTCCCTTTTGTGTCAGTTTGATAGACATTCGCTAACCCCTATAATTACAGTTAAGAGTAGGTTTTCTGTTTATGTGCCTTCACATGTGGATGATATGTGCAAAAATAACCAGAAAGGGTTGGTGTATAGGGTTATAGACACAGCTACAACTCTAGAATGGAGGCTTTTTTACTTTAACTACCTCTCTTTTCCCTCTTTAACTTTTTCCAGTGGCATTTTTATATATTTCTTTCCTTCTTCCCTTTACCTAATTAGACGATAATAAAGAAGCTAGAGGAGGAATCGCTTTCCTCCGGCCCCCCAGGAGGGTGTTGCCCAAAGTAAGTCAGACTCTGCTTCCCGCTTTTACACAAAAAGGGAAAAAAAGCCCCCAAACCCTCCGGAGAGAGCCTGCTCGCAGTGGATTAATATGCTTCATGAAGTTGTCATGTCTGGCAGAGATTAAGGGGACCTGGTCCTCCTTCCCTCCCTGGACCGAACCACATCAGTCTGGCCCAGTGGAGCCCCCTGCTGCCCAGTGGAACAAAACACCCCAATATCCCTGAGAGTCGGATGGCGATATTGAAAGCAATACATAACAATAAATATAAAAAATGTATATATAATTATAGTAATAGTGCAAATTAACAGATTAAATAAACAGAAGACAATAGATAGATAGTTTAACTTCACCCCTGACCAGTGGGGCATAAGGCCCACCTACCGATCTACATACCATCCCTCCTCCACCGCCTCTGGGGTTCCCTGATGGCCAACACCATGCTCAACCCGTGTCGCTGGAAACGCTTGCAGTTGGCCGGTGCCAACACAGCTGGGGCTAGACTGTGTCTGAGGAGCGCTGTGGTCCTGAGCAGTTTGAACCGACGCTTCAGAGGGTGTGAATCTGCATGAGACGGCCAAGGGGCAGGAGACGGGGGGGCTGTCTCTGAATGGAAGACTATGTGGCGGTTAAAGGTTAATTTACAGCATAGATTTGAAAAGGAGTGGTGGCTGGTGGCAGGGGGCCGCCTACGTTCGATAACAGGGTGTTGGCTTTTTCATAAATATATAAATGAAATGACGTAGAACCATCCCAAATGGTGGACTCAAAGGAAGCAAGGCCCCTGCAAGGTCTGCAACAGTTTTTCAATATGGTCGGAAATGAACAAATGAAAAAAGAACAAAGTTACATTGGTTTATGGCCCAAAAACACATTTAAAAGTGCGGTATCCGTTATTCTATACTTGCTGTAAGTTTCTGAACCCAACTTCACAGAGTGAGGCAGATGCTGTTTGACTACAGTACAGAAACTCTGAAATTAAAGCTCTTAAGTCATCCAGTGAAAGGATAGAATTATGTAGTTAAAAACCGTTGCACGCGCTAACAACGGAAGGAAAAACCCACAGTATCCTGCTGACACTCAACATGTCACCAACATCAAGGGATTTCACGCAACTCCATCTGGACACCAATCAAAAACAACTGTGTAGGGGAAAAGATGTAGACTCGGTTTGCTCCACATCGCGTTAAACTCCGATGGCTATTGTCAGCACAATTACATGCACAACAGGTGGCAGCCACTCGGATCTACAGTGACTCACAATGCTGTGCAGCGCTCATGATTGAAAACGCCATCAGATCGAGCGAAGACAGACATTTGGTGACATTTGCGACCACTCTCGGGATGACTCGGGGCGTGTGCAGATGTCTAGACATGCTGAGGACATTAAAAATAATTATGGCTACGAGTTTATCAGGGTCTTTAAAGCCATGTTTATGAGCTCTGAGATGCAACAAATCATCTTTCACAGTGTCTTCATACACCTGCTGTATCCCCAATGCATTTTCAGCTCCAATTAGGCAAATCCGGAATAATAGAGAAGAATAATCCTCCGTAGTGTCTTCATCTTCTGAATGATGGGATGTTCCGAACAGAGGGTAAAGAATTTGCCACAGTGACTCGGAAATAAAGGATGGATCAGGTCATTAGAGGAGCTGTTAACAATATCCTATGAACTGCGCTCGGTCAGAAGCCAGCTTACATTCAATCACTGCTGGAAATTGGACACCGACTCGCATCCATTAAACGCCGGCTCCATCCAACAAATAACTCCTTAGATTCTTGTTTATTGGTCAGCAGATGTCTGTCCGCCCCAACTGCAACGTTAGGCAAATTAATTGAATGAGCAAACGGAACTGAGCTTTGTTGTTTGTTTTTTTTTTACTGAGGGAGTTGAACGGAGCCAACTCCCAACAGTAGCAATGGCAAACTTGTAATTAATAACCCGTAAAAGCACTTTTAAGTCTATAAATGGTACATGAGCAAACACATTATTTAGTGTCCAATTAACCTGAAGGATCTAAGGAATTGCCACAAACTCATGCATCCACCCAGGCCAGGATTCAACAAGATGTCAGATTATAGCTGTCGATTGACTGCACCCAGCAGAGCTGCCGTGCACTAATGAAAAGGTATACCATGTACCAAATGCTTTTTAATTAAAAAGACACTTTATGCCTGAAGATGTGATTGAATTCCTGTCTGCATGGCAACATGCACGTGGAACTGTTGCACACATATTCAAATATTCAGATATTCATTACCAGTGTGGCTGAATGGAGAGAACGGTGATTATCACCTGACCAAAGAGGACAGAAGTTCTTAGATCACTTCAACACAAATTAGTTATTTCCATGACAACTGAGCTAACTTTATCCACTGATAAAGACCTTGGCATGCAGGTGAAACTTACTGGGAAAAATTTGTTAGGTGATTAAAGTTACATATCCACATTTAGGCCCAATCCCATTTCACCCCTTCTCCCCCCTCCCCTCCGTTTTGCACTTAGTCTGTCCCGGTCTTTGCTGGGATGGAGGGGGGAGGGCCCTAACAGAGGGCAAGTGTTAGGGCTATAGATTTTTCAGACCAACACTTCAAACCGAAGACTATTAAAATTTCCCAGACTGCCTTGCGGATCACCGGCAAGATGATGACAAAAGTAGCATTTTCTCCATTAATGAGGATTTAAAAATTACGATAATGATTGTAATAGCTTAGTTTATTATCACGTTAATGGTTTATGGTCAATACCTTTGGCTCATTTGGGGAAAATGTGTTCATAAAAGAAACTATGAGCCTGTACAGAGATTTTCTACATATCTAACCTAACGATTGCATTGATCAGGGTGTCAACAGCTATAACAAAATCTAAGCCTTCAAATCCTTTTGAATACAATTTTAAATGAAACTTACATCTAAACTCTATAAGGACTCCACTGCCTTGATCTCTATTGTCCTAAGTTCCAAAGCCTTTAGACACACAGTGCAGTTTTAATGCAGTAGAATCTACTTTAATCGCAAAAATACTTGCCATTCACAAACCACTTAACATTAATCTTGAATTCTCCATGTTCACAAACTAGCAGGCTGAATAAAAAGGTATTAGTTTGATGCATAAACGTAACCTCTTAAGGAGTAGAGACATTTTCACATGACCTTCAGTCTTTTTAAGGCTTGTTATATGTAAAATTTAATTGAAGACTTTGTATGGACCCTGAAAGAAAGATGTCTGACTGCAGGTAAAATAAACTTAAGCTGGAGATATACTTTCTGTTAACTGTGCACATGAGGGCTGCCTCTTGTATCCTGTGTCCATTTGGAGTGTTGGTTGTGCACGTCCTCAGAAATTAACGCTACGTGTACACCAGATGCAATATGCACTTGACCGGTAGGGGCAGTGTAGCGGTAGCATTAGGGAATATGACAGGGTCAGGGGATCATGGGCACCAAAGCAGCGACAACTGGAGGAAAGTTCTGAAGACTAGCGTATTGACCAGGACCGCAATTACCTGCATCTGTATGTTTCAATGCTGCTGCACAGTGACAAATATGATTGTCAAAATAGCTGGAGACAGATCAGACCACTGTCTTTTTTTCTGCCGTGATCTCAGAATGAACTAAGTAGTAACCTCGTTGAGCGTCGCCATGTTTATTATTTATATCGTGCAAATCCGGAAGTTCTATACGGTCTGATTTCTCTGGTGGGCGTTCTAGTGGTGTCCTCTGGTAACATGCATAGTACATTCGCAAGTATGGGAAAAACTACGTTCAGGACGCAGCTGGTTGTCTACGCGAACGCGTGTTTAAACAGCAAGTATATCTCCGGCCTTAATCACCTCCATGTTAGATCATAACATTGTGTGGATCAGTAAAATCCAGTGTTTATCTTTCAAACTGCCTTAAAGCAACCCAGACCTCTTAGTTTCATGCTCATCGTGTTTTCATGAAACGGGTCTTTGTATGAAAACACTCGGCTTCTATTAATGTGACAGTATGGTGTCTAAATAATTACTACTTTTTGTGGGTTGTAATTAGGGATGCACCGATATGGAAATTCTTGGCCGATACCGATACCGATATTTAAAATAACAATCTGGCCGATAGCCGATACCGATACCGATATTTGTTTATTTTCTTTTTGTTGTTATTCATTCACCCTTTTGTGCCAGAAAAATAATTAAATCATTATTTAAAAAGCACTATTTAAAAAATGTTCAGCCCTTCATCACTCTTATCTTTTAATGACACAAATTGAATCAGATTTATGAAACAATCTTTGATTTAACTAAACTTTATTTTACAGAGACATATAATGACCATTTTTCCGCAAGTTGAAATGGTTCCTTGGGATCTTAATGAAATTACTGTAACATATTTTGGTCAAAATACCACAAGGATAATTTAAAACAGCACCTTTTTACCCTGTCTAAAACAGCCCTGTTAAAGTATCATTAGAGAGAACGCTCTTCTCATTCTTTTACGGTAGCAGTATTGCCCGTTTATTAGAGGTGTTACGGCTTCTGTGTGTATGACGTATGTTGTCAATTCCCTTGTTACCTGTGCATGAGACGGATGAATAGAGCCGATGCACATGAGAATAAAGTACTTAAACAGACGCTACGCTCATACTTGTTACGCCAAGTTACACTGCATGAGTCAAGATAACTTAACAAGCCCTCCTCAGTTTTACCTGTTTTTAGTGTCGGGCAGAAATCACCTCGCGTCAACACCCACCGTGGCCCTTCGCGATGCTTGTTTTAATTAAACAGTCGGATTCCCCTGGTCCGCACCAGTTCTCAGTCAGCTGCTAGGCGCCAGCCGGAGGGTTCCCCCAGCGGTCGCCGTAGCTGAGGTGATCCGCGAGAAGGGCCCGACACGCGTCCAGAGTCGCCGCCGCCGAACCCGGTCCCCTCCAATGGCCCGCCTTCCGCGCCGGCGATGGACACCGCCCCGCAGTCCAAGAGAAAGAAAGCCCCTGCACCAGCAACGGCGTTAGGCGCCACCGGATTAGGACCTCCCGGTGCCGCACACTGAGCCTCTGGCCGCGGAGAGGAGGGCGACGGAGCGACTGCTCCCCCAGCCGCAGCACGTGCCCAGCGGTTTTACAACAAATATGAACATCGGCCAATGATATCGGTGAAAGTCAAGTTTATTACCGATAAGCCGATATCAGTAAACGAGGTGAATATCGGCCGCTACCGATGTTCGGCCAATAAATCGGTGCATCCCTAGTTGTAATCATCAATGTGTAGCTGCACTAAACATAACAATTATGATAAACTAATTCTGCCTGAGACGTAGGATTTTAAATCAGCAACCAATTAACTCAAACAGGGCCAGAGCTGAGCTGCTCTGTACTCACCTTTTGAAATTCAAGTATAGGTGACGAGGGAGCGCAGGTATGAAGACACACTTTGATTCCACATGAATGCACTGTCAGTGGACATTTAAATCCATAGAAGCCATAATCAAGGCGTGCTGTAAAAAGGAAGCATCTAGCCTCAACGGTAGCTGTGTTGTCATGATTAATTCTATTGAAGTAAGGACATGAATGCGTTTTCCGTGAGCCTAGCGTTTCTGATGGCCTTGCCAAGAAAATCTGCTGCTTAGCTTTAAGCTTTGAATCCGTAATGTTCAGACCTCATTTCACATCGGAAAGTGGTTTGTTTGGGGAAAACAATAACAGAGAGACCTACATAGATCAGAGAGGCTGTTCTCTTGCTGCTACACATTTAGGGGGTGGATGATAAATGGTTCATGTTTTGTGGGAATCAACATGCACGGCCCAACATCACCGTGGCTTTTGCAGACGATTGCAGGTACAAGTGGGGAAATGGAGGAAACGCACAAAAAAAGAAAACACACGATCTCTCGGTTTTCTTCTCCTCATTTCTATAAGCAAAGGAAGAGGGCACATGGGCGACACAAAATGACATTAATAATAATGTATCAATATTGAATTATTAACACGCTCGATGCTAAACCCAGCATATTCTAACCTTACATCACGCGTGCTTGAATGTGCTCCGAGAGTCAGCGCTCTGTTGACTCAGTAGAATTGCTTGCCTAAGGCATCAGTGCCTGGACACATACACATAATTAGGAAAGGTCACCGTGCCTCCCGTCTTGTCAACAAAATCACTTCAAGATGACAAATTCTGGCTCCGGCTGTGCCAGACCTCCCTCGGATACCCTTGCCAATCAAGCGCCGGCAGGCCTGTCTGGGTAGCCTTAGGTGCCTTCTAATTACGTCTTTTACATGCCATGCAAAGCAGGGGTAAGCATAACAATGAGCCATACATTTGGTTGGAGGTGTGTTCTCTCGTCAAGGTTGAAGGGGCAGATAAAAGTTTCATTATCTCATAACCTCGCACTACAAGCTGCTGAGAAACAGCCTTGTGAAAATTCAAATGCTCTCACTTCCCTTTAATATTACAACAACCTGTTAATATACAAATGCATCACTAATGACCTGCAGAGGTTTAAAGTGAACGTGGCTGCCAAAGAAATACATGATTTTAATCACACGCAAAAAAAGACAGGTTTCCACTCATTGAATATAAAATGACATGCCAAATGCCAGCTCACATCAAATGACCTTCACACCATTTCAAAGTTCCTGTCTGAAGACGTGCTCCTCAGACTCTGTCCATCCACTCCACTGTGTGATAAAGTGGAAGTGGCTTTCACATCGCTCCCCGGTGGCCTCACTAAAGAACTATTAATCCATGGCTCTCCATATTGCATTCAACCCCGCCATCCCCAGCCACCCCCTGGTCTAAAGTAAAGGCCAGAAGAGGACCCAGAGGACTGGACACTCTTATTATGAGCTGCGCTGAGACACCTCTGGGTTTCTAAGCACTTCCTCTGACAGTGACTGATGGCCAATTAACCATTTGAAGAAGAGTATTGATCACTTGGAAAACAGGAAGGACCAGGAAACATCTCCTAACACACCGCTAGTTACACTGTACAAATCAGGAGCCGTGCAGCACATCATGGTGAGGACAAAAATAGAGAGATGAGAAAGAAAAGCCCAGTACAGACCAACTGACCACAGTATTTGTTTTCTGGTTAACATTAGTAAGCAAACTAATGCCTGAGAGACTCGAGAGCAGGAATCAGCTGTGTGTTAATGCAGAATCCAAGGTTCAAGGTCAGCAGAGCATGTTCTTTCTCACCATGAGAGTGTAAGGGAAAAGAAAATGACCCAGGGAAAAGGACATTTGATTAGACCCTCTGGGGAAAGAGTCCGGAAACAGCTCAGGAACCAGCTTATACCGACCTCTCATTGGTGGCCCTCGGATATATACCAGGCTGGTCGCCCGTATCGGATGGTTAGCAGCGACAGACCTACAACAGCCGAGATTGGGGGCAATTTCCCCAACTGCTGATACAATGTCAGATCCTGTGCCCTTCCGTGAATTATGGGCCAGGTTTCCATTGAGACGTAGGAAAATTTCATCCCACATCAGAGTTGAAAGGTCAATTTCATGCTACCCAGATAGAATAGCACTGATAGGGACCATGGCGCACTGCATTTCAGGGGGGAAATAGCCCAACTTCAACCCCTAAGCGCTCTCACCTAGACCTGAATCATAGAAATAGGGTAATTGAAACAAAAGGGCAGAGTTTGACAGAGACGTAGTGCCTTTCAGGGCCTCTGCACAGGCTGCAGAAAATAACACCTAACTCCTCCCCTCCGTGAGGTTCATCCTCCATGTGTCCTCGACAACGGCTGTGTCCTTCCTTCCCTCCTCAAGATTGCCATTTGCAAATGATAAGCGCAGGGACACATCCTCCTGAAAGATAAGCCGCCCCAACATTTGTCACCAAATGGAGCGTGCTCCTCGACTATTTAAACCTGACCTGTGCTGACATGCACTGTTTACCTTTTATTCATTTATGCTGAACTATTATCTCCGCCTCCATTAATCAATGCAGCTCTAACAGAAGAAATTACATTTGGCCAAACTTGGACAGGAAGGAGATTCATTTGATTCATTTGTGTTATTTCTTACAAACAAATTAGCGTGATGGAAGGAGAATTGAAAATGTAATATATTTGATCAGCTCTGTCCTGCAAATAAGCAACGCCAACTCTCTTTTTCATTATGATATTGCCCAATTCAAATTCTGCGAGCAGCAGAGGATTCATATCAAGCATTTATTCTCAGAAGAAGTACCATTTAAATGTTTTACCAGGCAGTTTTTCTAAATGCCTCCTTGCATGATAAACTCCACAGTTGTCCATCATGTTATTTTACTGGTATCAAAAGTTGATGAAATGCGGAATTTTATATAAAGCACATTGTTCCTGTAACTTGTCATCTGAATTCATCTTCCATGACTAGAGGGAAGGAGAACTCTTTCTGGCCGTAAATTATCTCTTGCCTGTAAAACACCATATCCCTGCAAATACGTGGCGATCATTTACCATGCATTAGCCATGGGACAGAAACAAAGTGGTTTTAAATTCCTTTGACCAGAAGGCAACTTCCCCCAATAAATTATGTTAATTCCAGCTTTGGCTTCCCTTATCGCATTCTTGAGTGAGTCAGTGGCAAGACTAAACCGGGTTTGACAAAGACAAGTCTGAGATGATTCACATTAGAGTTAAGAGACAACCGGCAGAAGAATATACCTGATACCACTGTACCAAGACAGGGAAGTCACTGTGACTGTATTACGCAATCGATTTCTGCTTGTTGTCATTTAATGGCCATCTCCTTGCATCATAACAAGGTTTACACCCCGTGGAAAATGCTCCGAGGTGACTGTTCACTCAAGGAGGGAGGTGCCTGATACCAAATCCCATGCTCCCTTCGCTGAACCAGACAACAATTGCTTGGCAACACTCTCCATGGGCAGAGTGGAAAACAAAGAAAAGTTCAGGGTTTCTATTCTCTCTGCATTGATAGCTGCATTTTGGATTTACTTTTCTTGGGGGGGGGGCAACGAAAGGACAAACAACAAATTGACAGGCAAGTTTAAATAAAAATGGGAAGCAACAGGAGCAGGAATAAGCTGCAACTAACACATGTGGAAGAAATGCATAGATGCAAATTCTTGCTCAGCTCTGCCCTTGTGTGCACACGGTGCAGTACGGCTCTTTGTTCACCGCTCCTTCCTGTCCCGTCCGTCAGATCTGTCACAACACGGTGCAAAGGAAAGTGCTCCGCTAGCTCGAATCTAGATTGACAGGCCTACCTTTATTACTGACTGAGTTATGTTTCCCCGCAAAAATAAGACGGGTCGGCTTTTGATAGCAATGAATGCAGAGTCAGCACCTTGCCTCTCTACGGAGGATAACTTAACTGATCTCAGCTGAGACTGTCCCAGCCCTGGTGTAGAAAGAATTGCCTGGCAAATTACTTTTTGATCCATTTCTGGAACTCACTTTGTCCTATAAAAGTGGCCTGTACGCCGTGATGGCAGCTTATAAGGATGCGTGTACTGACCTAATAGATGATAGACAGTCACAGACTGGGACAAGGAGAAAGGGTGGGCTCAAAGATCTGATACAGAAGACAGAGAGGAATAAAACATGTTGCCTTAAACCCTGAATTCATCCACTTCCTGAACTGGCTCATTACTATTCAGGGTCACAGGGGGGCTTGGAGCATATCCCAGCATGCACTGGGAGAAAGGCAGGGAAACACCCTGGGCCCTATCGCCAGTGCATCACCGAAACAAAGAAAACGCACACAAACAGCATCACACCTGTGGGAATTTGGAGTCTTTAAATGAAGCCAGAGCTGCAGTTGTTCGGACTGTGTGAGGAAACCAGAGCGTCCAGAGGAAACCAAACACACAAGGGGAAGAACAAAAAACGGCCACGCACAACTGAAGCACCAGTGACTTGTCACTACGAGGCAACAACGCCGAACCACAGACATCCCACTCCAGCCATATAACCCAGAAACCCTATCCACTCTCAACATGCATCATAAAATGACTTGTAAATACCATCGCACTGCTACTTACTTAGGTTGATATATGAGGTCCCTGGAGCATGACTGTTTGTTTAATCCTAATATATTCATAATTACACACTAATTAATGCAAGAGTAAAGCCCTCTTAATTCATCATCCCGGTGTCCTGAAGCAAGAGACACAATTACAGCAACTCTAACATGTTTGCCTTCTGTCCAAAGCAAGGTTAACAGTTCGGAAACAAGCGCACGAGGTAAATGATGTGTGGAAATTCTAATGTTTTGGATACTCACCAGCGGCTTCCAGCTGTGAGGCTGTGTGGGGAGGATATCTCATACCAGGGAGGACGAGTAAAGAATGTGTTTGCTTTTTTAAGAAATAGTTGAAATGGTGAAACTGATTGCACTGATCATGGATTTGATTGATGAATTAGATTGAATGTGATATTAGGAGTAAATAACCCAAAATGTGAGTATCATTCGCACTGGTCCTGTGAGGATGTTAGATTTTCAAATAAAAAACAGGTTTTGACATTTATTCATTCCTGCTGCAACTAAGCAGAGGGGAAACTTATCTCCAAACCATGTGTGCTCGGACTCGCCCCCATCACTGTAGGATGATTGTTTTGTACATCGCAGCACATTTGCATGCAATCGGGAGTGTCTCGCCAAGAGGCTACATCATAAAATGCAACTCATCAGTGCGAGTAGGGTCGTCTACCAACTCCGTAAAGCTGTCACCATACTGCAAATGCAGCAGGAAGGAGTCCTGGCCGGAGAGGAGCCTGGAGCATCCTGCGTGTTTTGTGCAGCCCCGGTTAGATGCAAGCAGCCAGGCTACAAATATATATATATATATATATATACACACACATGCTGTTGTGCTGTCTTTGTCCTCGCACACAGCTCCACAGCTCACAGGTTTTACAACAACACAGAATGAAGTGAAGGTTGGTTATGCGTAAAGGATCTTCAGGTTACTGAGCACTGCCTTGTTGTATTGCTCATGGGCCCGTGTGTTTAAACCTCTTCCACACACAGGTTGTCTCTGACTCCTTCCAGGCAGCTGTGGAGCCCCAACTTCCCCGTGTACAGCCGCCACAGTGCGGATAAACCCCCACGCCGCTCACTCCCGTGACGCTTATCCCAATAAATGTGTTTTATTCGAAACAAAAGCCCGACAGTGAGAGGTGCTGCTCTCAAGTTGGAACCTCGCTCAGAAGCCACAGACTCTCCCTCTCTCTCCCTCTCTCTCCTGTGTAACCTTGAAGGTGCGGGGTGATTGATGGGAAATTAAGAGAACAATAACGACATGCCAACAACGTGCTCTGTCACGCGTGGCTGCGTGTCAGCAACAACCGAATTGAAGACAGAAAGAAACCATCAGGAAACCACTTGTCACGTGCAGGGGTTACGGTGTGTCTTTGCGTATACGTGCCAAACACTACAACACGATTAATAAAAATAAAAAATAAAAAATCAGAAGACTCCATCCAGGGAAACTCACCAGTGCAGGTGAAGCCAGCCAAGACGAGGCAGAGCGCACGGAGGAGCGTGGCGCTGGAGCTGCAGCGGACAAAGGGGCCCGGGAGTAAGGGCATCTTCGTGCGGCTGGTGGTTCCTCTTCTCTCACCACCTAAGTTTCTAAACAGGCACGAGGAGAACCGCGGGCACGCCGAGCTGCTCTCCGGTCCGGATAGTGTCCTCTGAGGCAGTAAGACGCCTTTTCTCAACAAAATATAAAACACAAAAAAAAATAATCACACCGCCCAAGTCTTTTTCCTCAACACATATCCCGGTGCCGTAGCGTGGCCATCAGTATCCCGCGCTCCCGCGTCCTCGCAGCTCAGAACCACGCATCACAGGTGTGGTGGGATAAAGTGCTGGCTCCTCTGCCTTCACCGGTGTCACTGGGTTGTAGCTGTTCTCTTTCGTGTTCTTCCCAGAGCCGGTATCCGTCCCTCAAACTCTCCCCCGGTCACCGAGCCCTGGATCGAGAGGCAGTTTCTCGCCACTTCGCAGCCTTTGCGCGTAAAGAACACGTTCTCCCCGCGAAATGCGAAAACGGCGAGGAGCTGGCATCAGAGAGGCAACATCTGCTTGCACAGCAATGCTGGAGCGTGGAGAGAGTCAGTGAGGGGATGGTGTAGCCTATCGCTGCGATGAGCGGAGCAGCAAAACCCGGAGCGGAGTGTGGGGCTGGAGCGTCCTGAGCAGCGGGCACTGCTGCTGCGTCCTCTCTTGTTTTTTTTCTCTTTGGGAAAAACCTGCCCTCGTATCTGGAAATGAGCATAACTTACCGCATATTGACAAGGCGCGACAGAGGGGGGGTTAGTTCACCTCGCATCCCCGCGAATGTGCTTTTTTCTCACATCCTCCAGCCATACATGAAAATGACGGATATGACATCCAGTCCTGCATGATGGGAATCAGACCGCTGCTTTGCATGCAAATGCGCCCAGATCACATCTGCATGTCATTGAGTTTCAGTTAAATGCGCCACTGCTTTTTCTTGAGGTTTTATTTCTCCATGTGTGTGTATCATGTGCAGTGCAGCCCTCACAACATACAGGCGCTCACAGATGAAGGAGCGTGAGGATTAAAGCTCCCATGAGAGTGTACACCTGTCACCAAACTCTGACCAGCAGGTGACTTGTGTTCCAAATAGGTTTTCCCTTCAGCTTGTGGATGTGTCAGCGCACTGACAATCAGCCCGATCAGCCAGGCCTTTTACAACTCGCCGGATCGACAGCAGATTATTAATACACTCAAGACTGAGGGTGTTAGGGGGCTGGGGGTGAGTGGTGGGGTGATGGGGGTGTTGTGTCTTTGTTTATCCATTCCTCCACACCCACACACCAGTCAGCAGAATAATAAGTGGACGCACAGAAGTAGACCAGTGTCTTACCGACTAATTATGGGGGCTCGTCTATAAATGGATGGTCCCTCAGATAGAGCTCAGCTATTATACAATCTCATTAAGCCTCCTCTCCATCCAGCATCCCTTGCTAAAGGTCAAAGTCACAGTCAGAATGACAGTAGGATTCAAAGTGCAGACACACACACACACACACACACACACACACACACACACACATGCAGAAAAAGGCACAGCCCAGCAGCCATACAGTTCACGATCAACTCCTGACGGACCCAGTGGATGTGAAGGGGTGAGGAAGGCAGAGGCGCGGCAGCTAAATGGAAGAGGATGACTCAGCCGTGGTCACTTGTGAGGTTGCTCGTAATGATCTCTCTCATTCTGCTAATCGGCTCTGTGTCCGATCAGGCAGAGCAAGCAGCAGCACTGTGTCTCTCCCAGCCGCAGTATGTGATGCTTTTGCTAAAATAAAAACACAGCCAAGCAACGTGCAAGGATCTGAGTAGATGCATGTTATCCTCTGACAGGGGGGGGGGGTGTGTTCCTCGCTGTTGATGACAGTGTGTTCTCTTGCTGTGATGTGTGTTTGCTGAGTCAAAGCAGGCCGCAACCTCCACCTCAGCCTCCTCTGGGTCCAGCATCCTGCCCCCTCCGTGTGCTCCCTCAATGAGATTGCATTGAACAATCACAGCTCTTCGGGGAGTTGACACATTCAGTTGTTCATCGATTTGCGGCGTTGTAATTAATTTTCTCTCCGTCATTGGCTCGCGCCGTAATGTCCTGAGATTTGAAGCAGCTTGTTCTGCTGCAATCAATCATGAGACCAGGACGGAGCCACCGTTTCTCTTGTATCATCTTGAATTATTCAGCAGCAGCTATGATCCAAAGAGACTAGATTCAGGGGCCGATAAGTATTAAGAAAACATGAGGCTCATTTGTGTGTTGCACATTGTTAAAGGGATTGTGGTCATGGATCCTTTCATAAACCAGGCAATTACACTCCCAACACATGCAACCTATAAAGACAACTGATTCGCCTGGTCGATAATCATTGATCCGATGGAAGTGTCCTGCATGAAATTAATATTATTTATTGTTTACAAACATCACAGAGGGTCCCTGGAGGAGGAGGATGCAGCTCCGGCTCTGACTGTCTGCATTCCAGCACAGACGTGTGGAGAGAGCGGGCGTATCAGCTTCCACCATGACCACAGCTTCACAGCCCCTTGCTTTGTTTATATCAAATTAAACTGCAATGCTACTCCAGAGAGATATAATTGACCACAGTCTCAGATTAAATGACTGTAAAGATCTTAATAAGCCATCAGCGGATTGCATATTACATTGCAAACCACTTATGAGGATGCAGTCCAATGAGAATGAAATTGAGGTTCAGATTTGCATGCCACAGCATTTTAGCCATTAATTACCATACAAAATGACTGTATGATGATCAATAGTGTATACATTTAATTAAAAGGAGCTAAACAAATCCCAGTTGGAACCAAAGGTATTAGTTTAACAGCATGGCCAAGTCATACTCCATGCACCCCTGTCTCGGAAATAACACTGTACATATGTTATGTATCTCTATCACTATCTTGGTCCACACAGTTTATATATATATGGGTGGAGGATGTGCTTCTTATTTACTGTCTCAGTTTCTGTCTGATGTATCCATTCTCTCTGAGAACAAGATATTTATATATATATATATATATATAATGGAAAAATATAAGTGATACCTGCAAGATCAGTTTCTCTGGTTTCACTATTAAATGGTATGTGTTAAGATAAAATGAACATTTGTGTTTGTGTTAACATATGTATATACATATGTGTTCACACCCATATTTATATATGCACACTATATTTATATATACACACATATACATTACCGCATAACATTGTTATCTTTAAGTACTAGTAAGGCCACAATCATCTTTTCATTAGTAACCAAAATACATAGGCTGCTCCTCCACTGTGACTCTAAATACACTAGAAAAATGTTAGGATCGTATTATGAGATGCAAAGCTGTGACTTTGTATAATTAAATAATTTCACACAAATGGAGATAAAATAGCCTCAGTGTGATCTCACCATATCTGGTTTGGCTGAGTGAAGAGCGAGAGAGGGAGGGTTTCAAAAACAGAGAGGCAGAAATTGGAGGGGGGGTGGGCTGGTTGGATCGGAGGGCTGGGGGGCGGTGGGGGGGGGCTGAAGGAGCCCACTGAAGGTCTCTCATTTCAACGGCACAGACTGCTGATGAAGCTGAACTTCCAATATCCCACTGCTTCAGCTCTGATGATTTCTCAATTTTACAGATATGGCCAGAGAATGTGATTTGATGAAAATGTAAAATGGGATAACCACCAAATCATATGAAGTGGGCAACGTTTTACTCCTTGACTATAAATCAAACAGAGACACTCTAAAAATTAAAGTTTATTTTGGGTCTGTGATTCAAAGTACAGCTCTCCGGACTCAGAGGAAGAACAGATGTCCTGTCACACCCTCTAAAATAAGATTTGGTTCCATGCAGATCATTTGTAAGTTCAAGAGCTCGATGGTTGAAAGGAGCCCGGGTGTTGCTTGGGTGCGGCGCTCCAAGAGTTGTTTTCGAATGGCAACTTAAATAATTTATTCATAGAGTGTGTTTCTATCCCAAATATATTCTCCTAATATAAAACACCGGTGAGCGTTTGGAAATATATGATGATTTCATTTCCCCCCAGTCTCTGGATCATAAATAAATTTGCATCCCGTCAGCAGAATGAACTAACTGACTTGTAATCCATCAAACTCACTGCTTAGCACTTAAACAGTTCAACACATGCTAACCTGATTATTTTTTCTCTCACAAAAGAGCCTCACAGCTGTGTGCTGTAATAGGTGAGAGGAAGAACTAGTAGCACTTACTTTTTAAAGACCTCGTAAAACAATGGAATAAAGAAGAGGAATGGACTCAATGAATGACACTTTTTCAGGCAGACTTTAATTCTGGGGAGAGGCATTTGCATAAAGAATGGTTTTTCGTTTCTCATCTTGAATGTAAATGTTGGGAAAGCTCCAATGAAAAAAAAAAACACTTTAGATGTGCAATCGTGTCTAAATAAGGTTTCATGTGCTTCTCAGAAAAAGATCAGATTCCCTGTCGTCTTTGAACGGCATCCTATTAATTCAGAGTCCTGTGCGACAAAGAAAAATATGAGGACTTTATTGGAAACCAGCCTGGAAGTATGAATCATTGTACGAGTGTTTGATATACCTCTTCACCAGACAATGGGTGACAGTGAAAATGTGTCAAACTTAACCATCTTCCCACCAGTTTTTTCCCCCCTTACATTTCATTATTCTCCAAAAAAAGGAGAAAAAATGTTTCCTGAAATATGCTTCCTGGAACGACATTCTCTCGTTGTTTTGAATGTGACATTGTCTAAGCGTGCATGGGAGAGGGGGACTTTGAATGATGTTGAATGTTTTATGACTCCCTGCTTTTGTGTCAGTCCTTCCCCTGTGCTGCTCCGAGCCTCTGATCTGAGAACCTCATCTACGGCTGCAGGATCTGACAGCAGGAACAGGAGGACAGGGGGAACGCGGAGGAGAGCCACACTTAACATTTGGGGAGGTTCGTTTCAAAATGGCATGTATCATCGGTGGGAAAATGTTCCCTGAAATGTATTACTGAAGATCAATCTTTGAAAAAAAGAAAACGCATTAGAAGAGTTTCAGGTCTGCGTATTTTTCCTGAAGAGTCAGCTTTAAAATCTGCTGAATTTATTGTATATTACCAGTGATTGAAAATGAAAAAGTAGATTTACGAAAGGACTGCACTTAAGTACGTTTTTCCCTAATGTCGAGGTACTTTTATGTAGTTCACCAAATTTTTCTGACAATCTTGATTCCTAATCCCAAATATTATAAACCATAAAATACTGTATCATTTGTCTTTAGATCTGACTATTGTTCATAATTATTCAATTAATCATCTGATTAATCAAATGTTAAAAACTAGTCTGTGATACTGACTGTAATTTCAGTGTGTAGTGACATGTTGGAAAATCAGCTATACTCAGTTTACAGTGACATAAAGCAGAGATTTATTATAATTTAATATAATAATTCCAGTTTTTTCTTAATTAAAGCTCAGTGCTGTCAGGGTTAATTTTTCATCCATAAACTTGTATTATTTTTGATACTTATTGAGACTCATAATTATCTCCTTTTACTTTTGTAACATTTCAAATGCAGGACTTCTGTTATTGTGTATTTAACATTGCTTAAATAATATACTTTTTCTACCAATGACAGTTTCTAAACTCAATGTTAATTAACATCTCTAAAGTATTTGTGCCAATACAGAACTGAATCCGGCTGCATATGAGCTCTAACTGCGACTGTGTTGATATAACAGAAACATCTTAAACCTGCTAATAACTTATTTTTCACACCAGCAATCATTTTGTTACATTTTACACGTAAAAAAAAACATAGTGTCCCTTTTAACATTTCCTTTTCCAATCCAATGAGTCATTGAATTAACACCGGAGATGTTACAACAACACAACTGCCTTCACTCGCACATGTTCAGCACACACAAAAAGAGAGTGTGACATGAGACATGATAGATTTCACTGATAAATCCAACAAATGTATAATTATACTTGTAATTCAAAAAGTAATGACCTTCAATGCCTGAGCTGCAGGAACTCAAACTATCCATGTAAGCCCGGTGAAAGTATCATGTAACAAGAATAAAAGAGACACGTATTTGTCAAATCACAACTCAATACTCTTTGACATTTGACATGCAAATAGATACAGTTACTAAGTTAATGGAATGAATGGATTTTTCTGTCACGCAACCCACTCTGTTCACTGGCACTTTGATCAACTAATATTGTCTGAATGTGAAGGTATAGACAAGCTCTCAGATTTATGCTGCACTCGCAGTCAAGTATATTTCAGCAAAAAATGCATTTCTTGGATACCCAGTTCAGCATATTTTGACATTGCCCTAATGTGCCCCCCCTCTGCCTCTGACGGGGCTCATAAACAAGGGCCGGTGGACAACACACGTACAGTAGCCGCTTAAATCTTTATTTTTGCCTGTCAGGCTCTGTTTGTGAGACGTCCAATCTATTTGTCTGAGCACATTCTTGGAGAGATGTCAGAATGGTATTGACAGAGACCAATCGTAAGGCGAGCGCACATATTGTTCACTCTGCACACATCCTACTCATTCAATTCCTGGAAATTGCTATGCCTCAAAAAAAGGGTTGGCATTATTTTGTCACTCGGCGTCCCAGGTGACATTTACGGAAAATAACCTCACAGGCAAAGAGGAACACCGCAGAGAAAAATATGAAGTCATGTTTTCGACTTGAAAAGGGTCTGAACAGGGAACCAAAACATTGTCTATAGCATGATTAATAAACTGTGTAGCCAAAACACTGGTGATGGAAAATCAACATGTTTTGTAATAGATACAATTTTAACTGAAGCATAAACCTTAAATAAACGAATAATCGAATCAGGATTCATTTGATCTTTTGGGTTAGTTTTTGGGGGATGAAGTTTAAAGTCATTTGATCTCTTTAAAGAAATTATGTCTGTCACGTTCCTTGACACGCGTCCTCGTGATATTGGCGTGGTGTTAGAAGACGGGGTGTAGGGTGTTCTCAAGGTGAGTATTTTTATCTGACGTGGCAACTTTTACAGTTTTGCTGTTAACTCCGTATGGATAACGTCTTTCATAAAACGTCAGTGGATTCCTTCTGAGTGCTGCGCTCATGAGTCCTGTATTGTATCTGCCAGAATGACAGATGGCTCTGTTAGTAATCAAGCCAATTCCAAAGATACGGCCTTGAGTTTGATGCAGGATAGTGGGGATGGGTAACTTACAGGACCTACACACAGGGGACACACAGACACAAACTATATATATATATAAAATACATTCTTCACATGTGTATTTATACATGAATTAAATTCTCTTAAATGATCTCAGGTGTCGAACAGATCACATGACTCAACAGTTTAAAATCATTCCTATCCCACCCACCACTGACCCTGGTGGATTTCTAACCTGGATAATGATTTTCTCAGAGCTATTGCGAACTGAATACACCGCTTTAGATTATTAATGAAAATTGGAAACACGGACCCCAGCTGAGGAGCGCGTGGTCCCGGTCAACAGGCATCAATGTTACAGCCCCCCATTCATTAAAGGAAACACTTGAGCCTCCTCTTGGGGCGAATCCCTCCCGTTGTTGAACCCATGACTTCATATGCATGTCACTGTAATAGATGGCAGCTCTACTGAATAAGTCTTTTCCAAAGTACAACAGATTGTATCTGGACTGGAAATAAATATACCAAGATGCTTGTTTTGTTTTTCTCACACAACACAATTAGACGCTGAGCAGAACAATTTGGATGGAAAACTGGAAATGCAAATATAAGTCCTCATGTTCAAAATCAATCAAAACACAGTCAGTCATGTCATGATTATTCAGAATTTTATGAAGCTTTGCTAAACGCAGCAAAAACATATTTGGATTCTATTATGTGTTTCAAAACTCTAACAAAGACAACAATGTGTTATTTCTGATTGTGGTTTAAGAAACCTATTGAACAAATGGATTTTCATTGGCTCTATATGTGCTCAGCCCAATAGATGTTTGGAAATAAAAGCCAGGAATTAATATTATGTAGTGTATTATAGAAAAATAATCATATAATATTAATCTTGTCAAGTGGCCGAGGGATAGAGCAGTCGTCCTCCAACCAGAAGGTTAATGGTTTGACCCCAGTCTTTTTCATGTGCATGCAAAAGTGTCCTTGGGCAAGATACTAAACCCCTCATAGAAAAGTGCACATAGATGCACTGTACCAATGGGGTTGTGAATGGGTGCATGAAAAACTGTACTGTTAAGAGCTTTGAGTGGTCATTAAGATCCGAAAAGCTCTATAGAAATACAAACTGTTTGATCATTTCAGAATTAAAGCAGATGAAGCAATGTGCCTCAACCTTTTTGTTAAACAACATTTGTCTAATGCGATTATAAAAAGAACAAGAAAAAACAAAAAACCTATGTAGCAGTAATGTGAACCCCCCCAAAATGAAACTGTCAAGGTAAATACTGTAAAATAGCCACAGGCTCAGAAATAAAAAAATAAAGACACCAAATGAAAATACATTTCTTTCAAGTTGTGTTATAGCATGCAGATTTATTACTATATACTGTTTATATATTATTTATTTTAGTTTCTTAATAAAAGTGAGGGTCTAACATAGTATAAGGTTTGCTCCTGGCTCTGAAGAAATCTCAAACTGTATCTAGTCAAAAATGAATTAAGCAAATGTTACAATGTATAAATCTTTAAAATACAAATGAACTTTTGTAAATGAAGCAACAGCTCACCACATTAATTGATTATTATAACCCGTCTGATTGGTCCTCCTTAAAATAAAACCTATTGTGTTCATAAAACTGGAGCACTGATCGGATAAGCGAACATGGGTTATTGTGGTTTACAGCAAAGAATCCCCAAAACTGGAGGAGAACAAATTCAGGCATTCAGTTACTACATGGTACCACATCGACATCCCAGAGTAAAAACGATTCACACTCTTTGTAAGGCTGTGCGGTGAGGTTGTCTTGGAGGAGTTGGACCTCCCAGCAATCATGGAAAATAAGGCAGTAAAAATAGTTCAAAGAGCCATTACAGCGGTTCTCAGAGAATCCCTTTCATCATTTATCTGCCGAACCACTCCATCAGCAAAAAGTGCTTTGGCTGTACTGTACCATCATCACAAACAAAGACAGATTTAGCCTTAAAAAAAGTGCCTGTGATGATGGAGTTACGCACTCCGGAGCCAGGGATGGTGTTGACAACCCTGCAGAGCTCACCTCCTCTAGCCGTTGATTGAGCACTGCCATGGTAATAGTATGTGATCAGCTTTTCTTAGCCAATTTCCTACTTTCAACACCTGGAGCATTGAATTAGCAGGAGCCCTAAGTGTGGCCTGTGCGAGGAAGGCCTGTGGGACATATTGAGAAACGTCTGCGAGCTATTGAGCTGGTGGGGTATCAGCTGCAGCCCACAAACGGGACTGAAATTGATGAACGATGCAGCTTGAAAGGACTTGTTTAGAGTTCAGTGAGACGAGCTGTCCCGAATAGATTCAGAAGATCACATGTCAGCAGGATACAGAGATATTCTTACTGGACCAAGGTTGTGTGTGTCAGAGACATTTTATCCAGCTTCCTGATGGGGTTCATTTTTCTCCCTCATGCCTCTGCTCAGCTCAGGGAATTTACGAGAGGAGATGACATATCAGGACAAAAGTTACAGGTATTTTATGTTGCTCATGAGCAAACAGAGGCGATACAAAGACTGTCGGTTGTGTGTGTGTGTGTGTGTGTGTGTCTGAGAGGAGGTCCATGCTGCAGGGCAAACTTTTAGAAAATTCAGCCACAATGTGTAACTAATTAACACAAAGGACAAAAAGCTGGTCGGCTACTGCAAGTATAAATATGTACATAACCCTAACCCCACAATGCAAAACAACAATTCTTGAGTACTGTATATGACTATATATATTATAAAACTTATTATACTTATAACTGTTGTTTTGTTATCTGGAATTACCTTAACCCAGTATTCTGAGTTTATTAATTACATGTGTGATGTTTAGATTGTGTTTAAAGTTGGAGTTCAGGACTTTTTCATAAAAATGAATATCCATTACTTTCGAGCCATAACCAGAAAAAGTTCACAAATGCTGATTAATCCTTTTCACATTATCAGGTAAACGTCTCTGTGGTTCACAGTGTACCACGGTTGTAGACCTGGTGTGTGTATGCATTACAGCCCTTGTAGCTTCAACCAGCACCAACTGGTTTTATGAAAACTGAAGAGGGGAGCAACCATAGCAACAGAGCCACAGTACACACATTATGGATACTCGACATTCAGAAGAAAAACAACAACAAAGTGATCTTTTCCCTCATTGGAAAACACTGAAGGGAAGGGGAGAAGAGACATGGATGTCCCCTTGCTGCTCTTGGACAGGGTGGCATTTGTAAAATATAGGTAGAAGAAAAACAATTACTGCAGTGGAAGATTGGTCGTTTCTCTGTCAAACAGTGTTTCAGTAATTACTCCCACTGCCAATGGGGGGAGACAAAAGGGCTGCAATCATTTCAATATTGTTGGATAAGCCATTTAGATGATGGATGTATGGACGTACATGTGGACGGATGGATTCTTGGTGCGGATGGAAATTAAACTGGTACATGATATTGAACCTCTGGTATAGGGTCGTAGCTATAAACCTAATGCTGATAATGCAACATTTATTAAGGGTCCTTATCCAATAACATCTTTGATGGTTAATACATAATTAATAATGTATCGATTACAAGCCACTCAAAACAACATATTTTACATTGCCAGGTTGTGCATGTGATTCATCCCTATTCCTGCAGGAGGTTTAATTTGCCTGATCAGGGAATCAGAGTCCTTCAGTTGGTTGTTTGACCTCTGATCTTCTGGAAAATGTCCCATGTCATATGTTTATTATCATAGCAGCTCCCCATTTTTCTATTATGCAGTATGATAACGTATGTAGGGTGTCCCACTATAGAGAGAACGCAGAGGATTCTCCCCTTCATCTCCATAATAAGACTGTTTTTATACATCCTCCTTGATGGCATGGTAAAAATATATAATTCATATCCACTAATGTTGACTGTGAACCAAGTAACACCTGAGACCTGGAGCAGTAAAAGATCCTAAATCAAAAGATTTGACCGTTTGAGACATTTCCCAGTCTATTAAAACCAATATATATGCTACCTAGTGTGTCAGTTACAGCCTGTCTGTTGCTGTTGCCTGCGTCAACCGGGGATCTCACAAATCACATCTACACTGTTCAGAATCTCATGTAACTGACAAACTTTAGAGCTGATTCCATCTTTTTATCGTCTCGACTTTAAATCAGCATGATTCATGTGAATGACAATGAAACCAGTTTATCTGCATGTAACGGAGTTATGTTAACCCATACATGAGGCATGGTTTAGTTTCTATCCTGTATATCTATAAGAGATGAATGGAATATTAACCATATAATATTAATGCAGTTGTAGCAAAATATATGAAATTATTACAAATCAGTACCTGTAGAGTTTTTACTAGTGGAGTAACTGATGCTTTTATGGACATGTTATAAAGATTTCTAATCTAGAAAATGTTTGGGCAAGATATAATTAAGAACAATACAAGAATGATAACCAGTCAAGTTTCTGTTGTGGAGGTTTGTTTATTTGATTTATTTGACAAGGTGGACATGTGGGATTGTGCAAGATTGTTTTTGTGTTCAAAATTGGCAGTTGCAGGAGCAGGCAATGAGAATGAAAATAAACTGTATTCTGATGATATTCTACCTTTGAAACACACACACACACACACACACACACACACACACACACACACACACACACACACACACACACACACACAATATATAATGCTTTTATCATGACGCGTACAAATAGAAACTGTCTGTCTTTTTACCTGTCAACCTGCCAAATCGACAGAGTCAGACCAGAGTCTCATAAGCCATAGTCTGATCAGAGCGGAGGTCAGAGAGGTCAGAACAACTGAGCGCTGGGGGGTTGTAAGCTTTTTTTAAACTGCCTCGTAACATTTGCATAGTGCAGCTCCAGTGTCTTACTCTCCCTTATCACCTATTTTATATTTCAGACGCTGAATGAAGTTTGCAGAGTGTCGGACAGAGAGATAGGATTGAAGTCTCCTCGTGGTAGACGTGATTGGATATTGAATCTGAAATGTGGTGACAAGTGACTGACATGTGCTGCACACACAGCAGGGCTGGTTGGAAACAACATCAACAATCCATGCATAATCACAGTGACAACACCGTAAGCCCCCGGAGTCTGACGCACCATTTTATATCCCACATTACACCATCTAGAGCAGCGGTGGGGAACCTTTTACCTATCAAGAGCCTTTTCCATTTTACAGCATCCTTCAAGTGCCATATTAAATTATTTAACACATGGAGCTGGTTCTTCTTGCCGGAACGTCTGACGTCAGATGGTAGTGATGGTTATGCTACTCACAGCTGGTTTTAGCTACAAAAAGATTGCTCTGAAAGTCTTCACCTTTGGTAGAGATGTACATGGGTTACATGCCTCGTCGTATCAAACTCAACACTGTCTAAAAATAAAGAAAAGGTTTTTGTTACATTGTGGGTCAGAAAGGAAAAGTGATAATTTCTTGATTTCTTTTACTTGATATTATTTTCTCCAGGTTTTTTTTCCGTATCTCATAGCGTATCATTATCAGCCCCGTGATGATTCATCAAGACAAACTGACACTAGAGCAATTTTGTGTGGTTCTACCAGGAGTGGCGTGGTGGTTCAGTGGTTAGCACTCTCACCTCACAGCAACCATGTTCCTAGTTTGAGTCACAGCTTGGCCGCAGTCTTGCTGTGTGAAGTCTGCTTGTTCTCGCTGTGTCTGCGTATATTTTCTCTGGGTTTACCTGCTTCCTCTGCGATATGAGGGTGACCTGTCCAGGTTTTACCTCACCTCTGGTCCAGGGTAAGATGGAATTGGACCTAGCCCTTTCCCGACCCTCAAAGAATAATCGTGCATACATGGATCCAGCATCTTTTCAGAAGCTCCTTTACAAATTCTCCTTTTGAATGAGGTTTCAGCTTAAGCTCGATTACCAGAAATCTTGCCTGCATAACATTTTCTCTGTCGGGATTCTTGTGTAAGCTATTTTGTTGTGCTGCAAACTCCACCTAAGAGCATCTAAGTATCTAAGAGCATTCGTCCTTGCAATGAATCCATTTACTTCCTTTTCTCTTGGACATTCTATGTCTATTCACCACCACAGTCACCATAAGGCAAGCCAGCGATGACACATAATAGCTACATACTCTATGTGTTTCCATAGCTAACTAGGACAACGCAGATGTACTACTTTATTTTCTCAAAGAAAAATTGATTGCTGTCGTGAAAATCTTTTTCATATTATTCAATTGCATCTTATGTTTTTATAAATTGTCTCATGGGCCAAATCAATTAGTCAAAATGCAACATACCACCCAAAGGCCAGATGTTCGCAACTCCTGGTCTAGAGTTATCACACAGAGAATAAAGAGTTTTTATCCTACTACACAGTATACACAAATAATTGATTTTTGTATTAATCAAGTGCATTTACATCAAGCGTAAAGGCCAATTTATGCTTCTCCGTTTTGACGGACACGGACAGATAGGACCGCCTTCTTTGCTGTGGAACGCCCTCTCCAGGGCTCCAGGGAGAGCTTTTCGGACAGCGCAGATTTTTCTAACTACACGTCGGCTTGGCAGAGAGCCCACGGATAGCCCTTGGCTGTGATTGGTCCGCTAACGCCAGCATTTCGGGACCTCAAACTTCCTATTCCATTCCCTACATCACAATAAACCAAAATCACAACTACGACTCTATGATTAATGTGACAAATGTGTTAAGCCAGCGGCGTTGTCCGGCTGACGGTGGCTGGTTAGAGCACTTACGGCATGTGTGTACGGTCACATACGGTTATAACGAACTTTGATAACGGGGCTAGCGGGCTAGCCACCATGCTAACTGCGGTGGGAACAGCGCAAAAACCCGCTGACTTTAATCCCACGGCTGTCATGACACTGTTTCTCAAACACCGTCAGGTTAGAAGCAAACACTTGGTAGTAGTTAGTATCGGGTGTCCGTGCTGACTGTGTGTGGAAGCTGGGGGGGGGTGGGGGGGCGGAGCAAGCTGCCTCCGTGTAGCTTCAAGCTGTTGAATTAGCAACGCAGTTTGGAAACAAGACCGGGGAACCGCTGTGCTAAGACACGATAACATAATCATTTTGACCTGCTGGGTGTCACTTTATTTCAGCAAAAACTGTCGCAACATCCTTTTTCTGTTAGTTGCCATCGTTCACTGTGTGTGAGGAGCCGGGAGGACGTAAATAAACCAGAGTGGACTTCTTCTATATACCTCATGAGGTAGGCTTCTCTAAGCTCGACTTCCGTTGCACCAACTACTGTTCTGGCGGTGAATTGTTTTCACAACAAAAGGCTCGTAGAACTATAAATCAAAAAGTGTCCGTCCGATCTGTCCGTGCGTCAGTCCGTAACGGACTCGGAGAAGCATATATCGGCCTTTAGTATGGTTTCAGAGAATATATGTTTTGGAATTTTGCAAATACTATAAGATTCAGGACTTTGGACAGGATGATCTATTATCCAGAGATGTGAAAATGAAGTGAACAGAAAAATAAGTGCTGTTTCAAGCCCGTCTGAGCCAAGCCCAAATGAACCAGTAACAGTTTGACCTACTTCAGAACCAGCGGGCCTGATTTCTTTTCATATTTGCTGATGAGGCCAAAGAAGAAAGACGCATTAAGTGGAGGGAAGGAGGCAAGTCTTTGAAAAACAAATAAGTGAAAAAAAAGTGAATAAACAGAGCTGGCAGCCACATACATAAATAAACTGAAAAGGCCTCCTGACCTCAGCCTAATTGCGTTTAACTTATTAGTCAACATGCTCTTAAATGACGAATTAATTGTAATGTTTACATTTAGGATATAGGATAAAATATATTGTATTATAGGCACAGGTATTCACACCTGAACCAAGACCTGAAATAAAAAAAACACCTGACACAAGCCTTGACGGTTCGGCACTGTGAGGATAATCTATATTTCATAGAATGGATGCCGACAGGGATTTAATTTTTATTACTGCCAGGCGCCCAGTTTCTGCGTCAGATCTATGAAAAACTAATATAAACACAAATGTGCACACACACACACACCACTGAAAGTAAACAATGTTTAGGAAAAACAAACACCACCGCAAGCCCAGAGAGGAAATCGAGGCTCAGAACTAAAGTCTTGGATGTGGCGGCACTTTCCCTAAAGGCAGCCCAATCTGCTGGAACCTATCCCTATGGAGGATTTTTTCATGAGCCATGTGATCTCAGACACACACACACACAAGCACGATGCACACGCACGCACGCATGCACGCACACACATGCACGTTCTATTACTGGAAATGTATTCATCAGACCGTGGTGCCATTAGGACCAACTCAGGTTAGCTTTTTCAGGACACCAGTAAAGGCAGGCATCCATCAGCTGGTTGTTATGCACACCTCACTGAACGTTCCCAGAGGTAAACTGCTTTGTAGAATTCACAATTTGATGTCTCAAGTTGAAGGATCTGTTTTAGCCATCACCTGTGTGACAGTTTTACAATAAAAAACCCAATCGAGCTAAGATGTCAAATTGGGGACTGGAAAGTTTAGTTGCAAAGCTGCGTGGACAGATGCTTGATCATTTCATCTCTTTTCTTTTCAAAAAACATTATAACAGGAAATCTAATTTTCTTCCCCTCAGGACACAAGTCATAAAGCCCTGCATTAACCCTGTTAACCCCGAAACAGCCAGAAATAGCTGAGCGACACAGTGTGTATAATAGGACACTTCTGTTTTAGCCACACATCACACAGCAGTTCATTTAGTTATTACAGGGCGGACTGTAAGGGTTTGAGCATGACTTGTCTGTGTCATTTCACAAATACCTTATTTAATTACTGTTCAAGACTTGCACTACGGCTGTCTTCGATTTAATTATTTGTTTTGACTTTACAGCTACATGTCATCATCTATTATTTGGGAATTATGTCAGGACAACACATCAGTATTACTGTTGTCTAATATATATGTTTCAATTTTGAGATATTGCGGCTGTTACAAAGCTATAACTATGTAACAATCATTGTCAGTTACTGTGTCAATGTATTTACTAGAGACTAGATGTAAAGTGACTGGTGTGTAAGTGTAACAAAACCAAACAGGAGACACTGGGTATTTGTCTGTGTTTTCCTATCATCTCCGCAAAAGAGGTTGTATTTTCTTCTTTGTTTGTTTGTTGTTTGTTTGTTTGTATAAGCAAACCAGATTACTTTAAGACTACGGATTACCATGCAACCTGGTCGAAGCACTTGGTATAGGTCAAGATATAACCCATTCCATTTTGGTGTGGATCAGATCAGAGGGCGTATCATGTAATTTTATACTACCTTTAACATTAAACATTTTCATGGATCAGATAATAATTCATGTATCCTTATGAAATACACCAGACATGTTTAGGGGACTAATAACTATGATTGTGAGCAGTTTGGTGCAGATCTAAATACAAAGCTGCATGTTGGGCCATGGCTGAGGACTGCGGTCTCTGAGTGCCATTTAACTACAATTATTAAATAACCTGTGTAACCTGCTGATTATAACACTGATCAGAACAATAACAGGCAATTTAAGATCAAGAGCTTTCATGCAGAGGAGATGTGCATATTTCTTATATGAGTCATTCTACTACATTATGCATATTTCTATAATTTGAACATATTTGGTAACAAATCTGAAAATATGCAAAAAGCTAGTATGAATTCTAATGATATAAAGTCTATTGATGATACAATTAAAGTTTATGATGTATATGTTTGATATCTTTAATAGGTTTAAAAGTTAGGATTTTCATTATTATGGGGTCAACCCACTTTTATATCTGCAGAAGAGACCTATGTCTTTAGTTTGACTTAACATTCTTTAATATTAAGATGACTCATAAGCCTGGTATATTTACATTTCATACATTTTCCTGATACTGAAGTTTCACCAGTCTGGTTTCTGCAGTCGCCCAACTTAGGTATGTTTTTTATATACATAATTATATCTCCATTACAGTTATGTTCTGACAGATGTGGGGGTTTCAGACATGATCCCTTTGATCACACCACAAGGTCTAATATTAAGCTGGGTTACAGTGATACCCAGCATCTACATCCCTCAGGAAAATGAAAAATAAGATATAGAAGAATGAGCATCTAAGAAGGAAGATCATTCAAGTATATTTTCCTTATTCTTATTGAATAATCAGACAATGCTGTACTTTCTTTTCAACACAACTGCACTATATGGTTATGTTGCAGTTTCCTCTATACATTGAATCTACTTTATTTAATATAGGTGTTATGTTATAAATGTGGAATTCATTTGTAATATAATAGGCATTAATTACGCACTAGGAGCTGTACAAACTGTAACATTCAACACTCTATAACCAGCTTCCTCAGCAAATTTCTCAAAAGGTACACTTTTCTCCGTCAGTAAACACTATTCATATATCTCACACAAGTTTTAGTAAATGTTAAATCCTTTATTCATACACTGAACTCATTATCATTTACTCAAAGGGCACCCTCTCCTCCAGGTATAAACACAAAGCTACTTATTCAGTGACACACTAATCACAATCGCAGGATCCTCTAAATTTGTTTGCATGTGCTCTGGAACAATGGATCCGAATCCCACTGAGGTAGAAAGACAGAGAGGAGGTAAAGGTCAAACAGTGTTAGCAGTGCTTTGCACTATAATACATGGGATGAGCATGAGGGAAGGTGGAGAGATGGTGAATCTACGTCACTGCTGCATCGTGTCAGCTGAGAAATATCACGTACCTTGCTGTTGTACATGTATACACATACAACATTGTCTTGGTTTCGTTATTTATCGTATCCTTCGTTGTAAAAGGCTACGGGCAAAACGCTGGTACACTTTGCCTTTAAGCAGGAACTCTGACATATTGACAGCCCAACATTTCTAGTATGTACTGGCAAGCACAGCTTTCTGGGTAATTTCCTCTGGTTTGTTGGATGACTCCACTCCAACTGTAGTGCTACGTGTGCTTTACTACTATTAACTACATTGTGTTTTTTTTTTTTAATTAGACATGTTTTTATTACAGTAGGCTGTAGTTTATTCACATGATTGTATTAACATGCATTTTGTTAGTACATCGTTATTTGCAAATTGCAATCAGTCAACAACAAACGCAAACAAGTTGGTCACTTTTCCAAATTTAAAGTTCAAAATGATGCAGACTGTCAAAATGCTGACATCAGAAAAATACATATTTTGGTATTCGTCTTTTTTTAATTTAATTCTCTGGTGTCTATTGTTGAGGGCAATGTGTGACTCTAACCAGAACTATTGGCTCCGGAGTTAACACAGATTAAATACTCACACATCTCGGGGTTAACGCTGTTGGGACCATAACCACACATGATTCAATGAGATTTGTTTCTATAACAAACATTCATCCATATCTTTGTTTTTTAATAACAACATGTGAGATTTGAATCTTTGGGAAAAAGCCAGACACATCGTAAATAACCCAGCTTTAGAGTTCAACAAGCCTGAAGACAAGATGTGAACGGGTGAACAGAGGGCGAGCATCAGTTTAAAAATTCATATCCCTTCTTATTTATTATCAAACATCAGATAAAAAAACCTTATGTCTGATGCCCTGGAGTTGGATGTGTCTACATTTAAATAGACTGGAGTTGCACTCTAAATATTCCAGCCTGTCAATGTGTTGTGTCAGTTGGAGGGGCCATCTGGACAATCTGGAGGATTCCTGAACATTCAGTGCATGTATCACTGGCCGCCACCTGGTCGATGTGGATGGACACGAGAAGCAGACAAACAGAGACAGTGGCCTGTGGCTCGGACTACTGGCCCAGGTGAGTGAATGCAGCCATGAAGGAATAACACATTGGTCATGATCACAAACTGTGCTGAGACGGCTCATGCTCAGATAAGTGTAATCTCTCTTCTGTTTATCCTCTTCTTTTCCTTTATCGCCCTATTGTAGCACACTGATAACATTAATAAATAAGGATTGATTTGGAGGGTTTGGCATTGAGTCTCAAAGTCGGAGCCAGTTTTCATTTACAGTGCGTTCCTGATGTAATCCGGGCCAGTCAGCAAACAAGAAAATGACACTATCAAAAATCAAATGCTCTAGTGTTTTTGGTGTAAAACACAAAATCCAGTTCTTTGGCAGCGCTGCTCTCCAACACACACCCAGAGATGCCAGCGCTGCCGACTGCCGAGCACTAAAAGCTGTAAAAAATTAGTTTTTTCTACTCAATAACTTTCACATTGCATGGCACTCAGGGAAAGGGTTCTGTTGCTTTAGCTCAGAACATTTTCCCATTTCATGTCCACAGCCAAACTCATTAGAGCTCATTTAAAATCAGTCACAAAACTCTAGCACTTGATTACATTAAGAGTAAACAGGAACCCCAGTTGGCAAAAATACGAATATTATTAAGTCCAGGTAGGAAATAACAACAAATATTTGTTTAGAAACTCAAATTCCTACAGTCCTGAGGCAAAACATGTCAGAAAATGACCTTTGAAAATACCTCCAACTTATCACTGTATAAGTCCTGTCTTAGTATATTTCCCAGGGCATGCATCATTTTGTGGGTGCACTGACAGGAATTTGAAAGAGAAGCAATGCAGCACAAGACAGCTGCCAACATTTTACAGGAAAGCTCCTAAGTAACTCAGAGCTTTTATGGTTATGTCTTTTTCTCTGTTTAATGATACTGTCAATTTAGGCTGACAAGGTGCAAAAACAAAAAAAAATCCTGGTCAATGAATCGCTGTTCCTGTTCTATGATTGGAGCATTAAATGAGTGAAAGTGCCAGCAAACATGGCGGATGGGGGACCGTCAAGAGAGCAAGAGTCTCTCCTTCTTTTCTCTAATTTTTAAGAATTTACATTTTACAACCTTGGAAATCGTTTCATCGTCTCACCATTTGCCAAAATGATCGTCGATCCGTCTCTGATTCAAGTCGTATTCAGAGCAGAACCTGATAAATCAAAAATTCCGGGGGCGAGCTCACCACACCTGGGAATTCTGATCTCACAGGTTTTTTCTAATTCAAATGAGTTTCCTCCCTTCCTCCCTGAAATCCTGTGGCAGGGGAGGTGTAATGTTATCAGCGGGGTGTGGGTTCAGGAAGAGTCACAGTTGTATGGGGAATTTTCGATATGAAGATACAATATTGGGCTCCAATACTCCTTTTTTTACAGGAGCTGTGCACAGTCGAGCCTTGAGACTGTCATCACTTGGGGCTCATTAAAAACATACAGAAATGTATGGTAGCTTACTGCACCGTGGAATTCTCTCACCAAGTTTTATTACTGAATATAAACTCTGGGGATTTGCTGTCCAATCTGAATTCAGTGCTGCTTGATGCAGCTGCTTTGTGCCTCGGGAATATTTGGGGTTTTCTGCTGGGCCTGGTCATTATTGAGACTTCACAGCCAAGAAATACACCCAGCAATGCTTCTTAGACTAATCAGGTCTGCAATGCATTATTTATTCATTTGTTTTAATTTTACAGTGAATGAGCATAAATTGAAGACGCTCATCAGCAAGTTGAGTTTGGGCTCTGATGTGTTTTGCTGTGAGTCATGGTTGACCCACAAACCTGACCTAATATTAGAGGCAAAGTTGTGTCTATGTCCTTGCTTCACACTTTTTCTCTTGCTTAAGTAAGCTCACTGCATTTTAGGTGAATGAACACTGGGTTGCGTAGTACTATGGGGGAATATATCAATTCATTTATTTTAGTGTGTTTAAAATCTCCACATTGTTGGAATCATATGACATTCTTAAATTTAGTTTTAAGGACAATTTGGGAGTTATATCTTATATTTGTGGTAATTAGGAATTTAGAGCATGGAGACAAAGGACTGTAATATAAAATAACACAACTCCACTTCCTCTCACTATTCAGAAGTGAAGCCAAAATGCCCCAGATAGAAAAGCTGTCATCTTGCACCGATGACATCATTTTGGGGCCGGACTGAGCTCAGTAGAATATAATCACTTTTTTTTTTTATTGTAATTCTTTAAACTACTCATTACAAGGTAAGGTTATAATATTATGACAATACATCACTAAGTATTGTTTAACTACAAAATACTGCTGAATACTCATGATTGTACTCTGTTTTGTAGTTTTGTCCATTAGTGCATGTCTTTCTCTTTTTTGAATATTGTCCTATTGTGTCTTCATTATGTGTGTCCTATTTTCTTCTTTGTTTTCTCTTCTTTCAAAGTAATTAAGCTATATATTGTCTTTTTAGCCAACAAATAATTGATCACCAAAAACAAAACACATGCTAATATGGCAAAAATTACAATGCCATCTTGCTGATGTGTAGCAGTGAAGTTACGCTATGCTCACCAAACTTGAGCGATTCATCATTCTTACTACAACATAAAACAATTTACAGCTCTGATTGAGTTTTGTTCTTTTAGATGTCCGGTCATCAATCAAGGTGGACAAATTGAAATGTTGCAGTTTAGTGAAATGGCTTCCTAAATGTGTCAAAAAAGAAACTGCAAAAACCTTGTGGCTATATAGTGGGTTTGCCTTGGGCTACGTTTTTCTTCTGCTTACTTAGCCAGGTCTCCTAGCTATAGCTTCATATTCTATAGATAGATATTGATTTTCTCAAATAATTCTTCAATTATGTTAAAAAACAGATTTCCTGAATGTGGAACAATTCCTTTTACTTGTTATTCACATGCAGCTGCTGAGTGACACTGTAACCAATTCTGGAGGAAAAAACACAGGACAATAAAAGTTTACCCCCTCGGTAACAGCAGGATTGTTAAAGCTACCGGATGCTTTTGAAGTTGGCAAGATGACTAAGCACCGTTATTAGGCCCAAGCTCACAGTCTGAGAGCTCGGGAGCTCGGCACAACAAACAGACATGGATCCGTGGATGTGGTATTATTCCTCTGCCTCTTTTGGAGCCAACCACCTGTTCCATTGTTTGCTTGCCAGACTCTTCATAGATGCAATAATCTTCGGAGACAAGGGCGCTTGTACTATACCAGACATGCTACTCGAGCTAGTGGCTGCTGAGGATCAATCTGCAGAGAGATCATTGCAGCAAAGAGTCAATGAAAACAAACACTTATTTCCATAATTATTCAAGTGAACATGGAAGTGCTTCACTTTTTCCATGTAGACAAAGATAAGCTGCTGTTTGTTGATTCTCATGGAGAGTTTAAATTTTTGCCTTTTATGATATTCTTCCTATTACCATTTGTTTCTTCAAAGAGTATTCCAAGGTTAACTGAAGGATCAAGACAAGGAAATAGTCATTGAATGCTTGGTCTGCTCAACATGTTTTCAGCTCAAACTTCCTTTGAAAACCTTTCCTGGTGTCCCTCAGATGTCGCCTTGAAAAAGTGACTCAGTCACAGAGCCCTGCTTATTAGCCGACTCCCTCACCCTCCTCTCCGCCTCCCATGGAGTGGAGCTCAGTTTCTCACCTGCCATGCCCACATAGCTTTTGGCAACGAGCAGTGGTGCTGTGATTTTCTGGCAGACATGCGTCAACACATCTCCGTCTTTATCTTGGTGACGCTCGGGTCTCATGGATGGCGTGCCAGAGAGCGTTAATCTAAGAAATAACTTCACCGCTACAGCTTGCCTTGAGTGAGACAGTTTTTTTTGTCCCTCCCACCGGCTCAACTCAGTCCCCAGGAAAACAAGAGATGTTTCTCAATGATATGCCAGTAACACACATGTATATTCATGAGGAGCATAGGTTGTGCTATGAGTTGAATAGCACTTAGAGGTAGAATAATAGTTATTATAATGTTCACAGCCATTTCACACCATAGCAAGAGCGGGGATTTTTACTGTTAATTAGAATCATCAGTTATCACTAATGCACATTAGAATTAAATTGGATTCAACAGGCCGCTGATGGTACTGTCAAGGAGCCAATTTCAAGCTGTTGAAAAGCCGTTTGATTATTTTTGATATAATATGTTATATTGACCCTTTTTCCCACTGTGCCATAATGTTCCAATGTTATATAAAAAGGGGGAAAAAAAGAAGCCCACACAGTTTCTCTGGGTGTTGTAATCTTATAATCTTACAATAAAATGGATTCTGTAGTTTATCTTTTGTTTTGACAATAAGAGCCACAAATAAGACACAGAGCGAGAGAGTTTGTTTTACTGAAAAAAAATATACACAATAAAGCAACACTTATTTCCCATAAACGATTGGCTTATTTGTATGTAGATCGAGAGTCTATTGAATCTTTATTAGTCATTATAAAGACCTTTTTAATGTTCTATTCAGTTTGAACATATTCTATCAGCACTAGGCTATTAAGCTAGAGTTTTCCATCAATTAACCTCCAAACTACTTCTGTTTGATCCTCAGAATGGAAGTTGTTGTGTATAAATTACAATCATGATGGAACTTTAAACCTACTTCATGGCTGTGGCTAAATCAAGAGCACAGCCACAGCTTTGTCCGTGTAACTCGACTATTAATGGCCACAACATGGGACCACTCAACTGTGCACATACTAGCTCACATCATATCTCTCCACGAATCTAAAACATCACTCTCATCTCATGCATGTAAGGTGTGCCACATTATATAGTACCACATCTTAAAAAATAAAATAATACAGTATGTTTACTGTGAAGCATCTGTAATTAAGTTCTCTCAAAATATCCCTCAACAATATAAATCACTACAAAAAGAAATTAAAGTATAGGTCCTATAACGTACTTATCATAAATATGATCTATTCTCATTTCTGACGTAACCTCCATTATTTCCTCGATATAACCCCATCTCCTAAGAATAAGGTCTGTTAGTTGCCCTAGTTGTGTGCTATAATGGATTTACTAAGTGTGAAGAGGTGACAACTTCAGAATGGGGAACCTGTGTGGATTAATTAGAGCCCAGTTACGAGTGAATTAGCTATGAACAAGACCTGCCTTTAGAATGGGAACATCTTCTGAGTTAGAGAGACTTCACTTGAGTTATTTGGACACTATTAACACTATATAAGAAAAAAACATATTTATTATGTGATATTAAGGGAGAATGACTGTGCCTGTAGTACTATGGCTCAGGGGTTAGTGCGGGTCATCCACTAACCAAGGTCGGTGGTTTGATCTCCGTCGCCTCCAGTCTGCATGCCGAGGTGTCCTTGGGCAAGGTGTGTGATAGAAAAAAGCGCAGTATATGCAGTGAATAGGTGACTTGTACTGTCAAGTAATCAATAGGACTGGAAAAGCACAACATAAACACAGTCCTATACCATGCCGAGCAAAACACATTGAGATTGTAATTCATACAACTTGTATCCTCAATAAGCTGTAGAGCAGTTCAACATTGATATAGTGATTATGTAAAGAGTTAATACGCTCCTAAACGGTACACTAGTAAAAGCTGAATAATTGTACCTTAATATAAATTGCGACCTTCTCAGTGACTTCTGCTGTTTCATATTTATCTGTGAACTTATCAGGCTGTCGTGCTGTTGATAGTTTGCAGTCAATTTGCCTCCTGGTGTGCCGACTGGACCAAAAGACCGTGACACGCAGGATTGGTGACATGGAAAATGCAAATCTTTACAAAAATATTCAGGATTCAAGTTTTATTGTTTTATTGTCTAATGTAGTATTTGCTTAAAAACATATACAATCCAGGAGTCACAGTACATCACCCACACAAAATCATACAGCTACAATAACAGCGGTCAAAATGTTAAATTAAGTAAAAGTGGACCTGTGATAATTAAAAACTACCTTTGACCTCAGTTAACTCTTTTTCATTCTGTCCCTTCTGAGACAAGTAAAATGCCCTTGGGTCTCTTGAAAGGCGCTTTATAAATTCAAGTTATCATTATTTTATTATTAAAAACTCAGTATTAATTAATAATACTAGTGCTTTGTGCCTTCTAACTCAATGAGTCATTAAGCTCTTCCTTTACTATTGAGCTCCTTAATAGCAGCAAGGATCAAATATTTTTTAAAACACCATTTCCATGGATAGGGGGCTCTGTACATGATATGCATCATTGTCACTATTGTGTAAATACTTTATTAGATTATAATGTAAGCCCTTTTAAAAATATGTTTTACAATTCATAGGCCCGTTTTAAGGCCAAGTAAGAAAAGACCTTCACCTTTACCTCAGACAATAATGGATTGATCTGTGTGTTGATAACATGTCATAGTACTCAAACTATCACTCAAAACAAAAATAAGGATTCCTTATGAGTATCAACTCAATCACTGAAGATAGTTTCCAGATCTTTTTTCGTTCTGTTTACATCGTGCCCCGATGTGCAGAGGAGGTTTTGTTCCCTCAGGGGTGAGAAGAAGTTGAGGACGTCTTGTCATTGTAAACAGTAACCTATGCAAAGCATAAGCAGTGCTAATGTAAAATAGTCCAAAAAAAATCCTTACACATACTCACTGTGGATGGCAGCATTTGCCTGGATTCAGTGCAGAGGAAAAAGGTTCTGTACATCCTTGACTTATATTTGGACCCAGGCAATCAATAGGAACAGAATTATGAGGCAGTGAAGCGTGTGATTCTAATCTGGGACTAAATATCCAGTAGTGGATTAGTTTCAGACAATTTCATACCTCCAGAGCTCTTCATGAAATATGGATAAGGAAGGGGAGAGAGAGGGGGATTATGAAAAATAAAAGCATTTTCCCAAACCTCCTCCTTCGATGGAGGCCAGATGAAAAGTCTTGCAGATGGGCAGCTGGAGCTTTTCTTTCCAATTTTGCAGAGCAGATGCACTGTCTCCCACAGCCTTGGTTTGGGCACCGGTTTAATTAGAAAGACCCCCCGGTAAGATACCTTTCAACATCCGCGGTGGAGTTCCTCAACATGAATAGATTTCACCTCACTGTATGATGTCCCATGGCCATTGGTGCTGATGATCATGGGGCGTGCAGATAAACAAAGAGATGAGAAGTGAAGATGTGAAAAGGGTGATCGACACGTTACTGTTGACAGAAATAGATCCAGTCATTTCTATTTCAAATATGGTTTGTGCTGTGACGTGGGTCAGGAAGCATGAATTAGTAAAGACAATCAACACGTTTAGAGTATTATTAATAATCCACACACATGTCAAATCAAGCCAGAACACACATGCTCACATACTTGATGCATGGGAATATTCCAAGGTAAACCCAACTGACTCTCGGATGTCATGCAGTTTCTATAGCAACTATACAAGCTTCATGAGCAGCTGACGCCCAGTGACCAATCCAGTGCCCTCTTCTGGTTTCAGTCTTTTTTTTCACCTTCTGCATTAAATATGGGCTTTTTAAAGCCACTTATACCATCATTGACATAGGGCCTTCATTTAGTATTTATTGATTTGAACTGACTCATATATTTTCCAATCAAAGCTATTAGCTACAACTTCAACTTGATTCGTTTTTTTATAGTTGGAAATATTGATTACTTTTGTTCATTCATTATCTTGTTTTGATCTTACTCTTCTGTTCCACTTGAATATGTTCTACAATATACTGTTAGAATAAAGGTTATTGTGGCATTACGTTTGACCCACCATTTATTTAATCTTGACCAGCCGGTGCATTTCCACGAGACTGGGACTACCCTTACCCCCCTTATTGCCACAGAGGATTCAAAGTGCGGCAGGTTGTGTTAAACTGAACCATCATTTCATATTCAAATAAAACCATTTTATTTTGCTCCATGACTATGTGGCAAAGTTGAACCCCAAAAGACCAGAGGGTCTTCTCTAGATTACTGATCATGGGTTGATTTATTGCTTCACTACATATTCTTATAAGTCGGAGTCCTCGATTTCATTCCCTCATCTTATTGTTATTTTCAAAAGTATATTTGTCAGACCAAGCTTTAATGTACATTTTAGAATAGAAACATTGGGCGTGGACAGAAATGATGCATGGAGGCTAATGGGTTTAGAACTAGTTGGTGAACATGGTGGAGTTTTCAGCAGCTTAAGAGCCTGATAGTTTTGTCAGGAGCTGGAAGAGACCACCTTAACAACTTAATACTAAGAGGTCCTGATTTATCAGGACTGTGTTAACAGCTGGTTTCCACTGCCTCAAAGTGGCCAAAAAATCAGTCACTGCAGCTTCAACAAATGACAAATAAATTCGTAGCGAGAACAGTTTAATAATTTCCTTTGAATGAAAGAAGTCCATCTGTATTTATTATAAAATTATTCACACGAAGCTAAAGTGACTCGTAAGCCTCTTATACCATTGTACTAAGCACACAATACTCATTATTAAGATTAAGAAGACCAACTAGACACCATAGAGTAGAAATGCAATGATTTTAAAAGATTTTTCTACATATTCATCTTTTTTTTGTTGGGGAAAAAGATAGCTGTTGAAGATATTTTTGAAAAATGTACTGAACTTTTCTTTTACAAACAATAAAAGAGCTAATGGCTGCTTTATTTAAAAAAAAAAAAAAACTAAATCTTTCCTTAATAACGTCCGATAACGAAAAGATCAAATATCATTCCTTTGGAGTAGGAGTGTGCTTTCTAGTTGCTTAGAGGGGGTGAGCGTGTGCTGACTCCATGAACTTCACCTTTTTGACAAAAATATAGATTTAAAGTGCTGTGGTTGCAGAGTGTTGCTGTAACCAAGGGAATTGCTAAGCAAAAATATTTAATTAATGGGTCGACTTCACTTGGTCCAGTTAGAAAAGCACTGAGCTACTTCTTGATGTGTGAATGTGCTGTACACCAGCTACAGTAGCGTACCGACTGATATTTGAGTGCATACTATATTTGTCTTATAATAACCCCTTTGACAACTGCAAAGATACAGAACTACAGAGCCCAGCGCTCCCTGCTGAGCTCCCTCTGAGCACAGACGAGCGTTAAAAAAATCCGAAGTGAATGACAGTCAAAGGATTAGTAGAAGATGGCGATCTTAATGGTTGATTTGAGAGCAGTCTGGAAGTGAAAATCGCACAGATCTTCATCGGGCTTTGCATCTTAGAGCGTGAGATTAGACAGTTACACGATCCTTGATTGTGAACATGAAAAATAAGTCACCGTGATATTTATCACCAGGAGACTGAAAGCTACAGAACAGATAATCAGTGTTAAGCTGATAAGTGTCATAACAGAACTGAGGTTTCTCATCAAATCTAGAGATTATTGTATTGTTTTTTTGTTACTGTTGTTGTTTCTTGTTCTTAACTTAACAGCACAGTCTTACTTCCTTATCTGATCTTTCAGTAATTCACCTTATTGATAAGATATTTCATCTGTTCCTTATGATTGATGGTGTCTATGAGAGTAACAGTTAGGTGGTTTAAATGATGAAATCAAAAGAGAATCTACCGTAAAGAACTAACGTGACATTCCGGGACTTTCACTTTATTAAATACTTTAATATACACTGGTGCAGCATTTGAACTATACCTGCCTGTTTGGAATGGGTTGTTTGTTCGGCCTGCTGTGATGCTGGTTGCAGATTTTCCTTCTGAAACTTTTAAAGTGAGCTGCGGTAATTGTGTCTCGGCAAATAAAGACTGACTCAGTCCACAGAACCCTGAAGCTGGTGCACCGCTGCTGCAAGAAGAGCTGTTCACCTGTTTAATCCTAGTTCAGTGAAGCTCGACTCAGTCCACAGAATACCTGAAGTGGAGAAACACTTGTTACTGTTGTCCTGATCAACAATGTCAATTATGTGGACGAGTCCAAGCCACGGATGCTACAGATCGCTGGTCACCCGTTTATCCAAAGTTTATTATTATTGAATATATCGTGTGTCGAAATTACATCAAATTTGACACTGGATTGTTCTAGAGATATGCATTCCCCTAGGGACAGACGGACAGACAGAGATTTCAGTAATATGAATAGATCATATAACACTTACAATTATACATAATATATTTATAAGATGCAAATACTGATTCCTCTACAAAAAGTAAAAAAACTATTGTTACTATTATGGTTTAATGTGGGATTATGTATGTTTTAGTCAATACCATTCAGCCACAACGTGAAAGTCAGTTTCCTGTTTCAGTAGTGTGGCTGACTGGTGGATATGAGCAATGTAAAGTCAACCAGCTCCTGGCCCCAGATCCATAATCTATTTACCCCACAAACACGAGAGAGGCATCAATCTTTTCATCTACCTCTCACCATCTACTATTCCTGGAAGACTGGAAGAGGAACACCACAAGTCTCCTGAAATACCCCTCCAAAATCTTCCTGTTGCCCTGTGATCTTAAAAATAGAGATTCAACAGACAGTAGCGATCTGTATTTTCAATGATTGGATGACAAAACCTGTAGTAAATATAACTCACAGCCAAGTACTTCCTTATTTTTTTAACTTTGCCTTTACTGTGAAATGATCACGGTTGATGTACAAATTATTTGCCTGCGATTTAACTCACTACTTTTTTATTTGAACCCACCCGCTCTCGTTAAATCCAACTTTTAAGTTCAATTCAGAGTTCACCTCAATATTTCTATTGTCTCGTCAGCAAGTATAATCTTTTTTAACTTATCTTCAATAATTAGGGGCATGTAAATAACTGCTGCCTCCATAGCAGCGACATTAACCTCTGTTGTTTTCATCGTGAACCTTTAGAAGGTTTATTAATGGCGGCGACGTTGAGATGGCTCCAGATTTGTAGCTGCCTCCGCAGTAATTGCCCAGGTCTTACAGCCTCATTTATGTGTTATTGAGGCAATCAGAAATTATAGATGTGGCGTTTAATGTTTGTCACCTGAACTATTAAGCATTTTAAGGGAGCGTTTCCTTAATGACCAGTGAGCCATTTGTTACACTAATTACAGCCAGTGTCTTTGTCTGGACAAACACACGCCACAGCTGAGCTCACAGGTTACATGAGGACAAAGGAGTTTCTAAAGAGGAGCTGCAGCCGCGTCCAGGTCCTGATTAAACCTTTTGGTAATTACAAAAACCTTTCACAATAAAGAGATGATTAGGCTTCAAAATAAATTTTTTGGAGGACATTTGGTAACACTGTAGGTACACAGTGATTATTCTAGATGTCCAAGGGGCGATACCCTGTTCCTCTCGTCAGTGCTGCATAATAAATGCCCTTGATAAAAACATACACAACCGTCCGCCTGCCTGTGATGAGAACTCCCCTGACCTTAATTAGCCATGCTCATGGCATCGCATGAACCCATTATGGAGACTTTAAAGCATATCCATTTCATTTCTCCCCATTTGTCTACCCTTCTGGTTCCGCTAATGAACTGGGAGGAGGAATGGGGGGGGGGGGCTTTATTACAGTGACCAACCACAGTGGGAAGAGACGAGAATAACCTGGCTTTACCAAAGCGTCATGATCGCCCCCGTTGGTTTTTTTAGGGGATGGGACATGGACCAAACCAAAATCCTCAAACTGTCACATTTCTTCACAGATGATGCAGTGCAGTAGTTATGATGATTAACTGCATGGCACTCTCTTGGGCTGAAAGGTGATGTTTGTTATGTCGGTATTTGTTTTCCTTGGTGTGTATACAGGGGATTTCAATTGGGTAAAACAGACTAATTTAAAAATCATTAGCTGAGATTACAAGATTATTATTTCAATCAGGAGAGACTTCGATTCAACGTTTTAACAACACTTACTGACATGCGCACGGAAAGTGCTACAGACTTTTAGGGTTTTTTAGAGCCCTATGTGATGTCTTTGGGATTAAGAGGTGGTGAAGCACAACGCAGTACTTGAATATAATAGCCCCCCGGGATCTAGACACTGGTGGTCGTTCAATCAGTTAATCAATCAAATTTTATTTGTATAGCCCGTATTCATGAATCACAGTTGGTCTCATAGGGCTTAACAAGGGGCCACAATCCTCTGTCCTTAAGCCTCAACAGAAACCTCAGAGAGAGCCACATGTGAGGGATCCCTCTCCCAGGACGGACAGAATTACAATACATGCCCTGTGTAACTGAGGACTTCAGCAAAATAAGAGTATTTACAACATTGATTAGAATAAACAGTTTGTAACATAATGGGAAGCAAATTAATTGAGGGGTTATAGTCAGTAATGGTAGAGTATCTGAGTAGGCATATTGTACATCAAGCAGTCTGGTTGAAAATAAAACTCCACATTCAGATGTCACCATAATCCACAATCCATCGTCATGATCCACTGACACTGTGGGGATCCATCATGGTGATCCACCACCAGCTGCCGAAGCCATACAGGATACACCAATACGATCAGGATCAGTTGAGGATCCAGATGAGATGCCGATGATGCCGATGAAGGATACAGGAGATTGGGTTGGAGGTGGGTTGTTGGCTGGTTGCGGAAGGGAGGAGAAGGGATTTCAATTTTGACAGCAGCTGCGTGATTGGCTGGAAGAGACTGATTAGCCATTTAGAAACGCCCACAATCAGCTGATCGACAAGCATAGAGAGAGTGACAACATGACTGCTCCTATAAAGTGAAGCCAATGTCAATCTTATCAAACCAATGCACGTTCCAATACTCTCTTTTCATGTGAATTTTGCTTTAGTTATTAATGTCATGCTATTAAACAGGCTGGAATGTCATGATTGACAGCTGAGACTGACTAGTGAGGCACGAGTATCGTCAGGAGTTCGATACCACGGCTCCATCCCCAGATCCCTACTGCAACGGCTCTTACTCCGAATGCACAAGATGGGGCAGCATTCTTGTCCAAGACATTTGGGCTTCATTTCTGGATAGTGGGAGAAAGGGGAGCTGCATCTATCTTTATATACATGGGATCTACATATACTGATACATGCAAGGATGCACTGGACTTCATCGACTGTGGTAATGTGAGAACTCACATTGCGTCATAATTTATGATGCAGCGCTGTAATCATGCCGATTGAACACATGGCACACTAATGTGCAGAATTGTGATATTTGTTATGTGGGTATTTGTTTGCATTTATGTGTGATTTTTAATTGTGTTAAAGGAGCAGAATCATTTTTAGACTTATTATTATGCCAAAGGAATAAAAAGCTGCATGTACACATACGCACATGTAATCCTCCTGTGAATGCTTGTCCAAGGCAGTGCAGAGTTAATATGCATCTGTGCAGACAATCCTCTGTGTGTGTGTGTGTGTGTGAGTGTGTGTGTGTGTGTGTGTGTGTGTGTGTGTGTGTGTGTGTGTGTGTGTGTGTGTGTGTGTGTGTGTGTGTGTGTGTGTGTGTAAAAGGCAGAAGCTCAACAACCGTCCCAATATCAAAGCAGGTGATACTTCAGCTGAAGATTTCTCCCCCCGAGGTGGAGTGAGCATAGTTGACCCCAGAGTGGCCATCCATTGCATTCCTTTGAGCACACTCCAGCCATAATAACACTTCACCGCCTCTTTCATCTATCTGCACCAAGCTGTGAGGCTGCTAACTTCGTTTCCTGCCGAACGCGGTCGCTAGTCAGAGAAACGCAGACAAATATTTCACTGTTTAAAAAGCGTGTGTCTGTCGAGTTTTTTTATATCTTTAGAAGAAAAAAAATCTAGACTTTTGATGTGACTGAATAAAAAAGACATCCAATACTGACATGACCTTACCCGCTAGAAATTGTTTCCGTGATTCTGTTCTACTTGTCATTGCCACAAGGACGTTAACAGCTGCTGATAACAGAGGCTCAAGTCAGGAAGCAATTTTTTGTCTCCTTGCACAAGGAAGCGAGCATCAAACATCCAGAAACCGTGCGTCGTGACAAAAAATGGAGATGCGCGGACTGTAATGGAAAATGACTGACAGCGCATGATTTTCTGATTACATGCCTGACAGCTCGCACTTACCGAAAAATGACGGGGACAGATGTTTGCTCCGACTCACATACAATTAGGTTTTGACTTCATGAAAACGAGGAATTAATTGAAAGTGAAATATTGAGAAAAGATTGTTTTTCTCCTCAGGCGGGATGTGTGTGTGTGTTTGACGTGAAGGCATGAATGACTCCTCTACACGGCACATCTCTCACCCGAATTAACATGACGTTAAATTGTTCCCTCTTTAGAAATGGCACTGGGTTTTTTCAGAATGAACCCAAGATATCATGACTATAATTACGAACATTAGTGCAGCCAGATGGTGTTGTTTATTAAAAGCAAGTCCTAATCATATTAAGCGTGGTTTTATCTGAGAGTTTTATGAATTAATTTCCCTGTTACAGACGAGCTGATACTCCATATGATGATTTGGTGTTTTTGTCAATGAAGTAACAACAGCATTATATTTTTATCCTCGGAAGGAAATGTGAACCGTAGAGAAAAAATAAAATCGAGAGATAAATATTTAAGGTCGGTATTACCCAGAATTCCTTTAATCTGTGCACCATTAAAACAAATAGCAAATATAATTGCTGCACTTATTTTTCAATGTGTGCAATAAACAGCAATTTGCTTTGACACGTGAGGCTCCCTTTAGACAGGAGCTGTGTTTATCTCTGACGTCTGTCACTGCCTGGAAAAAACAAGCTTTTTTCAAATCCAGTAAATAGGATGTTTACTCAAATTCCTATGGCAACTTTTGCTGTTAAAGAAACTCTCCAGGCCCACTTGCAAGTTAGAGGAACACCAGCATGACACTGCTGCTGCTGCCGTCCCCCTGGGCTCGGAGCTCTTTGGGTGCGTCCTGATGACACCGCGGCTCCAGGGGCCCCGCGACCGGAAAGCTCAGACAATCATTGCGGACGGGGAAATAAGGTGCTTGGTGTCAGTCGGGTAATTTTGTTTACCCAAGAACTTTGTGTGCATGCGGTGCTGTTGTGATGATTATGGGTGTTATGATTGTTGTTATCCACAGAGTCATTGTGCTCAACCCGCTGTCAGTTTCAATTACCGCTGTCTGTGTTTCCAAATCCTCGCACAAGCCGCACGGCCGTCCCTGACAGTCTTATTACCATTAAAAGGAAATCCATACACATCAGGTTATCTTTGTGTCTTTGCTCTCTAAACACAACCCGACAGACACGGGAGGGTGAACTCATGTTATGCCTCGTGGGTCATCAAGGCTCCCGTGTGTGGACCGACTTTCCTCCCCTCGGGTTTTTGAAAGATACAAATGTCTCTCGCGTCGAGGACGGCCAATTCAAGTTTGAAGTTCAAGTAGCTCGCCTTTGATGTGCGGCTCCGGCTCTGGGGATGCAGCGTGGGCCTGGAGTGGCAGGTGTGTGTAGGTGAGCTCACTGACCTCTCAGCAGACATAAGACCTGCCAGCTGTAATTGGTCTCTGTTCCATTTACTTTCTTATCTATTTGTCCGCCAGTCTCTTGACAGCCAAAGACAAAATATTGATCTGCACTTTGAGGTTATAAAGGACATATAATTTTGCAACAGAAATTCTGCACACAGCCTGAGCTGGATGCACGGCGGGCGCTGTAAGCCGTACAGGTGATTCTTGTTAAGTACCTCCGCTGGCTCATTCCTCTGAGGAAACAGAGAAGATGACCTGCATGCTAATTTTTAAGATAATGACAAATGAAATAAATGTTCCCCTGTGCAGCAGCAGTGAGTGAAGAGATCACAGTACATAGCTTTTCTCAGCTGGTTTATTTCCCTATTAGGACACTTGTAAGTACAGGTACAAGACAAGCTTCAGCCTAATTAAAATGAGGAATATTTTGTCAAATGATAAACTTCTTATTCTCACATATGGAGGTTGGTTTTTATTATTTTTTCAAAATAATGTTTTTTTTTCCAAAACTGTCCACTGTGAGAAACTGTGTCTGCTTTTTTTCCCATTAAAATGTGTTTAATTGCATTTGTGTATTTTGCCCTGCGGCAAGGTTCACCCACAACGGATTAATCATCATACAGGGGAGTGGAGTGAAACATACATATATAATGCATGTGCTGAATTGCACTCAATATAGAAAGTAATTAAAAAGAAATCATTTTAATTCCGCGCGCTTATCACAGCAGGTTTTTGAACCTGCTGCAGACAGAGATGATTGAAGGGGAAGGTGCGTGTGTGAGTTTGTGTGTGTGTGTGGGGGGGGGGGGGGGGGGGGGGGGGGCGAGAAGGGAAAGAGGACAGATAAGGTGGGATTGGTACTGTCCCAGTGTCACGTACACGGCAGGTAGAAATTGTCCTGCACCAAAACACAGACATCCCCCCGCATCCTGCACCGTGTGGCTCTACACAATTCACCAGTACACCCACTGAGCATCAAACCCTGCTGGTTACACTTACTGCTTTTAACCCATTAATGTTGAGGCTGTAATAAATGTGCTCTCTGTCGCACCGCAGTAATATTTATTATCATCTTACCACCCAACTAAATGTGAACGCTTGAAAAATATTTAAGCACATTAGATCGTTTCAAAACCATTAAAGCAACAAGTAGCATCCTCTGAGATTCTGAGGTGTGTCTGCTGAAGGTGCTGAAACCACAGCTAACCCCATTTCTGCTGTTGGAGGAAGAGCGGGCTGTCCACTAGCAAGAAGGTCACGGTTTGATCCCTGGCTTTTCCTGTTCGCATGCAAAAGTGTCCTTGGGCAAAATAGTGAACCCCAAATTGCCCCTGAAGCCTGAGGCGGCATTGTGTGATCTTAGAAGCACAGCATTTTCAGCACTGTATGAATGTGTGTGTGAATGGGTGAAGAACACCGTGCTGTAAAGTGCTTTGAGTGGTGGGTAAGAATGAAAACATTGCACTTGCACCACTACCTGCTGATGCTGAATCAAATAAGACTTTCCACGTTTGCTGGGTAATGGCTTGGTGGGTTAGAAGGTACATGCTCCACGGAGGGCGAGTGGTCCCTCAGTCCATGTTTGCACACACGACCCAAGGTTCTGCTGTCGCCCAAACAGAAAGATCATGGCCATGAAGGGAGATTCACCAGAAATCTTGAGTTCCAGTTCCCTCCAATGAATGTTTTTAATTTAAGTGTACTTGCTGTAAAATGGTCAATGTAATGTTTGTGGTGATCATTGACTGTAAATCAATTCGGGTCGACGCAAAATCAATCCACCTCTTCTTCATCTTATCGTTCCTCATAAATTTTAATAAGGAAAGCTGTTCTGCTAATTCAATGCATTTGTAGGAAGGCATAGCTAGCTAGGTAGGTTACTGTAGGCTGCAGCTTGTAATGGAGCAAGATAACTACTCATAATTATTTAGGGGAGGGTTGTGCTAAGTTTTGAATCATGGTTTCTGGCCAACACAAAATATCCCTAAAACAAAAAATTCTACCGTAAAATACTGTATAATGTACCTATAAACAATATTCAGAATTTCTTCTATACACAGAATTTAAAAAAGGATCCTACTTGTCTTGCCTTATTATGAGACACCCAAACGAAGACATGCATTAGAAAGCTCCCCACCTCATTTAGTGGCCTTTCCAACATGACTCAAACAAATGAGTTTGGTTTCCCCCTGGCAGCCACTATCTCTCCATCCATTCACAGATGGCTGCCCCCAGCCTCCCAGAGAGGACTGCAATTATGTATGAAGTGTATATCTTTATATTCACACTCTTTAGAAGAATTAACACGGGGCAATAACTCAGTCGTGTCCGATAGCAGCCGCAACAGCAACAATAAGGCAGCTCCCTCGTGTCCAGCCCGAGAAAGCGATTTAATATTGAATCGAGTTGCTCAATAAAAAGTTTATTTTCTTTGGTTCACTGGAGCAAATTTGTCACACATCACAAGGGTAAACTAAATGCTATATTGGTAATGAATGTAAGTGTATGACCTACCAGTAAATGGCCTCTCGTGGCAACGCTCAAGTGAGACTAAGTGATTCAGACGTTGTTTCATTCGAAGTTCACTTGTACTTCTCGGTGATGTCACTGGACCTGGACGCCAGAGCTTAAGTATGTGATATATTCTCATATGAATAAAGTGTTACAGTCCCAGTCCCACCCCTAATCTTGATAATGGATATCCCCACCTGAGCCATGGCCTTACTTTCTGCCAAGAAGTTGCCAGTACACTAGCTGATGAGGCAAGCAACAGGGAAAGGGAATTACAAGTTCAGATCCCCTGGCAGTGGAGCTTGGCCCTGTTAGGGAAGAACATGCTCCACTCTACTGCCCATTTACTCCGGAGATATGGGCTGCTCAGCTTTTACTGAATGTTTACTCCTCAGGGAATTGGCTCCATCCTGTTAAAGTTCAGGTCACTTCTTCCTCCTGCTTAGCTGGTGCTGCTGCTGCTGCTCTTCCGCCGATGTAGTCACCTTCCCTTTTTTTTTTGGTTCCACACAGAGCCACATCAGCATTACCCCTCAGGTTCGGTCTAAAGGGGGTAAACTTCATCAAAGTGCCAATTTTTTTTAGATACAGGTTTTTATCGGCTGGGGCTCCGTTTCGGCAGTGATCGAGATGAGGCACCTGGTTAAAAGAGCCCATTCCACAAACAGCAAGGGGAGAGAGCGCCTCAGTAGTCTGTGCGTTTGTCACGTCCACCAGGACAAACCGGGGGGGGGGGGGGGCAAATGCCTCACTTGTGAGTTTGTGACCTTGAACATGAGAAAAACAGAAAAGCAAACTCTATTGGAAATGGAAAAGGATATACCCTTTTTTTTGGGGGGGTGGGGGGGGGGGGGGGGGGGTTAAAAGATTCACATGTCTGTTTCTCTGCAATGCTTGAAGGTAATAACCCAGCTCTTTATGTCTTCATGACCAACAAGAAACCGAATGAAAAAGATGGAAAAAACCAGCTGCTCTCTGACAACAGAAAGAAGCAGCAACAGCTTCAGGATGATGTACGCCCTGTTCCCGACACCGATTATGTGCTCAAGCATAAATTCATGGAGAATCCATAGATTAGAATTAGATAAGACAACTTTATTTTCCCCAATGGAAAAAGTCATTTGCCATCAAATACTGACAACGAAACATAAACATTACAGTGCACATCAAAAAAATAATGACAGATGCCACGGCTCCAGCCCACAATGGAAAGTGGTCATTAAAGAATTTGGCCGCTGCTGGAATAAAAGAACTTCTTAGTCGTTCAGTTGAACATTGAGGCATCACTAGTCGCTCACTGAATGAGCCCTTTGGTCTTGGCCCCAGCAGGGAGCCAACTTCACACACAGGCTTTTCACACAGTCTGCTGGCCAGGACAGTCAGGCACACAGCAAATCTGTTTAGTTACTTCATCAAGCCATGAAGTGTTGCTCAGGGGACTGCAGCACTTGTCAAAGTGGATACTGTGAGGGAAGTCAGCCCCTTGCTAGGCCATGCTTCTATGATTCTGTGACCTTTCTTGAAAGTGGCTCGTTTAAGTCAAATGGTCCTTTTACAGAGACCACAAAGTTTGACTCGTCTTTAAGACCAACCAGAGGATATTTCACCATCACTAGCCACATGTACTATATTCTGGTCTTTTACATTAAGCTGCAAATGTATAGAAAGACATCTTTATTTGCTTAATGAATTTTCTTTCTTCTTTTTTACGCCTTTCTGTAGCTCGGGGGCTTTTAAATCCCAATCCTCTGTCCACACATTTTAAAAAGAATAAAGAGGCCCTAAGTGCATTAGGCTGGGTACGCTAAAGGCTAATGTTATTTGACGTTTGATTATAATACATTTTTCCCCCCTCTTACTTGGTATGAATCAATTAGCCAGTGAGGTTAGATGGTTTGGTAACACAAATCTTAATTTTTAATGATATTGAGAAAGTTATTTCTGTGGCCCAACGCGAAAACCCATTCCCACTGGGGCTGAAATGACCTCCAAAGGACACAATGGCTGTCTATTAGGGGCACTCTGGTGTTATAATAGCGGCTGCACACAATGGAAACACAGCGAGGGTCGTGCAGCTGCAATCAAAACGTGAACGGTAGCCTATTCTGCTGTCCGGCGAGCCATTTAAGTGTGATACAATCATAGAGACTGGTCCCTTTCACAGCGGGAGGCCAGGAACAGCAGTCATTAAAGGTGTTACCTGTTGGAGAGAAAGTGAAGGTATCTCAAACTGCCAGGTTTAGATGTTGGGAGGAAAGTTAGAGGCTCAAAATTATTAGACATTATTAAAACATCTATATTTTATGACTTGGTTTTGTCATTGAATGGCATTGGTTAGATATTTTGATACTTTCCCCACCTCATAAAATATGTGCCCAAAAAAAGTTTTGCCATAATTTAATACTGCCACCAGAAGTCAGATTTCTAACTGTTTTGAATAAAGATCAGCTTCACTGTTACCTGAAGTGAAAAAGTCTCACGCGGATGTCTTTATTCACACTTTTTTCTATTTGCAGGTAAATTGTGCTGCCTTTTGATGCCGGCTTTATCTGAACGCCTGCAGGTTCCCTGAATTTAAAATAGCTGTTTGTATCTCTGTGTTGTGTTGAACTATGTCAGGGTTATGTTAATTGACTTTCAGCAGGCGGTTTTGTGCCATTTTCAGATCCCCAAAATACAAAAAACTGACTTTCAGACGACTGTTCGTCTGGACTTCTTCTTCCTTTTAGGTTTGCCCGCTTCTTCCTCCACCTTAGAAGTCAAATCTGCTGTAGAAGATAGTTTCATCCAACTTGAAGCTCGGTGCATCATTAAAGCAGGAGGCTTTGCAATTTAATTTCCAATTTTGGTGCAGCCCTGCAGACTAATCATTAAACAAAACCATGAATAGTATAATTACGGTGTGTAAAACATGGGTTAAACCGATCTTAACCCCCGTGGATGAGTATGGTTATTCCAGGTCATCCAGTTACACAGAGACGCTATTTGCACAGAGGGAGGCGGAGCAGGAGAATGATTAATATGACAGCTAAAAACACGAGAACGTGCTTTGTGGATGATAGTTGAAACTAATTAGTCATTCAAAATTCATACAAATAATGCAATACAAGAAGTGATCTAACCCGATTAATTTGGATGAATATTAAACCATGGATCTCCTGCAGCGCCTGTGATCATAAGCAAACAAAATTCTTTCTTTCTCCATTCTGGTGCACTAACAGCAGAAGCTTCAGCTTATGCATGAAAGGAAGAGTCCAATGCTCAGGCCTCTCTGCCTCATCCGATGCATTATCTCAGTGTGGAGATGAAAAGGCAGGGCGTGGGGTTGGGAACATTACAGAGACAGATTGTGTGTTGAGATCATTTGGACCGGCTGTGAGACCTGGCCTGTACACAGCTGTGCACCTGATCAGCGATACTGACAGAGGAGAGAGGGCGTCAAAGCGAGCCGAGAAAGGTCAGGAAATAAAATATAGCTCTCACTCTTCTTGCACCACCAATCAACTCGGCTCGGCTGCCCTTTTCCCGCCCGTCTGCCGTGGATCCGGACCCGCTTTGACACCGAGATCTTTCAAGTTGTAAATCACGTGCGCGCTTTTTCAGTGAAGGTGAACGCAGCGGCAATTTGCATGGAATTACCATCGGCGTGTAAGTTGAGTTAACGAAGCGCCGCAGAAAATGGGAATTACCTGTGGTTGAACACCATCTTGTGTCCCACATGCAGTTAAAGGTGGGTTCTGTGATATCGCGCTCTGGTAAAATGAAATAGAAAATCTCATCTCTCATAGAGAGGCGATGGTATTTGGTGGGCTGTTGTGAGCCATTTCTCCAGCGATAATATCTTGAATTGAATTTACATGCAGGGTTTCCAGTAATTACCACACTGAACGAGGGAGAGAGACACACAGGAAGAGAGAGACTGTTTTAATTGGATATTTGGCCCCTCTGGATGTGGACTAAACCATGGAGCAGCATCATTATAATCTCTCATCAGGTTCTAATTTGAACCCTGAATGCCCACTCCCCACTGCGCTCCATACACTTGAAAGTACAGGCAGCCTGCTAAAACTCTTTTTTTAAAGATAATAGTAAAAACGGATTTAGTTTTAAGAGAGTTCATATTTAAATAACAAGAGTAGGTTCATTCATTTCTAATGCAGTTTGCTCACGTTCTTTTCTCACTTGTTCAAACAAGATCTTTGCGGTGTCTTTACCAGCATTTTGCCGTCTGAATCGCATCATTTTGTCAAATTAGCTTGTCCCACAGACAGTTGGTAGCAGATTTGTAATCTGATGCTCACGCTGAACTCTTGGCACCAGCAGACAACATGCCCACACCCACAGCCTCCTTCCTTGTCTGCATAAACAATTGAGTTCTACCCAGCGGATGGCCTACTTATCGCCAAATCACCGCGCTGTGAGGATGTTTTCTTTGGCCGCTGGTTGCAGACGGTGCAGGATGCTCTGGAACCCTGAGGCTGTAAGAACACAGCTCAGATGAACCCTGTCAACGTCATTACCTGCTGATGTGAGACGACCTAATGACCTTTGAATGAAGAGGCAGGTTTAAATCCAGCATATCACCGTAAAACCCCCGTCAGGTGGCAGCCTTCAGGAGTGAGGAGAAAGAAAACAACAGATCAACATGAGTGATGCCATACATACTAAGAGATTACAGCAGGGAGCCTGGTTTTATACCTGATATTTGATTATTTTCATCTCTGAGTGTCAGGTTTACTCTGTGAGCCCGTTCCAGAATTAGGTTTTTATCAACTTGGAGACGAGGCAGAAAGCAGACAGCTTTCTCCAATCGATGTGCTATAGGTCAGCCCAGAGTCTTGTATCAGTACAATCGATACTCGCACATCAAAGTAGTACGCCATTGTACACTCTTAACAAGTGCAAAAAGGCCAGACCCTGGAGGATCAACCCAATAAGTGGGTCAGAAAAACACTCCAAGTGGGTCAAATGATAATGTGCCTCTGGATGAGATTCCTCCTCGCAATGCAGCGCACGTGGTCATTTACGTTCAACCATGTACTTGTTTGATCAATGTGTGAATGGCCATTTTACATTAACATTGATTGTAGCAGAGGTGGAACCGCACCCCCGCGAGGGAACGACCCCATGCAGCATAAAACCTGTGATTTCTCACCATTCAGCATTTCAGCGCAGGAAACCGTGTGTAAATGAATCGACTCAGCGGAATGAGTGCTGTATTATAAACCTGCAAAATGTCTGTGCTAGCCAGGCAGGTCAACATAACTGATGCAATAGCAGCAATTTCATCGGCCACAAAGCAGCGAGCTGTTCTGCCAGAGGTAAGATGTCACGAGGCGCCAGCGGGCTCAGAAATGATTATTATATGTTTTGTCTGTTTGAACAGCGCAAACAGCTGATCACCGGTGACTGATAGGAGCTAATCACAGTGGAATCTTATCAGAGCGCTGTGTATTGCAGATAGTGTGGGCCAGCCTCTGTTATCTGCACGCAGCACAGGAAGGCTGAGCGTTTGTTCCCCCCCCCCCCCCCCCCCCCCCCCCCGCGCTGGCTCTCTGTGAACCTTGGGCATCCAGATAATTTCAGGATTTGTAAGCGTTGAAGTTTCAGCCCAGTGTAGGTGTACATGTTAACATTTGAACCTGAATCGTAACTGAGGATTTTCCTGCCTGAGAGGCACATCGAGATAAGGACGCTCTTCTGCGTGTTGGAATACAGCAGCTCTCGATGAGGGCAGCTGCATTGATCTGCTCAATTCAAATACCAACTAAGATTAATCAGATTAAAACAAGCTCTGTGGGGGCCATCGCTTTAGAGCCTGATGAGAAGTGATGAAGAGGAAATGTGTAAAGACCTATTTGCAACAAATTATTTATACGACGCGGAATACAATCTACATCATTAATTAACTACAACTTCCTTATTGTGCAAGACGTGAAAAGGAAGAGAGTGTTTTTGAATTCTGTGCCCTTTCTCACATTTACTCTCTCTACTCCTATCAAAATAGCTAATTACGCTTTTGTTGAAAAATGTTAAATATCCTGTGCTATGGAATCTGTTATATCCTCAGAGGCTTGAAGGTGGCACTTGTTTCAATCAAAGCCAAAAGGTGTGTTTAAAGCAACAGGCAGCCACAGAAATGTTCAACTTATATCATTAACACTACTGCACTGCACTTGTGCATTGCCTGTTTATCTATAAAGTTAACTGTGTGCTCGCTAGGGAGCAGACACACTGACTGTGTGTGTGCGTGTGTGTGTGTGTGTGTGTGTGTGTGTGTGTGTGTATGTGTGTGTGTGTGGCATCTCTTACTCAGAGCTTTCTGTCATTGTCCCCCAGTCTCTCCGTTGCCACTGTGTGTTCATGAGGAAGATTCATAAAATCCTGGTATAAAAGAAAATCCATCAGATCGTTTTTCCCTATGCACTCTACTGAGTCTAGTCTTTGTTTCTCCTTTAAGGTTCTTTTTAAAAGCTTCTTTTCTTTTATTGTCTAATATAACTTTTTACACTTTGTCATGATGTCTTTTAAATTTGATGTAACACACTTTGAGTTGCCTTGTTAAAGGTAATATACAAATATATTTGCCTTGCCTTGAAAAGTAAAAGTTTTGACTTGATTGTGGCACTAATCGAAAAAATGAGGAATCGTTAAAGTTTGTGATTCATCCTCTGGTGACAATGAACGTTCAGTATCATACCAGTCCATCCAATAAACCAGTTGTTGGTTTAATCTGGACCAAAGTGGTGCACTGAGTGACTGACGTCGCCACCCTGCTAAACACTTTAATTTCACGTATGTCCCATTATGTGCAGTGTGGATGGTTACTATAATAGTGTCCTTCGGTGGAATCTTCCCATTCACCGAAATACAATTTGTGAACTTGGCTGACATGTGAACGTGATGGTGTGTGTTTGTGTTGTATGTCTGCAGCATGTTATTGTGAACACATCCTTGCAGATTGGATCACACCAGAAGAAACATTCATCTATAGAAATAATAAGGAGAGACGTGTTTATATTTTTCTTTTCTTGCTTTCTTGGTTCATTGTGACGTTACCTGTCCTTGGATCCACTCCCTCAACGACCCTAAATGGTTATGCACATATAAGGTTTCTATCAAATACGACCAATCACAGTCCGGAAACATCCTTCACAAGCAGGAAGGAGTTAGAAAAGGACAGGGTTGTGGCTGATCCGCCGCAGATATATATATATATATATAAAGAAAGTCTAATAGAATCGGATTGTATGATTTGTGTGGCTCAGTGTCCAGGCTTGGAAAGTGTGAAAGATTCTTTGTCAGGCCACTGGCTATAGGGACTTCAGTGTATGGCCTTTTTGCACTGTGCCGAAATGTCACTCACTTCAGCTCCTGGAGCAGCTTCTATGGCAGCTAGGCATTCCTCGGCCTGGTTGTTGCCTCAACAGCAACACCGTGGCGATGGCATGTGGCCCTTACTCCAGGAGAAATTTTATAATTAGGGCAGGTACCCAGACAAAAATCTGTAGCAGCTGACATATGGCTGGCAGTGTTACCTGTTAGAGAGCCATGGCTATAGACGCTCTATAATTGACTCCCATCACTCCCGAGGCCGCTCTGCAGGCCGTCTCCTCGCTTTTCCACCCTCCTAGCTAGTTTCGCTCCTGTTGAGGCTCCTAAAATAGCACATATTATTCAATAAATTCATACAGCTCCGCAGTCATCTGCAGACAACAGTTAGAATGCCTTTCTCGTTAATATGTAATACTACTAGTGCAGGTTTAGTCATTTAGGCACCACTAAATAAGAAAAATAAGGTCCTGGAGTGAATTCACAATGTGTGAGACGATGCTCTGTCAACCTGAGACGATCATTATCCTGCATTGTTTGATTGGTCCCTTAAAAATGTTACGTGAAAGGGAAAAAATATGGTTTCTGCCCGGTGTTAGAAGCGCCTTAATAATCTGGCGAATGAGGCCCTGAGGACAACCCTTCTTCCTTAATGGTGTTGTTAGCAGTCTGTTGAAATCCGCGGCCAATACTCTAGAGTTGCAGGAGGCAAAGGTGTGTGTTGTTTAACGTGGGACATTTCTATTCCAATGCATGCGCGGCGTCTTTGGTTGGACGGGGTCTCTGGACATCTAGATTGACAGTCCCAGCCGGCAGCATCGCTCGGGGGAATCATTGATTCCTTAAACCAACCTAAAGATAACAGAACATTTACATATCTACCTAATTACCTTAATCAGTCGGCACTCGTTTATCAAGCTAACGTCTAAATTGCTTTTTGCCGAGGTAAATTAATTTGAATTGCATTTTGACCTTTATTTTTTATGATTTTTTTCAGTCCCTCTATTGCTTCAAATATATTTTGCACAACATCTCAGTTTGCTGAACATCTAGTCTCATATTTGTGCACCTTGTCTGTATGACACACATACCTTCATACTTTGGGGTTTGTGTGAGAAGGATAATTCCTGTTTCCCGACGTGCTTTCAGAGAGTGTCTTTCCACACGCTCAGCAGCAGCAGCGTTGCCCGGCTGTGTCTGGCTGCTTCTCCTCTGAGCTCTCATGCACCAAAACCCTGAAGATGGTCTGGAAGAAGACTAATTAGCCCACAAGTGGCGCTAGAGGTGCAAGAGGAGTTTTGACATGCAGGAGAAATATTTACCCAGTTTTAAATTGCAGTGTCAGTATGTATACAAAAAAACATTAGATGCCGAGCAGAGTGTTATGTTCTCCGACCGCTAATGACCACATTAATTGATTTAATCAGTCTTTTGGAGATCTAATGTTTCTTGCTAAGGAAATGGATGCAGATCAATGCGACATGAAACACTGACAGCTACGATTAGATTTTTGATTAATGGATACTTGCCCGTTCCTCGACCAGACTGGCGCACAGCTCTGAAATGCATATTGTGTGACCCATGCTGCACATGTCGTACCAGGCCAGGCATGAGACAGAGCTGTTATCTGACAATCAGAGCCTCTTTTCAGGCTCATTAACACTTGCATGGCACATTTTCTATATTTTAGATTCAAGGAACGTTGAGGGAGATAGTGCTGAAATAAAGACACTATTCTTACTCTTCTTAAGTGGGGAACGTATGTGGAATAGGAACACTTGATGAGATGTTTCCTTTGAGCTCATAGACGCTCTTTAATTTCTTACTTGCTCCCTCCATTTATTACCCCCAAAAAAGACAAAAAGAAATCATCTGAAGCTGCTTTTTTGATGAGAACAAAACATTGAGATAACCCAACAATGAACAGGCTAATCTGCATCTGTTATTTCCACACAATGTTAATGGGGTGTGTGCAGGGTTATCACCGAAACTCAATGGGATCTATTGAGCTCAAGAGATGAAAGAATGCGAATGTTGTTAAGAATGAATGGAATTATTCTATTGGTGATAAAATATGAGTGAAACTGTTTTATTAGTACAGGCTTGCATGTTATCAATGATTTAATATGTAAATGCTGTATTATTTACCATGAATAAATAAGTAACATGACTTTGTATGATGAACGCATCACATATACGTTCAGGATAATATCTTAGAATATTAAGTAATGCCATCATAACTAATGTAATTTGGGATATTAAAACAAAAAAACAAGGTCTTCTTAGATAATACCTTTGGTAAAATTCCATGTCCATAAAACATTTTATTCAAAAAAGTATTTTCATGTTCAAGCCAAAATCTGTTTTGAAAGGTCCGCTCTGCCCGTGCAGGTTTAAATAATGGCCGTGTTGCTCTCTGATGATTACAGCCTCATCAATGAAATGATCCAATCCAGCAGCATTTTGTTTCTTCGTCTTGGAGAACCTGTGCCCGAGCCAAACTGTCACCGCTCGGCTCAGACTCAAAGGCCGCCGAGATGTTTTGAGTGCGGTGCAGCGGTTTTGGCACAAAGACGGCAGAATCTTAGGATTATTTCTGTCGAGAGCAGCACTCGTGATCCCGTCTAAAAGCCCTTCTAATATATGTCCATCACTGCAGCTATCCATCAGCACTCTGCTGTAACAAAGTGCTTACTGCACCATTGTTGAATTAAAGTAAACAAGCTTGTCTGCCTGGGATATGCATGTAAATGAGAGACAATAGATAGTCGGTGCATAAACAACAAGGATTTATTAGAACACACGCGCACACACACAGACACACGTATAAAAAACACATGCACAAAAATGGCTGTGCATGCTCCCACGTGCACTAGATTTACATGTAAATTTGCAGAACTCCGGCAGTTATCATTATAGCTGTTTTCGGTGAGCACTTTGATTGCTTTAATTACAGTTAATTGGCCGCCTCGCACTGTCGATCCATCATTACCAGTTATTTATTTGTAGCCAGATTCACAGAGCCGTCTGAAGTTGCTGCAGCTTGCCGGGGATTGTGCTCTCTCAGCAGGTTACCTGGAAAGGCTCTTTCGAAAAGTTTCTGCATTGCTCCGCTAAGCAGAGTGGCTCCACGTAATCACAAATGGCTGGGTTATTGTTTTTACTGACAGGAATGCTCAGATTTCCAGATTTGCGCATTAAACATTCAGCCTTATAAAATATTGAGGTGCGCCGCAAATGGCATACTGTCTCAACCTGGGAAAAGAAAAAGGAGATCCAGATTCCTCGCTCTTTACCTCAACACTGGCATGAGCTCAAGATGTACCTTGTGTGGCTGGGGTTTCCGTTTTCATGTGGCCGGGAAACTTTGCAGCCGCCTGAAAGCGTGTGTTTGTTAATATTTGCGAATATGTGGCCGGTGTCGGATGTGATTGATGATGGGTGGTGCGATTCCTCTAACCGAGTACCATTCATCCTCGGAGATATGTTAAGAGATAGACAGCTGGATACATTAGCGGAATGTACCCTGGAGTGACATCCCAGAGACAGAGTACCTTGCCCTATTTCACTCAATCAGGGAACACATCCCCTTGGCAGAGCAGTGTACCTAACTCTGAATCCGAGCTCCGGCTCCCAGATTTGCTCACGACTGGAGACAAACAACTCACAAGTATCCATTTAAAAATCAACAGTTTGTTGTAGCAGCTTCCAGTTGCCGGATCTGTCGAGGTGTGACGGTTCTGCGACACAGGCCAACACATGTGCAGGGCTTTATGGGATTTTGTGTGTGTGTGTGTGTGTCTGTGTTGAGAATCCAGGACTTTTTTTTGCAGGGGAGTGAAGCATGACGGTTGTTTTCTTTTCTTCCGTGTGTGCCCAGATGTCATCGTGTATGTTCAGACCCGGCTTTGCAGGAGCTCTCCAGCAGATCTCCACTTCGTGCAGGCTCTCTCTCATTCTGGATGAATGATCTACGCTCCAAACTGCCTGGCTCCCTCCATCAAACCTGGCCAACACTCGTAACAAATGATAGTGGGGGACAATGCCCTATTTTCACAGCAGAGTCATCTGTCATGCCAGGCCAGACAAAGCCTCCAGAGTTTCATCATTTCCAACGATTGCTCACACCAAACACAGAAGAAAACCTTCATCTGCTAACTAATGGCTGAGGGATACGTTGAAAGCCTGCTTTAATGTTTTTACTAAATCAAACAAAATTTTGGCTGGTGGGCTCCACCTCGAGTTCGATACATGATGCTACAATACCTATCTCTATTTTTGCTTTACGAGGAGCCTCTTCTCTCTCCTCCTGGACGAGGTCCCATTACACCGGTTCTACATTCAATTTCATGTGTTAAGTGCTTAATTAACCCCTTGATTATATTAGGTGGCGTGTCAAGGCGGACTCTTGATGCTCAATGTCAATTTGCAGGTTAATCAGGTCACCTTCTATCATCTGCCAAATGTAGCAGAGGCCCTGTGGTCTTGTCGTAATGGTTCGCCAGAGACATCCTGAGACTGCAGCTCAAACCGGCTCCAGCTGCGGTCCACAGTGAAACGGTTCTGGTATAGTTACATATTATTTGATGGGATGTAAACATTGGACATTAGCAGCTGAACGTTCTCTCTCTACTGCCCCCAAAAAACTAGCTGATGTCACGTTCCCTTTTAATATAAGTATGTGTTTCTGCATCTGGGGATTCTCATGTGAGGAATGTTTCGCCCACTTAAGCTTTTCAGACAAGAATTTTGAAAATTTAGTCCAGAGGAGGCAAGGGTCAAGATATGTTGTAGAGATTCCTTTGGATAACTTATGGTTTTGATTACAGCACACTGGTGTAATAACCAAAAGCTCTTGAAGTTAACGTCTTTTCAAACTGACGTCTTCCTCTGCATCTTCTATAAATCTTGTCAATCCTGAGATATTTCACATCCTTCTTTTTCAAATTTGTTTCCGTTGTTAGAAATGTCGTCAATTGTCGACATTTTCTGGACATTTTCCTGACACGGGCTCACTCTGACATTCTCTGACATTTTAACTCGGCCGCTGCCGGGAACAGCTCTGGAAAATGTTCTTTGCAACTAACTCAGACATTCGTGTTCTTTCGTTTAGCCTCTCAAGAAAATTTGAGGAAAAAGTGCATTTCTGAAAGCAGCTTTAAATAATGATCTACAATCTTATCATTCCTTAAATGCAAATGTTTTAGAGTCAAACTCCAAATCACTGTTAGATCACAATAATATAACTGGGTCATATAACCTGCAGTGGTTTCTTTCTGTGACTGTACACGCTGAAATAGTAATTAGAAGTGACGGTTTATGTTTAAATATTTCTTTTAGATTGGGCGAGGGGTGTGAAAAATCAGCTAACGCAAATTATCTACACGGTTCACCAGGCAGCCTAATTAGGTATTCACTGCTCCATCCTGAATCAGAGGAGGAGGACTGATTGCAGAGTGGGATTAAACAGATGGAGAAAGTAATGTCACGTTTGTCAACGATCAGTTTCCTTTCAACTTCTCTCACGTGGGAACGGAGAGATAAGTAGTGAGTGAGAGTTGTTCTTCTTCTGGTTGTGCCAAAATGTCATAGCTTGTCAATGCATGATTCTTGTTGCCCTCCCCTCACTGGGGCAAATGTTGCTGTCCCCTCGTCACTGCCCTGCATGACACTCAATGCTGATTGGTTGATGGTAGGCGATCAAATTGTCCTTCCTTTATGTAAGTAGACTGTCCATAAAGATCAATGACATGAAAGCTCCCAAAAAGTGAAGCCAAATTATCTTTATCTCCCCTGGTGGCTGGCTGCAGTATAGGTTATATACTCACCATCCTCCATGTTGATGGATGGGACATGGACAAAAATAACTTGAATTTCAATCACTTTTCTAAATTTGCTGTCATCTTTTCACAATGATGTTTGTTCAAGTGCATTTCTGATGAGTTCGGTTTTATTGGATTCCTATAAATATGATGGGGTGTAACATCGTGATCGACAGCTGAGACTGACTGGTGATTGGTCGGTCACGTGTTTGAATGGGACATCGATATTGTGGCTCACTGCTCTGCAGACTCTGGCGCAAGATGGTGGCATCAGTGTCAGGGATGTTTTAGCTCTTAGTTTTGTACAACAGGAGAAAGTGGAGACACCTCCTCCATCTTTATATTGTGTGAACAGTGAAAACCTTCCACTTACATGAGGTAGCCATGTTTGGATAAAACACTTTAAACTGAAGAAAGAATAAGCTGAAAAAGCATCATGCAATGCCTTTTCCCTCATCACCACTAAATGCAATAACAACCTCTGCTCAGCACTGCTGATATACTGAGGTCCTCCCAACCACTTTGACTCCCAGCTGGTAGAAAAATGTATAACAACCAGATCACATGATTTTATATGGTTAGTATTGTATTGTACGGGCCTGTGCTTTAAGGTATAATTAAGTTTTACAGAAGAATCATTGAATTCTTCTATGAAACTGGGATGAAAGGCTTATTTATAGTAATAATATGTTGTCGGTAATGATTCTGACCTTTTACTATTTGTTTATTCGAAAGCAGTTAGAGTCGTGTGGGTCAGACATGCTGACGGAACAGGCCTGTGGCAGCCCATGTTAGATGTATCAAAGCTGTTTTCCTCCTTGGGAAAATAAGGGATTTAATGGCTGACCAGTGTGGAGAGTGACAGAGGCTTAATGCATTTCACGGTCCATTACCCCTGCATGAGTACATCCACTGACAACAGCCAAACCATTTTTTTTTTTTTATCAATATAATATTTTGCAACGAGTGTGACATTTGCTCTCGGACAAAGACACCGTTGCTCACACACATACACACAATCTTTAAAAATCATTTTCACACTGCATTATGCAAAGCATGAACAATCACACCAGGTAATCTGTGACCAACACGCAAGTGCAATCTTTATGTGCAGTCTGACAAGTATCTGGTCCCCCCCCCACACACATCTCCCCCAACTCCCACCCGCCCCACCCGCCGCTTCAACCTGTTCTCCAGGTGATAGATACTATTTACATGGCAGAGGAAGTGCTCTGAATGCTTTGAGTAAGGCACCTGGGCACTGGCAGGCAAAGACAGAGTGCCTTGAGATAGAAATGTAACAGCACTATCTATCTGGGTTATTAGAGTCTCCCCCTCAGGATCCTTTTCACCAGAACACTGGCCATTATGTAGGCCACAGAGAAACAATGCACAGAGAAAAAAAGAAAGTCTGGCTGTAGTATCACAGCGGAGGAATTAACTCTGGAGCCCTAAACACTCTGCGTCCCTCCCCCACAACAACCCACCGCCAGCACCAGACAGCATAATAAGAGAACGTGAGCGTGTGTGTGTTCGGGGGCGGCAGGAGGAATCAGTGCATCAGCACCTTTCATACAACTACAACATCATGACGAGCACATAGCAAGTTATTATCACACTGTTTTTAAAACAAGTACAAATGATTAGGCTCAGTTTCCTGGGAACACCAAGGTCAACTTTGGATCTGTGGAGTGTTGCTCCTTGTGATGCCCTGTGGAAGAGAGAGTTTTTAATAAGATTGCAAGAGGGGGAAAAAATGAGAAAAGCAGCACAAACCAAATGAATGTGCTTGTACTGATGTTTGCGTGACGTAGTGGACTGGGACGGGAGCTGAATGTCTGTAATTGATCTTGTTGCTGCCTTGCTGCCACTTGCTTTGAATGTTCAAAAGGATTAGTCCTCACGCTGATGGATTAAAGCAAGGTGGGAGGGAGAAGAGGGTCCTGTGAGGAAAAGAAAGAAATGAAACACGGGCACACTAATCCTCAATTGGTCTGGTGGTGCTTCAGAATAATGGCACATCGCTAATGTTGGAGTGATTGTGTGCATGTTCCCATGCTACCCCAGCTTCGCCCCCAGCGTTCCTCTCACTCCTGAGCTCCTTGCTGTTTACTTTTGACTATTGAATTAGTTGGTTAAAAATCTCATTAAGTAGCCTCCACCATCCACTCCCAGGTTTGCACACCACCTTTTAATCAGAGGGGTTTTGCTGGTTCATATAAAGTCTCCACAGTGACTCCAGCATCCCTAACTCAGCGGCAATGCAATTACAGACATGCTGGTTAATGAAATAAGGGTGTAGAGCGAGTTAGTGTGTGCGTGTGCGGCTGGGATTTTCAGGCAAAAACCGACACACATATTATCAAAAACATAATCACACATCAAAATATCATCATGCTGTAAATACACACAGCACATTACTTCTAACAACCTCCCACGTGCACAGGCAGAGCTCAACCACCCAGAATGCACGGCAATCCAAAATGCTAGTGTTTGGGCGCAGCCGCCCTTTCACGCATGCACACGTATGTGCACCAACAAGACAGCAAAGCAATGCTCAGACAGGGAAGTCATTAAGGGAGCATTTAATTAAGGCCGGGAATAAGGTCAGTGTTGGAAGGACAAACTTACTCTAATAAAGTGTGGGTGTGTGTGTTGCACGAGGATCCCACAGCACTCATACATCAGACCGGGCTGAGAAGACCACAGCTCAATTTTGTAACCCAGCTATTTCTATGCAGATTAAAAGCTCATTCATCAATTCCCCTCTCGATTTGATTATGTGTCTCTACTCTTCTCTTCTTGTCTCTTCTCTTCTCTTCTCTTCTATTCTCTACTCTTCTCTCCTCTTTCTCCCCTTCAGGCGTCATAATACCACAGGAACAAATCGGCACCCATATCCTTAATTAAATCAATCTGCAGGGGGGCCAGCAGGTGCATCCTCTAACCTTTGCTGCGACTCACTCAGGTCGATGCACTCAGACTGACCTTGATCATGCTAATCTGCCGCGCTGTACCTGCTGGACCGTCAGACAGAGTCGGGTGTCAGGTGATGACAAAGAGGGTCACAGAGGATCGCTCTGCCACGGCAGCGTGTCAGAAGAGCTGACGCGGAGAAAAACTGAAGAAAAATACTCACCTCAAGGACCAGGGTGTTCACTATCCAGCCGGCTTGGCTTTGCTAATTAGGATTTATTCACTAAATAAATAAAATTATCCAAAAAACATTATTGTCGTGGTTTGTTTTCCGACTCTTCCACTATGTGTGTCAAAGTCTCTGGGGGCAACATAATAATCCCACACTAGAAAAGTGCTTCATAAATACAGTATATTTACCATTTATTTTACATTGCAATCAGAGCAAGCAGTAAATGTTTGTCTAGCATGGTTGAGAACCTTCATCGTCATAAGTATGATAAGGTCATATAAGTATGAGAAAGTCCGAGAAATTAGATAGTTCATTAATAAAGGAAAAGAAACAAAAAAATACAAAAGAAAAGCCCCTTGACTGCGCCGGGTGGCGCCACCTAGTGTCAAAACTGAGAAGTACAATACAGTGGGCCATCCATTACATTATAATTCATTTAGCTGACGCTTTTATCCACAGCGATTTACAATCAGTGCATTCAAGGGAAGGGGAGAGCGGGGTAATGTGAGACATCGGGTAATGTGAGACACCCCCTGTATCTAGGCAACAGAACACATTTGTGGTCATGTGATCATTATGTTTTCAAGCCCCTCCCATTCCACCCTTGCCATCAAGGAGAAGTTGGTGCTGGTGCTGTGGTTAGAATGATTTTTCACAAAAACAATTTTCTTGCATCAATTGTTGCAAACAAATTGATTCAGGTAAAAAAACTTATATCAAACATGTTGGCGAACTTCCAACATATAAAGCCATGTGATTGATGCTAGCTGAAGATTAGCCCGAATTGCTAAGAGATGTTGTTTTTTCTAAAATGTTGGCTGTGGGGTAAAGTGAGACAAATGGTGTGGGGTAAGGTGAGACATGTAGCACAAGCTAAGTTGAGTCTTAAAGATATTTTAGTGTAATATTACATTACATATGTTTTATTTTTAATGCCATAAACATTGTAGAAAAGCCATATGAGGTCATGCAAGGAAAGAAGTCCTTAAGAAAAGTTGGACGGGATAGAGTTATTGAAAAGACAACCCTCAAAAGATTCATAAAGAAAAAAGAGAAAGGGAAAGTAAAATCAGTAGCCTGGGGTGCAGTAGCTGAGGTAAAGAGAATATTCACAGATGAGATGGAGGAGGAGCTTGTCAAACACTTGAAACAACTAGCTGACTAGTTCCATGGCCTTGCTTCAGTTAAGTGCCGTGAACTGGCATTTGAACATGCAGAGAAAAACAATATCCCTGTCCCTGCCAATTGGACAGAGAAACAATGTGCAGGTAAGCTGGTGTGTGCAAGAGATCACATGAATCATAATAATCATAAATGTGCTTAATTGACCTGTTACAACCATAGACTGTATATATAGATGGACGGAGGGTCCGTGACGTCACCCATTGGTTTCTGCAGAGTGAGAATGAGGCTAGTAGGAGGCGTTCCCTCGGCGCCATCTTGCTGGTGCTTACCCCTCCTCGTTCCTGGCTAACGAATCAATGGGAAAGAGGAGGAGCGCGAGTGAAGACTGAATGCCGAGCGATGCTCGCGGAGCTCAGCGTTTTCAGGTTAGCTCAGGGCTAAGGAGCTAGGCTACATGCTACCCGACACTGCTAACCGGTTAGCGCTGTGCTGTAGCTGGTCCGGCTGGTCGCGATATTTACGAACTCACTAGAGGTAAGTAAGCTTGAAACTACAGCAACAAAACCTATTGCTTTATCTATCATCATAAACATATGCTTACATGCCTCAAGTGTTTTTTAATATGTAATTGTTATAAAAATTACCGTTTATTTAACTCATCTAATGAAAAGATTGAAGCAAGTTAACTACAGAGTTGTGTTTGGTTGTGACTTGATTTTAATTTTAATAAGTTAATATCAATACACTAAATGTGTAAGCTGCATGTGAAAGTAACTATGTTTCACAAATGTGCTGTTACAGGCTGGTATATCCTCCATTCCCACCTCGTTTATTTAGCCTTGTGAATTGGACAGATTAGATATGATTATAATCTCCACACACCAGTGTTGTAAACAGTTCTCATTAATTATTTTTCCACAGAGGGAAGTGGAGAGACTTGATGTGGACTGTTATCAGCAGCTCTGTGGGAGATTATCACCTTGAATATTACAGATGAGGTAGAAATACATTTTATCTATTTGTACTAAGTTTTTATTTCTTTCAGTACATTACATTTCATTTGGCTGACACTTTGATCCAAACTTACTTACAATATGTGCATTCACATAGGGTACAAAGCCAGAGCCCAGTACATCGGTTCGGTCTGAAATCTGTGGTGCTGAACACAGAATAAACTGTAAGAACCAGTCTTTGCTGGAACAAACACAACACAAAACATTCTTTTATAGTGAGTTTCTTCTTTTCATTAGATGAAGCACTGCAGCACCTGATCTGTCCTCAGCAGCAACATGGTGGAGATCTGCAGCTTCAGGCTGGTCAACACGAGGACGACCTGCACAAGCTTCATCGGCCCAACACTTCACGTTTTCTCCTCTCAAGTAAAGATGGCCTGCAACTGTTTAGAGTTGACAATCATTGCTATGTGTCATGAATAATAGATTTCATTTCTATATTCATTATGGTTGGTTAAAACAATTATTATCTTTTACAATCTGATTTGATACACTTTAGATAAAAACCCAGTGCTTTATTTTTCTAATTCCCCATAAGAGACAGAATACCGTCAGCACAGCTGAGTCCTTCAGGCTTGTCCGTCCCTAATAAAATGACAGGAAACATAAAAGTATGGCATTATTGTATAGGAAGTGTAACTTATGAACAAAGTTTCTGTCCTAAAAATTCTGTGGATATTCAACTCTGTATTTGAATTAAACAGTGCACTACCAAGACAATGCAGTATTGAGTTCTTCCACATTATCTTTGCTTTGATTGTTTGTAAGGTATGAAAACAGGTCTGTACCTGGAGTCAGTGCATAGGTGATGACACTTAGTGTTCAGTCTTGTTGGAGTCCTGTTCTGTCTCCTCATGTTGGACATCCACTGGTGCAGGCTGTCTGAGTCACCTGGAGGGAAAACTCGAAAACACACCGATATGTGATACACTGATTTTACAAAATTCATTGTAAATAGAGTAGAAATGTACAGTACACAGTTCATGCTAAAATTGTAGTTGCCATGTAACAATCAAGTTGCTTGATAACTCAGAAGTTATTAAAACATTTCTGTGTACCCTTTTGTCAATGCTCATGTGTTGTCCCTCAAGTGTTGACTGCAGAGACTCAGAATCCAGTTCTGTCTCTTCATGTTGATCACCCACAGGTCTAGCCTCTCAGGATCACCTAGATGAAAACTACACGAACAAAAAACATGTAAAAAACAATATCTGTCAGGTTACCATCTTCATACTTAGTTATTTCATATTCATATAGTTACTATTTCATGCCATATTCACGTTTCTAACACACAAGTGAGATAAGTTAAATAGAGTTTGAAAGCGGATTATGGAACACAAACTAACCGCATCGGGCTGTGCTGCTCAGAGAGGAACCTACAGTCTATGCGGCGAACACAAGCTTAAACAAAATTAGCTTAATCTCGAAATAAGCCAACAAGCCATGCATCGTGAGCAATGCTACCTGCTAATTATTGCTACGGTTCTAATATATGAATTAAATAAAAATCGATTTTCACTCAGCGGAAGAACTTGACAACAGAGCTGTGAGATGGTCAGTTAGTACAATGAACTGCACAGCAAGCCATGGTTTGTGTTGAGTGACTCGACGGGGATCCGCCGACATGAACCTACGAGTGGACCGAGCAGCTTGCAGGTGGCTTGAGGGGAGCTAACGAGCGGCTAGTGACAAGCTGTGCCCGCATCGTAGCCTGTGCCCAGGTGTCAATCAATAGACCACGCCCCTAATTATGCGTAATTTTCAACCTCAATATCGCTTAAACGGGGGAGTTTAAGGGATATTCACCCCCCTCAGAGTTGTCATGAATGAAGAACCTCACGATTGAGACTAAAACCAGAGGTTGAACCATGCTGTAAACAGGTTTAATTCTGCTCTAAAGTTGGGCATTTTTACATTGGAGTCAATGAGACTTTCTGTTTCTTGGAGCCAGCCTCAAGTGGCAACCCAGTGAACTGCAGCTTTTTACACTTCCGTATCGGCCTCATCGCTCAGCCCAGGATGTTGCCCCTTGATTACAACATGTGTTGTTATGGTAGTTTTAAAGTGGAAAAAGTAAGTGGATCACTTTACCCCCTTGATTTCTCTGGTCTGTCTCACTTTACCCCTAAGCTGGGGTAAAGTGAGACACAAGACCACTTTTTTAAAAACAATCATATTTTCACTGCCCTTTGTCCTGAAGACATTCTGATCATTTCCATTGCTAGGAAACATCCTGAATTAATGGGAAATGTGTACATTTTAATGATATATCATTTTAGCTCGCCTAGAGTGGAGCAAATGTAAAAAAATTCTCACATTACCCCGCTCTCCCCTACCCGAGGGTACAAACCCAGAACAACAAGAATCAAGAAAGTACAATTTCTTCAAAAATAGACCAAAACTACAAAGTGCTATAAGTAAGGAGCATTTAAGTGCTACGAAATTGTTAGTTAAAAAAGTTTTTAAATTTTTTTTAAAAATTTTTAAATTTAAATTTTTTTGAGGCGGGCCAATTTAAAATGGATGGCGGGCCGCAGATGGCCCGCGGGCCGTAGTTTGGACACCACTGGCTTAAGTGAACAATCCCAGCAGATTAATGACTGTCAAAATTAATTGCTGTTATAATAGAAACTAGTTTTTGGGGCTGTTGACAATTTCAAAAGTGAAACTTTAGATGAAACTTACCTAATATAATTTACCTCAAGTTGAGACTAAATGAACTTGAGCTTTGATGAATTGTCCTTGTCAATATGTAGAAGTGAATCTTACATCTTAGTGAAGGGATAAGGCCGTATCTCACAAGTAACATTTCAGCACTTTGTCTTTGTTCTACTTAGAATGTAATGTTTTTTCTGTTCATAAATAAATAAAGAACGACCATGAAAGGAGAACCAAGTTAAGTTTGCACACTCTCAGTGTCCCTTCTCTCTCACGTGCATCTCTTTTAAATGGAAACGTTATCTGTGTTGGATGGATAGACAGGAGAGAAACAGAGATTACTCCTGAGCCAAAACATACTGTACACATGACTTTTTAAACACGTATACTAGACGTGTAAACAATGTAAATAATGTAATGCGCTACACTGTGAGCTTACTGTAAAGTGAATTAATTTCATGACACATCTTCTGGCATTAAATAAACATTTGCAGAGGCATTTGTCCGTCCGTCATTCGGTCCCAGGTTGACTAACATAACAAAATGTACATTTTGTACAGTGCAGCTGTCCTCATTGTAAAGGCTGTTTCAATCCTACAGGCTTTAGAATAAGAGCCCTGACGCATGTGCAGTGTATTGCTTAGCATATGTTGCAAGTTGAAAAGACAGATCTAATCAGATTTCTGTGTGTAGTCTTGAAGGACTGCCATCACAGAGAATTTACAAGTAGGATAAATCCATCTCAGGGTGTTCTCTTTAAAGGCCCAGACAGCGACCATAAAAGGCATTATGAAACAGGAATTATGAAACAGCATTTTCTATTTGTTTATGCTATAGCTCTACATATAAGCTGCTTACGACTAGCTAGTCACTAACGCTACATTTTCTTAAAGTTTGTATAACTCTTACTGTTAATTCAGGTCGTCGGCTCATAGAGTTCAGTTGACAGGGATCTCAGCAACGACCTCACAAAGAAACATAGACGTGTGATTGGCCGCTACACCTGTCAATCAAATTAACACATTTCTCGCCTCCAAACATTTCAACATTTGGAAAATTAGAACATCATTGTCTCATGTTGCATCGCTAACTATGATATCTCAGAGCAAATCGGTTATTTTGTTGTGTGGACTGCGAACATCCAAAGCCATACTTCATATCCTGTCCACTGTCCGGCTAGCATATGAGTCGAATGTTTCTCTACACAAAACACAAACAGTGATACTTTTTGTAGGTGTCTTGGCTCCAGATACATTTAGGCTAATCTTTTTTAGCAGAAATATGCATATAAATGGAGATGCAGTGAAGAGCTGATGTATGTGTTTGATCAATGTGTTCGGCCTCTTTTGCTTTCCACAAGGACTGTTGACCTGGCAATGTGATTGGTCAAACCTTGGTCTTAACCTGCATCCTTACGTGCAGAAAGATTGCTTATGACGTAAACCTATCTCCTAGATTGCTTATAGAACACATCATTTCAACCCATGTCACGAAAGAGGTTTTCCAAATCCCTTCTACAACACACAAAGGACTTCTTACTTATTGGAAATGTGCTGTCTGTATTATTTGAGAAACTGTCAATTCCATTCAGTGGCTTCACCGCCTCAGAATTATAATGTCTGAGAAGAAGTGATACCTGGTAAACTAAAGTCCTGTGTGCTGAATTAATATTGTTTCAGAGAGTTGACAACTGGTCCCTTCTGTGTGGTAATTAAATATTCAACGTGTGTCTCTGCAAAAACCCGCCTGTCACTGTCTTACTTTTTTTCCCCAAGCATTTTTCCAGGTTAAAACTGGAGACTTTTTTTCTGTCTTAGTTCTCAATCATTGTGTCGAGACAAGTCTCACAACCGTCATGTCTCAGGCTCTTGTTTGACAAGATCCAATTCTGGAGCTCTGATCGTGACACATTCCATTCAGAGCCTTAAACATTAACGTCGTGGTGAAGAAAACACAGAGGTCACAAAGGTCATTGGGATACGTCATCCACACCTTCGACATAGGAACTGAATTTATCGCAGTCGGTCCAATAGTTGTTGAGACATTTCCGCCTGGACCACAGTGGACTGGTTGATTATCATCCCTAGAGCTACAATTACAATTACAGACCAATGGTATTACATTGGTTGTATATTTCCCCAGGGAGAATATAACATGCACAGCCACTCTATTATGAAGTGGAACAATTTGTTATTGAATTAAAAGTAGGAATATTCTGTTACTAGCTTGATTGAGTTTTTTATACACCATACCTTATACTTTAATTTAAAAATAATCAAATTTATAAAATGAATTTTTCTTTTTTTCAGCCCTGACTTTATACTTGAGGTAAAGTTAAACAGTTTTAATGATGTGACAATGTGAACATCTTGCGGATAAAGTAAAAAGTAAAATCCAATGTTTTTTTTTTTAAACGGATGTAAGTACATCACACCCTTCATACAACACATGATACCAAACTAAATATTTTCAATCTTCAAACACTGATCTTAACATAAAGATAATAAACAAAATCATCACCATGCATATGTACAAATAATAGTAAAGTCAAACACACTCAAACTCGACAAAGAGTTAATGAATAAAAGCAACACAACAAGGACGTTAATAAAACAATTAATGACAAACATCAGATAGGAACCCAGCTCTAAAAATATTACCGCAGTCTCAGGGAATATCTATGAAGATGAAGCTGCTGGATCAAGTAATGTAGTGACTTGTTCTTATATAGACAATCTTAGAATTGAATGGGGCTTGCACTAAATTGCTGTTAGGGGCCCCACTCAATTTGGGGCCCTTGGTAATTACTTTCTTATCTTGCACAGAGTAAAACTCTTTTAAAAATTTCACAATTTTCTCGGAGAACACACAATGTAGGAATAGATTTCTTTTACCCATAATTTCCAGTTTCTTTGCCGTACAGTGGAATCACATTAATAAAATCATGGCTAGCTGTACATGTATACTGGGAAATTAATTTTGATTTGCTGCTGGCCTGTTGGTGGTTAGCACTCTGTGTCTTACATTGCATGTGATGTTTCTCTGATAAAATCATTAGGAAGCGACAGACTGGAATTAATCATGTTCACCTCTTACTAATCATATACATTCCTAAACGCACACAGTGTCCTCACACGTCCCTCCGGCACACGGTGACGTCCAAAAGCCTCAGACCTCTTCAAATGGGTCTCAGGCTCTTGCACCTCACTGTGTGCAACATGAACACTCATGACTCAGTGTGAGTGTGCCCGGCTCATTCCAACACACATCATACGGAAGGATTTCACTTGAATTTCACTCGGGTGTGTGTGTCTCCACCTACTGAAGTTATCTGATGCAAGGATTTATGTGCCCCGCGTTTCTACAGGAGCCCTCAGCGAGCTGGATTTCAAGGTTATCATTGCATAACAGCTTTCTGATGAGCTACTTAATGTAAGCTAGGGACACTACATCTGGACAGTTTATCCAATGAAAGGCTTCCTACTTACAGGGATCACACATGACACCGTGTCGAGGGAGTCTCGGAACCTCTTCCCACTTCTCCTTGATGAATTAATAAATCACACCTTGTGTTTCTGCATGAAGTATTCGGCATCCACACTCTCTCTTTAATTGTTATCCCCCTCACTCCTGTTCAGAAACCATGGTAAAATGGCCCACGGCCCACTTCCTGGAGGGAAATATATACATGCTTTGGATGGAAACCAAGGAGATGCCTATTTGTAGTGCTGGTGAGACTCTCAGCCCTTTTTGAGTGTGCGGTGGCGTTCGCCTACAGAGACTGTGTGACATGTGAATGGACTCGAAGGAGCCTGGACAAAGACACACAATTACAGTTAATATGCACCCTCCGCCACCGCTTGAAAGGAGACATTCTAGGAAAAGTGCAGACGGCTGTGATAAGGGTGAATATGACAGTTCTCCCTCTCTTGCCGTCCTTTCCTGCTTTGCCTCAACCCCTCCAGCTCCCTCCCTGTCGGTTAATACTCTCTCTCTCTCCCTGTCTCTTTCAACACCCCTCCTCCGCGGTGTTTTTTACTCCTTCTACCGCTTCTTCTCTCCCTCCCACCCGGTCTGTCTTCTCTCTTGGTGATGGCTGTCTTCGACACCTCTGTTCAGTCAGCCAAATGTCACGGAACACAAACTGAAATATCAACTTGGCAGTCGATATGGCACGGAAATGATGGGGAGGGGGTGAAGGTGCTCCCATCTTGTTGTCCTCAGAAGGTGCTGTGAGCGTTACCAAGTATTGAACTCTCAGGGAGCGGGTGTAGGGATGACAGGAAAGCAGCTGGGACCAAAGACAAATACTAACTGAAGATCAGTCGAAGTAAAAGAGACCGTAAAAAAATATTACAGGGACAGGGAGGTCAGAAAAACGAGAGTGCTAAAGTAATCTAAGTAAGCTAAGGTACAATCTAATTATTTTTTGTTGTTTGAACTAATTTATACCAAACATTAGCCACCAAGATTCACGTGTTATCAATTTTATACATAAATTATTGAGATATACAGATAATGTTCAGTGATCGGACGCAAACGATATCAGAATGTTTTACAGCAGTAATGTTTCCATTCCGTATCAAAAGTTATCAATCTGGTTGTCATCAATGTGGCTGTCATCTGTCTAACAGCCACCAACAGAAGCGGCCGTCATAATGCAGATGTTCTGATGGGTAAACATGTTACAGGTTAAAGATATGGAGATTCGTTGGAAGTTCAACCTTCATCCTCGTTAAATTAAATCACTTTCCATTGGGAGTTGTTGGTCATTTTTCATCATATCATTAAATATTAAAACCTGCAACTGTTCACCATATGAGAAAAGTTGGGAAACTGAAGAGTCACAGTTAGGGACATTCCTTAAAGTGTAAGCTAATGGTCCCAAAGAGCTTTCAAATCTTTATAAATAACGTTTTCATGAAAAACTAAATGTATTCTCTCGCCCTTCTCCCACTGCATGTATAATATCTCTCTCTCTTATTTCCAAAATATGCAATAGGGCCCCATGAGCTATTATGACCTATTTTTGTTGTAGTGGATTCTCTCTTTCCTTTAATCATAGCCACTTCAGACCAACGTATCTAACCTTCCAAGTATTAAAGAAAATTATAAAAAATCACTAAATGCAAATTGGAATTTCCCCAATTCTATTTTTACTCGCACCATTAACAGGTTTGTATTTAACCGATTTGTTGCCTTACTTTCCTACCTGAACATTCCAAGTACAAATGATGTCTTTGTTATATTGTTGACATTTGATCTGGTTAGTTTTAGTTTTACATTGTTACTTCCTCTTGAAATCAGCTATGGCTGCATCTACCTACCTTACAGTGATTGGTTTGGAAGGCTGTGAACTTGACACCAGTGTGTTTTCTAATCTGCCATTGTATTTTCCGACTTTTTTGAATAAAATGTGAAGTAAAAAAATGTCTTTCTTTTTCGAGTTGAGAAAATGTAGAGAAAACAGAGCAAAAAAAAAAAAGACCAGTATGTAAGTTTTGAGAAACACATTTACATTAATTTACTCTGTCTTTGATATCCTCCCCAGCCATTTCCTCTTTAGTCTTTAGCATAGCAAAAATACTTCTCTTTTATCTATTGGTAACACAAATTATACCTACAATATTTGACTATAGAGGAAAAATGTTGCATAAAATATGAGTAACATTGAGCAGGATACTGCTCTATTAAAATAGGCTACAGTCCCAGTATTGTTTGCATCAGTTCCTCACATGTCATAGGGTAGGGTTAATGACATTTTGTCTTTACACAGAAAAAAAACCCACGTCCATATTTCACATCATAAATAATCATCTATATCAGATGTGCATGTGGTTTATTTAAAGAAGTACAAACTAAAGTATTTACTGTCCTCCGGGAATTGAGAAAACTCCCACTGTCATTCAAACAAGTCGTGTTCTGGTTTTAAAATTCTACAGTCATGCATTATACTCAGCCTAGTTATTTTTCCATAATGTCCTAGTCTAGAAAGAACTGGTGGGAACCACATGCACTGCTTTGTATGTAAAAACAGTTTGAAATAAAAAAACATATGTAAAGTAGCCCCTTACTACTGCAGAACACTTCACATTTACAAGTTGATGGTGGGAGATCCCCCAAGACCTTGACAACAAGACGGGGCCAAATCAATACTGTGAGAAATCATTAATAATAATCAGAGCATTTATTGGCATCCTAACAAGCTATTAAGGAGTCCTACTTTTTTCACACTGTCTTCATTATGAGGATCCAATTTGCTCTGACCTTTAATGACACAGCATGGAACTGCAGGCTCTGGAGAGAGACATTGATAGACATGAAAAAAAACTATCACCAGCATACTCACTGTTAATGATAGAGAACAGACAAATCTCCCTGGCACCAAGTCAGCTTCGTTCCCTCTGTTACACTCTCATTCCTGAGCCTGTTCTCCACATATTGCAGTTTATCTTTTCTTTTTTTTTTTAGCTGAAATGCTTTTACTGTCATTTTATGAAGCTTTATGAAGAGACTTTGGACATCTAAGATCTTCCCACACAGGAAATCCGCAGCAGTCCTCTGATGGTAGTAATTTAGGCCGGGTAGAGTTACAGGATGGATTATTGCGAGCACATATAGTCCATTATGAGACATTATGAATATCCTTGCAAATATCAAATGTGCAAGAGAAATGCAGGTTTATAGTTGAAGCATTCATCAACCTGTATGGATTTAGAGCCGGTGTAACCTGATGTGAGCAGTCTCGACTGTAAGAATTAAACACAGATTTGATTCCACTCCACAGCGACGGCTTGTTTGTCTGCGATGCTTTGTCCAGCGCGAGATCCACTACATGCTAATTACGGCCAAATTGCTTGTCGCGAGTTGTTCACTAATGAATACCATGCGTGTTGCTGCTGTCGCCTTGATGAGAATGAATTAGGTGACCTCTCTTCTGCTCGCATCCAAGTGGAGAGACACCAAACGCTCACCCGTTCGGGCTATCGGGCGGTCATACCTTCTAAAGTGCAACTCTGCCACGTCCAGTGGGATTTGCTTTACAAGGTGACTCTTTCTTCCTGCTGAGATGCATCTGTAATCGCTGTGTTGCCCTGTTGGTCGGATCAGGAAGATGAAGGGTGGCCGAAGAGGATAAAACCCTCTGTGAGGTGGGATACCTGAGGGGGGGAGCGTGTGACCTCCAGGGTCCTCCAATCATTGCACCATTGTTTTGTTCGGCTAATTAAGAAGCAGTGTTCAGGCTGATTGGTTTCCAGTGTGTAATTACTAAACCGTCTGCTGAGAGTGCTTTCCATCTGAGTGCCAGCCTCTCCCCTTTGACCATGAGGAAACAGTGTGAGAGCCTGGTGATGCAGAAAGCCAAGGTCGTGATCCTCATTTATCCCAAAACACACCCAAGGATACTAAACAAAGTTGAAGGACAAGTAGATGCAACGAGTATTCGCCAGGCCAGACGGTGCATCCGACCATTACAAGAGCCCTTTCATGATGCTGGTATTTTCAAACAGCCCATTTTTGACTACGGATGAATATGGCAGCCAGTGCTCTCTCTATAGAGGGATTTTAATCACTCAGTCAACATCACAGTGTAGTTAAACATATAGAATGAGGTTTTATCTGCTGCTATATGGAAGTTACTCAAAAGCCAAAGGAAACCAAAATGGACTAGCTCAGGAATACGGCCCAGAATCTCATGTTGAAGGAACAGTTAGTGAGACTCCTACAGCCGTAGCACATTTACAGTGATGACAGATTAAATAAAGTTCTCTCTCACATTAAAATGCAAATGTGAACACAACTATTACAAGATGTCTAACTACAGTAAATAGCTCATGGCAGACTTTCATTCCAATAAACATTTACCCCCGCGCAGTAATAATGACACAATTGCAGGTGTCAAAGTGTCAACCACACTCTCCAGCACGCGTGCCGGAACACCACGTTCGCTCTGTTTGATCTTTACAATGCCGTTCAGTATTCATGAACCTGCTAAGAGGAGCAGAATGTCTTTTTCCGAGGATGCTTGGCTTGAGCGGCTTCCACAATATCACTGCTTAGAGGGACAAGCCAGCAAAGTCTGCCTTCCAAATGAACAGGGAACAAAGGAATGCTTGATTCCCAGCTCCGGGTTTTAAACCCAAAGAAGAGACTGAAAAGGAAAAAAGAAAAGCATGTATCAGGCCTCGGGAATAAGGAACAAAATAAACGATAACGCTGCGATGAAGCGCAACCTATAAGAATAACTATAATGTTACGGAGAAAATGAACAATTCTAGGCGAGAGATTTGGTCTTTAATCTTCAAAGGTATATGCTCTAATTTACAGTTTCAAAATCATCCAATAGCCGAGTCTGAACAGCTCTTAGCAAAAGGAAAGAAAACCCCGTGTTTTTTATCCGAGGCTAATTAATTTTTTGGAACAGAATTTTTTGAGAAGTTATAGTGAAATAGCATTCATTTTAAAAGGGAGCAAGTCCTTGGAGACAACTTTGCAATCAAAAGAAATACAACTAATTGCAAGCTTTTCGTTTGAGAAATATCCCATTGCCATTGAATTAACTAGAAACCAACACAATGAGATATAAAAAGAGAGGTATGGAAGAAATTCCTCTCTCTCAGCTGATTGCCCAAATGTTCACACCCCTGAGATTGAAAACGCTGTGTACAAGTTCAAATACAAATCACACAGTTGAGTGTAATGTTTATCCTTCAGCACTGTTATGTTATTGCCCCGCGGAGGAAGAAATGATGATCTATGTCTGACCGGAAGAAAAGCTTTGATATAGAAAAAATGTTATCTGGCGAACAACATCTTTAAATCAGAATTGCTGCCCATAAATTTTGTCGCCGTGCCTTTCCGCAAAAAGTTGCAGCGTTCACCAGATGTTTACGTCCCCTCACATGCTTCGTTGGTTTGCGTTATCACCTGTCATCATCAGCCGGGGCGTGAATGATGTTGAAAATGAGGTGAAAATATGGAGAACTTGCGGTTGTGGCCATACATGCTGGGATGCATGGAGTATAGCGGCAAGCAGTGCCAGATGCTAAATGAGTCCACATGAGGCTGTTAGAGATATCTCCAGCACAACACTCCATCACGTGAATGTGTGTGTGTGAGGGAGTGTGTGTGTGTGTGTGTGTGTGTGTGTGTGTGTGTGTGTGAGTGAGCATGGTGATGTTGTCCAAATTAATTCTCCATCCACTCCCTGCAGAACTGAGCAGAGCCGTGTGGACCGACATGTGTCAGCCTTTGCTGAATGACACCCAAAGAGCACCAGAGGCATTTCTTTATTTCCTAGGTCTGAGTTGAAAACTTCAAAGTTTGTCTCAAGCAATGACCATTTCAACTTCTCAGGAGCCTTTGCATCACAGGAAGACGGCAACCACACACGCGTGACCCATATTTCCAGCTACGTTGCACCAGATGGCCACTCGCCGTTTATTGTCTCGTGCTGGAAATGGATGATGGTGATGATTGACCGAAGCAGGGGCTGTGTGACAGGTTCATCACATGATGAATGTGAGACAAGACGGCAGGTGGACAGAGTGGTTGGAAATCTCGTTTCTCCCCTTTTATCTCAGCGTGAGTCCCCTGCACAACATCCTCCTAGTGCTCAAGGGAATGGGAAACACGGAAATCTCTTCTTTCACCACAGCGTCTTCCTCTCTGTCCTCCCTTTTGTGCGTGTGTGTGTGTGTGCGGCTGTGTACACTCAACACAACTGTTCCATTTCATCAGATTTTAGTCGCTGCTACCCATTAAAAAAAAGCCCCTCAAAAGCAGGATCTCGGCTCCTATTGTCCAGGAGACACACTGTGTTGACAGCAGACATTTTTCATGCGAGCTGCTCAAAAGCCCGAGACGCAATCTACAGTGCAACAGGAGAAGAGTAGACAAATCGGCCTGCTATGAAAACAACAAGAGTAAGAGCATTCAGAAATGAAGTAAGCAGCTCCAGTTTCAGGATGCGCTGCTGCATTAATGCGCGCAGCATTGTGTGTCATCTACATTTCACCAATTACTCTCACTCATGGCACAATGCTCCTGGAGCTATCTGTAATTCAAATGAAACATTTTGAGAACTATCACCCTAAACATGGAAATCTCACTATTTACTCCAAGGATTCCTGAGCCAGTATATCATGCCTAATTCAGAGCTAACATGTCAAGTGAGATAATTCAGACCTCAGTGCTTGAGGAAATCCTCTCTGGCATATTGTGGAGAGTTAAAAGAAGCAGTACATTGTGAATATGAAGCAGGTTATTGTTATTACACATTGCTGGGAGAAATCCATTTATCCAACTATCTGTAATGGCTATTCATTGCATGAAAGTAACTGGGACGCACATTATGCCAGGCTTTAAATCCCACGTTCCCTGAGCTGAGATCTATTGAATAGGATCCATATTGGTCTTCATCAAACTAACTAACAGAGGCAGCCTGGCAATGTATGGGAGGAGAGAGGCTTTCTAATTAAAGTTTAACTGAAAGCACAAGCCAACACTCTAAATTCTTTCTGTATTTGTTAATAATAATGACTCGAATGCTTACGGCCCCTTTCAAGGGACTCAAGGACGCTTGATATATTTAAGGGACCAGGACATATTTAAGGGGTCAACGATGAAGACAAGGTAGTGTACAGAAGTGGGAATAAGCCGGGTCTTGCAATAAACCAGGTCTTGTGTGTTGTACTGAGTAGCAGCATAAATCTAAATGATCAAACATTGCAACTTATGAGCCTGCCCATTTTGGCTAAAAACTAGCAAACACACAGTAGCTTAGGTAAATTGCTTTACCTACTTTACATATGAAAGCTTGGAAGCTAATGTAGGTTGTTGTTCAAGGTAAGGCTTTGTCTGATTGTTAATCAGCATCAATGAGGAAACAGGGAGATTATTGCTTGTACAAATCACACAAGTTCTCTATATAAAGTGTGAAGACAAATACCCAATAGGACTGTGACTGGATAATGTAGTTATAACAGAGGGTACCATGGGAAAATAATTAACTATACATTTCTTCATTTACCGATTGTTTTTTTTCCCCCTAAGGAAGCAGCCTACAGGTCATTTACCCAGCGTGAAAAGAAGGAGATTGATTTTGAATGGATTTTCAGCTGAATAACAAAAAAAATGTAGAGACACAATGTACAGAAAGAGTGAGAAAGAGGGAGGGGTGGAGGGAGGGCAAAGGAGACATAGAAAGGGAGAAAAAGGACGCCAGCTGGTTGCTCCCTGACTTTTTCCGACGTTGTCGCCGCAGTCGCTGTCATTTTTCCATCAGGCGGGAACAAAGTCACCTTGGAACTGTGTGAGGACGGGTGACAGGAGGAGCGGGAGGCTGCGGCGCTCGGGCCGGCCCCTGCTGACGAGGGCCGGAGTTAGTGGAGGTGACAGGAGCGAGGTGCTGCTCACCGGGGGCCCCTGACATCACACAGCACCTGCCCCAGGAGGTGCGGCGTCAGCACATCTTTTCCGCAGGAAGGACTGGAAAAAGCAGGGAGGGCGAGAACTTATCAGCCTCCTTCCTCTCTCTCTCTCTCTCTCTCTCTCTCCCTCTCTCTCTCTCTCTCTCTCTGTCTCTCTCTTTCTCCCACTGTTCTGTTACTTTAGTTTGTTATTTCACTAAGCCCCATGTGAAAGACAGATAGGCATACAATATTGATACGACTCATATCGCATTTTGCTGTAAGGAGTGTAAGTGCCAAGGAGCTTTCATCGATAGCCTTTGGAGACCGAGGTGAGAAGAAGCTCTGGAGGCGTCGAGGGGTGTTTTTGATCTCTTGAAGAATGTTAAAAGCCTGTTATGTGTTACTTACTATCTTATTAGTGTGTGTTTAGGTTGTGTGTGTGTACTTATACTTATCTTTGTGAGGACTATTTGAGCACAGACCCTGTACAGTTAGATAGAAAGATAGATAGATTACTTTATTCATCCCCGAAGGGAAATTAAGTCGTCATAGCAGCAGGTATATTTGAATACAATAAAATACAATACAATAGAATAAAATAAAAAATATTGAGGTAGAAAGAATAAAAAAACAGGAACACAAGATAAATAGGTAGATAAGGTGCAGTGGCAAGATGATGGTAATAGTCCTCACTTTCCTCAAAGCGCTCTTTAACGGTTATTAGGGTTTGATTTAGGGTATGGGCTTAGGGTATAGGTTTGGGTTAGGCGTTCAGTCGTTGTGTTAAGGTCAGAGGGGGGGCTAGGGAATTATTACTATGTTTTCGTTTGAAAACCTTCATGCCTCACCTGGCGACCTCACTACTTCGGAGTTGGAGAGCCGCTAAAATATGTTTGGAAACGCCGGGGCTGCATCTTAGTCTTGACGGGAAGAAACTGAGATGTTTGTAAACCATGACAGAGCTCAGAACTGCTTCCTGATTGGGTCGTCGGTCCTGATGTAGCCTTCGCTGATTCATCAGTCTCCTATCACATGACCCTGTTCTGGGATTTGTAGGAGAGGAGCTGTTATGCAAGTGATCAGCAACAATCCTGCAACTAACATCCAAATTGTATGTTTCCAAGTGTGTTAGTATGAGCAGGGATTAAAACGCTCGGGTGGACAGGTGGATCATTTTTAATTTCAAAAGAAAACTTGGATGTTGCCTTAGACTCAAGTACAAGGTTGTGTGTGTGTGTCTGTGTGTACCTGTGTGTGTGCACTCAGTATTCATTCAAATGCTACAACCAAAATATCATTTCCATTTGCTCATTTTCAGAAGCCTCTCCCTTTCTTCTCCCCTTTCTTCTCCCCTCTCTCCCCCTCTGTTCTCCCTCCCAGGTTGGCATCCATCACCTTGCAGGAGGCCACCTCTCCTCTGACAGCTTTGTCAATGTAAATTACTGCAGTCTGTCTGGAGTGGTCTCAGCCCAGGGAGAGCGGTACCTGCAGGGCTGCCCACTGCCTGCTCAGAAGAACCCAGAATAACCCACGTATAGGTCTGCTCGGTTTGGACCCCGAGCCCCCACCCCCACCCCCACCCCACCATACATCCCCTTCTCTCCCCCTGAATCTCTCTCACCCTCACTGTCTCACCCCCTTTACTCTGGATCTCTACCGCTTCAATGTTTCCCCCTAAACAAGCTCGCCTCTTCCTTCTCTCACCTCGACTGGTCTCTGCCAAGGAGTCTGCTGTTGTTTTATTGATCTTAATTTTGCCTTTTAACTTTGTAAACAACCACCGTTACGTGTGTTTTGAAGACAAGTGTGAAAGCTGTTGCCTGGTTTTATCTCCCTGTCTAACAAAAAAAGAACCTACGAGCTGCCGTCCTCTGAGTAAACAAGGTTGTGTGCTGCTTTGATTTCCTCCATTACATGACTGATTTGGTTACATATTTCCCCTATGGAACTTTGCTCACATGGTGGTTCCACTTCGAAATGTGGCCTATTTCCTTCTTCAAATGAGCTCCCTTGGGATTTATTTACTAAATTGCAAAGGACTAGAGATAATTCATATCTCAGTAATTAGGCATGCAAGAAATACACCACAGAACCCAATACGCCTTGTTATTAAAAAAGAAAAGCTGTGGTTTGATATTATGTAGATTTAAAACCCCTCCCAGAGGTTTTTTTTTTATATTCATTAATTATTTCAACATTTTTTTTTTTTTTTATTTTGTCTGCAAATAGAACACCAGTGTGAGCTGGTTTACACCCACAGTGCTGAGCAAATTAAGAACAAAGATGACAGAGGAAAGAGGTGAATGCATTACTCCTCTCATCTTCAAGAAGTACAGTGCTGAAGGATTAATTTGTACAATCAGCACATATGAGAAGGAGGATGCTCATGTGATGCTAACAGCCTCAGATGACCTGTTAGGGAGGAAACATCATGCATGTATGTAGCATGTGAGAAGCTGCAGTAACTTGGATGCTGAGTCGGACTCATGTTGCTGTCTGATTGGTTGAAAAACAAAACAAGAGTCACTGTTAAAGCTGT